>NC_057853.1:23210000-23835000 GCF_015237465.2 Chelonia mydas
TTGGCAACTGTAGCAACAGCTGCTTTTGCTAGCTCCCTGGTTGCTAAAGTCTCCCCTCCACCTTCTTGCTGACTGCCGAGTAAAAGAGGCTTCAAAGCACAGGATTTAAGGAACATATTAACATTCTGCTCCAAGGAAACCTCTCCCATAAGCTAATGTGGGGATGTCCCCATTACCACACTGAGATTGCTTCGCTGCTCAGTGCTGTGTGTGTTATGCCCTTGTGAGGTTGCGTCAGCCCCTGGCTATATTTCAGGACTATTTTAATGCCCTGCAAGCAGTGACAGCCCCCTATTAAACAGGGTCCAGCAGTTACCCCAACATGGTGTTTATGAATCTCTTCCAAAATAATCAAGATGCCCAGGTACATGGCAGCGAGACGGATGTGGGTAATACTCTTGATGTATGCTTGTTCAGTGACTGCCATGCAGCTCGGTATAATTCAGCATGATTTGCAATCTGTTCAGAAGAGGTCTAAGGTTGGAATAGCAGGTATTGCAGAAGGTCAGGATTGAGAGTGGAGGCAAGGCCTGGAATAGGAAGGGGGCTGCAGGGCAGGACCGAGGTGTATTGGCAGAGCTAGGGAAAAGGGATTATTTACATAATGCCGAGCAAGCACTTTAGAACACTAAAATCCACCCACATTTTATTGATTTTGAAGGATCCTTTAACATTCTTGGGTCACCAGGAGAAACACTGATGCTGCAGTGCCAGAGTGAGAAGAAGCTGTGCTAACTAGCACCTGTCATGGCTTTAAGCCGTCCCGTACCCACCAGAACAGGCCTCACTGGCGGTCTCTGACAAAATCAGCATGTAACAGGTTTGAGCAGGATTGCCAAATCATCTACAGGCGGCATGTGAAAGGCGCCATGGAGCTGTATCATCAAACATCATAGATACAGACTTCCCATGTGCTCATTGCGGCCGACTCTGTGCATCAGGGTTCGGACTTTGGAGTCACATGCGTAGCCATAGAGAAGAACTGCAACAATATCATCAACAGCGATGGATTACCAACACCCTCCAGATTCAGGAACTAGAGAACAGTTCTGGAAGTGTCAGAATTGCTTACTATCACCATTATTTCCCATGTGGGAAAGCAGAGTGCTAGGAAATCTCTCTCTATGGGAATAGTAAAATTTACACTGAAGGGGACTGAATAGCTCAGGGAGTTCAGAAATATGATCACGCATAAGCCACTGGTTCCATTTCCACCCCAAGCCAGTAGTGTTTAAAAGTCATTTGCAACTGTTTAGTAGCCCTGGTGCATAAGTGGTGGGCATAATAGGCCAGGGGAGGCTAGGCCTCCCCTGAAGCAGCCACCGCCACTGGATGCTGGGTAGCAGGTTTTGGCAGTTTGCATAGGCTGGGCTTCTGCCAGAGGAAGTTTTTATTATGTGTCATGCAGGTTCTGGAGCAGCTGAGGAGGTGGACTTCAGGGAGATTACTGATGAACCCAGGAAGCTGAGTAGCACATCCTACCTCCTCAGTCGCTCCTCCAGCCACGGGGGGCTTGGGTCTCCTCTGGCCATGGGGAGCGGGTCTCGGGGCTCTGCCCATGGGGCCTTGGGCAGAAGGGGCAGGAGTGGGCTGGGACTAACCTCCCCAAAGGGTGGATCCACCCACCGCCCATGCTCTGATGGGAAAGGAGTCTGTCTCAGTGCATTTCCTAGAGGGCAGGGCTCAACATCACGTTTTGGCAATGACTTACCCCCTTGTGGGCAATTTCAGCTGAGGGGCCAAAGACCGAATGAGCCGTGACATCTGAGCTCCCTGTCTCCCTTAGTGGTGGTTTCCATTACTACTACTGTTTTTGCAAACCAGAGTGTTGGTCCTGCTTCTGTGCTATATTATGTTTTATGTGCCCTGTGGATAGGGGACTTTGGTGTCCAGGGCTGTTGCTCTAGCACTTTTAGTCACCACTATGTTCATTTTTAAAAAAACAAACCACTCACCACCAGAGCAGTGCTGAATAATTAGGGCCTGGTGTTTGGTTCCTGAGCTAAGTGCCCTCTAAGCTGCCCGTCCATGCAGCAGGCTATCAAGGACTGCGCAGATGCGCAGTGGGGAGAGACGCCCCTCCTCTGGCCCAGGCCCCGGAGCTGCTTTGGCCAGGGAGAGGGCTCGGGGGGAGTCCTCTCTCCCCATTTCAGCCCCAGGGCAGCCTGCACCCCAAACTCTTCATCCCTGGTCCCACCCCAGAGCCTGTACCCCCAGCCAGAGCCCTCACCCCCTGCATCCCAACCCTCTGCCATCGACCTGAGCCCCCTCCCACTGAACCCCAAACCCCTTATCCCTGGCCCCACCCCAGAGCCCGCGCCCCCAGCCAGAGTCCTCGTCCCACAGCACCCTAACCCTCTGCCCCAGCCCTGAGCCCCCTCCCATACTCCAAAACCCTCGGCCCCACCCCTGCCACACATCACCTCCATATTGATGCACATAACAAAATTAATTCCGCACATGGGTGTAAAAAATTAGAGGGAACATTGTTCCTGAGGTCATGCTATTTGGGGTACCTGTAGGGCAGTGCAACTGTTCTGCATTAAAACTTGCCTCTGCCTTTTGGATGGTGCTGCCCTGGAGCTTAGCACAGTAAACGTCTTCTGTGGACAGAATTTTCAACATGGCTTAGTACCCACAAGCAGGTCCAGATTTTCAAAAGCGCTCAGGGTTTTTTTCTAGCCCCAATGTTGAGTGCTGAGCCCTTGAAAATCTGACCCTGAGCTCTTTTGAACTTGGCCCTCTGTTTCCCTTCTGTTCCAAGTCTCTCCAGCTTCCTCCTATTCTTGAAGAATGAGGTCAGCTCTGAGCCTTATAGATCCACCCTGGAAGCTAAGACTCCATTGGAGTGTCTTTGTCAATGGTTTTCCAAGGTCTTATGATCCTTTTACTAATTGCTATAAATCTTGGAACTACATGGTTCTACTTTGGTCTCTGCATACTGGTGAGGGGAGACATAAGATACTTAGAAACTTCAGCTGGGGAGGAATTCAACTACCTGTTTACTTAGTGGTGTGTCTCACACACACCTTTGTTCCAGAGACTGCATTGTGTTCCACTTCATTTCCAGGTGGGTGGGTTTGACCTATAGGGCCCTTCGTAGTTTGGGTTCTGTGTATCTTAGAGGCTGCCTTTCTCCTTGTGTCCTGACTTGGCAGTTGAGAACAGCTGGAATACTCAGTCCAATGATCCCTCAGTTTGTATACTTGGTGCTGGGGGTAAGATGTTCTGGGGTTATCTTTCTCCCTAGGTGCCTTGATCGGACAGAGCTGCCTGTTGAGTTTCAGGGCATGTTGCAAGGTCCAAACTTCTTCAGAGGGAGTGAGTTTGTTGTGACCCGCAGAGTCTTATTTAAGGGTCCTGTTGGCATCATAACCACTTAGATTTGTGATTGTGCAGGTATTTGAAAACTGTTCAGGAGTCTAGAGATTTAATAAGAGATGCTCGGTACAAACTGAAAGTCTCTGTGTTCCAGTGGGTCACCATTATGGGTTTCTAAAATGAATTTACCATCTCCGAGTCTCTGCTTATTGGACAGCATGGGGATGAAATCAATCAACTTTGTTAGGACCATTTGTTTAAGAAAATATTTTGTGACCTTCAAAGGTGTTAAGCAGATCCCACTTCATCTTGGTTTTTTGTGTGTGTGGTTTTTTTTTGCCAACACACGTCACTAACCAGTTTAACCCATTTCATTTAGCCTTCCTTTCCTGTTTTTGCTACTTCATTAAGAAGACAGATGGAGAAGGAGGTAAATTGGAACTCAGCCCCTTGATGCACTGGCCTGGGTTTTCATTGATGTTACAACACGTGGCTGGGACATTAGTAGAGACAGAACCTGTACCCCCTAGCGCAGACCCCAGCCACTTGAGCTAAAGGATTCAGTTCATTAGCATTAGCCAGCTGAAGATCATCCACAAGGGGGTTCAGAGACAAACTTTGTCAATGTGTTGCACAGTTAACATTGAGACTTCCTTAATGCAAGCCATTACTTGCATCTCTGCTGTCCCCATCACATGATCCTCATGGGCTTGTTCTCTCACGGTAGCTCATGTCACCACGTATGGTACTGTTGTATCTCAGGACCCTTGGTCTTGTAGGCAAAGTGGACCTTCCTCCAGACATTCTGGTGGAGATGTGGTAATCAAACCTGCTATGCTGCTTCACATCAGACGTCTGCTCGTGCTTGCTCACATCATCCAAAGCCACTTGTCCAACAAGCTGCTATTCAAAGAGGTTTGGGTTTTTTGTTTTTTTTTTTTAATTCAGACTTCCTCAAGGCCTCCTCAGAAGGCTCTGGCATATCATCTACAGATGTGGCACAGCAGCCTTGGTTGCAAAATATATCCGGCATGGCAGTTGGTAGCAGTGTTGTGCAATCTCCATTAACTTACGGAAACCACTGTGAGATACTATTAAAGAGACTCCAGTCCTCATCTATCACACCAGCCGCAGTCATGTGTCCAGCTGTCAGCCGAAAGGGCATGCACACACAGACAGTACAAGGTTTGTGGCCTCTGGAAATCTTTTCCCTTGAAGTATGTTCTCTTGCATGGGTGTGGGAGGCTCAGAATGAATGATTTAGCTCTTACGTGACACCATTTGCAGCACATAATTCCATGTTCTTCATTTATGTTTTGCCATCAAGTGTTTCTCTTAAGTATCTTTCACCTCTACTACTGTCATATCGCTGTTCAAAATTGGTTTGGGGCATTTTTAAATGACCATATAAAATTTTTTTGGGAAGACAAAGCAACTTTAATGAGCTGAAGTTACCATGATGGAGCAGACCTGGGGCTACAAGGGAATGGATCCAAATACACCTTGCCGCCTTGTATCCCCAGCATTTCAGACCTAAACGTTTTTTTTTTTCACTGCAGAATACAGCAGAAGTCTTCAGACTTGCTGGATGGGTCTACGATGAATTGACCCAGCGCTATGGCTGCTGTCATGGGTGGAGGTATATCAGGTCTGGTGTGTGCAGCCAGACTGTTTCAGCTTGGGATAACCAACTCTGTGATGTCTGACATAAGGAAGCATGGTCAAGGAGGGAGCTGCATCAGCATGGACTCTGGGGTTGCCCACATCTGTGACCATACTGTTCAGTTCTTCACAGTCAGTAACCCCAAGCTTGCCAAGATTGTCTCATTCTTGCCTGCCAAGGATGCTGTGAAAGTTTGGAATGATCCCACGGTGGAGCTCAAACAAGGAACTGGGCCAAAGGAAGTGATTGGACTGCCTGCATTTGTGTCAAGAGGGATCCAGTCTGTTTCTATGTGCCTTGCAGGTCTGGTCCATCTAAATGGAAACCTTTGGGGCAGCAGGGTCTAATGGGACCAAGGAATCAACAAATGGAAGGCTGATGAACACAGCTGGTTTGATTACTTGATTATTGCTCACAGTGGCAAATGTGTAGATAGCCTGTCAGAATCCAGTGCATCCAAAATGCATCATCTCCTTAAGGTGAAATTTGGGCCAATGCTCAGACCTAAGGCTAACGTTATGCAGCGCCAATCAGTAGGGGTCTTACTAGTCGCTTTTCCAAATAAGCTGGGTCTTGGCTATGAGGGGGCATTTGTGGAACACCCAAATGTCCCCTGGATTGGGAACAACACTTCTAAATAGCAGCCAGGGAGCCAGATGGGACGCTGGACTGTCCAGCCAGAACATAGGGATTTGTGGAGACTCGCTGGTTATCCCATGCCAGGGGGTGCAGCAATAAGTGGCCTTTCTTTTGCTGAAGCTGTGCACAGGCACTGGAAAGGGGAGAGACTGGGAAGCCCCATCATCCCTATTGACTTTCACCCAGTTAGCACATTCCCCACCAATTGAAATCTGATCTTTAAATATGCAAAGCCATGTTGAAGACACCTACAATGTTAGGTAAGGACTTTATATCAAAGGAAGCTACTAACCTGCTGCTGAAAATCCCAGAGCCCCACTTTGCATGTCAGGCTGTTTATCGCCCTGGATTTCTTGCAGTTTATTATATGGCAACTCTTTCTCCAGCACACCCAGTCCTCCGTAGTCACCTTTCCCTTATTTCAGTCTCTGCAGACATATTAAATCCTGTGAGGGCTGCATAGATGAAATTGCCACCACTCCATTACTTTGCTGTCAGCATCCATTACACTCGTAAGAATCAGACACCAAATCAGAAAACAATAAAGCGACATTATGAGCGGAGGGGAGAGGAGATTAAAAAATCAGTTGAAAGGGCATTTTGGTCCCTGCGTTATTTATTGCACATCCTGGGTTTGGGTTATTTTGGTGGTCACTGTACTTGTTTTTTAATTTTCCTTTAAGCGTGAAAGCCACAGGCTTGTAATTTCATTGGAACTCTAAGGATGGAGAAAAGAGTGTTCCTTTTTTAGTGCTGGCTGCTCCCAAAGAACGGCCAGTGTGATGTCTTCACAGTTAATTTAACTGCGAATTAAGTCCTTTCCTCACCCAGACTGCACTCATCACTCGCATTGGAGCAAATCCGGACATCCTTACTTAAGCAAAACTCTCATTGACCATAATGGAGTCGCCCCTATGACATCAGGGGCCCAAATCTCCTCTCATCAGGGGCCCAAATCTCCTGATTGACACCAGTATAACTCCACCAGTGTGAACGGGATTACGCTGGTGTAAATCTATTGAGGGGTAGCAAATTCCTATCCTCAGTGGAGCAGGGAAGGAGTCATGCCTGGCCTCACCATGTATGATACTTTTTACAGGTGTTGCTCATATATTTACCCATTTTCCTACCTGCTTGCCACATGTCAGGACACTAAGTGATATTAACTGTGCCTGCCAAGTGCATATGCAAAAAGGGAAATCAAGGCTTCAAAAATCCACATCTCAAGAGTTCCTGTTTATGTCTCTGCATTTTCTTTCCTTTCACTGTGAGTTAGTGAGGGTTGGATTCTGCCCTTGCTGACATGTGCAACCTCAGAAATCAAAGAGGTTGCCTGGCTGTTGGCAAGAGCCAAAGAGGACACCTGAGCTTAGCCATAGGCAGCTGCCCTCTGCTACCTAGGCGATTCAGTGATATTGCATTCCATGAGGGAGGAAAATGGACCCTGTTTCATTCTTGCATTTCATCTGGGGCTATTTTATGAAGCTGGAATTTGGCTATGCCTTGAGTGAGTTGCATTGATCCCTGTTTGGGAATCGCCCACAAACAGCTTGTTGGGTCGCACTGGGACCTGAACGATATATCTACAAGTACATGGCTATAAACAGAACTCCAAGTCAAGCTTTTCCAGCCAGTGGGTGAGGGATGGCTGCTTTGTAATCACCCCAGCTTACTGTTAAAAACATCTCGGTCAGATTTTATCAGGGTCTGAACAGGAACAGCTTTGACGGATTGTCTCTGGGGAGATTAGAAACATTGGTGGTTGCCTCACATGGTGCAAGATAGTTCTGCCTATCCAGCGGATATGTTGTTTAAGTGAAATTGATTTGATTTCTCCCCTTTGTTCCAGTTAGGAATTGGGATACTTTGTGTTTCTTAAGTGGCTGATTCCAATGTAGCCATAATGGGCAGTGACCAGAGGTCATGACTGTCCAATGGCCATTCTGTCAGCGGTGTTTGAGGTTGGTGGAGTGGATTCGAGTTTTATGTGGCTACCTGTCCTCACCAGAGTACCCACCATTCTAAATACTTCCTTTGATGGTAGGCTCATCAGAGTGAGTGACTAGGCCCTGGATAGTGAGGTTTCTCCAGGTCAAACTGAAGCATGTTGGCAGGGTGGAGAGAAAAGGACTCTGTGTGTGTGTGTGTGTGTGTGTGTGTGTGTGTGTGTGAGAGAGAGAGAGAGAGAGAGAGGCTTGTTGCGTGTGTGTGTGTGTGTGTGAGAGAGAGAGAGAGAGAGGCTTGTTGCCTGCGCTGCATTTCAAGCATGGATTAGGAATGTCATTCCACACACAGAGCAGCATGAAAACCAGCCTAGAGAGGTGAATAGTGGAAGGAAATAGAAAGGGGGTCATGGCTGGCATTGCCCACAGAGCAGAGTGTGCGCAAACGGGGAATCGACATCAGTGACCAGGT
This sequence comes from Chelonia mydas, assembly GCF_015237465.2. Classification (NCBI taxonomy): domain Eukaryota; kingdom Metazoa; phylum Chordata; order Testudines; family Cheloniidae; genus Chelonia; species Chelonia mydas. The sequence continues at coordinate 23,218,039 of NC_057853.1, forward strand.
CTGAGCTCTTAGGAGTTTTGTAAGGCTCGAAAGGCATGACATTTACATTGGATGCAGCGTGCAAGTGGGAGCCAGTGGAAAGACACATGGAAAGAGTGATATGGTCCGATTGACAGGCGAGGAACATAATTTTGGTGACTGTGTCTTGGCTTGGTTAGTAGGGAACAGGATGGGTACTGGGGAGGGTGGTTTCAGCAGTCATGCTGTGAACTGATCAAGGCTTGGATAGAAGCCTTGACAAGAGAAAGAAAGGTGTGATGTTATCTGATTAAAATCTGACCATGTAGATCATTGTTGCAACCACTGTTATATAATTGCAACAAATCTTGTACAAAGGTTGTCAAGTAAGGTGTCTATGGAAAGGTTATGATTTGCTGAATATGATTATACTATGTCTATGCATGACTGTTGTCTCTATCCCTGTATTTCAAAATGTTTGCACCTGGGTAGCACCCACAAGGTAGTTAGCCAGCTCATCTTGGAAGGACTATTCAAATTGAGTGGCCCATCAAAAGAACGTTTAACTCACAATGGACTTTCCTGTGAACATGCTGTCTGAGGTATAGGCAACGGCTTCTGGGGTCACTAAGTGGAGTCATGCATGGACATGTGACTGGCCCATGTGACTCCAAACACCGTCTTGTCACCTGTGATTTTCCACTAACGGTGCTGAGGGCTTTGTTTGAAACAATGGGTTTCCCTCCACATGGCAGAAGCTATTAAAAGGCCCTGGAAACACCTCCATTTTGCCTCTTTCCTGCTCCATCCTCTCTCCTGCTCAAACCTCTGGACTATGGACTTATACTAATGGGAGCATTCTCACCAAGGAATTGAGGACCTTCCAATGATTTGGAAGCAACCAGAGACTTGACTTAAGCTAACACTTAATTCCATCACTGCTACAAGCCTGAACCAAGAACTTTGCCATTACTGTATGTAATTGGTTCTTTAACCAATTTTAACTCTCACTTTTTTTCTTTTTTATAAATAAACCTTTAGATTTTAGATATTAAAGGATTGGCAACAGCGTGATTATTGGTTAAGATCTGATATATTGACCTGGGTGTGTAGCTGGTCCTTTGGGATCAGAAGAACTCTTTGTTTGATGAAACTGCTTTTAAGGAACCATTCATCTGTAAGTGTAGTGTTTTGGTGGTGATACAAAGACTGGAATACCTAAGGAAACTGCTTTTCTGACTTCTTGTTAGCTAGTGTGGTGGAACAGAAATTTACTTTTTTTGCTGGTTTGGTATATCTTATGGGGGATTAACCACCAGTTTTGGGGTGTATCTGCAAATGAGTTCCACTGCTGACTGCTCAATAGCAGCATTTGGCCTCTTTGTCCCTCTCCCATGTAGTCCCACATGCCATGTATAAACTGTAAGGAATTGCCTCTGAATCACCTCCATTGATCTGTGATCAGTTTCCCTTTGTTGTCTTTGAGATGTGATGATCTGTGCTCTGGTGTGTGTGTGTGTGAGAGAGAGAGAGAGGTTTGTTCACTCCTTGTATATCTAAAGCAGAAAACAAATCTTTCCCAACAATAGGAGTGTGAAACAAGAGCCTGCCCCGCCCCCACCGGAGCTATGGAAGCCAACTGCCAAATGGAAACCTTGGCTGAAAGGATGGATGCTTTGGGGAGCAATTGGAGTTTCCAGTAAACTCCAGGCGCTGGCTCCAGAAAGGAGCATGGGTGTGGGTGGGGGAGACAGGAACTGAGGCAGGAAGTGTGCATCAGTGCTTCAGGAAGTGAGCTGCAGAGAAGCCAAAGCCAGCGAGGCTGCAGCGGCATTCCTAAACCATGGAAACCCAAGTCACTCTTCCTGCGGCATGCCTGGAATACTCTGGCTTTGCAGAGTCTTTCTGCTGAGCCGGCAGCTCTGGGGAGCGACTCACTCACTGTGCAGAACAGAGGGGAAAGGGCTGTACATTCAGGAAGAGAAATACGGCTCCCTTTCAAGCGTGAAGATCCAAACTGTGGGCAGAAACCCTCATTGCTCTGCAGAGGGTCAGTAGAGCCGTGCTCAGCTGAAGGGGAGATGAGTGGAGACAGAAACTGAGCTATTCAGCCTGTGAGTGCATCAGGTGAATTGGTGGTCACCTGATAAGAAAGGCCTCTATTGTATGGACAGTCCTGGAGCTTTAAAAAGCCACCTGGCTTCCAGTAAGGAAGTGTGAGTGTGTGTGGGGGGGGGGGGGGGGGGGAGTTTATGGGAACTAAGTTTTATTCAGTGGCGTTCCCTTCTCAGCACAGGTGGGATGGTAAAGCTCCACTAGGGAAACTGAGAAACGCAAAGGAGCAGTGAAGTGACTTTCCCAAGATCTCTCAGAAAGTCAGAGCCAGGAATAGAACCCAGAATTCCTAAGCCCTGGTCCTTTTGTGCTCTAACCATTGGACTAATTCCTCTGCTGTAGAGCACATCCCTTCCCATGCATAGCTTGATTGCTAGGTGTGAACAGGAAGCTCATTATGCAGAGGTGAACAGACATGCAGCCAAAACCCTACTGCTAAATGAAATGGCAGATGGCTTGTGTGTATTTAAGCTAGGATGGTGACTACATGCTGACCTCCATGAAGTAATAAGTACTACAGCTATAGCAGTGATTCATACATGTTAGAGACAAAAGAGCCCAGTGAGCTCATCTTGTCCACTCCCCTCTCACCCTACCGGATTCTCCCCAGCAGAACATTCCTCAGTGCTTTGTCAAACCAGCTTTTGAATAACTCCTGATATAGGGCTTCACACTAGTGCTGGGCTGAAACTTGTGGTTTCTGATTTCTGATCAGTTTTGGAATCTGTTTTTTTTCGGGATCAGAGTGAAACCAAATTTCCTACAAACCAGAAGTTTTGAAATAAACTTACTCCCCAGGAACAACAGCTGCTGAGTAAAACTGGCATTCTGTTGCAGAGGTGAAACTAACAAGAATGTCAGTTTTACTCAGCAGCTGCCAGGGCTCCTGGGGTCTGCAGCTCCAGGGCAGCCCTGCCATATAGACTGCCTCAGGACTGGAGACCCCAGAAGCTTGGGGTCCCTGGTCCAGGGCAGGCCACATGGCAGAGCTGCCCCAGAACTGTGGATCCTAGAAGCCTGGGATCCTGGGTCCCAGGCAGTCCACATGGCAGAGAAACTGTGTTTCTTCAGAAAATTTCCTACAAGCTCTACTTCAGAGACTTCCCCTGGGAGGCTGTTCCAGAGTCTACTCCAGTGTAAAGTTTGGCAACATCTGATGTCCTGCCGAAATCTCCCTTTGAGTTTCATCCCACAGTTTCCCTCCTCAGCCCATGGTAAATGGTCCTTCCCCTCTCTATTACTTGAAATGTTTGAAGACCCCCACCAAATCACCTCTCAGTCATTTCTCCTTCAAGCTGTACGTACTGTATTTACTGCTTTGCACCTTCCCTGGTAGGCCAGCAACTCCAAAGCCTTCACCATCTGTTTCTCTCCTCCAGTTTGTCAATGTCTTTCTTCTATTGTTGTGCCCAAAACCCCATGCAGTATTTTGTAGGTGGCCAAGCCAGCAACATATAAGGATGGATGTCGGGTCCCTGATATATATAGCTCCCTATACACTATATCTCCTCACTTCCGCCCACATCCATAATATAGACCACCCCTGAAAATACAGCCTGTTTCCAGCCCCCCAATCCTGTTCCACTCTGGCTATTTTTTGCTGCTTCCTCCATCCCAACTGCATTTTAAGCCCTTGTCCACTTTACTGCCCTCTGTTGCACCCTGATATATTACACAGACCTGGTGGGTGAGGTAATACCTTTTATTGGACCGACTTCTGTTGGTGGGAGAGACGAGCTTTCCAGCCACACGGAGCTGTTCTGCAGGGCTGGGAATGGAACTCCCAGCCTCCCAGCAAAATGCAAGGTGCAACAGATTGTTTAGCGTAAGTAGTTCGCATATATTGCAAGGGACCATTCAAGGTAGAGTGACCTGTTAACACCTCTGCAGGCCTAGGACAAAAAGAGGGTTAGTGGGTTACAGAATGTTGTAATAAGCCATAAAGCCAGTGTCTCTGTTCAGTCCATGCTTTTTGGTGTCTAGCAGTCTGATATGTCATGGCATTAGTGCTTCCCAAACACCTTCCTTCCACTAGATATCTGTACTTTGGGTTATTTCCCTGTCACCTGAAGTCTCTTGCATTTCTCCAGGTTCAATCTCATTTGGCTACTTTCTGCCATCTCTCTCTCCCCTTTTCCTGGGTTTCTAGAACTCGCCCTTGCTTCATGTCCTTTGTTAGTTTAGTCAATGTGCCATTGACGACTTCTTCCAGATCATAAATGAAAATATTTAAACCAACCCGGACTCTGCACTGCCCCGTGAGGGACCCCATTCGGCGCTCCATCCCAGCTTCATTCATAATAATCACTCTCTCCTTATGGTCTCTCAGCCAGCGTTCACTCTGTTGTAAGGTGTCATTATCAAGTCTATTTGATCTAATTTTTCTAATTCCAAACCAATCCAATGGCTGTACCCAGCCACTCACTAACTTTGTAATTAGACTGCAAATTGCTCTCCAGTTTGTCTGGCACAATCTGCTCTTCGTAGGCCCTGTGCTGTTGGTTAGGGCCATGTGGCTGCTATATTCCAGGGGCTCACACTTGTTTTGCTCTGCTTCATGTGCTGAATGCCCTAAATCGCCAGATCTGGCAATGCCAGCCTTGTGGGAGAAAGGAAAGCTGAAAGTGACCAATGAGCGTGGGTCTGACTTGGAGAGTCACAGTCCTGACATGCATCCGATGAAGTGAGCTGTAGCTCACGAAAGCTTATGCTCAAATAAATTTTTTAGTCTCTAAGGTGCCACAAGTCCTCCTTTTCTTTTTGCGGATACAGACTAACATGGCTGCTACTCTGAAACCAGTCCTGACATTTGTGCTTTTTCCTGAATAAACCTTTGATAAATAGACACAAGGGATGGGTCAGCCGCCTATTAAATAGTCACTGTTTGTGATCTGTGCTAATGCTTTCCCAGGCAAGTCTGTCCTTGTGGGACTGGTTTGCTTGGATGATTTGGATGGATACTCGCACCTCCTCCATGCACCTAGGAATCCAGTCATTGATTTGTATTTATTAAAGTCCATAACATTTTCCCCCTTCTGGACAATGGAGTCTGAAGAAGGGGAGGAAATCTATGACTAGAGGGTGTCTGTTGAGTCTGACTGTCTGTCGTGCAGTAAGTAGGGATAGCCCCATACTGACATCTCCGATCCAAATTCCCTTGAACGCTCAGGTTGTCAAACTCCACCTTCAGGCTTTCTGAGTTAGGACCCTCTCACTTCATCACTAATGTAAGCTGCCTCTCTCAGAGAGAGACTTTCACTATCCACCCTTTCAGGCAAGCCGTCTCAATGTGCACGCTCCTGCATGTGGCCGCAGGTAACTTGTTTCAGACAGGATAATACCTATAATCTAGGGAGTGGGGTGATGTTTTTGTGGCAGGCATCACCTGCGATTGCACATAGTCATATAAGTTCTTTTCCTTACTGTGTGAGCAAGTTTTGACTCTTGGGATGACAAGACATGCTATGTTTTGTTAATTTGGAGTTACACAAGGTTTTGTGTAGAGGCAGTTTGTGGACAAGGGAGCTGTGTGAGCAGCAGGGGGTTTGCTGCTGCCTGGGGCTTTGATTAGAGTCTAGTCTTTGAGAGCTTTGTCTCCTGGGAACTGGGCATCGGGTTTGGTTGAGATCCTTAGAAGAAGGCATTGCCCTGCATGCTGTTTGACCATCTCAATTCAGCACTGCTTTCCAGTAAAGCAAGTTACGCTGAGAATATACCCAGAGCCTGCATCACTGATTTCTATTCCACTGGAAAGCTGGCACCCGAGGCCCCCAACTGCTGCTACGCAGCACAAGGGCAAGACTGGAATCAGAATGGGACACTGTGCTCAGAAGAAGGTGTAACGTTATTCGTTGTTGTGGTTACCATATGCAGCGGGCTCTGATTCCAGGACTGGGGAAGGTACTTGGAGCTTTCGTGTTGGTTGATCTGTGCGCACGTATCATGAGGCATAAACAGAATGAGAATTAGTTACACAGGCGTCTATAAGAGAACAGAAAAGCTGTTTCCAGGTTTCCAGGAAAGGAAATCCCAGCTCCCCAGCAGTCCGTGCACTCCAAATAATCACAGGGATCATGGAGCAGGAAGTGATTGTTAGGAATGAGCAAGGAAATGGGGCCACTGGCTCTTTTTGGACTGGAAGGTGGGAGTAGAAATGCTAAATGGTGCTTTGAGATCTCAGACAGGAAGTGCTATTGATGTGCAAAAGGGAGAGGGGAGAGAAGCTACAAATATTGCACTGAAGTTGGAGGAGTCAAGGGGAAAAATGCCATATGTGGTCTGCTAATTACATGAGAATGGATTGTCCGCAGATCCACATGCTGTGGTAATTAGGGAGGGATACTGCCATTGCAAAGTCTTCACAATAAATGTCAACAGGCAGCCGGAATTCCTCTGGTTCTTTGTCTTGGTGGTCGACCCTGCTAAACCCATCAGGTGAGGCTATGGGGATCACAGGACTGCTGAGGAATAACAATTGCCACCAACCCTCTGATGCTGCAAAGATTGCAGGCAGCTGAGTAAGGCATCTAGTTCCTCACTTATTTTCCAGGGAAGAAGATATGGGCCCAGGAATCAGCCGTGGATCATGAGTGAATGGCTTCCTTTCCAGAACTGTGTCGTAATATCAGTTTGTTCCCAAAGCTAGGTGCCCCTGGGGCATTCCCCAACTGTGTAGAGACTCAGCCGTAAATTAGCATTGACCTCCAATTGCTCCCCACCCACTCACAGCCATAACTCCAGTTGTGCTGCGACAGATCGTGAGTCATCTGACATGTTGTGACACACAGTAACAGGCTGATGCATTTGTACTGCGGCTGCCTTCAGGGGCAGGGAAGGAGCCATCCTGGAACAGCACACAGAGAGTCTCTCATGCTTCACAGAGATCCTACATCCCCGCCCCTCTCCGCTGGCCGGTTTGGAGGCAAAAGGGGCTCCTTGGGAAATGAAAGCATAGAGGAGTTTGTGTGTCCTGCAGAACAGGAAGTGGGGGAGCAAGGAGAGAGATGGGAAGAGGGGGAAATGGGAATGGAGAGACAGAGAGAGGGTGGAGAGGGCATCAAATGAGGGTAACGGGATGGGAGAGGAAGTTGGAGGGAGGAGACAGGGTGAATCTAAAACCTTAAAGAGCAATTAGTCAAAGCTGAATTGTTTTTCTAAACTCCTAATGAAAACAAAGAGTGGGGCATGGCCCAGATGGTGCCAGGGGATCAAATAAATGTCGCACTCAGGAAGCAGGTGCTACTGGGAATGTTTCCTGCCAGCCCCGCTGCTGCTCACAGCCACTTTTATTATTTGTTATTTTTCAGGACTGCAGCTGGGGTTTCCCTCCAGCTGCGTGGAAACATGTTTAAGGCTGGCCATGGCTGGAGAGGGAGGGCCTGTGTGGGCTGATCAACAACCCTGTGGTGTTTGGGCTTCTTGGGGAATGTGCAGAGGACCCTCTGGTTTCACTGGTGGGGCTGGATTGTCATTGGCCGTCCACCAAAGAGTCCCTTCCACCAGCATCTCCAGACAGCCAGCCTCCTCCCCAAAGCAGCCGACAATCACGCCTATATTGGCCCCTCCAGAAGTCAGATAGATGGACCCAGCCCTGCCCATCTCTGCCATTGCTATTACATTTTGCATTTCCATTTTGAGCATCTAGGATTGTATTCAGGGGTAAATTTCCATTTTCTCGAGGGACAGGAGAAAAATGATCCCCATGCAGAACAGTATTGCTAATGTCAAGCATTCAAAAATCAGAGTCAGGCCCACAGAATTATGAGATTGGCTTAAAAATAATGAGATCTAAAAAATAATAATTTGGGGGTTATTTTTTGTTGCCTTCTGATTTCTGAGCCTTAGAGTTTGTTTTTTCAAGCTTTACTCTGCAACCATGAGGGCTAGAAACCTACTTTAAAAAAAGAAAGAAAGCTGAGCTTCTCACATAATCACAGGACTCCAGGGGCTGGGGCTTTAAGAAAAACACCAAATATCAGAAGACTTGAGATAAAGTTGTAAGATTTGGCGACACTGACTGAGGTGCTTGTTTTGTCTGAATGACTGGAGCGGGGAGCATGAAAGGATAATTCCATGCTGCAGAAAGGTGCTGCACTGACAGCCTTGGAGAGTGAAATGCTCTCCCAACAGGACACACACAGCATGGGCAGTAGCAGTGCAAACATCTCCCTCCCTTCCCACCAGTCTGTCTCACCCAGCCCTACAGGCTCCCCAGCTCTGGCATCGGAGGGGACTTCAGTCTGTATGACCCATTCAATCCTGGGTCCCTCTGCTGAGCTGATCAGCATGGGGGCCAATTGTGGAGAGACTTGGACACCTGCCCACTTGGAATTGGACTTGAGACCCACCCAACTCATTTCACAGACGCCAGTACCATTGTACAGCCATCAGATGGGAATGGCTGTGAATCACTACCACTCGGGCTGGATTTGAACTGGTGATTAACCAGTCTATGTCCATACCAAAATATCCACTGTACAATGTATCCTCCCCCTGATGCTGTCTGTGCTAGGGGATGGGTCTTAAGTATAGTGCAGCCCCAATGAAAGGATCATGTCTCTAGTAGCAAAGCAATGCAATGCAACCTCCAAGACAATATAGTACCTTATTCTGGAGTGGACTGCTCTGTGCTTGTTTCCACGCTAAGTAGCTTTTTTCCTGTACTGCATACTTGAACCTGGCCTACACTGCCTACTTATCCCTACTAGAGTATGCATCTTCTTCTCAAGGAGCTCAATCTAAGAGTACCTCCATGGGGAACAAATATTTGATAAGGCTCTTCACTCTAGCAGAGAAAGGTATAACGTGGTCTGATGGCTGGAAGCTGAAGCTAGGCAAATTCAGACTGGAAATCAGGTGTAAATGTATAGCGGTGTTGCAAACCTTTGTAACAATTTGCCAAGGGGTGTGGTGGATTCTCCAGCACTGGCAATTTTAAAATCAAGATTGGCTGTTTTTCTACAAGATCTGCTCTACTAATTGTTTTGGGGAAGTTCCCCGGCCTGTGCTATACAGAAGGGCCGACGAGATGATCACAGTGGTCCCTTCTGGCCATGGAATCTGAATCTATGAATTTGCAGCATGACCAGGACTCTACTAGCCGGGAGGACTGTAAATCAGAGCCGGAGCGCATTGGCAGAGCTATGATGGGAGTCTAGCACTGAAACAGGGAGGGATATTTGGGGTCAGGATTGAGGGGCATTGACAAGAGCTGTTGTGGGGAGATCAGGACTAAAATAGCAGGGGGTGCTGCAGGTCAAGTCTAATGTGCATTAGCAGAACTGTATGGGGAGAGGCCAGGACTAGAAGAGCAGGGGGTGATGCAGGTCATGAATAAGGTGCATTGGCAGAGCTACGTGTGGAAACCTCACATAGAACCTGTGTGTGCTTCGCTCATCTCTAGCCAGGACTGTCAGCCCCTCACTTTCACATGCACTCTAAATATCCTTTTTGTTGACACATAGCTGCTGCCTGTGACAAGATGTTAAGTGTATTTCATGGGCAGTGGAAAGCTTTCTTCACATGCTGGGCCTGCCCTGTTTGTTGTTTTTCAAAGGCAGGCCTTGGAAAAAGAGACTGTACTTTCTGGATTCCCTCTCAGGCCCTCAGGAGAGGAACATTGCTGAAATTCAGACTTTCCATGAGCAGCATTTGGGTGTGTGCAGCTGTCCGCTCATGAGGCTAGCAATGGAATATCCAGCTAAATATGCCACCAGGAAACAAGGTGAGTGGAGAAGCCCATGCAATCACCACAGGAGGGCATTCCCACTGCATGTTAGGGTGCAGGTTACTGTGTTGGGGGGTTTCAGGACCCCCCCACAGTTGTTCCACCCACTTCATTCTCCTCCCACTAATGCCCCGTGCTAATCCTCCCTTGGACTAAAGACAGCACCTTTCAGCTTTCAGGGCCACTCCAAGTACCAAGCAGTGCGGTGAGGTGCTCCCTCCCTTCTCGCTCTCTGCCCAGCCCTCCTGAGTTTCTCTTGTTCCCTGGGGCCAGATCCCTCATGCATTGGCATGTTGTTGTTCCACTAGAGTAGCAGCATGGTCCTGTCGCACAGCAGTTCTCAACCAGGGATCTGCCAAAATAAACCAGACTTCAGCCCCAGGTGACAGGGTGGGGGCTTGGGGTCGGGCTTGGGCTTCAGCCCTGGGCGGTGGGGCTTGTGAAGGGAGTGCCACCTCCACTCCCTGACTCACCTCAGCCAGCCACCCAGCCTGTGGGTCAGCACCAGCAACAATATTCACACATGAGTAAGTAAAACAAAAATAATATGCATTTTTTAAAATTTTTTACCTATATTTGCCTTTTCTGTTATATGTGTGTGTGTTTAATGGTATAACTATCGCTTTAATACCACCTTTAATCTACTGGAGATGCTGAAAAGGAGTAGTTGTGCCATGGAGTTTTTAATAGCCGGGGGGGCTCAGAAGGAAGAAGGTTGAGAAGCCCTGCTGTATCAGATGCTGAGAGGGAAATAATTACCAGAATGAGCAGCGGAGGAGGAGGAATGCTTGGCTCACTTAGCTTGTTCGTATGGGGACCTGGGGGAGCTAACCCAGGGCAGTGAGGGGCACCTTCCACTCGGATATGTTCATACTTAGCACTTTACCTTTTCAACTCACTCATCTCTCAACCCCTCGCTGAGGTGGGTAAGCATCCCCCTCTTCACGTGACAGTGGGGGAAAGTGAACCAAGGCCCAGATAAAGCTGTGGTGTCAGAAACCTCAACTTCCACTGCCCAGGGGTGACTGTGGCCTGCAGGAAGTTTAAGTGACTCTCTGGAGCCCACACAGGGAGTCAGCACCAGAGTTGGGGGTTAATGCTCAGGATTTCCTTACTCCCAGTGCTTTGAGCATGAGGTCAGGCTGCCTCTCTCCTGGGAAAGTCAATGAGCTGTTTCCCAGGATCTCTGATCAAACATGGAGTTGTAAACATCAGAGCAAGATGTTTCTCGGCCTCTGCCCAGCCACTCTGAGGAGAGATTATTACCCACCAGACAGTTGGTGTGAAGTGACCTTGAGGCACTTAGTTGTTGCCTGGCTCCAGAACAATGGGAAGGAGCTGGGCAAAAGGAAACTCTCTAAGCACCAGACGGTAATCGCCTGGTCAGAGGGAGGAGGCAGGAAACCCCTACATGCCCAGAGGTCAGAAGTAGAATCATGACAGATCTTCACCATTAACACAAATTGGGGGTGGGAAGGAATCCCTCACCTTCATTTTATCCCTCTGGGGATTAGCTCTGGCAAAATGATCGGTGAGAGCATTTAGCTGGTGAAATCTTTGGCTGAACCCTGCCATGGTCTCATTGTGGAAGAGATGCTGTGCTGAGATGGTTTGGGAGCATTCAGGATGGAATCCCTGGCCATTCGCCTGCAGTGATTCCCGGTGTTTTATCCCCCATGTTGGAATCCAGCTGTCAGAACCACAGATTCCTCTGCCTGCAGAAGAGTTTCCAGGACTTGCACTTGAATTTCTGAAGCTATTTGTTTCAGAGTGGTAGCCGTGTTAGTCTGTATCAGCAAAAACAATGAGGAATCCTCGTGTTACCTTAGAGACTAACAAATTTATTTGGGCATAAGCTTTTGTGGGCTAAAACCCACTTCATCAGATACATGGAGTGAAAAATACAGTAAGCAGAATATATATTATAGCACATGAAAAGATGGGAGTTGCCTTACCAAGTGGGGGGTCAGTGCTAACAAGCCGATTCAGTTAAGGTGGAAATGGCCTATTCTCAACAGTTGACAAGAAGGGGTGAATACCAAGGAAGGACAAATTACTTTTGTAGTGCTAATGAGGCCAATGCAATCAAGGTGGCCCATTTCCAACAGCTGACAAGAAGGTGTGAGTATCAGCAGAGGGAAAATTACTTTTCTTAGTGACCCATCCACTCCCAGTCTTTATTTAGGCCTAATTTGTTGGTGTCCAGTTTGCAAATTAATTCCAGTTCTGCAGTTTCTCATTGGAGTCTGTTTTTGAAGTTTTTTTGTTGAAGAACTGCCACTTTTAAGTCTGTTATTGAGTGTCCAGGGAGATTGAAGTGTTCTCCTACTGGTTTTTGAATGTTACAATTCTTGATGTCTGATTTGTGTCCATTTATTCTTTTGTGAAGAGACTGTCTGGTTTGGCCAATGTACATGGCAGAAGGGCATTGCTGGCACATGATGGCATATATCACATTGGTAGATGTGCAGGTGAACGATCCCCTGATGGTGTGGCTGATGTGGTTAGGTCCTATGATGCTGTCCCTTGAATAGATATGCAGACAGAGTTGGCAACGGGGTTTATTGCAGTGATTGGTTCCTGGGTTAGTGTTTTTGTTGTGTGGTGTATAGTTGCTGGTGGTGCTATTTGATCAATTGCAAGGGCTGGACAGAGTGTAGCCCTGAAAATCCACCCGGCAGCTGATCAAAGAGGCATCTCAGTCTGATGAAATGGTAAGACTGGGTGATTTCATCTACCCACATATAAACCAGCCAAATATGACAGTCAGGCGAGGGTTAAAGAAGCAATGTCTTGACACGTTAAGTGACTGCTTCTTGGGGATAAACTGGCAAACCAGATGAGTCTATGACACAGTTGGGAGATCTGGTAATAGAGAAATAGCCTTGAAAAGACCCTATTTATTTTTAAATGAATGTTGATGGATAATTATGAATTTTTATGTTTTTTTCCTGGTTTTTATCTACTTTATTTCCTGCATTTCCAGGATAATAAACAACAAGCTCATCTGTTAATTTTGATTTGGAATGCAATGACTGCAGCAGTTGATCTTTATAACAAATTCAGTATAAAGTGACAATGTTTTACCATGTTAATTTCTTGTGTGTTGATAGATAGAAATGATGGCAAAAGAGAGAGCCCCAGCTGGCTGAATGCAGCATCTCCCCTGCATGTAGTTTCCCTTGGCTGTAAATTCCGATGATTAATAAACGGATTTGGTTTGGTTTGGGTTTTGGGTGGAGGAAGAAATAGAGTCCTTCAAAGCCGATGGATAATGGTGCCCAAGTAAGCACCAAAAGCTGGTTAGCCCTGGCTACACGTATCCATGGGGCAAACCATGAAAACTGCCAAAAATGCTGACTCCCTGCAGGAGCACTGGGTTATTCTATAGACAAGGCCGACCCACTGTAGATATGTATCACAGCCAGAAGGAAGTTCTCACCAGCAAAATGTTGCAGGGCTCACCCTCATTCTCAAACACCCTCAGGTTCTCCCATGCCCATGCTCGGTTATGAACTAGCAATGGATGAATCTCAAAAAGGTTCCTAGTTTTCTCTCCTTTGTGCTAGGGTGCTGGTGGCTCAGGTACTCAGGAATGTTACTTGGCGCTTAAAGTAAGTTTGTTTCTTCATGTACCGAACACACAGTCCCTTGGGCACTTTCTGAGGGTGGAGAATCATTAGAGATCGTTCAACCTGTCCCTTCGTGTTAAGCTAAGAAAGAAGGGAGCATGGTATGGTGGTTAGAGCATGGAACCAGGTCATATAGGTTCTCGTCCTGTCTCTGACTAGCTGTGTGACCAGAGTGAGTCTCTTCAGAGCTCTGTGCCTCCCTTCACCCATGCGTGAAGCTTAAGTAACTGCTTGCGACGCACACTGGTAGCCTCCTCTGATGGAAGCTATAGAAGTGTAAAGTGTTATTAAGAAACCCCACAAATCTCCATCCAGAACTCGAACTAGGCCTCTTTTGAAGTTTGGCAACTGTCTGTTAATGTTTTGTTTTAATTCTTTTTCACTTTTGATTCCAGTTTGAAGTGGAAGGGCTGAAGCATTGTAAAGAAAGTCAGTTCTTGTGGTAGTTCTAGCCTGACAAAGAGCAAGAAGCATGCATCATAAATCTCCTGAGAAGACTGCCAGGGAGAGATTTCCACTCCACTTCTGGAGAAGCAAGACGTTTGGCTCAAGTTCAGGTAAGCATTATTATTATTTAATATTTATACTGCAGTAGTGCCCAGAGGGCCAGATCAGGTTTGGGAAGCCCATTGTGCTGGGTGCTCTAGAGACACAATTAAAAATAGTCCCTGCCCCAAATAGTTTACACTACAGTCTAAGACAACAAGGACATAAGAAGTATGAGGGGAGAGGGATACAATAGAATGTGTGCAATGTTCATAGACATATATATATGTGTGTGTGTGTGTGTGCATTTTTCTGATATTATAAATAGATGAAGAAGGTCTCAGGTATCCCCATCTGCCTCTCTGCTTAGCCGGCTAGCCATTATGAATTGGCCAAGAATAGTCTTTGTGGCGGGATTTTAAGGAGAAGGCAATGGCCATAGACATTACAATTTTAAAGTGTAGAGAAGGTAGATCAGGAGCTTGTGTTCTCCATGTCTCCTAACACAAGAACAAGGGGATATTCAGTGAAACGGAAAAGTGGCACTTTCAAAACTGATCACAGGAAATAGGTTTTCACACAGCGCATAATGCCACTGTGGAATGCATTGCCACTGCATGTCTTTGAGGCTAAGAATTTACCAAGATTATCAAGGAATTGGAAGACTATGTGAATAACAAGAATATTAGGAATTAATAGTCAACACTAAAAAAATATTTGGAAGGGATATAAAACCTAAAGTTTCAGGGTTTAAGCCAATCTCTAGCCATTAGAGATAAGGATGTGGCCTTTCCTAGGGGGCAGACTATCTCATACCTGCTTCCTCTGGTGTTTCTTGCATCTTCCCTGGAAGCATATGGTTCTGGCCACTGTTGCAGAGAGGATACTGGACTACATGCACCATGGGTCTGGTCTGGTCTGGCAGTCCCATTATAAAGTGCCCCTCCATATCTTGTGAGAGTGGCCTATCACCAATTACCGGGTGCATCAACTCTGGTCATCCAAGGGTTGCTGGATGCTAACTAAAGCATCTTTCTGAGAGGAGGGGTTGGATTCTGTGTTGTGTGAGGCTTTGCCTGCGTGCAGCTCTGAGGCCAGGAAACCATTGTTCAGAAGGGGGCCTGCCTGGGCAATTCCAGGTGCTCAGCACTTCATAGGACTGGACCATTCTGCTCTGCTAGGGTATTTGGTCCAGATATTTAGAGGACTGATGAATGATTTAGGGCAGCAGCAGTTTTGCACTCCACACAGCTTCCTCATGAGAAAGGGAGGGGCCTGGCACATAGTGGAAAGTAACACCGGAGATTGGAGCCATTAAACTGAGCAGAACACCAGGTCTCTAACCGCCCACTCCACCCTCTCGCTGTCCCTCCCCTAACCTCCCTCGGAGCTTTTTCTGATCTGTGGAAAAAAACAGCTCCCCAGGTAGAGAAGGAAGTTGGCAGCGACAATGCACTGAGGATGTCATAGTGAAATCAGCAAGGCTATTTATAGGCAGTTAATTGATTAGAGCGGCCACAGCGAAAGGAAATGACTTTCAGGATGGACAGAAAACTGAGAGGCCAGCCAGCTTTGGAGAGACCTTTAGGATACAACAAAACACCCTGAACAATCAAAACCCGTCTCATCGCTTTGAAGAGCAGAGAGCTATGGAAAGAGAAATGGTGTGAGCAAAGGGCTGCCAATGAATATTAATGATGGTAGGGAGCACGTTGGGGCCTGACTTCAGAACACAAGAGGATGTTTGAAAGCATGTACATGTGGGTGAGTAGGGACTGCAGCAGGGGGCACTAGTGAGGTATTTATGATAGCAACATCTTGGAAGGGACATTAAACCCCTTGTTTCCGGGTTTAAGCCAATCCCTAGCTACTAGGGACTGGGATGAGAGCTAACGTGGGGGGCAAATTAACCCACATCTAGCCACAGTAGGGTTCTTACACATTCCTCTGAAGCACTTGGTACTGGCCACTGTAGGAGTCAGGACATTGGACTAGAAGGGCAATTGGATCTGATTCAGTGGGGCAAGTCCTGTGTTCCTATCCACAGGTTAAGGGTGTCACTGGCCCCTTGAGTGATCAAATGCCCAAGTTGTGTGCTCAACGACTGTAAAAGCACATACACATTAGGCAGGCTGATGCATGCCCGTCCTTGTGATGATGAAGCCCTTTGCTGTGCCTTATCAAGGGGAACAACTCAGATACTGACAAGGGAGTGGCCACTTGTTTTGCTTAAGACTCACAAGATTTTTTTTTTTTTACTTTTTGTGTGACTTTAGCACTGGGGGAAGGTACTAGCTGACAGTGCTATCCACAGAACAGGAACAGCATGAGCCGTGCAAACTTCCCTGCCTTGAAAGATGAGAGGGGAGCTCAGGCTCTGGTGTCCCTTCCTTTAGCAGCTCTGCATTTTCCCTCTGTGACATTGTTGACCCCACCCAGACCAGTAAAGGGTCCTGTCACCGCCTGCTCTGTAACTCTGGGAGATCTTTTTGCTATGCAGCTATGGTTCAATTCCCTGACACCAGTAGCATACCCATGAGCACAAGGGCTCCCCCTGGCTTCCAACAGCCTAGTTACTCTTTGCAGAAGCCCCTCCAGTCTCGAGCCTCCCCAACTCCATCCTTCCTGAGTTCCAAAGTACCAGCCACTTGACCGTTCCTGTCTGGTTTGCCACACCTGAAGGCCTGGAACCAGCGCCCCAGATAACAGCTGACTTTGGTGCACACACGCCACACAGTTTGCACACCAGAGGCTGGCTGGGGAGAAAAACAAACAAAAAGTTTATTGACTTGAAAAAAACACAGATTCAAAGATGAAATAGTGAGAGCAAACATATACCAGCTACACAAAAACCTCAGGTTTTACACGTCCATATTAGATAAAATCCCTTTTCTAATACAAATTACCTATTGCCTTCAAACAGTTTCCCAGAACACACCCTAGGATAGGGGGAACCAGCTTTCACATACAGCCTCTTGTCTTGAGTCCATCCCTCAAGTTCTGGATAAAAATGTCTTAGTCCCAAGCCTGTTTCTAAAAGGCTTTTTCCTTTTTTCTTTTCTGCCCTCCTCTTTGTCTGCAGTTACTCATGGTTTATTCAGAGTGGGAAAATTCCCTCTTGACTTGATAGCTGGGATGTTGTAGTGTCTTCCCATGAACTTTAATGATCTAGCATTGTCTTTTCCTGGGTTGGATAATGGATGGTTCATCACCACAGTCTGTATACGTATCGCATCATGACCATCAAGTTCAGAACATTACAAGCTTTCATATAAAAGCCCTTACTCAATACATACTGTATTATTGTACTACAAAAATGTAATCAGTTGTTTCAACTGCTCTTTGGGGGGTTTTAAACCTTCTGTTCTCCCCTTCGGGTGTCAGGACCCAGATTATCACATCCTCCTCTTAAAATGGGCATGGCTTCTGTCTTCAAGGAGCTCAGAGAGAGAAGATGAAAACCAGAGGACCAATATATAGACACTGAACTTTCCTTTGACGGGGCTAGATTAAATATTATTGAAAAGGGAAACTGGACTGGAATTAAGCTGGAAGGAGGCTCCAGGCTTCTCTTGTGCACATTGTATCTGAATAGCTGGCAAACTCACCTGCCATGATTGGGACCAGAACAGATCTCCTGTTGACCAGGGAAGCTGAACGTTTGGCTGGAAGTTTTGGAGGCAGTGATCTCCTCTGGGAGCACAAGACTGAGAGCCAAGATCCCTGGGTTCTTTTCCTGGCTCTGTTAATGACTTGCTGTGTAACCTTCAGCACACGTGTCTTTCTGTCTCTGTGCTCCAGTTTGTCCTTCTGTGAAAAGAGGATAATGGTACTTACCCACTGTATAGAAGGGGCTGTGAGAATTAATTAATTAAAGCTTGCAAGATGCTTTGAGATTCTGGGATGGAAGGTGCTAAAATAGCCATATAAATGCTAAATTGTATTAAATAGAAATAACCTGAAGCTTGGAAACATCTGGGCAGAGAAGAACCATGAATCAGTCATCTGAACCACAAAACCTCATGTCCCATCAGGGATATTACTCCTCAACTATTGCAGTTAACTAGATCCATATCCATCCTAGATTTAAATTCACTGATGTTATTGACCTCCATAAGCCAATGGATCCTTTGAGTCATTGTGGTCTTTCGGCTTGATCATCAAGACTTAACATGATGGGTTCTGTTCTCATCTGAAGAGTAAAAATGATCAATGAACATTTCTCAGGCAAGGGAAATCCCCTTTTCCTGAAGGACCTCAAAGACGGGGGTAAATAAATCCCAGAGCAGTGTTGGCTGCAAGAGAGACAGGTCCTGCTTATGCCCTCGCCTGACCAGGCAAGAAGGTTTGAGTTGGTGCGGGCAGCAGTAATCCACTGTCTCAGAGTTTGGTCGTTTGGAAACGGTGCTCTTTTCAACGGTTCTGTTATCAGATGGAGCATTTCCTTCATCAGTGTTAATATCCATGTAGTGAAACAATGAAAGGGCTTCCTATCAGTTCCAAATAGGACATGAAAAGCTCTCAGCGTTAAGAGTAGAGGATGCTGGAATAGGGCAATGGGAAACGCCTGAGTCACTGAAATGCCTCTTTGATTCCAGTAGCCTGATACATTCAAAAGAAAAAAAAAAGAGAGCGAGAGAGTGCAGCTAGTTAATGATCTGAGGGACACAGGAGAGGAAAGGCCGATGCCTGCAAAACAGACTCTGCAAAGAGAGAAAGGCAGAAAGGGATCTGCAGGCTGGAGCCTTGAAAAGCAAAGAGAACAACTGGGAATCAACAAAAACAAATTGCAACATAATGCATCTCGTTTTGATAGGGTTAAGTGGTGCTACCTGGGAGGGAAACATTCCAGGGACAGGCCACATTACACCAACACTGGACCAAATTCAACCCTGTTGGAAAAAGATGCAACCTCCATTGAAGTCAATTGGAACTGAGCCTGCCTACATCAGGGCTGAATTTAACCCATTGACTTCTGTGGAGTTGCAATGGGGCAGCAGAAAATGAAGTTTAGTTAGCAACTGGGATGTCAATTGTTTGCTGACAGAAATCTGTTACCCAGATTAACTAATTCATCTGCCCAGTTCCCCTGTGAGGCAGTTACAATAGTCCAAAGTTAAGGCAGCTATTAGTGACAGGCTGGCCAGTAGTGGAGTGTGGTACAGTGCCTTACAGTCCCGCACAAAGCAATACAATAGAGTACAATGTGCTGCTATACAATAAAGTGCAATACAATCCTGCAATGCGATGTAATTCAATGCAGTACAATGCAATATCAGATAATGCCGTGCAGTGCTGGGAATTGAGTACAATACAATCCAGTACCATGATTCGATACTGTAAAATGCAGTAGTTCCATACTATATCACACAATTAGCCAAATCCTGCTTCCATTTAAGTCTGGGAGCTTTGCAATTGATTTCCACATTAGCAGAATTGGGCTTAATATTGCATCAGGATTATTTATAGAGGGGCTAACACTGCTGGTCACTTTACAGAGCATAGAAAAGGCATGAGCCCTGCCTGAAAGCTCTTGCTTCACCGTAAAGAAGCCCCAGTGCCTTTTACGGAGACCTACATCATTGACAACTACATAGTGAGCAGGGATGTCAATAAGTGAAGTGTCCCCAGGATCCCTACTTTAATCATTGTCTGTGGTACAAAGACTGCCATATGGTTGGGACAGTCCTATATGGAACCATCAAGGTGAATGGGCCACAGTCATTCCTGGGTAGTTCCCCCAAGTCAGTTGAGTTACCCGGAGGGTGAATCTGACCAATTGCTTCAGGTCTCCAAATATGGGCCTATCACTTCTCAACATTTTCCTTTGCTTACATTTTGTTGCACCACGTGTGACCCAGCTTGGTGGAGACATTGGCCATAGATGCTGCCACATCAGAGGAGAACACTGGTCCCTCTATTTTGGTACCGCTCATCCAGCCCAACCCCTGCAGGTTCAGAAGAGAAACTTCCCATAATGCACTTTTGGAGTGCCAGGCATAAGCGGAGCATGGTGGTCTCTCTAGGTCAGTCTAGTGGCACTTTGGCAGGGGGACAGTCTGTATGGGGAAGCTTGCCTGGCTGTTGGGCCTGCTTCTAGATAAATAGGGGCCTTCAGAGCTGTCGGTCCGGCCCCTTCTATCAGTGTTGTTTGTTTTAAAATAAAACTTTGTAATAATAATGATTTAAAAGCCCAGAGAGCTCAGCAAACCTCCCTCTGTGAGCGGCACAGATACAACTATACTAGGGAAAAAAATGTTCTTTATAAAGCATCCAAGGTCACAAGACCACAGAGTGGAGGGCTGACCCCTTTTATTGTCTATTGTCTGGGCTGGTGGCAGGAAGCACTTTCTGGGCACTGAATCCAATAGCTCTGGAGTATTACTTAATGCCAGGAGAGAGCGAATCACCACCGTTAGCCGGCACCTGCTGTCCTCACACACAATGAACTGGAGTCTCAAAGCCGTGAGAAATCCCCTTCTTGGATCAGGGTTGAGGGACTAGAGGTGTCTCAGCTGCTGGCTGCCCCTACAGTGCTCTGAAGAGACTCCTGCCACAGGATTTATAGGTCTCCGTCTTGACTCCTGGAACTTGTGTACTAGCTGCAGTTCCTGAGGCTGATGTACAAATCCTCCAGCCATTGTCCATGTTCCCGGACACGGGCTGGGAAGGGATTTTTTACCCAAGTTGTAAATTGGCTGGAAGAAAAATACAGCAAAACTCTTCACAAATATATTGCACGTAGCTCATTTTATCTCCTATACACACATGCATCATTGTGCCCCTTCCCTTCCTCAACTGAAATCAGACACCAGTACTCCCCTCCCTTAGTCGGAATAGTAATGGGCTCATTCACTTTTCCTCCTGGTGAATCCACTTGGTGATTAGGGGGTTCTCATTTCACTTAACAGAGACTAAAAAAAGCATGTCGAGGAGAACCCAGAATTCTCCATTTGCACTGATGAGAGCATGACACCCGCTTTGCAGAGCTGTAAATGACCTCATAAGGAGTAAGGTAATGGAGAATCTGAGCTTCAGTGAGAAGTGATTTGCCCTGGGTCCCATAGCAAGTGAATGTCAGAGCTAGGATTGAACCCAATGAGTACCCTGAACTTAGACCTGTTCTCAGACCACCATAGCATGCCTGCTCCTGAGGGAGTGTGACACTGGCTTTCTCTTTGTGCTGGCAGGGGAGCATACCTCTTAACTTTTAGACAGCAGAGGGGTCAGTGGCTAAGGCATTGGTTCAGGATATGTAGGTTCCATTCCCGGCTCTGCTACTGACTGCAAGTCAGCAGTACAGCCAGTTGCTTTTTTGTTTCCCCTCCCATGCTGTGTCTGTCTTTGAAACTCTTTATGGCAGGGATTGTCTCCTCCTATGTGTCTGTACAGCGCTAGCACCAGTTTTTCTATGATACATGTAATGAGCAATGATAATATCAACCGGAACAACTTCATAGGAGAGAATCACCTACAGATGAGACGGTTGTGATGGGCACTTTAATTGTACAGGGAGGAGACCGTTCCATCACGTGTTAACACTGTATTTGTGCTCCCTTTCCTCTGCGTTCTCTCTTCTTTCTTTCCTTCTTTCTCTTCTTCTTGCTCTTCCTCTTCCTTTTTTCCCTTCATTGTATAATTTAGCCTGGCTTATATTTTTGCTGGCTACACTGACTCTCGGGCACCGTTTGGACATCAGGCTGGTTTGTGGTTTTATTTTGTGGCATCCCATGTGCAATTTCCAAGAACAAAACAAAACAAAACCAACAACCCCACACACTTGTAAAGATAATTGCTATTATCCTTGAATTCATTTTTAAAAAATGACGTTAATCAATCTGCTCTTGAGGTTACTAAACAATCCTTGTTAAATCAGCCTCTGGAAGGACTGGGAGCATGTTAAAGTATGATTTCTCTTCATCTGGCTTTCTTGCAACTATAGACATTAGGCCTTGTCAGGTTCCTATCTAGACTGTCCCTTGAGCCAACATAGGAACATTCCTTCTGGTATATTCTCCAGTGGGATTTCCTGTCCTCCATCTCACACCTGTTTCTGTAATTGCCAGGAATGGCTGAATACTTTGGGACTCATGGCCAACAAGCTTTACTTGAACCTTTCCAGCAGAGATGATCCCAGCTTAGCTCTTGACCTAGCTGAGAGCTTTCTTTAGGCTCCCCAAGTGGATCTGCTCTCAGAAGGCTCCTGTGAGACCCCTCGTTTGAGTCTGAGCCATGGTAATATTCACACACAGTCTATTTGTGCCATGTGCTGTGGTGGCATGCAGCCCAAAATGTCTGATTCGCTCCCATTCTAGTGAAGTCCTCTCTATTGCCTGGCCACTGGTGTCTGTCTGGCCTAACTATGTGGCGTTTATAAGGTGCCTATCACTGCACTATGACCAGTCTGATACCAGTCCCCTGCCTAGCAGAATGATTCCTGTGATCTCAGGAGGAGGCACAGATATAGGGGCATCTTAGGGCGTATGAGCCTGTTTCTCCACTCTGTTACATTGGCTTTACTCTGCCTCAGTTCCATGGACCCGAGCACATGCTGCCTGGGTTGTGGAGTGGAGAGCCGGGGCCTGAGGCCGTTCTCACCAAGTGTGCAAGGGAGACCCTCACGTCCCACACATTCTCATTGGCCTTCAAGTGATGCAGTTGCTGCTGGAGGGAGGGGAGTGTGACAGCAGGGGAGGGAAAGGGGAAAACAGCAGCACCAGGACTGGTTTTGATTTTGTTTGACAGCCCTGGCGACTGGCATCCTGGCTGTTCCCGAAGGACAAGGATGGTTACCACGTGGCCCTCATTCTGCAGACTTCCCAGCTGACCCAGTGCTGGCTTGGGGGCACCCCCTGCAGGGCTGAGGGAGAATTGAACTTTGCTGGCCCAACCAGTCCTAAGTTTCACTGCTGAGGCTGCCAATGAGGCAGCGGGAGGGGGGAGGATTAGTGCCAATTGCAAGGGGAGCTGCTGTGATGAGATTCACCTGCCAGGGCCACTGAACAGCCAGCAGAAGGGAGGTGATGAGTTACTACCATCCAGGCCGGATTTGAATTGCTGCTCTAGGAGCGAAGGGCACGGTCGCCTGTCCTCCTGGTTCGTTGTGCTGAAAACCCCACGGCCCTTCTCATTTGTGCTCCTGGCCCCTCATGCTGCTGCGGGGCCTGGGAGAATGGGAGAGCAACCTTCAACCTAGCTCGGCTGATCTCCTGCAGCTGCCTCCCGGCGTTAATACCCCACAAGCAGGTTTGTGCAAAGCAAGAGTTTTCTCTGAGGGTGGAGAGTTGGTGCGAAGTTAAAGCAGAGCGCGCCAGGCTCCTGCTGGTGCTATCAGCAGGATCCCCCTGGCTGCGGCCAGCTTGGCTGTGTTATCCGCCGAGCCCTAGATCCAGGTATGTCTCTAATTCCCATGAGTGACAGGGATGCCCTTTGTGGAAGGCGAGATTAGAGCAGGCGTGCGGCTGCGCCGCCTCAGTCCAGGTGACAGGAGAAGCGAGCCCTGCGCTCTGTTGAAAAACAAGACGGAGCAGAGAGAGGAAAAAAAGTGACAGCACTGGAGGGAGTCCAAAGGGGGGAGGAAAGAGCTTCTACACAAAGGGCCAGCCTGTCTTCACACCTGCTCGGACATACGGGGAGCATGGAGGCCCGGGGGAGGGGATAAGGGGGGGCCACTGACAGATAGAAGCAGGGGGAAATAATTCTCACTGAAAGAAGCATGTCAGGGGAAGATAGCTCAGTGAGACACTTCAAATAAAGGGAAGCAGCCGTGGTGACAGGATACATTCTTTGCCTCAAACACACTGTAGGCCACGAGTGCCAGAGGCATCGGGCAGGAAGAAAGGCTACTTGAGTTGCATCAAAGACAACCACCACCGAAGCACAATTGAAGCCTGCAATTGTAGCCGGCCTGAAAGCAGGTTTTGCACAGGCTGCTTTGTTCTCTGATCGTCCCCGTCGCTTTGGTATCTCCCACCATCGGCCAGGCACGGCACAGCTTCTCGTCTCTGAGGGAACTAAGTTGCAGGTGACATGGGTTTGGGGGGGGTTCTCTGCGCAGCCCCTCCTCAGCCCGTGACACACAGGCCTAGCCATCAGTTCGGCATTTGTCCACACACATGTATTGGCCAAACCATTGCTCTTAACCTGCAGCATCACCACCATTCCCCAAGGGTGAGCTGCCATTTCACACACAACAGGCCCAGCTCACCTCTGATGTAGCTGGGAGTCACTCAGATGAGGTCAGCGGAGATGCCGTCACATACCCCAGCATCTTCATTAGCACAGTCAGCTGTCAGTTTGATACAAAGATCTAGGAGGGGCTTGATGTAAGGCTCAGGAAAGAACAGCCTCTTCCCTCCTACCCAAGAACTAGTAACCTCTGCCATGTGCCAGGGCTCTCAAGGATATAGAGTAACCGTGAGTCTGAGGACCACCATGTCTCACTATGATATCCCTGGCTATTTTTGCTACTTATCCAAGACAGTTGTGTTTGAACAAGGCTCCTTTGCTGTCCTAAAACCCTCAGGTGCTCTCTCTCCATCCCTTCTCCCTGGCCTGCCAATGTTCCTGTTTTAAACCCAGCATCACAGATGGTCCATGTCCATCTGTCCTGCTCTGGTGGGGCTTTGAAGCTAGGGAGTTGGAGTTCTCAGGTGGAACATGCATGGGTGCCATTATCTTTTCTCCTCCAGCCAGCTCTACAGCCATGCTGAAGGGATTAGTGGTGTCTCTCGGGTATCGGGCAGGATTTATGCCTGATCTGGGGGTTTTGTGGGGTTTCTCGTGCTTGGTGTGTGAGAAAAGGAGAAGGGTCTTCGTATTGAATTTTGTAGTTTTCTTTTAGCCCTCAGCTTGACTCCCTCAAAATGTTTTAAAGAGCATCCATACCTGAAGCCAGAAGAGCCACGTGTCAAGGGAATGAAGACTGCTCCAGGTTGCATTGGATGTGGGAAACCAGCAGCGTCTACATGGAGAATTAGGGAACATCTGCCCAACATGGGATCCCTAGAGAGCCTTTCCAGCATCTCCTGGGTGATCCCACAGTCTTCCCCCACCTTGTTCATGGTGGATGTTGCTTTTGGGACCTCATTTGCAGGCAACATTGTGCTGTGGCCCAGGTTATCCTTCACGTGAGCACCACTCCTGTTCTCAATGTTCAGCTTCTCTTGCATTGAGTGTTGTTATTTCATTGGTAAGGTCATAGGGGAGAGCAGACAGCATATGAGCCTCACTGTCTCATTAGCAACGGGCTCCCACTTGAACCTCACATCTGCAGAGCTGGCTGCCCATCTGAATTTTATGGCTTGGCCTCTCATCCAGCGTGACACCATTTCTCCTGAATGCTGACTTCTGGTGGTTAGTTGCAAGGAGAGTTTAGTCTGGGAAGCCAACAGGAGCTGCTCAGTCTTCAGTGCTTTTGAAAAATCAGGCCACTTATGTAGGCACATTAAGATGGACTTGGTAACCTAAGCTTAAATGCCCATTTTGGAACATCTTGGCCATGCTATCTTTTTTTTTTTTTTTTTCCCCCAGAGAACAAGCAGCCTCTGAGCTAGGAGGTGGTGTCACGTGGGATAGAGCCTGCCTTACCATGGGGGAAAGTGTTAAACCTTATAGGAAATATATAAAACATACATGGCAAAACCAAGTTTACTATTTAAATTGCCCTCTTAAAATGGGGCAACCCCTGCACAGACACACACAAATAAAAATGCCCCGCTGCCAATATAAATATATCGGGAACCTTTTCTGACCAGGCAAACACCCAGCTTGTTCTTGGTTCTAACACTGGTTACTTTATATGGCTATTGAGTGATTGGTCATTCTGTGTTTGTACAGCACCTAGCACAATTGGGGTCTATTGAGTGGGGTCCATGACTGAGGTGCTAGAATAATATAAATAATAATAGTGCACCTTCTGCGTGGGGCTAATGGCCAGCCAGGTATTTGCTGCCTTCCCTCTGTGCAGACAGAGCAAACGCTGTCTGCATATGAGCCTGGTGAACAAGGTGAAAGAATAACAGCTGTAATAAAAAGAAAAGGAGTACTTATGGCACCTTAGAGACTAACAAATTTATGCATCTGATGAAGTGAGCTGTAGCTCACGAAAGCTTATGTTAAATAAATTGGTTAGTCTCTAAGGTGCCACAAGAACTCCCTTTCTTTTTGAGAATACAGACTAACACGGCTGCTACTCTGACAGCTGTCATAAATTAGCCAGTTGCACCTCCTTGTGGTACAGAGTGGTGCATGCGCTAGTGAGCTGAACAACTCTGTCCTTCAAAGACCCACTTCCGACAGTGCATCATCTACTCATTTGTATATAAACGCTTGATTGTTGTTCCCTTTCCCCTAATCTCTATCTATTTGTCTGTCTTTAGACTGTGAGGTTCTTGGGGCAGGGACTGCCCCTTCTTCAGTGTGTGCAAAGCCTCTACTACATTCATCTTGGATGCTGCTATAAATGTTTAATAATAAAATAATAATAATTAATAATAAAATAACAATTAATTAATAACTACTAATGCTCTGGCATCTCTCCCAAAGAATCCTCGTCCTTGGATCCAATGCTACAGCGACCCTGCTGTGTGTCTGCAGACAGGCATTTGGATGTTGGCTTTAATGTATGCCCCACCAAACAGAAAGGCCTGGTGAGATCCTGCTTTTTGCTGCCACGTGGGGAGGGTTATGCATACCTAAAGCCAATGCAAGTGTTCAAAAATCACAAGTCAGGTCCCAAAGTAGCATGAGATTGCCTTAAAAATCATGAGATTTTTTTTTTTTCAAAATAATATTGACGTCTTTATATTTGTCTCCTGTTTTTTTAACCTTTAGGAGGTCACATTTTCAGGCTTTTCTCAGCAGCCATGAGGGCTAGAAACTTGTGATTTTTTTTACATGAAAGCTGAGATTTTCATGTATTCACATGACTCCAGGAGCTGGAGCTTTAAGAGACACACCAAATATCATGAGACTAGCAATACAATTGTGAGAGTTGGCAACATGTCTCTCACTGTGCTCCACCTGTTCCTGAATCTATAGCAGTGGCTATACCATGACCACTGGTGCTTGGTTACTCAGGCCCAGTGAGAGAGAGACAGCAATCTGCTATATTTTTTTGAGGGGAGGGTATCTCTCTCACCTCAGTCAGTCCTAAGGATCCCTCCTTTTCCCTATCTT
The DNA here is from genome assembly GCF_015237465.2 of Chelonia mydas. Lineage (NCBI taxonomy): Eukaryota > Metazoa > Chordata > Testudines > Cheloniidae > Chelonia > Chelonia mydas. Next base: position 23,245,135 of record NC_057853.1, read on the forward strand.
CCTACCCCAAAAGTCCCATATCACAACCACTTGATTGGATGGCAGTCTTTTTCCAGGCCATTATGCTGCTCCTTAATTGACCAGAGGATTGTTTGTGGAACAACAAAGAAGTACTTCCCTGGGGCTGTGCATGCTGTTTCTGCAACATTGCCAACCTTCATTAGCTTGAGAAGGAAGAGGATGATTAAGCATAGGCCCTGTAGGCCTTTGTCTAGGGCCCCAGCTCCTGGAGTCAAGGGATTACAGCAGAATCTCAGGGGGTTGTTTGTTTGTTTTTGTTAAAGTTTGTAGCCCTCATAGTTACAAAGAAATGTGTGGAAATGTGAATGAAGTGTAACCAGTGCTGGGGCATACCTCTGCCTGTGTCTGCAGAGAGCCTTAAACAATAGCTGAGAGGGATGAACTACCCTGTTCATATCGACAGGATGTTACTCTGAGACCTACTGCTCTGGGGGCCTTGCAACTCCCAGTATAATGGGGGGACACTGGGTGTGGCAGGAGGAGAGAAGGGCAGTGAGCCTGGCCCACCCACATGGATACACTCCCTCTGCTGGGGTAAGTACTGCTCCCCCTGATGCTACTTGGGGGGAGAGACAAGGGCCTCTGTGGGGGGGGGGGCGGGGCAGGCAATCTCCATTTCGAGAGGGGAATGGAGCCACAGGACAGACAGGACCACAAAGTGGCAGTGGACCCACAAGGGCTCTGTGTTGTAGTGTGCACATGGCCTCAGATTGCCTTGATCTGACTTTCTTTCCGCACTCCACTGCCCCCACAGCACTTTCATTTCTGCTAGCCTATCAAGCTCCTTCCCCTGGGAGCTAGCTTTCTCTCTGCATAGCCCTCCCAGGCCCAGAAACCCAGGGGGAGTGCTGGCCCCTCTCGCCTGCAGGCATTGCCCCCCCAGCTCCCATTGGCCAGGAAACGGCCAATGGGAGTGCGGAGCCGGTGCTCGGGGCGGGGGCAGCATGCGGAGCCCAGTGGCCCCTCCGCCTAGGAGCCAGACATGCTGGCCGCTTCCGGGGCGCAGTGCAGTGCCAGCCAGGACAGGTAGGGACCAGCCTGCCTTAGCTCCACAGCACGGCCAACCAGACCTTTAACGGCCCAGTTGGTGGTGCTAACTGGAGCCACCAGGGTCCCTTGTCAACTGGGTGTTCCTGTCGAAAACTGGACACCGGGTCACCCTACACAGAGGGTATGTCTATACAGCATTAAAAACCCGCCGCTGGCCCATGCCAGCTAACTCGGACTTGCGGGGCTCAGGCTAAGGGGCTGTTTAATTGTGATGCAGATGCTCGGGTTCAGGCTCAAGCCTGGGCTCCAGGACCCTGTGAGGTGGGATGGGGTGTAATATGGGACTTCGCAGAGGGGCCAGGAAAACAAAGGGATTTTATCACCTTTCTGCAGCCATCCAGGTGTTTGCAATAGGGTAGATCAAGGCCTGGGAGCTCAGTGATGCTCCGTGCCCATAACCGGACCCCCTATGTCCCTGCGCAGGCTGCCAGCGTGTCCTCACTGAGGACCTTTCTGAAACAAAGCTTGTCTCTTTCCTCTCCCCGCTGGGAAGGGCTGGGTCCTGGCCGAGTTTCCTGTTTGTGTTACAGCCTACAGACTATCCAGCAGGCTTTTTCTTTTGGGGTGGGGGAAGGGGGAGAGCAGCAGTCTACCTGGAGCTGAAGGGTCAGTAACTCCTTCCCCTGGCTCAGGGTAGCATTATTGAAGCCCCCAATCCTCACTCCCTCTCTGCATCTGTCACACCTGCATGTTAAGACCTGGGGGCATTTGCTGCTGTGTGATGCTCTGTGCACTGGAGGTGCAAGGCGGAGTCAAACTCCGGTCTCTCTGATCCACCTGCTTCTCTCCTCTGGACCCTGAGTTCCGCTCCCCTCTCTGCTCCAGGGCGGCCTGCTCTTGGATCCACCGAGGCTTTGGCTTGGATGAAGCAGTAGAGAAGAGAAGGGAAGAAAAATTAATGGGGAACAGGTGTCGTCCTGTATGGTGCCCTCTTGGGGGGCAGCATCCTCCTGCGGTGATGGCACTGAGGTACACAAGCAGATGTCATGCCAGGACAATGTCTCCCTTCCACTTACATGCAAGGACATCCCTTCACGCAATGTTTCACATGGAGTCAAGTGGCTGCTAGCAGTGTGGAAAGTATTTCCAGTCTTGGTGCTGAAGAAGAGACACTCTAGTTATATGGGCCCGGACAGCATTGGGAAGAGCTGAAAATCTCACTACAAAGCCCAGTCTTGGCAGATTTTCAGCCCAAATAGATCGGGAGAAGAGTCTGAACATTTGGATCCAAGCTGCCAAGCTTCCTATGGGTCTGTGTTGCTCTTGGGAGCCACTAGCACCTCTTTAACAATGAGCTGTGACTGCTTCTTATGTGGTGGATTGGCTGCTTTGCCCATTGAATTGGTAATGGAATAAGGTACTTGTCACCTCCAACCCAGGGATCTGATGCTGCAGGCAAAAGCAGGCCCAGCTGATAGTGACCAAAAGTCATTCCCAACTGATGGCCATTTGGTGGCATCATCATCTCTGGGCATAACAGCAACAATTCAAACAAACATCCCATCGCTAAATAACAGCCTGGCACAGGTCAGCAAAAGATCTCCCCACCTCCCCCTGTGGGAGAGGAAGTCTGGTCCAGTAGCTAAGGCATGCCCCCAGGACTTGGGTTGGATTCCCAGGTCCACTGTGGACTTCCTGGGTGATCTTGGGCGTCATTTAGTCGCTCTGTGGTTCAGGTCTCCACCTATACATTGGAATGATGGATGATGTGAGGATAAATACATTCAAGGTGTGAGGCAGTCACAGAATATGGTTGTGGGGACTGGATAAGTATAAGGGGAGTAGATGGTCACAGCAGCAGTTTGCCCACCCTCAAACAGAAGTATGTGAGCCTTACACCATGGTCTGAAATTCATGGAACTTGGGTTGTGTCAGACCAGTGGGGGAAGTGAATCCAGAGCCAAGGGCCTCTGCCCACTGAGGATGCCCTGCAGGTCCCCAGCCCCAAGGCTACTTGTGCAGGTGCCCTAGCTCTCCTCCCCTTTTGAGAGTGCCTATCCCTGTGGCTGTCAAGACTTTCAGATCAAGCCCGGCACTGATGACACAAGCTGACAGGCCTCAGCCATTCACCAGCTCTTCGTGGCGAATCAGGTATCACCCCAGCCAGCATTAATGGCCCCTCAGTGGGAGCCTGAGCAGAGGCGCCAAGGGCTGCATGAGCCGTGGAGACTGAACTCCCCTCTCGCCCCAGGGAAGGGCTGAGGCATGCTGCCATGGAGTAAGTCTGCCCCGCCCCTGTGCATGCTGTACCTGCTGTGGGTGTGCATCGTGCAGCCCCACAAGGGTCTCAGATGGCACAAGTGCTGCTTTCGTGTTGGGAGCGTCGTCCCCTGGCCTCCCAACTCTGAAGAGGTGCTGGAGGAGGGAGGCTCTCTGACAACCCTGAAAGAGGGTAGCAAGGCACCAGGTTCACATGGCGCTCAAGCCGCTGCTGCTCTGCTGCCTCGTGGCTGGGCTCGAGTCCAGCTGGCGTGATTTCTGCCTGCAGGCGGGGCTGTACATTAGGCTGCTGGGCTGGGTGCTGCCTTCACTCGTGAGGACAATAGAGGAAGCACTGAGGTCTTTCCACTCGAGATATAAATCTCCTATTCGAGAGCGGAAAGGGAGACCCAGATTAGAGACTATATGCAGGCGGGCGTCTGATTGCACTGGAGAGAGATGCAGACAGTGAGAGCAAACCAGAGACAGGTGGGAGAGACAGGGGTTCATTCACTCCTGTATGGGCAGTAGGGCCGGCACAGGGATGGAAGAGAGATGCTTGTGCCTCCCTGATTCCGGGATTGCTGGGTCAGTTGGGCTCTTGGTTCCTCTTGCAGCCATGGAATAGCCAGGGTGCAGGGTCATGCTCTTCCCATCCCTGGCTTCTGTACAGGGAAGGCAAATGCTGGATACAGGGTATTGCCTGGCTTGGGGTTGCTTCTGGCCCCTCTATGTTGGCGCAGCCTGTACACAGGGACTGCAATGCAGGGTGAATTCCTCTGAGAGAGAGAAGACATGCCAAATTCTGTGGCCGGGTGCTTTTCTATAGTGCTTAGTGGTAAAATAATGGCAATCAGACCTCAGGCATGCACTGATCACAGCAGGTGGCTGGGAGGAAATCTCTTCCCATGTAGGGGATTGCATTTGGGACTCAGTGAATCCCCCACCGCAGAAGTGCATCCAGAACCTGACAGCGCTGCCTAGGGAGTGACATGCTTCATCTCCAAACTGCAGGGAAGTACACGGTGCCGGGGTTACAATAGTGCCAGTGGCTCCATGGAGCCGGGCCCATGCTCAGAAGGAGCCCAGGCCTGCTCTGCTTGCAGTGTGCCCTGAGACCCCGCTGGCTCCCCCTGGCCACCAATTTCTCCTCTCAGCCTGCCCGCCAGCCAGCCAAGGGCTCCTCTCCTCCTCGCCCCACCTCCCTGCTCCTCTCTCCCCCTTGGCTAGACCCAGTGCACCTCTGGCTCCGGGCAGTCTCTGCTTCCCACCACCTGTGGGGCTTTGCCTGTCTCCCCGGAGCCGAGCCGCTTGGGACTGGTACAGAAGCCTGGCCAGTCTCAGCCAGTTGAGGGTGGGGAGACAGTGTGGGGGGCTTGGCTGGGCCCCTTCAGGCAAGTGGGTCCTGAGGGAGCCCGCTTGGTGATCGTGCCACTCCCGAGGGGCCAGAGCGATTCCCGGCTCCGGGACCAGCCCTGGCTACTCTGCCAGCTCAGCCCGGCAGACACAGTCATCTCCCAGCAGTGCTGATGAGTGCGGCCAGGAGGCAGGGAGTGGGTCTCTGGGAGGCCTGGTGTGTGCTGGGCTGTGAGGGGATGGGGAAGATGTGTGTGTTGGGGCACTAGGGAGTGGGGATTTTGTGGAGGGTGCTGGGCAGTTGTGGTGGGGCTGTGGGCAGGGGTGGTGGTATGCAGGGTGCTATGCATTTGTGGGAGGTCTGGAGGGGCTCTGGCCATAGGAATCGGGGGGGTATTGGGCGGGGAGGGATGTGTGGCGTGGCATGGGCCAGCCCCGATGGGAAGGGGCATGCTGGCAGCACAGGGCTGGGCATGCCACAGTGCGTCTGACAACTGCCGGTTTGTAAACAGTGCCCTCGCACTGGGCTGGGCGGAGTGGGGCCACCCCTGCCATACTATGCCCCTGGCTGGCCCCTTGCTCTAGGGACTGACCTTCCCGCTCCATTGCCCCCGTGGGGGCCCACAAATATGTTTGGTGCCGGGCCCACAAAAGGTTAATCTAGCCCTGGAAGTAAAGCTCTGTAATGTCCTGGGGATGTCCCCTCCATGTTCCTGACCTGAATGCTGGAATTACAACCCAGAAAATCAGCCCAGGTTTTACACCCAGCCCCAGTGGGCTGAGCTGGGACTTTGGAGGTTTATTCAGTGCCCACAGATTCTTGTGCCATCCAGACATAATCAGTGGAGCTCAGCTATAAACCCATCAGAGTCTGGATCTAAGGAGTTCCCAGTAACTGGGTGGCACAGCAGGATCTGGACTCTGACATTCGGGTATCTCTTTCTGCTGGGCTCCGGCCTTTGTGTGGGCCTTTCCTCTCACACTCAGTTTGTTGCTGCTGCAGAGGTGGAGGCCAGACATTAGCCCAGGCACTGGTGGACTCGTCTAGGGAGCAGGGTGGAAAGGGAGTCTGCTGGTGTGCGGTGGCGGGGTCCAGAAGGCTGTGCATCACCGTGGACCTGGAGGAGTCCTTTGTATGCACAGGGAGGGTGGTGACAGACCACTCCAGATGCTCGCTGAGGTTGTCAGGACCTGACAGTGAGGATGACAGCTCCCTCCCTTCCCCCATGGATGAGCTGAGACAGGGACGATATCAAAGCAGGGGCCACTCCTCCCAAACCAGGGGGATTAGGTGATTAAGGGCTTTTATTGTTGTTTTTCCAGGTTCCAGGGAAGGACGATACTTGGCAGGATTAGGCTGATGAAGACCCCACTCCCCCAATCACAGAGAGATAACAGTACCTCAAAGAGAAGAAGCTGCCCAGACGACAGACAGAACGTGTCCCAGGAGCAGAACCATCTCTCAGCGACCTCTGCTGTCTCCTCCACCTCCTGATACTGCTGCGCACACTGGGACCTCTGGATCCCTCTCAGCAGGTATTATTGCTTGGCAACGCAGCCTGCAGCCCATCAATCGCTGCCACGGCCACAAGGGAAGTCCAAGTCTGTGCATCGTTTTATAAGCTGGTCTGTCCGGGCAACTCCGTGTCAGGGCCTGGGTGCAGCCAGTAGCTGTGTCTGCTGCTAAAGGAAGAGCAATTATGTAAACATGTCCTTTTCTTACTCAACACGTGGCATTGGCCTTGTGCGTTGCACTGAGGAAGGGAGGAAGGATGAGCTTGTGGTTAAGGCGGAGAGCTGGGTTCAATTCCTGGCTCTGCCATAGGTTTCCTGCGTGTCCTTGGGCCAGTCTCATATTCCATAGGTGCCTCTGATCCCCATGGTTAAAGTGGATATAATATTCCCTTCCTCCCACCCCTTGTCTATTTGGACCGTAACCAGGAGAACCTCTTACTATGTGTGTGAGCCGTGCCCAGGGCAATGGAGCCCTGATCCTCACTGGGGTCTCTGGGCACTGCCATAAGACATGTAATAATTGGCTGACTTTACTGCTTGCTGCAAACAAGCTCCTATGCCCGTTAGCACTGCTGGACCAGCTGCAGCTGCAGGAAAGTGAGCTGGGGCCCATTCAGCTTCCCTGAGCAAATGGCCTGCTTGGTTCCAGCTGCAGAATCTTTCTTAGCAGCCCTGGTGGTGGAGGCAGAAAGGACTCAGCAGGAGTTGTGGATCCTGAGGGAGGTTGGAGGGTTGTTTGCAGCATCAACAGAAAAACTGTCTTTTGGCCAGTAAACTGAGCCCATTAGGTCTGGTAAGATCATTTGAGCAGATACTGCACTTATTTATCCACCCCACCACCACTACCTCATTGCCTCTGCTGGGATGAGGGGGCTGGCCCAGTGGAAGAGAGTGGCAGGGAGTTCACACTCCTCTTTTCACAGAAGTGCCTTACAGAGCGTAACTGTGCTGTAACAGAATGGAAATCCCTGCCTGGTGGGCGCACGGGGGATATGCAGGAACAACCATAGGGTGTGAGCAGCTAGATGAGAGGCACCCAAGACCCTCTGCCATGATTTCACAGTAGTGTCCTTCCATGATTCAAATTCAGCAGCTTGGTTCCACCCCCTCCTCCCTCCCTCTGCTGTACTAGGACAGACCAAGGAGCCAGTGCTGCTATGCTCATGAAACACTCAGCTCTTCAGTCTTGCCCTGGCTGTGCCTGGTGCTCAGAGACAATTTCCAGCAGCTTTGGCCATCCATGGGACAGTGGTACTGCATGCGTTACTTCAGCGCTCTCTCATGGCAAGGATGCATAGGGCAGCAGACCCCCTCTGGGACCATGCCCGGGCCACATGGCAGTGTGTTCTACCTTACTGTGCTGTGGTGTTTGCTCTGCAGACATTTCCTCTCTCACGTCGCATCTTATGAATCTGCTGCTGGCCCTACAGCATTGCAGTCACTGTGCAGGAATCATCTGGCTTATCATATTCTGGATGGCAAGTGATCACCAGATCTCCAAAAGGATTCAGTGGGATACATATGGGTAACCAGCCACTGGATGGCACTCTCATCCCACACAAAATGCCACCCAAATGCCATTTATCTGGCCTGTAGATGAAGCAGTGCCCCTAAATACAAAGGGTAGTTTGTTCCAGCATGGTGATACAGCCAGTTGTAACAGGGCTACAGTACCCAGTGCGGAGAAACTATACCAAACACAGTGAAAGAGCCAACAATTCTATGGCTACTGTACCAGGTATGGCGAGGATATGAACACGCAGTCAGTCAGGGCACCAGAGGGGGAACCATTTCACAAGCTGGATAAATTCACTTCCCTGTTTACAAAGCCACCTGTTAGAAAGCAGTACACAGCTAATAGCACGTGCCCCCTAACTGGCAGGCTGCAGCCGAGGGCTTATCTACATGCACAAGTTGGACTGGTTTAACTTCAATCAGTGTAGTGAAACTTGTGCAGCTTTTGTTCATGGACTCTCTCATATCAGTTTAAAACTAATTATATTGGTTTAGTTTGCACCTGCACATTTACTGAACCACCAAACTGCTATAAGCCAGGTTTAAACCACTAGAAGAATGTCCACAAACAAAGCTGCACCAGTTTCATTAAACTGGTGCAAAATAACACCTGTAGTTAGATGAGCACAGATTTGGACTGACTTTTACCAGGTTACATATAGCCCATCATCAAACTGAGATCCAAAGTGCTGCAACCCACCCTGAGAACTGGGGAAATTCAGTACACCACACACTTTCTGGCAGTTCAGCCCCAGGTGCTGCTGGCCTGGAAAGGCCTGGCTAGGATTGTGTCAGCACAGTCCCTGTGCTGGCCCAGTTTGACAAGGCGGGGGGACATGTTTGTTTGAATCCACTCTGGTAGTTACTGCCTCTTAGCATCCGTTAAGTGCCAGTGCCCAGACCCCAGCCCTCCCCACACTGTAGTGATGCGTTTGTGAAACACACGGTGCTTGCGGTTGACCAGAGCTCTGAAATAAGTGAGGCCGGAATTCATGCACTGTTCTGTATCCTGATGTGGTAAGGAGCTCAGGCCTGCCTGAGGGAGGGCGGGGGGGATAACGGAGGCTGCTGGTGCCAGCAGAGGCTGTGAGGCCACTGCCAAGAGCCTGTGCAGGGGACCTGCGATGTCACTGCCAAGAGCCTGTGCAGGGGCCCTCCGAGGCTCCAGCCGGCTCAACCTGGCACTAACGGAACTGTGATAAAAATGAACTTGTCCAGGACACCAGACTGGGGGAGATTAATGTCTGAATTGTCAACAAGCGAGTGAACAAATGTCACAGGAGGAAACGAAGGGCTGACGAGAATCAAACAGATCTTAGGGGTGAGATGCTGCTTCCCCCACCGCATGCTGAGCTGTATGGTCCTGCTGCTCCTTTGCCCCTGCAGCATTGCCCAGCCATCAGAGGAGTGGGAGGGGAGCCCGTGCTCTGCCCTGGGGTAGCCTTGTTGTGCACATTTCAACCTGCCTCCTGATGTTTAGCTGGCAGATCGTAAAGGCACCTCCAGGATCCCCAGGGTAGGGGGGTGGCCTGGCTTGTCCATAACTCTGTCCAAATGCTAATGTTAGAAACATTGATTACCTGGCTTGGTGGTGTGATCACCCTGTGCGGGAATCCCTGCTGACACTTTGCAAATACAAAGTAGCCAGGTGTTCCCCTGGTCAGTCACCCAGCTGCATCCCACTCCAGAGATGGCTGCATTTCAGTGGTGGGTGGAATGTTTTCCTCTTGAAAGCAGTGGGAGTTCCAGCCATGTACCCGAGGGTCCTGGTGTGTAATAAAGCACTTCACACTTTCAGGATGTGAAAGGTGCTACAGAAATGGGAAGTTATTACTATCAGTCCCTCCTGCATCTTCCCTACCAGCAGACACCTGGATCGATGTGTCATCTTCCTGTTCTCCCTTTATCTCGTTGTCCAGTCGGCTTCCAGAAATGCTATTTTAAAAGCATCCACTAAAATTTTCCCTGTTTCTTTGTCCGTTGCCTGTAGGGTTCTGGAACGGACCCCATAGCAACTGCTCATTCTTCAGTTCTCATTTCTTGACTGCATAGTTTTCCTCCAGAGTTTTCTCCTTCCTTCCTTTTCAGTGAACTTCAGTCCAGTTGCAGGAGCAGCTCTCTCTCTCTCTCCCTTCCCTCCTTTTCCTTGTCTACATTTGGGAGTAGGCCTGATTCGGTAGTTAGTGGCCAGCAAGTGGAGCAGCTGACCATTTTCCTGATGCTGACCCCTATGTGTAGACAAAAGCAAGCAGGGGTTTGCACCACCAGAACTAATTGGGATTTAGGGTTGAACCTTGATTAACTCAATCACTGCAAGCCCCAGCTTGCCCCTGTCTACTGAGTCTCAGAGCCCCGGTCAATTGACTTGGGCTGCAAAGCTAAAGATAACAGTGTAGACGTTTGGGTTTGCACTGGAACCTGGGTTCTCAAACCCACAGAGGGTCTCAGACTCCACGCTTCAGTCCAAGCCCGAACATCTATGCTGCTATTTTTAGCTCCACTGCCTGAACCTGCGAGTCTGAGTCAATCGACCCAGGCACTGAGACTCAGTGCCATGGGTTTTCTTTGCAGTGTAGACGTATTTTTAGGGGTTAGCACTGAAGCTAACCAGCCAGCAGCTACATCGATTGCTGTATCGGGGGGGCTATTCCCAAGCAGAGACAAGGCCTTTATAAACAACGAGGCAAGCAGTTTAGTTAGGTTACTCTGGGGCCGGTGTGCAGTCCTTGCAGTTCATAAATTCTCCCTTGCCATCTGTGTGACTCCAGTGTATGTATGGTAACCTGCCATATCTTCTCTATGTCAATCTCCTTCCCCGTTCTCCACCTTAGTCAGGGATCTTTTCCACTCTTTCTGTTTCTCCCTTCAGTATATAGGACTCCTTTGTACCCCCTTATCTGTCACACATTGGCCTAGTCTTATTCATGGCATCTCAGTTTAAGAATGCTAGGCCTTGAGCACCTGCTTACTGAACTGTCTGCTTCCACCGTGTGACATCTATTCATTTCACCCTGGGCTTCCTCCCCTTTATTATGCATTTGGGGCATTTTCAATCCCCCCCCCCACCCCTTACTGGCCTCACTTTAGGCCTAGATTAGGACTCCTTCACACCTCTTCCCCTTCCAGCCATCCGCGCCCTCTCTGAGTCGCTCGCAACCTCATCAAGAACTGCTCCCTGTCTACTCCCTCCTGAAGGGAGGGGATTCAAGGATCTCCCTCTCTCCCCCACATACTGGGAGATGAAGTCAGCCTGCATCTTGCTCACAACCCCAGGGTTTAGTTTATCCCATCAGGTTGCTGAAGTGCCTTCCCAGCTTATGCACAGGGTTTAGTCATCTCACAATCCTGTTCACTTTTCAGGCTCATCTCTCTGTAAAATGGTGGCATCCCACCCCCTGTTCCTCACACATCACACACTGGGTCTGCTCCCAGTTAAAGCCCTGCCTTGTTAACTAAAACAACAGAACCTAAACCTCAGTCTGTTTCCTCCTCCGCTCTGCTATTGGTAGGTTCCTCATTGCAGGACTCCCTTTGCCCCTGCACCTAGTGCACCTGTGGCCTAGCAGAGCGAGCACTGGACTGGGACCCAGGAAACCTAGGTTTAACTGGCCCTGCTGGATGACCTTGGGCAAGTCATGTCTCGGCTCTGTGCCTCAGTTTCCCCATCTGTAAAATGGGGATAATGTAGTTGACCACCTTTGTAAAGGGCGGTGAAATCTATGGATAAAAAGTGTGCTATATAGCAGCTAGGAATTATCATTACTTCCCTCTGGCTACACTCAACCCTTTTTACACTTTTTTAAACCCTCTCTCTCTGTGCTTCTGCCTCAGGTCTCGTCTTCTGTCTGGCTCCATGCACGAGAGACAGATTGTGGCACTAGTACCGACCAGACTAAGGGTGAGCAAAGGCAGCAATGATACGATGAAATGAAAATAACAAATAATAATATTGGGGAGACAAGGTAACCAGGTTTGTTTGGCTCCGGCCAGGGTCAGTTCTCTGACAGGCACCTCCCTGGGCCGGCTCAGTCACCCCTAGTGTATCTAGTGCTTCTGTGAATCAGGAACAACTCAGTCACGAGCCTTCCTTTACCGGTAAACTCCACGGGGGGGGGGTGGGGGGGGGGGAACTTGGCTCATCAGCTCCAGTCTGTTCTTAACTCCAAAGACTGCCTTAGGGGGGCATCTAGTGGTTGCTGTGTCTCACTGCGTTTATTAGGGTGCAAACGAAGGTGAAATTGCACAGCTGGAGCAAGATGTCATCACTGTGGTGACCGTGAAGGGGGAATAAGTCCATCCATTGTTCAGAGGGCAGGGGAAGGTGTGCCCCTCATTTGGAATGAGTCTTTCAGTTTGGGGGAGTTCAAAGAATCAGCTTGCTGCCCTCCCTAAAACCCAAAGGCTAACCTTCTCTATGGTCTCTTGCACCTGCATGCTATTATTATTGATTTGTATTCCAATAACCCCCAGAGCTGAGATCTGAGCCCCATAGTGCGGGATACTGTACACACACACACACACACACACACACACACACACAGACAGCCCCTTCCCCAAAGTGCTAACAACCTAAATAGACGAGACAAATGGCAAGAGAAAGGAAATATTTTAACCCGCTCTTTACACTTGGGAAACCGAGGCACAGAGAGATTAAATGACCTGCCCGATGTCACATAGGAAGTCAGTGGCAGAGCAGGGTACTGACCAGACAGCTCCTGAGTCCCAGTTCTGTGCTTTGTTCACAAGACCACCATCCTCTCTCCTGGTAAAGGTGAGGGGACTGCCATAGGCTCCTTTTAATTTTGGTGCCATCCTTGAGCTCCTGGCAAGTTCCTGGCATTGGCTCCAGTTGGGTGCCCCAAGACCTTTGGGATCACAGCTGTCTCTCTAGAAGAAAAGGCTTCTGATGCCATTCACATAATAAAGCTAAAAGAAAAGGAGTACTTGTGGCACCTTAGAGACTAACCAATTTATTTGAGCATAAGCTTTTGTGAGTTACAGTGTATGCATCTGATGAAGTGAGCTGTAGCTGACGAAAGCTTATGCTCAAATAAATTGGTTAGTCTCTAAGGTGCCACAAGTACTCCTTTTCTTTTTGCGAATACAGACTAACACGGCTGTTACTCTGAAACCTGTCATAATAAAGCTAGTGATTGCTGTCTGACCAGCCTGCTTACAAGTAACCCTCCCTATCTGATAGACAGCCCAAGACGCTATGACTGATCACTTTTATTCCCGTACGGTGCACAGTATTGCTGATTTTCAGTGTCTGTTGAAAAGTTTCATGGACTCGATTCTGGCTATGCCAATGTACTGCACAGGGGACCTGTGAGATTTTGTACAGGCAGCATCCATAGATGTGGCAGGGAAAAGGGGTGAAGGAGATGATTACACATACCAACTGGCACCTGGACACTACAGCCAGTTGGTGGAGTAGCCTGTCTGCTTGTAATATGGCATGCGAGACTCAAACCAGAGCCCTCGTGAGATCTTCGAACTACAGACACTGGAGATGGAAAAGACTTGAGGCTCCCTTGAGTTCTTCTCCCATGGCCAGTGCAGGAATGTTCCCTACCAAATGCTTTAAAGGGCAGTTGTGTTTAGGAATCGCCAAGCACCTGCTTAGATTCCATAACAGAACACTTATATTAAACAAGAAAAACAGCTGCTCCCATGAGCACTGGCTTAGCCCATGTGCATATAGGATGCTGTAAACATGCCTTAGGGGGGTTGTACTGGTGTCCATCACCTTAATGTCTGAGTGCAATATAACAATGGTGGACCACGCATAGCTAACAAGTGACCTGTCCAGCCTAGGTTTCAGAGACCTAATTACTTGGTTTCAAAGCCCTAAATACTGAATCTGCAGTTAGGTTTACATGCAAGTATGTATGCACAGGGAGTTAAGCATATTCTAAGGGCAGAATTGTTAAGAGTCACACAAAGTAGGTGTTTTGATGCAGGGAAGTTGTGTGTCAGTATCTATAGAAACCCATGGGGGCTTGGCATGTGTTATGGAGAGACAGTGTGTCCTAGTGGATAACACTCTGGACTGGGACTCAGATGACCGGGGTCTAGTTCTAGTTTTTCCACTGACCTGCTGGGTAACCGTGGTCAAGTCACTTCACCACTCTGTGCCTCCGTTTCCCCATCTGTAAAATGAGGATAATGATGCCTCTTTTGTAAAGCACTGTGAGATCTACTGACGAAAAGTACAATGATCTATTATTATAATTCTACATCTATAATTAGAGCAGTTTGGAAAAATTTTGACTTTTTTTTTATGAAACACATCTGTGAAAATGATGAAAAATATTTTCCTGCTTTCCACTCCGTCCTTATAGCTGGTCAAATCTTGTGTAAAAAAATTTTTGGCCAGCTCTTTTGTGGGGAGATAATCAGTGTTGTGCATTTAAGCTTGAGGAGATACACAAATGTAAGGAGTGTGGTTGCTACAGACAAACCAGGCCCTGGGGGGGCTGAGTGTTGTAATTCAGGCTCTTAGGCGTTTGCTTGTTTTCTTCTCAAGAGCTGTGAGGAGAGGTGGGCGAACACTGGAGGAAACGATGGGCAAATATTTTCAGGAATTCTGAATTACTTTTCAGTTCAGCTGCCTTCATTCCCCTCTTTGTTTGCTAGTCCCACAGATCCATCCCAATCTGTGTTTGTTCAAACAAATGCTGCGGAATGGCTGCTCTTTCCGTGAATACCTGGATACGTGCAAACAAGGGTATTCCTTACTTGTGAAGGAACTGCTTGCCACCTGTTTGGAAAGTAGGGTCATCCAATCAGGGAGCAGAAACAGGACCGGTCACAGCTCATAGTGAATAATCAAAGTCAGTCAAAAGGCAATGTGCTGAACAACACATAGGCTGAAATCCCTTTCTGACTATCTGAATTCTTACATGGTGCATCTGTTTGTCTATTTGTTGAGCAATTAGGAATTAAAAAATCAAAGTCCATTTGCAAATAATTTGCAAACAGAAAACAAAGCTATATTCATTGGCTAAATTGTTTGTTACTAATAGTTTTCCATCCCTAGCTATGAGCAGTAGGTCTGCTACAGCCCATTCTCCCTTGATTCGCGCCTGATTTGAGCTGAAATTTGTTCCATATCCATGAAGCCTTACCTTCAAGGTATCTAAAAGATGGACTGAAGCTCCACATTGAAGACCATGGTCCATAACTTCTCTCCTCTGGCACAATGGAACTTTCCACAATAAGAGTAAAGTTCATCTGTACAGGAGACAGAGCTTTCTTGGGGACCAGTCCAAGACTGTGTAATGAAGTCCCCCAGGAACTAAGGATCAGCACTAGCCCCACCTTCTGCTCAAATTCAAGGCATATTGCTTTGATCTTGCCTTCTCTAAACTAGTCACCACTTGAGATGAGGACTTTGTTTCTATGGTGATGCACTTAGTCTGATAGGGAGGAGGCGAGTATGTCCTGAGATACACTAAGGTGTTTTTTTATTACACTGCACGCTGAAGGTTTTTGTAAGCCACTGTGTACATATCTGAGGGGATCTACTCTGTTCACAGAGTGCGCGCATTTTGTTAGCGCTAACATGTGTGTAGCGCTTTCCATTGGGCTTCTCTCTGTGGTGGAGGAGAAGTGGTGATAGTGACGATATGGGTCATGAGGAGGAGATGCAGTGAAATTTCTCTGCTCTGTGCTGCAATTTACCTGTTTAAGCATCCATCTGGTCAGTGATTAGTTCTTTGGTTCTGCTCATCTGTGTCCTTTCAGCTCCTTTTAAAATGAACCTAGATTTTCCAGTCTAGAGCTAAATGTCCCCAGCAGTGGAGTTTCCTCCATTGTGGAACCTCTTCCACAGGATGATGGGCTTTGTCAGGGTGCTTTCCCTGACGCTCAGCCTTAATTTCCCCTTCCTTAGCTTCCTCCTCTGACACCCTTCTAAATAAATCCCGTCCTTCCTTGGTCTGTCCTCTCCAATTATGCTTGGGCTGTTATCATGCCCCCTACCTCAAGCTATGTAGAGTTAGCGCTTTCCATCTTTTCTCATAAATTATGTTCTCCCACCCTCCAATTTGTTAGCCTCTCTCCAGTCTGATGCTGCACTGAACACAGTATGCCAGAGTGAGGATCTCCATTCCGTGCTCCAGAGATGGCAGCTCTACCAGATAAGGAGCATGGGAGTCTCTCCACTGCTCAAGCCATGAGCTTCACTCAGCTGAAAACTCTTTGTTGATCTCACCTTTGTTAGGGTGCAGAGGCCAACAGTTGAGGGACAGGGGATTGATCAAATTGGACACAGTGGAATTTGGAAAAGAGGATGTTGGTGTTCACCAAATGGAATATGGGGTCACACATGAACTCCCCAGCCTTACACTCTGCAGTGTACCAAGTTCTGTTTAGCAAAGCACTGTCATTCTCAACTGCCCTGCAGGGTTAGAGCCCCGGTTGGGCAGGTGCATGCTGGGAAATGTAGTCCTGGGGGGGGGGAATGCACTCTAGGGACGTGGTTAAAGGTGAGGAAGGTGTAATGATCCTAATTTCCCACTGCCCTTGAAGAGAAAGAAGAGAGCTTTCTTGCTCAGGGCAACAGCTCTCCCCCTAGAGGGTATGAATCCCCAAGAGGGGCTGGCTCTGCCTTCTGCAATGAAGTTTATCCTCCTGAACTCTCACTGATTCCCATAATTTCATGGGCTAAACCAGTCCATTATTACAGGGATCTCAGTCACTCCCTAGACAGTGAACCAGACCGGAGTCCTCCCGGGCCCTCATGCTGCAGGGCATCAGCAGCTGATTGCTGGCTTGGGAGGTGAATGGAAGGGGTGTCATTTTCCGCTTGTGGAATAGGAATGTACATTTAGGGACTTGATGTGTGTGAGAGGACGGGGGACGGGGGTCATATCTTTCTCTGAAGCACCTGGCATCAGCCCTTCTCAGAGATTCAATATGATCACTCACCTCTTCCAGTACGGTGATGCCACGGCTCCATTCTCTATATGGAAACACAGTCACAGGCTGATCCTGACCCCAACAACCTGCCACTGCATTTCCTCCTGATCCCAGTGGATTACCACCCCACCCTCGCCAACGGGTAAATTCTTCCACTCCAAGGGAAGTGTTCCCCGCAGCGCTGTGCTGTGTTTGAGGTGGTGACAGCTCTGTCCCCATGTCTCAATCGGGTCACTGTTGCAGGGGGACTGAGCTCAAGACTTTCCCCATGAAACAACATTCTCCAATCCAGGAGGAGTGGAGGTGGATCAGGAAGACGGGTCATTATACAGATTCAGGTCCCCGCTCCTGCCCAACATTAACACTACAGGGCACCACTGTGGGGTGCTGCATGGTTAAAGGTGATGCCCTCTAGGTGAGACATTAAAGAGGGATGTCTTCAGCCAGCCACCCCAAGGAATAGAGAACAGGCAGGGAATAGCCTAGGTTTTGTGGCCAGCAACCCCTCTCTCAGTGGAGTGGCTGTGATGTCCCAGGCTGGGTGAGAGCTAATACAGAGTGCAGAATGACTCCTGGAATGGCCACCATGGGCACTGCTCTTCTGCCACCTTCTTCATTGCTTTGGAAAGCCCTGGGGTTCGCTGCAGTTGAAATGTGTTACAGGAAAGCAAATGCTATTCATGGGTTATTCTTTTGTCTGTTGTTTCTTCATCCTCCCACTGCTGCATGGACGACGCAGCCGCAGCCCCACCAGGGGCTGCAATGGGATGCAATGGGAGTAATGCAGCACCATCTGACAGAGCTCCGCTGCGTGGGTGATTCAGTGCCCTCATTCAGTGCTCTGATGCCAGGGTGGTACAGAACTCTTGCAGAGCTTCACTGCACATTACGTGCAGCTACCTCCCATTGACTAGAGCTTTGCTGTATTGGTCAATGAGCTGGGGGAGCAGTGGGGCCAGATGGTCTCTTGGGGAAATGGCATTTTCTAATTAGATCTGTTTCCTCAAAAGTCCCTTTAAGTTGTCCATTCTCTATGGGCTCTAACAGCTCTGCAGCCAGCCTGGCCTGTGATTCTAGGCAAGGCCTGGAATATCACAACACATGGGTGACAGTTCACCCAAACTCAAAGGCCTCTTTGTACAGGCCGATTCCTATACCCTCAGGGGAAGGGACGTTTAGGTTTCAAAGCATCGCAAGTGCCTCTGAGTGACTGCAATGTCTCCTGCTGCTGAGGGCCTAATACAAAATGGCACCCATGCTGTGAAGAATGTCACTGCCTGAAAGGCCCAGAGCCATATGGGCTACTGATGCCCCAGGCAGGGGGGTTGTGTGCCTGCCTCTCTCTACAGTGACAGTGGCTGGAGCCCAGGGAACTCTCAGAGCCTCCAGGAAGTTTCCTGTCTGACGTCCTAGCAGAAGCATTGGGTCCCCAACCGCTGCCAGTCCTAGGCTTCCGGCAGGGGCTCCTGCCTGGAGCCCCCCTCTGCTATCAGCTCACCAGATGCTTTTTCAGGATACTGTGGTAAAACTGTGCAGGGCACAAGCTGCAATTTGGGGTTTTCTCTGGTGTCAGCCTTGAAGACAAATTGGATGGGAAAAAAATGATGCCCCTGTCAATGCCCATTAGTCACTCTTGTTTTCCTCCTGTGTGTGCAGAGAAGAAGCAACGGGTCCCCCAAGCGGCCGAAAGTGGGTGGACAGTGGGGGGGTTGAATGTCTGGAGGAGCTTGGCCAACGGATGCCCTGGCCGGAAAGAGGTAAGATGTTCCCAACCTGTTGTAGTCATTAGCTTCTTCAGTCAGATCAATTGTGTTGCCCCCTAGTGGTAAAACAGGCTGTATTGCGCCATCTGACTCCCAGCTCGGATGCATTTCAAGCATTTGGGAGAAAGAGGAGGTGTGAGCCCACCCTTTAGCACAGTAGGCCATGGTATTCATCACAGAGTGACTGCAGGGTTTACCAGGAGGTACACACCACATCCCCCTGGCCCCAGGTGAGAAAGTACCCCTGATCCAGTCCCTGGGGCATGCCAGGATCCACCGTAACAGAGTGTAGACGAGTAGGGTCCAGGCAGGAATTCAATGTTCATTCTGTGTTAATGGCCACTTGCTGCAAAGAGTGCTAGTGTTACTGGGAAGGCAATGTTAGCCAGTAATACTGCATGTTTCTGTAGCATCTTCCATTGGGAAGCATCTTACAAACACGGGCTGTAGCCACACGAGGAGCTCAGGATGTGATTCCCAGTTCGCATAGACATACTCGCGCTAGCACAGACAGTGATGAGCGGAGGCTTGGGCTAGCCACTCTGAGTACAAACCCACCCACGCCCCATGGGTATGTAATTGGGGTACCGAGCCTGTACCACCACTGCTTCTGCTACCACAGATACACTGCTGTTTTTAGTGCGCTAGCTCCCATTGGGTGTGTCTGTGGGAGCTGGGAATTACCCCCCCACCTCCACGCGTAGACGTAGCCTAAACTATGTGGGTCATGTGACCCCACCCCACAATGCAGCCCTTCTGTGGTGGAACGAGTAGTGTGGGAAAAGCAAGGAAGAACCCAGTATCCATTTGAAACTGGAGGGGCAAGTTAGGGCGGTGGAACAGGATTGCCCTGCTAGGAATGTCTGATTGCTCTGGAATGGTGCAGTCTCAGAACCACCATCCCGCCTCAGCCAACGAGTTAGACTGAACATCCTGGGGCTGCAAAGCCGTTAGGGTTCATTCCCATTCCTTGCACCTGGGCCGGACCTGGAAGGGTCTATTGTCCTGCCCATATGCTGAGTCCCATTCACGTCAGTGGGTGCTCTGTGCCTACTCCTGTGGCTGGGGCTAGAGCCCTGCAAGTGCTGAGTCCTCTATCCACTGAGCAGCCAGAGGGATCTGCTAACAAGTAGAGGCCTTCACACTGTGTCAGTGCATGCTGGGTTAGCCTGAAGCCCCAGGAACACAACTGATTTATTGGGGTTCTCCGCAAGCTCACAGCCCACTGGCTGGCTTGTTTCTTCTCTGGGTGGAATCAGATTGGGAGGCAATCCATGGCCAATTCTTCCTCTCCCCCACAACTTCAGCAGCTGGGGCCCTACACATCACAAGGCTGGCCCTTAGGTCATGGAAGCTGCAGAATGGCAGTATGGGTAGAAAAGCTCCTTCTATCTCGGGATCAGCGAGGAAGGGAGTGGGGTGGGGAGCAGAGAGAGCTAGGGGCCTACCCCAGACCCCAACACCCATCAAACAGTGTCCAAAATACAACCAGCACTAAGTCTGAATGGCAGGAGAACCTGTCAGAGCTGAGGGCCTCTGCCTAGAGGCTGAGTTTAGGGACAGAGAGTTTGCTCCGTGTTGGGGCTTTCTGCAGACTGGGAGCTAGTTTGTATTTGCTATTGAACTCCTTTTTAGTCGGGGTGGGGGCTCTATCAGGGGAGTTCCTGGTTACCTTCGAAAGAGGAGAGGAACTGACTTGGTAAGGAAGAGACCTAAATCTGCTGTAAATGCAATGGGGCAAAAGTAGCTGAACAATGCCCTGTGCCTTCATCGGAATGACCTGGCTGAACTGGGGAAGATCTCTGGGTTACCTCTGGATCATCTGCATGTACATGAGGGATGAGCGAACCCAGCCTGCAGCCTGCCCCAGGGGTCTGGTGTGCGCACCCTGTCCTTTGTCCCTGGACAAGGGCATCTCCTTCAGCAGATGCATCTCTTAAATCCAGTTGGTTGGAGGAAGGTCAGAGTGAGTGACAGGATGACGTGGCACTGGCAGGACTTCCTAAAATACTCACTGAAACTTCCCCCACCCTCTCCCTTCCCAGCCATTCCGCCTTGTATTGGGAACCTGTCAGATCTGACGAGCTGAGCTGGGTAGGTCTGGAGAGACCACCAGGGAACCCTTACTGCAGGTGCTGCAGTAAGTGATTCTGAGGTTTCAGGAGGTGGGGGTCTGAGTCACTAGCAGTGCACTGGGGGGGAGGGGGCGGGGTTGCCATCTTTCAGAGTTATTACTGAGGCCCTACCCATTTGTGGTCGTTAAAGATCCCGTGGCACATTTCCTAAGAATGGCAATAGTAATCCTGCTACCCTGGCCAAACTCCAGCTTCAGTAATTCCTGCCCGTGCTGACCAACCTGGCTTCCCTGGCAATTTCTAGTGGGAAAGAGTGGTTTTTACTTCCTCTTCAGAACTGTTGTCCTAATGTTCCTGTGTGGTGGTAAACAGCTGCTGTGTTTGACCCTAGAGGTGGCTGCATGGATTGGGTGAGTGATCCCTGTGCATAGTGTGTGCGTCAAGTGAAGTTTGGGATGAAATGGCTCTACAAGTGTGAAATATTATGTGACAAAAGTTAGACTGTCTCCCCAGCTCTGTAAAGGGAGTCATGGGGAATATTGCTCCCCTATCTTCTAACAGCTAGCACTGTTATGCCATGTACCAGCTTCGCTTCTGAAAGCCATCGGCTCTGTGAAGTTGGAAAATGGAGCTGCTCTCCATGTCGCCGCTATGGATACATTCGCTTGCTTTGTGTTAAGAGCAGCACTAATTAATGTTACTAAAATTTCTCTCACTGTATTCACATTACATACAAGGATCCCCTTAGTCCTGGAGCAGGAACCTAAAGAATTATCCACCACCCAATGCATTTACAAAGCAGTCATTTTCTGGCCACTAGATGGTGCCATATAACTGTTCTTTACAATTCATGACTCGAAAGGGAACTCAGTGGCTAGTCTCAAACCACAAAGGCACTAGGGCTCTGCACAGCCATCATGAGCATCTTACAGGAGAGGGAGAGAGAAGTTTATGCTGGTATCAGGGCTGACCAGATCTGGAATGCTGCCGATGATCTCGGGACAGACAATCTTTCTAACACCTGCTCCTAAATATTCTGTACCAGAGGTGGCTGCATTATAGGGATAAGGGATGTGATCCTTATATCTATATAGATATTTCCCAAAAAAGGCATTAGAAGAACATTATTAAAGTTGCAGAATTTGGGTGCCTAATTTGTGACTTGATTTTTCAGAGAACTTAGTATTAGATAGCCCTTTATATGTTCAAAGCACAGCTCCCATTGGCTGCTCAGCACTTCTGCAGATCTGAACACAGGATATCAAGTCCAGCACTCTGAAAATGAGGCACACCAAAATTAGTGGCCACCTGTGAAAAGTTTGGTTTAAGTGACTTGCTCAGTATAACATAGGAACTCTGTGGCAGAGGCAAGGATAGAATTCAGTTTTCCAGGATGGCATTCAACTGCCTTAGCCACAAGACTCTTCCATCTCTTCCTGCTATACCCTGCCTTGTTCACTGCACACCTTCCAACTTTTGCAACAAATAAGGCAGGGGTCCTACAGACAACAGCCTCCTTCACTCATCCCCAGAGCATGGTCCATCCTGTGGACTGAATGAGGCAGCGGTCCTGTGGGAAAGATAGTAGGTGATCATGCAATTCAAGGTGGTCTCAGAATGTATCCTCCCCCAGGAGTGAGGAACGTTTCATAAGAGAGCCACAGAGAGAGGAAGCAACTTGCCCAAGTCACCCAATGACTGAACTGGGAATCAAATGCAGTCTCCTGCTCTAGCCACTAACCTGCACTTCCTCCCAGAGCTAGAAACAGAACCTGAGCCTCCAGACCCCCAGCCCATGCTCCCAGTCAGTCTCAGATGAAAGGCACCAGAGAAGTGTTAGAACCTCCCAGACTACGCCCGGAAGCGTTAACGTGACAAATTCACCTACTGTCTGGTGAGGTGCATGTGGAGTGAGAGATCTGCCCGGAAAGAAGGTTTATGCTCCTCCTGGCTCAGGCTTAGTGAGAAGGAGGAGACCATGAAGAGAGGCTGGGGGTGGCAGCAGCTTGCCTGGCTGCTCTGACTCAGGATCGGCCTCACCTTCCCTCACTTGCTGATAAGAGGCCACTTCCAGATTAAAGGCTGTAGCAGCTCTTACAGTAAGTCACTGTTAAAACAAAACATGAGAGCGCCACTCAGGGGCATCTCTCCAATGAATGAACTCGTGCTTGGGCCCATTTCTTGTGGGCGTGTGGGGAGCCTGAGCAAACACAAAAGCTGCCCCAAGACAGGTTCAGCAAGACTAGGGCTTTGTCATCTTGCTGGGAGGCCAAGGCTCTGACTTGTTCATCCCTTGTTCTGCCCAGTGCACTTGGCAGCACAGCTGGGGCTGTCCCCACCCCCCTATGACGTGGCCAGTATGCACAGCAGTGTGGTGGGGGGCTCCCCCACCCCCAGTTGTGGTGACCGTGTTTGAGTTATTATTTCTTTGACTGAGTGAGATCTCCAGGGCCCACTGGGTTGGGTGCTGCTCAGATACGTAGTGAAAAGAGAGTTCCTGTCCCCAAAGAGTTTGCAGTCTTTGATCTCAGACTGGTTTCAGAGCTCGATGAAGGTGGCTCCTGATGTCAGCCTCCCAGCCCTGAACCTGCCGGACACCAGCCATTGCTGGAGATGCTCTTGGCCCAAGGATGATGGGGACATAAAACCATCGCAATGTTGGGTGGGAAGGGACCTCAAGAGGTCACCTAGTCCATCCCCCCCACACTGTGGCATGACCTAGGCATGGAGGTGACCACATTCAGCTTGGGGCCAGCAGCTGAGTTCAGTGGGGGGAAGGAGGTTGCTTTGGGCATGTAGGATAAAGGGCAAGTTTGGGCATGTGCGCAGAAGCCACAAGCATCACCGTGGTAGGCATGGGAATGGCAGCTGCGCTCTGCAAGGAATGGGAGCAGCAGCTGGCATGGGGGTATCCCTGATATGCACTAGGCAGAAGCAGCGGCTGGCACAGAAGCAGCAGCCCGTTCGCTGCACAGGACAGAAACAGCCGCTGACATGGGAAAGACGGCTTTGCTCCACGTGGGATGGAGTGGGAATGATGGCTGCAGGGCTGGTGGGATGGAAGCCTTGCTCCTGGTGGCGTGGGTGCCTGTGCTGAGGTTGGGGCCAGAGTTCACTGAGAGATCACAGCTCCTCGCACTCAGGCCATGGCTCTTGCATTTGGATGCTTTCTGTTTTTCTTTACCACTGAGGCAAATTACAGCCCTTTCAAGTCAAGCCCTTCTGGTAGCAAAGTCTGCACGAGAGAAGCACTAATCATGGCAGCCCACTGGGGCTTGGCTCTAATTGCCTGTGAGATGCTAATCTGCTGGAGGGTCTCAAGTGCTCCTTTATCTAAGCCTTTCCTATGCCTCCCCCTTTCCTTCTGCCACTCTGCAATTCCCCTGGTGGATGCCTCCCAACTCCTCTCAGCCTCTTCATGCAATTTCTTTGACCAGCCTGTAAGTGGAATTCCCAGCCCACAACAGCTTGTGTGCAGACAAGCAGAGACAGAGGGAGCCCTGTTGCAGCTCCCACCCCAGTCTTGCAAGTTGTGTGTTTCTGGAGGCAGCAGCAGAAGCAGCAGGATGGAAATCTCTTTCCCCTCTAGCAAGTGCAAACAGCTGGTCTTCCTCCTGCTGCTGTTTCTAGAGCCAGGCAGACTGAGCTCAGGCAGCCTTGAGTGCAGCCAAAGGAAAGAAGACCCCTCATTCTTCCAGTCTCTGGTGGCCATCCTCCTTCTTCCCCAGAAGTGATGGACTGGGGAGCTGTAGGCTCTACTACCTTGTGCTTGATGAGCAGTCAGCCCCGGAAGAAGTACAGCATGTCCCAGGGGAGCAGCAGATGGAGTTCAGACAGGTCCAGAAGCAAACCAAGCTCGTCCAGGGCTAGGAACCTGATGGACTGGCTTAACTTGGTGGAAGCCAGCGTGGTGTCCATGGCCTCAAGGCTGCAGGAGGAGAGCAGGCTCAACCTGAGCTGACTGGAGGAGAGACTCAATTCCTTGGTGGTCCTGCTACTGGGGATTCTGTCTAGCTGCAAGCTGTCCTACAGCGATTCTGTCCCAAAGATGTCTATCCAAGGTGAGTGCATTTGGGCTCTCCACTTCCCCATTAGCTAGCTGCTCTTGTGCAAATAACAACTAGTGATATGACTGAGCTTCTGTTCCATTCAGCCGGTGCTGGGAGAGCAAAGATACGGGCACTTTTGGGTCTGATTCTACAAAACCTCATTGGTTTCATTTGGGTAAAGCCAGTATTAGTCTCTGAACAACAGGAGTACAATCAGAGCAGAAGCTATTGGGACTTCAGACTCCTTCAGCATCCAAAGGCAGTCTGATCAGGAGGCACTGGGCCAGGCAGACCTACTGACCCTCTCTTATTATCTGTGTTCACTGTCGGCCTGTCTTTCTTTCTCCATCTTAATTTTTCCCTTCACTCCCCCTTCCCACTCTTTTTTATTTATTTATTTTTTTTGCGTGACATTTTGCACTCCTCTTGCCTTTGATGTCCTGGCATCCCATCACTTCATGTCCCTGGAAGAATTCCAGGTGGTCAGACGCCTTCATGAAGACAAATGTCTGAGAATTTCACTACTGACATTTATAGGTACCAGGTTTTCTGATTATGTAAAGGGAATAATTCTCTGTCTCTCTAAGCCTCTAGCACAATCTCCCCACTGTTCTGCATTTCCTCAGCTCAGTCCTCCACACACTGCCCTTCTCAGCAGACTTCCTCACTTTTTATTAACCCAGAGCAAAGAAGAGACAGAGAGAGAGAGGGACAGAGGGGGAGAGGATAAAGGCAAGATGGTGCTATGAGCAATGAACTAGCTGCCCAGGAGGAACTAGACTTTTACTTCAGGAATTATTCTGAGCAAATAAATGCTGGTAAACCCAGAAGAAAGCATTTAGAATAGAAGTAGTCTCTTGTCAGCCAGGTATCTGGAAATGCATGGCACCTACTGCCAGTGCTGGTCACAAATACATTTTCAAGAAGCTCAAATGTGTCAGAGAGGAGTTTTAAGGGGTTCCAGGAAGGATTCTGGGGCTGGATAGGGTCACTTGTGAGGAAAGATTAAATGAGCTGAGTATGACTGGTTTGGCTAAGTGACAATCAGGGCAGGGGGTGGAACATAACTGACAGCTGGTATTTGAAGGCTTGAAACTCGAGGATGAAGAGGAATTGTTTAGGATGGGCCACAGAGTTATACCTAGCAGGAGATGGGCTGCAACTCAGCAAAGGAAAATTTCGGTTGAATATGGGGGAAATGACCTACTGACAAAATCTACTAGGTTGTGGAACGGTCTTGCAAGGGAAGTGGTGGAAGCTCCTTTCCTGGAGACATTTCAAACTAGACTGCTTGTGAGCCTGAAAAATGTACCACAGAGGATTCTGCATTGGCCCCTGGGACCTACTAGGGCTTTTTCACCATGAGTCATTTCTCAGAATCTTTGTGGAGGCAGATGTGTCTGTCTCTCTCTAGACACAGATTTGCAATCACTCTCTATGTATATTACACAGACACCTCTTCACTCCGCATGTAAATGATGACTGTAAGTCATCAGACTGGTTTGGCGCTGGGGATAGCTTTTCCTGTGACACATGCTTAAAATGCACAAATCAAAAATACGAACCACTAAAAGATGCCAGGTTCTTCATACAATGAACGCTGTCCATTTCCTTCAGCTCCAGCTGAAACACAGCATGCTGGGATGTATGTCATTTCTGCAGCCTGCACCTTTTCACTAAAGATGAGTAGTTGCCATTTGCCCGTATTAAGCTAGTTAAATGTGACCAGCCCTTGTGTATAGTTTGGTTACATCTGCTCTCGGGTATGGAAAATGAACCTCTTACTAGGTACTTATACCGTGCCAAGTTCTCAGAAGATTTCCACTAACGGCTGGTTTTAAATGGCAAGCACAACACACGTGTAGCCAGATTTTTAGAAGTGCTCATCACCCCATCCCCACTGAGCACAATGGAGGTTTCCCCCAACCACCACCTCCCACTTCATCTGCCCCCTTGCAAATAATGGGAGCAGATGGATGCTGAGCACTTCTGAAAATCTGGTCACTTCATTAGGTGCCTAAATGGGAGTGGAGTTCTTGAAAATCTGGCCCTTAATGCTTCATGTGAAGCGAGTTGGGGGTGTGCCCAACCAAACCCCCATCCCAGTTGGCATTCATTGGCAGCCCCAGGGGAGGCCAACGGGGGCATGGATCATGGTCAGAGGGTGAACTCTAGCTCCACATTGCAGAGGCCCATCCAGCTCAGGGTACCCAGCTGGAAAGCGCACAGCTGCTGCTGCTTCCCCTGCGTACTTCTGCAGGAGCCCCCAGCAGCTGCCCCCGCAGGCCCCTGCGCTGGCACACCATTTGCTTTAATGGGGAAAAACTGTCACAAACCAACTTTGCCGATGGTTGGTCAAAGCCCAGCCAGGCACTGAGCTGCACTTGGACACATTCTCTCAGCCCGTGCAGCTCCGCTGGAGCTTCGGTTGCTGATGTTGAGGGATTTCTCCATCCTCGGCCCTCACTCAGTGGCTCTTGGTTTCAGCAAGCAGACACCGCAAGACGCTGGAGACAAAGGAACAGCCACAGTTGGCACTGAAAGGGATGGGGCAGGTGGGAGCCCAAGGTAAGGAGATGATGTGCAAAGTAAGCCCCACAGAGACTCTGGGAACTACACTGCCTACCTAAACTACCCCCCATAATACCAGTTAGCTATGACATCCTCTGCTTCCTGCCCTAAACCACTGTGCAGTGTTCCTGTGTGCTGTTTATCAGCTGTCTCATTACGCTCCAGAGGTGGCTGCATTTCAGTGGTGGATTAAATTATTCC
This sequence comes from Chelonia mydas, assembly GCF_015237465.2. NCBI lineage: Eukaryota > Metazoa > Chordata > Testudines > Cheloniidae > Chelonia > Chelonia mydas. The sequence continues at coordinate 23,272,375 of NC_057853.1, forward strand.
TGTGTGTGTACAGTCCTTTGGGATAAAGTGTATCATATTAATTAGCGTTACTGAAACCTTTCTTTCCTGGGCAAGGTGGAGAGATACAGCCAGAGATATTGCTATGTAAACCTTCCCTTTTATCCCCCAGAAGATATTTCAACTCCCCATTGCAAAACCAATGGGCCTAGCAGTTCATGGAGACTTTTGTCTGGGCATAGAAGACAATCTCCTTCCCTGGATACTCCATGCACCCAGTCCAGTCAGGGTGAGAGGAGAATCAATGGGTGTAGTGACAGCAGGGCAAATACTAATTCAGGCTATAAATTAAACTGAGTTTGGAGAGGCTTGTCCTAGTCCCCATTTGTCCACAGTAGAAAACCTGTGTGACCCAACTCTTAGTGTCTCTGAAGGAGCAGGCCATGAGCTGGAAGAGCTGGGGATACTGTGGACTGGAATCAAGGTGCATTGGCAGAGCTGTGGGAGGTCCCAGGACCAGAATAGCAGGAGTGAGCTGCATCAACAGCGCTGGGCTTGCTCCTAGGACTGGAATAGCTGAGTCACTGAAGTGGCCAGAGGGAACTTAGGAGCTTTCACAAGCCAGGAGAGAGGGGAGGGGAGAAAGAACCAAGGGGTATGAACAGTGGGGTTTTACAGTAAAGTTGATGAGTCCAATGGCTGCTGCTTTTGCAGATTTAGGAAGAGAACGCAAGGCTGAGGTGCCACCAGCACCTCTGGGTAAATCTAGGGCCAGCCGCTTTGTCCCTCCACCTTGTGTTGAGTGGAGTGAGTGACCTCCTCACAGCACATGTCAGATCTGGGAGCACTTAAACCCAGAAACTACCCCCTATGGCTTCAGTCTGAACTGAGCAGAGCAGAGGCCAGGTCTGGTGATCTGAGTGCAGAACTGAAACCAGGAACTTGTGGGTTCCACTCTCAGCTTTGACACTGCCTCCCTTTGCAACCTTAGGCAAGTCACTTCCCCTCTCCGTGCCAGTTTCCCATTTATAAAGTGGGGGTGATAATATTTTTGTGCATCTCAGGGTGTGTGAGGGTAAATTAGTTAACTTTTGCAGAGCCCTGTGGGCCTCATCACCGTTTACTGCAGAACTCGCTAAGGGGGAGGGGCTGTAGGGAGGAAATCTCCCTAAGGTTCCTCTTGTGGTGTTACTCCCACATCATTCAGTCATGTGTGTCTGCCCCCAGCGCCTGCAGAGCGGCTCCAGCTGTGCCTCCCTGCTGGCTCTGGGGGCTCTGCGTCCCTTTCTGCTCCCTGGCACCACGGCTGAATAGAGGCATGATAGAGCCATGTTTCCAGACCTCCCCCACCCCCAGTTCCTCACAGGATCCCCATAGAAACATGAAAGGGCTTTGCCAAAAATGTAACACATCAGACACTTTAGCCTTTTCACTGCAAGGCCTTGTGAGTTATTGGTCTCTATGTTGGCTGCTCCTACTGGACTCTTCTAAGAAGTCAGAGCAGACATTCCCTCAGGACTGTGCTGAGACCCACAAGCAAAGGACCCGGGGCAGTGGGATCTACACCATCCAGCCCATCCCACTCCAGCATCCTTTCGAGGTAAGAGCACCAGCTGCTGGGCTGGGCTGGGTCTCACTGGATTATTGCGATAGTGCCATGCACCCAGGCCGTGCCAGGTGCCCAAAAGCACCAGGCTCTCAGGGCACAGGATGGATCCTGTGCACAGGGATGCTCCATACTCTCAGCCCTCCCCACTCTTCTTGTGGGAGCATTTGGTCGTTTGTCCTGAGCTGGAATCCTGCAGCCTCTGCTCTAACTTTGTGGGATCTCACACTTCATGTTCAACCGCATTTCATTACACGAGGCCTGCACCGGGACACCTGGCAGCGTTGCCCTCCAGAGTGCCGAACTTCCCAGACTGGGAGCAGCACTGAGGCAGCCGTGAGGTCTGTTCCTGAGGGAGGGAGTTTGGGGATGCAGCCTGCTCTGTGGAGAGAGTGAACCCAGGTTAGGAGCAGTACTCAGGGAAGTGAGCTGCCTTCTGCCAGCCTTAGCGTGAAGGGGATCTCACTGTGTCCTGGGGCCTCTGTGGAGGGATAGCGATCCCAGAGGAAGTGCTTCCCTCCCTGCCTATGATAGGAAGGTGTTAGGCTCCTGCTGCTGCTGCGTAACCTGCCATCCCCTCCCACTGCAGGCGTACTGTGACATGGTGACCGATGGAGATGGCTGGACTGTGTTCCAGTGCCGGCAGGATGGCTCCCTGGACTTTACCCGCACCTGGCAAGAGTACAGGCTGGGATTTGGTAGCCGGCAGGGTGAGTCCTGGCTGGGCAACAAGCAACGGCACAGCCTGACCCGGCTGGGTCAGCATGCCCTGTGTATGGAGCTGGAGGACTGGTGTGGCATCCAGTGCCATGCCACCTACCACAAGTTCAGGGGGGCCAGCAAGGCCAACAAGTACCAGCTGATGGCCTGGGAATGCCAAAGCAAGGCCAGCAACACCCTGAGCTACAGTCGCAGCTACAACCACGACCACAAGTGTTTCATCACCTGGGACAGCAACAACGACAACTACCCGCATAGGCAACTGCTGTGCATACTGTGGGGCCAGCTGGTGGTTCGACTCCTGTCTAGCAGCCAACCTCAATGGGAAGTACCACCGGGGATGGTACAGTGGGGTGACCAGCGGCATCACCTGGGGCACATAGTATATTCTGACCAATAAGAAGACCAATCAGAAGAACTTGTTCAAGAAGGCAAAGACGAAAACAAGGCCAGTCAGCTTTAAATGGCACTTACGGTGGGGGCATGTGAACTCCTAGGGGGAAAGGAATTGCTGAGTTGGGAATTAGGAGAATGGGATCAAACTGGTCAAAGGGAAATGTCAGAGCTATCAGGGAAAAGTTCCTACTGCTGAGACCTGCTGGACTCCATGGCTAAGGGAAATGGTGGAAACTCTGTTGCTTAAATTATTTCAAGGAGGAGATGCCTTGGAGAATACAGTTCTGGGAACTTTCCCACACTGAGGCCAGGGCTTTTCCAGCTCTGAGAGATAGTGATGTACACAGTCCTTCTGCAAGCCCAGCTTCCTTAGCACCTTCCCGTCCTTACTACCCTTCTCCCAGGCCAGGGCTGTCTTCTTATACAATTCCCTCCCCACCCTGGCATTCCTTTCTGTGGCTGGACCTTTAAATTTGGCAGTGACAGACAGCTGCAACCCTAAAGGAGCCATTTTGCAACTGGAGGCTGTTTGGAGTCTGTCTTCCAGCTGGTGAGGATCCTGAACTCTGGGTAGGTTTGTTTTCCTCTCCTCATTTTTGGCCAATTCTTACAAATAGATTTGGTGGGAGCCAAGAGCTGTAGTGGACTCTGGTCTGTAAGGAGTCTCTGATGTATTGTGAAGTCTTTATAGCCATGGACTATTGTCAAAGGTCTAAGGAGCCCAGCCACTGCTTTTCTTTGGGGCTTAGCAGACAGGGGATTGAGCCTTGAGGATCGTTCAAGACCCCTGCCTCTTGCTTGTGATAGCCTCCCTGAACTTTGAGAGTCACAGGCCTAGTGTATCCAGCTCTGTCTACCTTGAGCCTGGATATAAAGCCAAAGGGTCACTCCTCTGGATGAGACCCACTCTGTGAGGATATGGATCAATATGTGTCTATGGTCTATTTTATACCTGAACTTAAAACCTATCTTATATCAATAGCAGTACTTGCATTAGCAGTGAGTCAGTCTGATTCCTCCCCAGAGCTGGGGCCAGGAGCACTGGATGGAGCTATAAAGGTTCCTTTTTGCTCTATATGGGCATCAGATGTCCCAAGAGCACTTTTCTTAAGAGTTGGGATTTCCGTGACCTGCCTAGCCAAAGATTTCCCCTCTCTCCACTAATGTGCTGTGCCCAACTCTGCAGGTGGCTGCATTTTGGGTGGGTGATGTGACTTGGTTTATAAAGTGCACTGGCATTTGCTTACATCCTGACTGGGGAGTGATTTGGGTGGTAGGAAGGGAAAAAGGGTCCTGCTGTAATTGCTTTAATCACCAGCCTGTGGAAATGGGTTGGCTCCCTCCAGGGGACTGTTAGTTACCGCCACCACCGGGCAATCAGCTTGATACTCTGCAGCCGCTGCCATGCCTTGCTTCCTGCAGTTCTGCTCCTATTTATAGCTGCCTGTTTGCAGCCAAGCCCTCCATTAATGAGCAGAGTCTGAGCGCTGCTCAGCAGCCTCAAGTGCTGAACAGTAACCGCTTGGGCTGGAGAGGGAAAGACACAGCATGCACTGTCCCTTCTGCGCGGCTTTGATCTCTTGGACACTGAGAGCTCCACTCTACAGAAACAGTTCCCTCCTGAGAAGGATCTAAGACAGCTGGGGGGAAAAGCCCAGCGCAAAGTCAGGGGGCCATGGAGTCTCTTTAGGGGTAGCCAGTCAGGCTAGTCGGTGCAGAGGCAGCATGAAGCGGATCTGCCAGAAGCCAACGCGACAGGGCAACATCTCCAGGGGGCAGCATTACAAACCCCGTGCCTGAGGGGGGCAGCTTTCTCCATCGCAGGACCTGCCTGCCTTGTCTTACAGGGGAGAGTTCAGATCCCGCATAGTGGCATTGGATGCCCCTCCAATCCAGTCCCTTTCACTCTGCTACCCAGTGCCACTCAAAATCTGGTAACCAATGTGTCCTGAACCCTGGCACAGAATATGCCCTATCACCCTGCTTTCCTTCAAAGCCTGCTTGCCTGGGAGTGTTGAATACAGAATTCTGTACTTTTACTATCTGTAACAGTCCAGTGTGGAATTTTTCAGTAGAGGCTCCTCATAATAGCATCTAAACTTGACTCATTGAGGCCAAGAGCTTATATGGGAGCAGGGAGTAGAGGGGGAGGGCAGGTATAGGAAGGAAGTCAGTCCTTATGAGATGAGATAATGTGAACTCTAAGTTTTTGTAATGGCCTGGGAGCCAGGCATCTCCTGGGTTACAAACCCAGCTCCCCCATCCTGTGTCTGTCCCCTCTCTGCAAGAGGAGGAGGAGAACTACCTGCCTTCCAGGGTCTGTGAAGAATTTTTGTAAAGATCAAGGTATTATTATGTCATTTTTTGCACAGACAAAACAGTAAGGGGCCATCACACTCTATTTATGGGGTATCCAGCTTGTATTATGATGGAAACAGGCACTTGTTTGAGTCTGAAATATTGTTTTCCTTCCCCTGGGGGATTCTGCATTCTCAGGTCCTGGCTGGAACATAAGGGCTCTCCTATTTCTCAGACAGAGCCCAGCAAACAATGTGGGTAAGGGCAGGGGCTTCTCATGGGCACCTTTCTTTTTGACACCAAGCTCCATGTTAGCTGGCCTGATTCCCCCTCCTAGGGACCAGAAATACATTTTCCCACCACCACCACACTCCCTCTCTCTCTATGTTGCAGATGGGCAGCATGGCAGGAGGTCCAACTCAGAGCAGGCTGCTGTATTTCACACCCTTGCCTGGAGGTTGAACTGACTGGGAGGGGAGGTGGCACTGCAGATCCTTCTGATAGATGGGCCTGGAATGTGGCCTAAGCTAGCAGCCCGTCCTCCTCTTCCCGCACTCCAGGACTCTGGCTATGAGGGGGGACTGAGCTGTGAATCTGTTTCCCCCTCCCTTTACCTGTCTGGGAGAGGCAGTGCTTTGCACTCCACTCTGCTTGCCATGCAGCCTCAAGAGCACTCCTGTCATTGGCACTGGGTAAGGATCAAAATCAAGGAATCTGAGAATAGGGGCTGTTGTGTTGGGTCCCAGGACTGGAATAGCTGGTGTGGGGCTGTAGGTCAGGACTGAGGTTTGTTAATGTGTGTGGAGTCCTAGGGCTGGAACAGCAGATGGCTTGGCCCATCAGTGTTAACATGCCCTGATGGTGAGTGCCACAGAAAACCCCGAGAGAGGATGCTCATAAACCAGCCTGCTTGCAAGAGGAAAAGAGAGAACTGTGGAGAAAGCTAGGGACAGGCTCTCCAGGGGTTATAAACAACAGAGACTGGAGAAACGATGCAAAAGTGATTCAGGTCCCTTGCCAATGCCCTGTTTATACTGAGCCAAGGGAGCCTCAGATAGCACAGGGACTGCAGCTCCCCTCTGCGCAGGTTGGGATCAAACTCCAGAGAAGAGATCTGACAATCCATGAGCTGGCTGCTGTGCAGTCTGTTTGTCCAGGGTTTTTGGATACAGTCCCAGTTTGGGATACCCACAGGCTACGGCAACACAAGGCAGGGTTATTTGTGAGATTAGGCTCCATGAGATGTGAATATACTGTAATTACAGAGATGATGAACAAGGACTTCAAAGTGAGGTGCAATGGGGCTGGGTGTGGGCTCTGCAATGAAGGTAGTGCTGCAAGGCTGGCCTCCTCCACGCTGCCCTACAGCCCCCCTCTGCCCAACGATGAGGGCAATAGCTATATGTTGTCTAATTAGCACTGTGAGAAGCCAGCTGGCTGAAGTAAATTATAACCCTTCAGGCATTGATAGGGTGGAGGAGCTATCAGAACTAGCAAAAGAACGAGGAGTCCTTGTGGCACCTTAGAGACTAACAAATTTATATGAGCATAAGCTTTCGTGGGCTAAAACCCACTTCATCGGATGCATGCAGTGGAAAATACAGTAGGAAGATATCGTTATATACATAGAGAACATGAAAAAATGGGTGTTGCCATACCCACTGTAATGAAAGTGATCAGTTAAGGTGAGCTGCTATTAGCAGGAGAAAAAAACTCTTTTGTCGTGATAATCAGGATTATCACTAAAAACAGGTTCTTTTCTCCGCCTGATAGCAGCTCACCTTAACTGATCACTCTCATTATAGTGGGTACGACAACACCCATTTTTTTTTCACGTTCTCTGTGTGTGTGTGTGTATATCTCTTCCTACTGTATTTTCCACTGAATGCATCCAATGAAGTGGGTTTTAGCCCACGAAAGCTTATGCTCAAATTTTTTTAGTCTCTAAGGTGCCACAAGTACTCCTCGTTCTTTTTGCTGATACAGACTAACACGGCTACCACTCTGAAACCCATCAGAACTAGGAAGCCCTAGCACCACACCTTCTGTTCCTGGTGCAGTAAGGAGAAATCCCTGAGGGAGAACAAAGAGGGCAAAAAGACAGAGGAGAGCATAGCCTCAGGAGGCCTACAGAGGAGAGAGAGAAAAGGACACAGATTTTCCTCCTCTCATTCTAAATCCAGAAGCTCTTGCCCAGTTTCAAAGCAGCAGCCCGCTCTCCTTCTGAATGCTCTCTCTGTCCCTTCCACCTGCAGGAGGCTGGGATATGTTAGGGCACATTTCAGAGAAAAGTGTGTGTCAGATAATGTCTCCCCTCCTCAGCAGAAAGCTCCTGGCCTAAGGCAGCCTTCCCGTGGTCCACAGTTGCAATATCACCTGCTTCCAAGACAGCAGAAGGGGAAGGATTTTAGGGAAGGTAGAGGGGTGAATAATACACTTTCTATGCAAATACTAACCCTCTGCCCTTCTCAGACCCCTTCTAAGGATCTCAAAGTATTTTATTAAAAAAAAAAAAAATTAAGCCTCACCATATGTCTGTAAAGTAGATAAGGGATGTGTAGGGTTTGCTACAGCCACCTCTAGGCAGGAACACCGCAGCTATTTAACAGCTCTCTACAACATTTTAGGACCAGAAGTGCAGAAAAATCTCTCAACTACAGCTGCCAAGGAATTCTAGGTAGGCTGAATGGACTAGGTCACTGGGGCACTTACTGTAATGCCACAGCATCTTTATTGACTCGAACCTTAGTTTTATGTCCCACCTTTCTTCTTTCCAAGTCGGTACTGAATGCCAGCTGAGTCAAGACCATCCTTACCCACAGGGTTTTCTTTAGAACGCTCCCATCCATGTACTGACTGACCCACCCTTCACCTACTTAGCTTGGGAGTAGATAGAATTGCAGCACACAGCTGGAGACCACACCAGAACTCCTGTAAGGATATAATGTACTCTGGGCTTCTGGGGCAGACACCTTGAAGATCCAGCAGCAGTTGATTGCTCCCTTGCAATTGATTGGGGGAAAACGTCACAGATCATCACAGTGGTCCCTTCTGGCCTTATAATCTATTAATCAAAAAATTCAAACTGGACATAGCTCTTTTACCCAAGCTGCTGTCACTCCTTCCCTCCCTAACTGGGACCTGTTTAAAAGCTAATTTCAGTATGATCTAGGATTAAATCTTCAAATACCTTTAAGTATTTATCACTGTTAAACTTGGATTTGGATTCCCTCTTGGTCACCTCAGGAGAACAGGGAGCAGGGCAAAGACCCAGCTTTTGCAGCAGCAGGTGCTGACTCTGGAGGGACAGAGGTTTTCCCTTTACACAGTGCTGTCTAGCTCTCCACGTGGGAGATCTACAGAGGAACAGTGAAAGACTCCAGTGGGAACTGCACTGAACCCCCATACAGGAAAGAGGGCCTAGAGGAACAATTCAGAATACAAGACCTGAGAGGATTATTGCAGCATCCTTAATTTGCAGCAAGGGAGATTTAGGTTAGACATTAGGAGAAACTTCCTAACTGTAAGGGGTAGTTAAGCAGTGGAAAAAATTACCTGGGCAGGTTGTGGAACCTCTGTCACTGGAGGTTTTTAAGAACAGGCTAGACAAACACCTATCAGGGAAGGTCTACATATAGTCATGCCTCAGTGCAGGGGACTAGACTAAATGACCTATCAAGGTCCCTTCCAGGCCTACAGTTCTGTGGTTTCTATGATGGATCATAACAGATCTGCAATGGCCAGTGATGGGTTGGCCTAGAGAGGAAAGGGACATTTGTCAGTCCTGTTGCTTTATAAACATGTAGCAAGGTTTCTATTCCCCTGACTGTAATAAGTGAACAAATGACTGCACAGAAACACATATCCAATCACTCAGTATTGTAAATGAATAGAAAACTCTTTGCCTTCTGGGGCTTTCAGGATGTGTGTGCAGACAGTGTGGCACCAGCCTTGAGAACTTTGGTGTGGTACTGGCAGGCAGACTGTCTGCAGCCCACACTTGCATGACTTCCACTGTTGGCTTGTTGTCTGGAACAAAGAAAAATGTGCACACAATAGGGTCTCAGGGTGCAACTTATGAGCAATGCCTACAGAAGGGAGAGACCTAGAAAGTGGGACAGGAACTGGGGTTTGTGTAAGGTGCACAGAACATGTTTTCTATCTACAGAAGCAGGCCAGTGTGGGGAAAGAGAATATGTTTAAGGCAATTCTCTCTCGCTCTCACCCCCTCACCCCCCATTCCTTTCTTAAGGGAAAGTACGTGACTGGTGAGGGAATCTAAAGGCTGACAGGAACCAACATGCTTTTATCGGATCTATCTTTGCAAAGACAGTCTGGGTACTGGTGCTAGGTGAGGCAGTCAACATGGAAAGGAACAACCTGGAGGGAGGCTCTGGAGGGCAGGAACCTGTCTTTGTGTGCTAGTATTAACGGGCCAGGCAGCTAGCCTCCCTGGGCTCATTGTTCCGGCTGAAACAGGCCCAATGTTGATTCTGGGCAGGTTGGAGAGCCTGAATTGAGCTGTGGGTAGGCCTGGGCCCCCTGCATGACCCCCCTGCAGTCTGGCTTGGGGGCCTAGGCAAGCTGAGTTAGTGTTTGAACCAAAACAATGGCACCATAAGAGTAGAACTGAACCAGGGTGTGTGGGGCTGCCCCATCCATTCTCACCCCAACCTTCCAACCCACCCTTCCATGGGCACTCAGCCCCCTGCAACCCAGAGCCCTGCGCTGTGGGCCTGAGGTGTTGTAACAGCAGTGCCCTCTGGTGGGCAAATTCTGAGTCATGCTACTCAGCCTACCCCAGAAATGGGGGTGGTGACAGTAAAACCAAGGAACCCAGAACCTTGACACTCCCATGCAGGTTAGTTGAGGCTCAAACTGTTCCCCTGTGAAGAGAAGCTGCTGCAGAGCAGTTCTCGGTGAGGAAGGCAAGACAGCCCATAGCCTGCCCCTTGCAGTGGTGAGCCAAGCCTGACGGGGTGGCGGGGGAAGCAGAACAGTTTAAGGGGGCCAGGGTAGGAGCTGGAACATGGCTAGGGCTGAGTTTAGTCCCCTATTGGCCATTGGGGGAAAGAAGAGGGGCTGCCCCAGGGGCACCTTCTTTCCCCCAGAGCAGAGCTAGATTTACTCCCAGCTCTTGCCCTGCCAGTCGCCACTGTTAAGAATTTAAGAACAGCCATACTGGGTCAGACCTAAGGTCCATCTAGCCCAATCTCCTGTCTTCTGACAGTAGCCAATGCCAGGTGCCCTAGAGGGAATGAACAGAATGGGCACTCACCAAGTGATCCATCCCCTGCTGCCTACTTCCAGCCTCTGACAAACAGAGGCTAGGGACATCATCCCTGCCCATCCTGGCTAATAGCTATTGATGGACCTATCCTCCATGAACTTATCTAGCTCTTTTTTGAATCTTGGCCTTCACAACATCCTCTGGCAAAGAGGCTGACTGTGTGTTCATTTGGTGACCCCTAGTTCTTGTGTTATGAGAAGGAGTAAACAACACTTCCTTACTTATTTTCTCCACACCTGTCATGATTTTATAGACCTCAATCATATCCCCCTTAGTCATTTATTTTCCAGGTTGGAAAGTCCGAGTCTTATTGATCTCTCCTGCCCCTGTTAACCTCTCCTCCAGACAACGGCTCTTCCTCTTGAGCCTGCCTCACTGAGTCACCCTAATGCCCTGAGACATGGGGCACAAGAAAAGGGTATATGAGAAAAAACCTCCAATCTGTATATTAGCTGGGCATTCCCATAAGTTACTGCAGGAGCCAGCAAGGTCCTTCAGAAATAGAGAAAGCGCTAAATATCCATCCTCCCTTGTTTATTTCAATTGGGTATTGTCTACATAGTTAAAAAAAATACCAGGAACAAACACAGGCTTTCAGGAGATGAAAACCTCTCAGCTGCACTGGCTTTATTTTAAACAGACTCAGGACATTGCCAGCTCAAAAACCTCACTTTTTGTGACAAAAAACAGTACAAATCTCCTTTGCTCGGGTTCCTTATCCCCCAAAATATAAAAGTATAAATTCAAGGGGGAGTGGATTTATTTTAAAGCCTTCAGAAGAACAAAGATGCCTTTATTCTCACTGGCCCCAATGTTCAGATCTGCCATGAGCACGTCTCCACCCAGGCTGTCTGGCTAGTTGTACAGGGACAGTAAGGGCCCTCTTACACAGCAAAATACAGAATGGAGACTGCTTTATAACCTGGTCTTGCCTTGTCTGTGTGGAAGGAACCCTGTTACAACCAAATCCAAATCTTGTTATACCATGGTCCCTTCCACAGCAGATTCTGATTGGCAAACAAGCCCTAAAAAAGAGTAAGCCAAAAAAAATTATTTGCAGGCATTTTCCATTTCAAATTTTCTCCCTTCCCCAATTTTACTGACCAAAGAGCATCACTGGTTTGGCTCCGAGCATGTCCACTCAACAGCCTTTAATCTCAACTCACGTTTCTCCCCCCTCCCACCACTTTAACTCTGAAGTTATAGTGCATCGAGGATGTTGTCAATTTTGGTGACCAGCTCCTGGCGCTTGTTGGAATGCAGCTTCTCATTCTCAATGTACGTGTCCTTCTTAAGCTTGCCGGCCACCAACCGCTCTGCCTCAACAGATGATTTCAGAACCAGCTCCTTGACTTGGCTGTCGAGCTTCTGAATCTCGCTCACCTTGTAGGAGTTCAGAATAAAAGAATATTAAAGAGGACTGAACACAAACAGCCCTATGACATGGCTAAGCAGAAAAGCTGGGACCAAGGAAGACACAGCACAGGATATAGAACAGCCTCTCCCACTGGCATGGCTATAAGTGAACATGGCATTTGGAGGGTTCCTCTCGGGGAGGGGGCAGAGGCTAAATGGACAGAGGAGGTTTAAACGGAACCTCAGAAGCCAGATACTAGCATTGAGAGAGGTGTAATTCTTACTTTCAGTAATGTTTAATGATAAGTTAGAGACTTTCAAATCTAGGTCACCAGTACAAATCCAACTCAGGACCATGGTGGCCAAAAGTAGCTGTTTTCTGATAATTATTGTGGTTGCCAGTGTGAAGTGAGTTTGGCGGATCTCAGTGAAGTTCACAGTGGGATCAGTACCCACAGCATAAAAACTGAACTCCCCACGCCTCAAGGTGGGTGGCTGCTTCTGGTCAGAGTTGAGGCATAAAGGTTGGGAATGGTAGTGTGTGCGCCTGGGGTGTGCTGTGCTGCCACGTTGTTGCAGAGAAAGGAATTCAGTCTATTGGACTGTGAAGGCAGCATCTTCCACCAGTGTGAAATTCACACTTGCACAAAAATAAAACATTAACAAGTAAATGTGTTCAACTCTTGTGGTTTCGTTTTACCATGATACAAGTGAAGCAATGTGATGAGGCACCTTCTATGCAAAAATAAGAGCCCCAGACATGGTCAGCCAAGACAAAACTGGAGTAGCTGAACACCTGTAGGTGTTGTTCTCTTGTTCTCCCAAAGAAGCCATGTAATATGAAGCAAAAGCTTCCCAGGTGGATTCTGGCAACAAACCCAGAAATAGCCCAGGACCCCCAAAATAACTTGTGTTACTGGCTTGGATAGTTTAATAATATACAATCTGTTGCTATGTTTCAACTTAGAAGATCCAAGTTTTCATTCCATTTGCCATTACTAGGAGTGTAATGATAAGATAATGCAGTTGTAACATACAATCCTGCTTCCAAGGCAGCTGGTCTAGGGGATCTTTTGGAGACAGTGAATGCTAGTGGCAAGCAATTTTTCACCTCCACACATTTTATAAAGCAATAAAAGCAAGAGAAAAACTACAGCAGAGGGGGGGAAAAAACAAACAATTAATACCATCCCCTACATCTTTCTGACAAGAAGCAAGTAATTTTGGAGCGCATGAAAGAGAGAACAGGAGGCAGCAGTTAAGCTAAGCATCAGAAGACATCTAGAATGGAGGCAGCGTAGCTTAAGGCCAGCAACAAAGCACAGCTAAGACAGGAGAGAGCTCTTACCTTATCACACATGTCAGAGCCTTCTGTCTTCAGCTTGGACTGCAGAGAGGCTACTTCATTGGTCAGGGCCTTATGCTCTGTCTCCAAGGTCTTCTTGCCACTGTTTAGAGTGGAGATGTCCCGTGACTGCTTGTACTTATTCACCGCTTCATCAAAGTGGCGGTACAGGCCCAGTCTCTTGTTCACCAAGGTGAGAACTTGCTCTGTTATGCAGGCCACCTTCATCCTAGCTTCAGCAGCTGGATCCTATAAAGGGCGATAAGGTACATAGACAAGCACATACAAAAAACTTAAACTGAGCCAATGCCTGTCTAGCCACATGTGCTATGCAAAAGCACCTCAGATCTTACATTTTACAATTTAACACCAACAGCTGTCAAAAGAATGCCGAAGTTAGCTTGGTCCGAGCATAGAAGCCTCTGGCTGCCTCTAATCAGCCAGCCTAGCTCTGGGTTAATAAAAACCAAGGGAAAATATGGAGGAAGGGACTCCCACAGGACATTCACAAACCAATTAGATTCAGATGGGCTTGCTGTCCCAGGGCTGGAATATTTTACATGAAAGCTAAAGATGGAGTATCCATCACATACCAAGACAAAACCAATATGTCTTTAGGTGCTCAGATGCTATGGTGATAAGGCACCAAGTACCTAAATAGGAATATTCCAATGGAAAGAACATTTAGTGAGGGGAACTATTTCTACAGGCAATTTCCAGCCATTAGGGGAATAAAACTTTCCCCTCAGTCACAAGGCTGCAACTTGCCATATAGTACCTTGGTGATGGAGAAGTCGAGCCTCACATAGAAGATCACTGTGAAGAACAAGATGTAAAAGGCTCCAACCACCAACAGTGGCTCCTGCAGCATCAGGATCTTGTTGAAGGTGTAGTGCACCTGCAAAATAGGATTCAGAGAATGGGATCAATGACTTGCCATTAGTCAAGGGAGAAACTTCAAGCACCTAAATGTTCCTAAAAACCAAGGAAGAATAGTTATGGCACACAGAATGGATCCAGCTCAGATAATGCAAACTGTGTAGTCAAGAACCTAGTCACACTGCTGGTTTTCTATATCTCTTGAGCAACAAGTTTCCCCAACTGGGCTGTGCGTTGGCTACACTGGCTTTCCTTAAGGGCTGCAACCCAGCATCTGCATTACAGATTCTCACATCTTCCAGCAGAGAGAACTTCACATAGTAACAGACAAGCAAAGCCACACAATTTGCATGTCATTTTTCAGGAACTCCTCAGCCCCAGACCAGATATTGTTATGATTACAAGGGTGAGTGAGGAGGAGGCATGGCTGCTCATTTAAGTTATTCAAACAAAGGGGTCAAGCCTACCACAATGTCCTGGATGTGCTGCTCTACTAGGTTGTTCTTGTGTGCCACAATAACCGGGCGTCCAAACGTGTCCAAGTAGGTGTAGTGGAGCTCGTCAGTGGCTCGGTTGATTTCATATGGGCTGTCCACATGAATATTCCTGCAGGAATAAACAGACACTCCCACATGATTCTAACATGTCTGAGATGGGATGGCTTTTTGATTGGCCTGTTGTGGCCCAATGCACACTACTCAATTGCACATTGAAAACAAGTTCACTGCAGTTTAAAAAGCAATTTATAATATGTGACAGATTGTGTTCCAAGGTGTCTTCTGTGCTCATGTCAGCCGTTATGTTTTCATGGTGCTCCATCCCCAAGAGCAGACAGGAGACTTGGCCATCAATGCACAGGTGAAGCATTTTCAGCAGTAACAGCACAAGAGCAGTGTCACTTACTTGGCACCTTCTGGCAGGATTATCTTTACAGTCAGAGAGTCTGCAACTTGCTCATCAAACACATGGTCAATGAACCTCATCCTCAGGGCATATTGGTCACCTGAGAGAAGGCAGAAAGGACAGAAAAAATTCCAGGTAGTTTAACAAAACAGACTTCCATGGAAAGGTTTTCCCAGTGTCTGTGAATCTCAGCATGCTGAAGGACAGGGGCTGTATGCACTCCTCAGCAGAGGATCATTTGGTTCCCCTGAAAATGGCAGTTTTTAACAAAAGGTCTAAGGATACAGGAAGAGGCACATGCAAGCAGGAGACTGGCTTGTAAGTTACAGAAGTAAGAGCTAGCAATAAACACTAAAAGGTTACAAGAGCCCCATACTGTACAAATGTCAGATTTTCAACACAGTAAGTCTGGCCTTTTACTACCCCAATCCTGTGACACCCACCAAGGTTATAGAGGTATTCATAGCTAGGCAGGTTGTAGCCAATGATGTAATGGGTCTTCCAACCCCCAAAGAGTGGGAAGCGGGGGCGGATCTCCATCTCCACAGAGTCATCCAGGATGAGAAGGTGGCTGGTAGAGATATTTCCAATTTCATCTCGGTAATATACATCCTGAGCCGCAGCAGGAAGAATGGTCTGCATGGGGGAGAGAAGCAGCACTCAGTGCATTTGCTAGAGAAAGAAAATTTCCACTAGAATAGGCAAAGCAGCTACTGATGACACTTGGTTCAGCTTCAGTCAGGAATAGCACCACTTCTCACAAGAAGCAACAAAATGACTGCTTGGCAGCAGCATGTGGCAAAATGGCATTAATGTAAGTGATTGGCCACAATGTGCTCAGCAAAAGCTATTGCCCATATTCAGAGAAGTTATAGATGACGAAGCCCTATTGGATCATCCAGTCTATGGCCTTGAACTCAATGTAACATTGTTCCCTACAGACAGTCAGTGGTACTTTATCCAGTCCAGTTTCCTAAGCAATGAGGGACATGCCTACCACAATGTCCTGGATGTGCTGCTCTACCACTTCCTTCAGGATTTTATTTCACATCCTATCTGATCAGCCTAAAAGTCCCATTTCATTCCATCCCATTGCTCCTAGGGGGCTGAGCTTGTGAATTCATACATTCAACTCAATAACATTTCTCTGTCTGTCTTGATGTCACTTGACACTTTTTGAACTCTGCATGCAATCAATTCCAAAATTTCAGGGAATATTCTAGGCATCAATGGGCAGAAGCCCACAGATTCTGGTGAAAAATCAGAAAACCGGAAGGGGAAATGGGGGCAGAGCTCCTAGCATCTGATCAGCAGAGCAAGCAGCTTCAACCAGCTCTGTAATTGTCTACAAATCAAAGAACTTGTTGATGGCAGCCATTAACACCTTCCAGCATAACAATGGAGATAACAGTATGGGAGGAGGAGGACGGTGGAGTTCCTGCCATAGGGAGGAAGGAGAGGAGTGGGAGGGTGCCACAGAGAGCCCCTTTTATGAGGGAGGTTACAGGGAGTCCCTGAAATAGAAGGAGGTGGGAGGGTGGTGTGATGATTTGGGGAATCTGTCTGTACAATTTGAGTTCTGGTTGATGATGATATGAAGTTGTTACTATAAAAATTGCTCTACCACTGAATGCCTCTATGTAAATGTATCAGGGGGTAGCCGTGTTAGTATGTATCCACAAAAACAACAAGGAGTCCAGTGACACCTTAAAGACTAACAGATTTATTTGAGCATAAGCTTTCGTGGGTAAAAACCTCACTTCTTCAGATGCATGGAGTGAACATTACAGATGCAGACATAAATACATATATTTATGCATCTGAAGAAGTGAGGTTTTTACCCACGAAAGCTTATGCTCAAATAAATCTGTTAGTCTTTAAGGTGCTACCAGACTCCTTGTTGTTTCTATGTAAATGTGGAATCTGCCATTACCGCCAGGGCTGAAAACACATCTCCAGACAATGGCTGGTCACTTCAGTTGCTGCCTATTCAGGTGGAAACATATGAAGGACAATGGGTTGGCTAAGTTTAGGAAAACTAGTTTTCTCTAACCCCTCAACAAGATGTTTGGAGAGTGGAAAATTCCTATACAACACAAAGAGAGAGCAGAGGTGACAAAGCAGGAGTTCAGAAGGACGGGCCGGTTTAGCAGTCAGAGAAAGCAAGCTGACCTGCCCTGGAGAGGGGCTCCATGTTTCAGAAATCATGCCATAAGCTGCAGCAGAGGATCCTGGACACCCCTACAAGACCTTGAGCCCAGCCCAAAGAATGCTCCAGAGTGGTGAGGAAACTGAGGCAAGGAAGTGCATGTAATGTTTATTATTTTTGTATACATCTGTGTATTTCTTGTGCTATCAAGTAAAGAGCAATGGTATTTTACAATTCTGTGCAGTCTGTGTGTGTGTTATGTGACACACCTATCGTGTGTCCCTGAAAAGTTAATCCAGAACATGGCTGGAGTTCTGGGAGAGGGTATGTTTAAGCTACAAGGGAGTCTGGGGGCAGGGGGGCCAGCACTAGTCCCAGGGGCTGGGTAGTTGGACCGCAGGGTTACAGCTCTCAGGAGGGGTACTAGACAGAGGATTGGCACCCCAAAAGTGTGCCTAGAGACCCCAAGCTAGAGGCAGTGAATGGACTGTTCAGACTTTGGAGGCTTAAAGCACACAGGGATTCAGAATTTGGATCCCTTCACAGCAGTCTGGTGTGTGCCCAAGAAGGGGCATTCAACTGGATCTCTGACAGGTAGCACAAAGGCAGCTTGCGAGGACAATGTAGGATACACGGAGCACTTGGTTTATGCAATAAGCCTACAGAAGCAACAAAGTGACACCTCCCGCACCCCTCCAGTTATACCTTCCTGTACTACCTTGAGTAATTCCTCTTTGGTAATGACATCTTGTAAATATCTGAAAGCTTTTTATGTTTTCCCCTTATCCCTTGTGCGCTGCTGCCAAATAAGAGACAAAAGAAAGGGCAATAGGATTTTCTAAAGGAAGGTGGTAAAGGAGGGCACAAAATGCAAACCTTAAAAGATTTGACAGAAGATATTCCACTGTCTGGCTGCCTTTGATAGTCATATCTGGAGAAAGGCCCTTTGAGCACAGCTCCTGTGTGCTTTAAGTCAACAGTCTCTTCTACAGCAATATTTCCCCAGTGAGACACTTCAATGACCCGTATCATACTGGTGATGGTCAGGAATGGGTTGTTATTTTCATAGTGTACCTTAAGGATGTCCTGAGAAGGAAAGAAAACAAGATATAAATCCCAGACAAGGAAGTAACAAACCCAGAGGGAGGAGGGGAAAAGGATTCCCCCTCCATCAAATCCCAGAGTGAATCATTCCATTATAGTGACAGCCATTAGCAATGGCCATCCCTGGACCCCCCCCTTTTTTTGATTTATAACAGCTGGTCACACAATACAGGGTGAAAAATGCACACAGCTCAAAACTAACACACCTAACCTGAAGCTCAGCTATGACACTTTGGAGATATCAATTAAAGCACTTTAGCAAAATTTCAGCATCCATTCTGGCTGTTTTAACTGATCAAGTGGAAGCAGCTTAATGGATATGCTAGGTTTCACAAGTGACTGCTCACAACAAGGGAAGTTAGCATGGGCAGATAGGAAGCCCCTAGATACTGAGATGTCCCCTGCCTTTAATACAACTGACTGCAGGTAGCAGGATTCACTGAGCTAACTGATGAATGCTTTGGACTGGAGGGAATCAGGATCGCAGAGCAAAGGTGTTATCTCATACAGACCACTGACAATAAGACAGCTTGGATGGGGCATATCTCCTGCTATCAGCACCCCAAGATAAACAAAACCATCTGACCCTTATGTTCCAAGGTGCCATTCCTTTGAGCCCACACCTGTACCATCATGAGAGTAACTGAGTTCCTGACATAAATCCCACTGGAACAACTGGTGATGCATGGGTGAAACTTGACAGGAAAAACAGCCAGATGTTCAGGTGCTTGGCTTAACACTTAAGTGCTAAATCAAACTCTGAATCTTGCAGCGAGAATGCTGATACTGCATATTAAGGACAATATGTACAAAGTAACTAGGTTATATTTCAACAGAGTCTCTTCTCCATACTATCCCATGAGCTTCCTTAAATAATATACACTCAGAGTAGCAGGTGTTTGCCCCTCAGCATGTTACTACAACTATTTCCTTTTAACTTTTTTGGAGTGAATTTAGTGTTGCTGAATTGACACCCTCAAGTCCTCTCTGTGTACTCGAGCAGGTATAGTAAAGGCAGCTACAGTTCAAGCTCTCCCTCACTACCCCAAGACATCCATGCCCTGGAGAGAGACCCCTCTCTCCAAGGGTTTCTCATTGGCAGTCTCAGTAGAGAGGCGAAGTTCAGAGGCAATTAATGCCAGCTGTGGTGGTTTTGTGATACTGACACTTACCCATTAGGAACTGAACTGAGAAATACCAACTCAATTCACATACGACACCAGTTTTCAGACACTTGGCACCATCCTAATATGTGACCGAGAGGCAAATGTCTCTACATCCCATTCAACGTCTTGAGCCATAATTGACCTATTTATGTGGTGCACTTTGCAGGACAACAACAAGCTACAATTTATTTTCAAGAGCCTTTCAGCCAGGGTTTTGCTAGCCACAAGAATTTACCTGGCTATATGGTGGGATGTCTTTGAAAGGCCCATATTCAATCATGTCCTCTGACCGGGTAGGATTGCCCAGCTTGGTGTAGTTCTCTACGTTCCTGGAGGCCAGTTTCACACGTGTAGTTTGGCTCTTCGTTGGGTATGGAGAGTAGAAATAATGATTCCCTTCAAAGACCACAAACTGTTTCTCAGCCTGTGTGATGTGCGTGGGGTACGGCTGCAGGACATGTGTGAAAACTGTTTCGATGGATAAACGGATCTTGGCACCTGGCGCCAGAGGAGATGGCAACTTGACGGTGAAGAATTTGCCGCTGAAAGGGAGAACAGCAGGAAAGCTATAAACACCAAGATCTCCACTGGCCTGACGTGCACTCTTAAGCCCCTGCAACACACACTGGTGCAGAGGGGAACCTGGAAGTTTTCTATTTGCTCTTAAAGGACTCCCTCCTTCAAAACTGGGAGTGCTGTAAAACGGCCTTGCAGGATCAGGCCCAAAGTAGATTTCTGCCAGTAGCCTGGTGCTTGTTCCTCAGGAGGAGATTTCTGTTCCACAGTATGGGTACATTTACATATAAATGGTGATGGGGCAGTCTATAATTGGATATCATTTGGCACAGGCCTGAATGGATATTCAAAGGGAATCAAGCTAACATACCACCTGTGTGATGTTTTTGGGGTAGAGATACTGGTGCGTTCCTTTCACCATTTCTCTATAGCTGCACTTCACTGTGGATTTTCCATTATTCTCTAGGTGGAGAGAATAATCTAAAATGGAGCATAGGCAATGATCTGACAGGAAAACAAACATACTAAGTTCCTGCCCCTAAGAGTCTGTTACCTCTCAAGTCAGCACTACTTGTTCTCCCATTGGGCTGAAGCTGAATAAGGATGTCTATGGCCAGGGATCCAGCAGGGGTATCCTGCAGACAGTGAAGTCGGGAGGTGTGGGACTAGAGAAAACTTCTCACCTAATCCACAGCAGAGTTCTCTTGTAGCCTTCAAAGAAACAGATACCTCCCCAGCGGGTTCACACCACCTAGCAAGAACTGCTGCCCAGACAGTGGAAGGAGAGTAGATAAGAGCCCCAATGGATGGACCTTGGCAGCTGCAGGAAGGGAGCAGTCTCTAACTCACTGGTGATGCAGCCCTCCACCTGGATTAGTTGGGGCACCTTCAGCCAGTCATAGCTACAAAGTGGGCACTGTTCTGCCTTGATAATTCAGTGTTTCACGCCATAGCTATGAACCTCTTGAGATCACCAGCAACTAGTGCCGAACCAGTTTAAAAAGCTCACCTTATTTAATAGCTAACATGCACAGCCTCTGAAAGAGCCTTGCACTACAAATTTCTGCTCCCTCAAGCATGCTGCAAATATGGGATACTCCCCAAGTGTGGTGGATGTGGAGCCTCTGGCTAGAAAGAGGGCTCTCTCTCTGGGTTAGGGGCTACAAGCCCATTTTAAGCTGCAGAATCTAACATCCTGCAGCAAAAATATGGTTCAGTATTGCAGCGTAAACAGAGCCAAACCAAATTTGTAACTGTATGTGATGGGCAGTACAGACCCTTAAGAGGCCCATGTGGTTCTAATGCATCTCCATCCCAGTTCCCCTAATACAGGGAGGTGGCAACAGATGTTCTGACAGGAGGGTTTCATAAGATGCTAGGACACAGGGGGAGTTCCCTACATGGCACAGGGGAGCTGAGGAAGACACCTGTACTGCATCCCTAATAGAGGGACTTATAAAGAGAGAGCAGTCTCTCTGCGGAGAGGCTGCCAGACAGACTTCTCCATTTCCCCAGGAAACTGAGGGCATCTACTTTTGCTGACCTGGGAATCAGGTCCTACACTGTTATCTGTATTCTCAAATTGTGCTACAGGCTGTGGAGTGAAACGTAAGATGGGCCTCTGAAAGAATAAAGGACACCCAACCACCAGCAAGATTGTTGTAGGGGCTGCGTGATGAAATATTTAAGTCCTGGACTTGCTCCTTAGACTAACATCTCTCTTGATTCTGCTATTACTCAACTGGGGAGGTCCAATTTGAATGGGTAAGTTACAAATACTGGTCCCTAACAGAACTGCTCCCTGTTATTTGGCATTACAGGGTAAGACTCACCTTTTACCTTTCACCTTAGTCTCCCGCACCTCCAAGGTGTTCTCCTCCTCTTCCTCACCTTTCACCTGTTCCAAAACAAAACATTACAGCCTGATCACCATGTCACCATTTAGGCCTCCCAGGTGAAGCAGCTGAATTTATCAGGTCAAATACTACACAATTCCTATTCATTTCTTATTGAAGTGCACACAACGCATACTAGTTGACAAAAAAATTGTTTATTAAAAACCCAATATCTATTAGCTTCACAGTCATTAATATTGGCCAATTCAACAAATTGTGGTCTGTATCCAAGAATAGGAACTGGAGGCTCCTGTTAAATTTTTTGAAGCTTCTGCCAGTGTCCTAGGCCAATTCCCAAGCTGTCAAAGGCATGGAACGGAGTCTGTCAATGGCCAGCCCTACTCCTCCAGCAGGTCCTTTTACAGAGCTTCTCTCACTGGAGCTCCTAGGGGAGCGGCCACCAAGTGAAAAAGCAAAGACTGGCACAACAGTCTCATTCTACTGTCATCAGAAAGCAGCACCTGCACAGCTACTCTCTCAAACCTCTTGAGGAAAAGAGTGCTGGATTGATAGCCCTGGAACTGGAGACTCAAGTCTCCTGAGCATCCATAGGACAAACACAGCCTGCAAGACAAAAGCTTCCCCCATGCATCTCTGGGTCCTGCTCCAACATGTATCAAGACTGCTCTGGAAAGACCACATTTAGATGTGGTAAATGAGACACACAGATTAGCATCACTCTCCATGTCTCATTCCCTTTTGAGACACTCTAAGCAAGGTTACCCAGCCTCCTTGTTTCACAGTCATAATAACGGCCTTTTAGTAGCCTAATTATTTGTAGAGCACCAGCAGCATGCTAGGAACTTTATAGACATCTGATGGTGACAACTCTCAGTCATTACCAAACTGAGCTGGCTTTGAACAGGGGACCTAGAAGTGAAAGTCTCTGTATCCTACCACCAAGCCACTTGAGTGCTATTAAAAGCAGCACACAGAATATGCATGCAAAAGCCTTTGTTTCAGTACCACATTAACACAGTGTGGACCAAAGTCTGCTCTGTTACACCAGTGTAAGCCTGGAGTAACCCTTCTGCAGTTGATCCAGATTTATGCTGGCAAAGGATAATGATTTATTCTTTGTACTGCAGTGGTGCCTAAAGTGTGTTAAGCTCTACTCACAGAAGCAGTCACTGTCCAAGTGTGTACAACTCAAGAACCTGAAAGCAAAATTTAGATCAAAGCAGAACCTGATCCTTTTTGTGTTTCAGTGGAGTTTTACTGATAATCTCTACTATTATTAAATCCCAACTGTATTTTTAAAGCATTAGGCTATTATTCTAATGCTTTGCCATTTCTTTATATACCAGGAAATTTCAAAGGCTTAAGACTTACATTACAAACTCTGAGGTAGGGCACCATTATTTATCCTTTATGGTAGGGGAAAATGAGGCAGAGTGGTGAAGTGACTTTGCAGAAGGTGATACAGTCAGTCGCAGAGTGGAATCAAAGCCCAAAAATCCTAGCTCCCAGCTCCTTGAACTAACAGCTGCTTTTCAGAATCACTCACCACTAAATACTGTAAGTGGTTCAAGTGCTTGAAGAAGATTATAAGTGGATGAAGGGCTAGGCAGCCATCTGACAGTTGCCCATTCAGACTCAGGGCCCCGCTTGTATTTATATCTTTCACTCTCCCATTTATATGGGATCCCCTTCTAAACTTAAAGCCACACCAAGCTGAACCCAAAGAACTGCAAGGAAATGAATGTTAACTGTCAAATCAGTCACCAACCTACCCAGGGCATAACAAAACCACCCTCTGCCAAAAATAAAAACTTAAATCTACACTATAAGAGCAGGCGGGGTCCCTACTACTAAAGGCATCCAGAAAGAGCAGAGAAATAATAAGGTTTCAGAAGCTGGATGGATCTCATGCAGGTGGCCTGCAGCAGTTAGCATTATGCCTTAGGGAACACCCATGTAGAGGTTCCTACTAAGACACCCCTCGGATTTCTCCCTCTCCCCCACGGTGTGGTTAGTGGTTGCATTGCAACGCCTGCGGCACTTTTGCTTACGTGTCAGTATCTGCCAGGCAGGGAAGTGGCTGTCACGGCACCATCAGCTCAGAGTCAAAAGCAGGAGAAAAATCCACGGCCACCCGAGGGGAAAGAAAGAAGCGCGGGGCTGGGGCTGGCTGGGCGCTGCCCTAGCTTGGCAGCACGGCCCGCAAGGCCGCTTGCCCGCCCCGGAGGTTTGCATGCCTGCAGTGAGTGACCCAGCCCCGAACCGCTCACACACGAGGGGGGCCCATGCAGGGGCGGGGGCCCCGCCTCGCGCAAGGGGGAGCCCGGGGGCTCCCGCCACGCAGAGGCCGCGCCGCGGAACGGGCCAGGCCGAGGGTCGCCGGGGGGACGGGGCCCCTGCGGAGGAGCGGGCGAAGCGCAGCCGGGGCGCGCTGCCACGCGGGCTGGGGCGCGCACTCACCTGCACCCCGAGGTAGGCCAGGTGGCTCTCCAGGCCGGGGTCCAGCGCCAGCAGGAAGGAGCTGGCGCCCCCGGAGCCCCCCGCCGGGTTAGCCAGGCTCAGCTCGGCCGTCACCTTGGCCAGGTGCGTGCTGAGATCCACCGTCCGCTTCACCTCCTCATTGAGCAGCTCGGGGGCCGCCAGGGCGCAGCCCAGGCAGAGAAGCAGGCGGCAGGCGAGGCCCTCCATGGCCGGCCAGGCAGCGGATGAAACCGGATGGACTCTCACAGTCAGCGGTGGGGGCGCCCATCCATCGGGGAGGGCACAAGATGGCGGCGCCCAGGCCGAGGGAGGGACAAGATGGCGGCGCCCACTCATGGACCAGGGCACAAGATGGCGGCGCGCACGACAGCCAGGACCCTGTCAGGCTCCGCAACCAAGGGGGCTACGCCGATGCCTAACTAAAAATGCTATGACCAAAGGCAGCGCTGAGCATGACAATATTCCTGTAGGATCAAAATCCTAAGTTAGTGAGAGCTCAGACCTCATTGCAGAGAGCAGAGATTGTCCATATATTGTGCAGGGGGTGGATACTGAGTCTGTTCTTCACAGCTCCCAGCTTCCTCCGGGAACCTGGATAGATCTAGGCACAGCCTGGACATGACGCTTACAGTGATGCCAACCCTCAGAAACCACAGACCAGGCTCCAGTATCATGAGAGTTCATTCAAACAATACATGTGGGTATTTCCCCATTTACCGTCTAGTTTCTGAGCCACCTTTAGGATACACTGGGGTTAAGCTTTTCAACCATGAGGGCTAGAGACTTTTTTAAAATTGAAAGATGAGCTTCTCATCATCATGACTCCAAGAGCTGGGGCTTTAAGAAAACCACCAAATGTCATAAGAAGTATGATAAAATCATAAGAATGGGCAACACTGCTGTCAATATCGCTAACCCTTAGCTGCAAATTAATTAGTTGGGCCCAAAAATAAGATTGGCTTAAAAATAATGAGATTTTTAAAATATCTTTTTGTTTTCCAGTTTCCGAGCTATTTTGGATGCCACTGGGTCATGTTTTCAAGCTCTTTTCTCTGTAATCATGGGAGCTAGAAACTTGGAAGGACAAGAAAAAGTCAGGGAAGATGTGTTTTGGGGCTGGTGCAGGAAATCGGGTGTTTGTTCTGTGGCTATCAGGGAGGGCAGGGAATGGAGAGTAGTGTTGAAGCTGTTTTTTGAGAGCTCTGAGCACTGTTCCCTCTAAGCTGTGTGCACGCACACAGATCCTAAACCCCGCGCGCACAGCGAAACACAGTGCGCACAAAAATTTGCACAAAAGCACAACGAGTTGCCCAGAAGAAATTTTTTGTGCACACGGCCTGTCAAAAATTAGAGGGAACGTTGGCTCTGAGTAGGGGTTTTAGTTGTTGGGTGTGGATATGATTATGATGCTCTTTACATGGGGTTCTGGTGCTTGTTTCATTGTGTCTTCCATTCTGAATTTATGAGCTGTACCTGTTTAGAATTGCCTTGTTTGTTTGGCATGTGACATTTTGTTTATCCAGGAGAAAGAGAATACCAAAGGAAAGTTTAAACTGAATCAAAATATGATGTTCTTTAAAGGGAGCAAAATCGGCTAGTGCTAGTGCTTAAAAAAGAAGCCAATAACTTAACCAATGGTGAAATAAAGCTGAAGTTTGAAAGATCCAAGACAGTCAAAGACATAGTAACCACACCTGACTTAACCCAGGCAAAGAGAAGTTCTAACAGTAAAATTTTTACTGCTTTAACAGTGCACTGGGGTGACTGGCACCTTATATAATAAGCACCTAAAATAGGTAATGGCAAGAGACTAGCATTTTTTACTGTGATTGCAGGATTGGGGCCTTAGACTGCAATTTCTATGGAGCAACAATCATCTTTTTGTTCTGTTGGTACAGCACTAACACAGTGGGGCCCCTACGTGCTACCATAATACAAATAATAAATCCTAATTTCTCTGAGCTGAGACTGCCAAATATGAGCAGGGTGTTAGTTAAAGATAGTCCTAAACTGCAACGTTTAGATCTGGAGGCAACTCTCCCAAAGTTTGGGGGAGATTAGATCAGATCCAGGATTCCAGGTGAGGCCCTTTCTAGTACAGAATAGGAGGGCGAGCCATTTTTAATTCTCCGCCATCTCCATGCTTTTGATCCCTGAACAATGTTTTTTCTTACCAAACATGCTACCTCAATATTTTTACTTTACTTTGATATTAGTGCTGTTGAAACTTGTAAGATTGACAGCCTTGGATACTGAATACATTGAACACCAAAACAAGCATAGGATTGGCCAGCTTCCCTCACCCAGCCCAGCCAATGTGCCTCAGACATGCAGCCTGGACAGACCACACCTTTGTCACTGTGTCTCGTGACGTTTCTGGACAATACCAGCAACAAAAACGTGACATAATTTGGGTTGGTCTCATATGCAGTCTCAGGCTCCCCTCTTGTGCTCTGGGGAGCAGGCCAGATAAGGAAATACACAAGGTTCCCTAAACAATTCAGATGAGTTTTGCTTACCATGCCCCTGTTCTCCAGAGCCATCCGAGAGCAGTAATTTTGTAAATGGGATCATCCTTCCTGCTTTGGGAAAGCGAGAACAGAGCAGGAGGATCATGGGGTGCAGAAATGTGATGTATGGGATCCAAAACAAAGTTGCTGTTGGGTCTAATTTAAGGCCTGTCAGCCTGGCTAATGTTCTTGGGAGTTGCGGCTGATTTATGGTGGTATTATATGCATGCAGTTTCCTCTGAAAGTTAATCTGCTCAAGATTCTCATTTCACCTTTCTGGCCCTCAGCCCGAATCTCTGTTTTTTGCTTCCATTTCAACAGAAATAAATCCGGTCTTAACTATGGCTTCAGTGACTGCAGCTCCAATCACTATCCCACCCGGCTTCCGAGGAACAATTCATCCTTCCAGCGTAGGACCTTCACTGCTACAAAAGCAAATTAACATTTCTATGTATATTAGAGATGGATGGGCCCAAACAAAACCCCATCTTTAATCTTTGGATCCAGAGCCAAAATTCTCTCTCTTGAATGGGCACAATCCAAACCCCAGATCTACTCTACTGAATTTGGAGATTCAAATTCTGAATCCAAATTTGAACTATCCCAAAGTCCGGTGTGTTCAGAATCAGATGTTACGTACTATAGCTTCAAGGTGCTACTCAGATCGGACTCCATTGTTCGGATCCTGGCCTTTGGCCCATCTCTAATTTAAATCACTAAGTCACACTTTAATATTAGTATTAATGCTGCCTCTGATGCAGATTAAAAAGATTAAATCCTGCCGATATGGACCTAATTCATTCTTAGTGTGACCGTGTTGTTTTCAGAGATCTTGCATCAAGGATCAGTTTGGCCCTGTTGGCCCAATTCACTATTGCCCTGCACTTTGTGTAGTCATTTACACCTGTGCAGCATGGACTTAAAATGACACCCTTCTGGCATTGGAACCTCTTGCACAGATGTAAATTAATACACAAGGTGCAGGGCATCAGAGAATGGGGTTTACTCACTGTGTCTGTGAGTAATTTACATACTGCACTTGCACAGGAAGGGAGAGGCTGTTTTTTTAAAATAAAAAACATTATACGTCACTTGCCAAATAGTGCATCAGATAAGTTTTCCTTGCTAGAGCATGTTTGCATAGTTGCAGATTTCTCAGCCTTACTATCCCTGACCAGACACTGCCCTGCTTCCCCCTCTTTCTTTCTTGTACTATGGGAGTCACCTTAAAATCATCTGTTTTGGATTAAAATTTATGAAATAAAGCCAAGGAGCAAAGAAAAGAGTCCCAGCAGATGTGCTGATAATATGCACTGAGTGGGAGGTTAGTTGCTTGTTAAAAGTGCTTTGAAAATCAGATGGCTGGTGACAAAGCATTACAGAAAGGCCAGGCGCAGACCTGCATCGTCAGTGCTGTCCTCTCTCTGAGTGATGTTAGATTAATAAGGGGGTTTTGGCTGTACTTCTGAGTGACCCTAGGACCCAAGTCTCCCCCCAAGGGACTTGAATGGAAGCAGGATTAATCCCTGAGAATAAATCTCCTCCATGTTACCATAGCAAAAATTCCAATTTTATTCATGGACTAGAGACAGCAGCTGTACCCTGCTGTCACGAGGGAGCCTTTCAGAAGCCTGTGTACTACAAGTGGCCTGTGGCCAGAATTATAAATCCTGCATGCAGCCAGAAGAGTGCCAGAGTTTAGCAAACGACTTCAGAGTCCACACATCAGAATCGGGGACAAGACACTATCTCGTTGTGGATGTCGCATCCTAATCCCCTTTGAGCCCCTGACTGGCCTTTCTTTGGCCAGAGAAATGCCCACTGGCAAGGCATCCCTACACTTTAAATGCTGAATATTGAGCACTCTGTCCCTCTCATCTCCAGGTGTGTGCGTAGCCTGGATCACTCTGGATTTCCCACCTGTCCTGGAATGATGTCAGTTCATTGTTTTTAAACTTTTGTTTCATTCAAAATAGGAGCTGGATTTTGTAAAAACAATGCAACACATAAGAAGTGTCTTGTCCAAAAACCCCAACGCTGATGACAATGTAGCGATGATACTAATACTCTGCCCTTCTCTGACACCTTTTAGCCAAGGCTCTCAAACTGCTCTGCAGTAACTATACTTGACTACACCACAGAAGATCCAATAGGTCCACATGC
Source organism: Chelonia mydas (assembly GCF_015237465.2). Taxonomy (NCBI): domain Eukaryota; kingdom Metazoa; phylum Chordata; order Testudines; family Cheloniidae; genus Chelonia; species Chelonia mydas. The sequence continues at coordinate 23,301,071 of NC_057853.1, forward strand.
TATTGAAATAAAGGCAACCCTAGGGTAGAATAAGGCACTTGTTTAACAGTCACACAAGAGTGCTACAAAGGTATTGGACAGGAAGTGAAGAAGAATCCTGTATCCCGATGAAACTGCAGGGGGAATTTTGATCAGCCCATAGTAATTATCTGAGATGGAGTATGATTAGGATGTATAATAATACAGCTACTCCTTAGCACTTCTAGATCAGTAACATTTTACAGCTGCATAAACGAATTCTCACAATGCTTTTCTGCAGTAGGTAGGATCCCTTATTTTACAGAATCTGTTTGGAAGAGATGCAGCGACTTGCCCAAGGTCACGCAGGAAGTGAGTGACAGCCAGGATTAGACCCTTGGATACCCAGCGTTATAACAGTTAATGCTAATAAAGTAGCAGCAGGCAGATAAAACCACCTCTTTCAGGATTTCAGTCAGACTATTAGGGATTAGGATGAGACCTTGTGGGGGTCAGAAACCCCTCATCTGCCTATGGTGGGATTTCTTGCAACTTCCTCTGAAGACTGATTCTACCCACTGTCAGAGACAGGTTACTGGATTAAATGGGCCATGGGTGTGATTGGGCATGGCAGTTCCTATATTCATGTAGCTTCTCTATAGTTAACACCCATATTTTAGTGCAAAATGACATGAGAGCTTAGTGACCATCACAAGACTTGACATTTTTAAGCTTCAAAAGTCAGTACAAGCATTAGCTCATTGATCCTCCCAAAGCCCCTGAGAGAGAGAGAGTTTAGAGAATAAGTGGTCTGGCTTCTCTTTCATATCATATTTGCATAGATGATGACCAATCTAGCAATACAGTGGTCTCTCACACCAGGCTGGGGCATCAGTTTCTTACAGAGATGGAAGAGCACCACCTGCTATGTTACCCATATTACTTCAAAGTGCTCCTGGGCTATCCTTGGAAATCTCCCATCTAAGTGATAAAATTTCTTAGATTGTGGCATGTGATCACTAATCCTGGGTGGTGGGGCGCAGGTGCTGTGATATACTGAGAAAAAATGAATTGATGGACTTAGCATTATCATGGGCCTCATTTTATTCCCGTTGGCGACAAATAATCCTGCTGGTGATGAAATTGGACTAAGTACTACCCCATCCAGAATATTAAAGAACCAAAATCGTACTGTACCCCCAGGGTAACTGTGCCCTTTACCCTTTTAGGAGAGATGACTCAAAAACTGGAGGACTATGTTGAAGTCCACAAATATTAAACATACAGGATCAAATTTGTCCCTTGTGTAAGCCCACTGACTGCAGTGAAGTTACACCAGAAATACCCGTGGCTCATTGCATAGTGTTTTGTTCTTTCAACAGTCTAGGTAAGGAGGACACACTAAATAGTAGCACAGTATACTGGATCAGCGGTGATCAACATTTTAAAACTGGGCCCAATCCTACACCTAAGAAGTCATTGGGAGTGTTGCTATTGGTTTGCTACTTGTGAATGGCACTTTGAAATATTTTTTACTCTGTGATGTTGGCAATACCAGTAAGTGTATTACTCTCTGAGCTAATAATATAGTCTGCTTTAGACTTTAATAGTTTACTGTATGTACAGTGTTATACTGCAAAGCAGCCTTTGGGATCTGTCAGTAGCAGTTAGCAATAAACACCTCCTTGCTTCTAGCCCATATTAAGGCCTTCTGAGGTTTTGAAATATCCACCAATGAGAATGTAGGTAAGACTTGGTCAACCAATGGCAAAGTTTGTTTGGTAACTTACTGAAAATCAACAGGAAGACAAGACCTTTGAAAAGCTGCTGAAAACCCCAGTCTCTGAGTTTCAATATTTTCACAGCCCTAGTTTTCAGCCAGTCAGCAAATCCAGTTGTCGAGTCTTAGCCAATCAAAACATCATGTACGTTTTTGGTTTGGCTTAGTCACTGATTTTCATGAGAAATGCACAGGAGTGGCAGGCATGGAGTGTGATTGTTGAGGATTTCATATACAGTGCTTTCTTCTGTATCCTGAAAATTCATGCTGAAATCACACAAGGATATTGTTAAAGGGACATCATCAACTTGAGCTCTAGTCAGTTTCAAAACAAAACAAAAAAGGTAAAGTTGATTCAGGTACCTATCCCCGAGTCTCCCTGACAATTTTTGTAGTTTTAAAAGCACATTTTCCTGGAGTATTTAAAAATGTTTTTCCCTCCCCGTTGCTATGTGAAAGATCCAAACTGAAGGGGGGGGGGAATTATTTTTCTGTAATCTTTTTCTGTTACAGTACTAGGCACAAACAATATTTTACAGGGACTATAACAATGGTAGGTAAAAACTTACAGCAAGAAGTGTGGGTTTTATGTTGACAGTATCCTTTTAACTCACTGTATAGACTAGAGCTCAGGGAACTGCCATTTATGCAGTGGAAAGAGCTCTAGAGAGACATTGCCTGGGATGTTGCTGTTGGAAGCATTAAGAGGGTGGTGAAGCACTGGAATGGGTTACCTAGGGAGGTGGTGGAATCTCCATCTTTAGAGGTTTTTAAGGCCTGGCTTGACAAAGCCCTGGCTGGGATGATTTAGTTGGTGTTGGTCCTGCTTTGAGCAGGGGATTGGACTAAATGACCTCCTGAGGGCTCTTCCAACCCTAATATTCTATGATTATACATATAATACAGTTAAAACACTGGCACCAATCCTGCAATTTGATCTGCATAGCATTGTGCATGCAAGGAGCCCCACTTCAGTTAAAGCTAGGAGGGATCCAATTGTAGAATCAGGCCAAAGTTTATTTTTTCTGGGTAGAGGGGCCCGAATAGAGTTCTGATTGTGTCATGGGATTACAACAGGCTGCAGCACTGAGGGGTGAGGAAGGGAGCATAGTGGGACCACTTTTTGGCTCGGCCAAACCAGAGTAGTGTGGCAACACTGTGCACTAGGTTGCAACAACACTCAAATTTGGAGGGGAAAGGTGTAGGGGCTCATGGGCTGTGTGTGTGTGTGTGTGTGTGTGTGTGTGTGTGTGTCAGACTGCTACTATGTGTATGTTGAGGGGTGCCTGAGCGGGGAAGAGGAGTGTCAGGCGTGTGGGGGTCAAATCTTTGGCCACCTCATTCTTTTGTAGTGTGAATAGCGTAGCTGCAGGAAGGAGGCTGTGATTATTACTGGCACTTGAAATGTAAATAATGTAAAACACCTGAAAATACTCTGCAAACAATCACTGTCACATCACACATTCCATTTTACAGAAGGAGAAACTGAAGCAGAGAGAGATGCAGAGCAGGGGCATAGCCACCTATATCCTAGCCAGAGGGTATGTCAGAGAGATACTCCTGTTAGCTCACTAAAAATAGAATGTGGCCCTGGCAGTGCCTGTGGCTAGCCACACTGAATGCATGCCCAGCAAGGACACTAGGTACATACTCAGGGCGGTACACTAGGTATATGCTGCCGTGGCTACAATTCTGATTTTAGGCACCAGCTTAAGCAGAACTAGCATGGGTATGTCTACACAAGCTGGGGATCACACCCTTGCAGCTCAAATGCAAACATACCCAAGGGTATGCATCCGATGAAGTGAGCTGTAGCTCACGAAAGCTCATGCTCAAATAAATTGGTAAGTCTCTAAGGTGCCACAAGTACTCCTTTTCTTTATACCCAAGGGCATGTCTACACTGCACCTAGGAGTGTGCTTCCCAAGCTTAGGGAGACAGACACATCCCTGAGCTAGCCTGCCTGAGAGTAGCATGGGCAGCAGTTCGGACTAGCCACCTGAGTATCTACCAGGGTGGTCTGAGTGGGTTTGTACTCAGGAGGAGGTTGCCCAAGCTGCCATCTGGGCTACTCCAGGCTATATTGCACTGCTGGTTTTATAGCACTAGCTGGAGCAGAGCTAGCATGTCTGTTTATTCCCACAGGGAAGCAGAAGCACACTTCCAGCTACAGTGTAGACATACCCCAGGGCTCTGGTCCCGTCCCAGTGCCAGACTCCCCCCGTGGCAGATGTCCCTGCCCTGCTCTGGAGTATGGCTGGAGGGGAAGATGTGGAGCAAAGACAGGAAGGAGAGTCTGTCTGACTTCTGGGACTGAACGGATCCTACGACTAGCTCCTGAGTGAGTCCTGCCCATGAGTTTGGGGGTGGGAGAAAAGGGCAACATCCGCTTAACCACAACATGCAGGGTGCAGCCTGGCCAGGGTGTCAGTCTGCACGTCCCCAGACTTGCCCCGGGGACAGAGCAGGGATTTACCCTGGGACAGATACTTCCCAGCCATTTCCAGAAACAGTAATGCCACCCAGAACATGTCCCTTCCCCGTGTCCACCCCATTCCCCTCCCCTCCCCACTTCCCATCAAGATGCACCACCTCATGCAGGAATTGTTCGGTCTCCCCCACATCTGCAGATAGGTCATTGCCCTTTCACCATACTTTGGGGCCCACCCACATTTCCACCCCTCTCTGGCCCTGCTGCAGAGCCTTGCCCAAAACACACAGGACTCGGGTTGGAGCAGGAGCATGCCTGGCTCCCGAGTGCTCAGCCTGCCCAGCACAGACCCATGTCCCCTGCCCATGGGGCCCACATGTGTCACCCACAGATCTCTCTGCCATGAGCCTCTGCCCCCTGAGCTGTGGGGCTGCCAGTTGCCGAGCACCACCACCAGCGGCAGCAGGGCTCCCTTGCAGCCCGGCTGGCAGCTGCTGCCTGGCTCAGCCCCTAGCCCAGGAGGGCAGAGAGAAGCTGTGATGCCAGATAATGGACCCTGGCATACACCAGCCTCTTGGGTCCCCTCCCTGCCAGGAATTCAGTGGCCCCAGGCTGGTTCCCCTGCCCTAGGCAAGGACACTTGGGCTGCCCCTAGTGCATCTCAAACCCCCCACATCCCCGCCAGCTATGCTAAGCAGTGACTCACCCCTGCTCCTGTGGAATAACAAGCCCTGAGGGCCAGGGCACCAGCCCTATCTCCGCTGGAGGCCAGGCTCCAATTTGGCAGGGGACCAAACTCAAACTCTGGGTCCAAGTTGGCCCGGCAAACTCATCTCTGTAACGAGCCCAGCCCAAGAACCTCTGCACTCCAGACTGGGGCTGGCTTTAGAGCCAGTTCCTGTGATCTGAGTTCAGAGCCGAGTTTCGGTTTGGGCTCCTCGGAAGCTCAAATCCTCACTCAAGCTGTAAGTGAAAATGTGTCGGGGATGCATTGTTAAATCACTGCATGGGTAGCCCTGGACTGGGCTAGCTGAAGGGCTGCAGGTCAGGGTTGAGGGGCATCCACAGAACTGAATGAGGGTTCCAAGACTGGCATAGCAGGGAGTGCTGCAGGTCTGGCCTCAGGTGCATTGGCTAAGCTGGGGTCTAGGAGTGGAATAATCAGAGGTGATGCACATCAGGATTGTGCTGAAAGCTTGCTCAATACCAATCCAGTCCACTGCTATTTAGTCCTTCGCTTTTATAAATTAATGCAAAAAAGAGAAATTATTAATCATGGTTCACTTCTAATATCTGGCTTCAATCTCATCCTCTTTTTGTCAGATCTATAAATATCAGATGCTGAAGATGGACAAGGGGGGTGAGGTAATATCTTCATAGAATCTTAGGACTGGAAGGGACTTGAGATGTCATCTAGTCCAGTCCCCTGCACATGTGGCAGGACTAAGTATTAGACCATCCCTGGCAGGTGTTTGTCTAACCAACTCTTAAAAATCTCCAGTGATGGAGATTCCAAAACCTCCCTAGTCAATTTATTCCAGTGATTAACTACCTTAACGGTTAGGAAGATTTTCCTCATGTCCAACTTAAACCACCCTTGCTGCAATTTAAGCCCATTGCTTCTTGTCCTATTAAGAAGAACAATTTTTCTCCCTCCTCCTTCTAACAACCTTTTATGTACTTGAAAACTGTTATGTCCCCCCTTAGTCTTCTCTTCTCCAGACTAAAGAAACCCATTTTTTTCAATTTTCCCTCATAGGTCATGTTTTCTAGACCTTAACTCATTTTTGTTGCTCTTTCTTTCTCCAGATTTGCACATCTTTCCTGAAATGTGGTGCCCAGAACTGGATACAATATTCCAGTTGAAGCCTAATCAGAGTAGAGCGGAAGAATTACTTCTCGTGTCTTGCTTACTACACTCCTGCTAATACATCTCAGCATGATGTTCAGTTTTTTTGCAACAGTGTTACACTGTTGACTCATATTTAGCTTCTGATCCACTGTGACCCCCAGAATCCCTTTCCACAGTACTCCTTCCTATGTGTGCAACTGATTGGTCCTTCCTAAGTGGAGTACTTTTCATTTGTCCTTATTGAATTTCATCCTATTTACTTCTGACCATTTCTCCAGTTTGTCCAGATTGTTTTGAATTTTAATCCTATACTCCAAACCACTTGTAACCCCTTCTAGCTTGGTATCGTCTGCAAACTTTATAAGTGTACTCTTTATGCCATTATCTAAATCATTGATGCAGATATTGAACAGAACCGGATCCAGAACTGATCCCTGTGGGACCCCACTCGGTATGCCCTTCCAGCATGACTGTGAACCACTGATAACTACTCTCTGGGAACGGTTTTCCAGTTATGCACCCATCTTATAGTAGCTCCATCTAGGTTGCATTTCCCTAGTTTGTTTATGAGACAGTCATGTGAGACAGTATCAAAAGCCTTACTAAAGTCAAGATATACCACATCTACTGCTTCCCCCCATCCACAAGGCTTGTTATCTGTCAAAGAAAGCTATTAAGTTGGTTTGATGTGATTTGTTCTTGACAAATCCATGGTGACGGTTACTTATCACCTTGTTATCTTCTAGATGTTTGCAAATTGATTGGTTAATTATTTGCTCCATTATCTTTTCAGGTACTGAAGTTAAGATGACTGGTCTGTAATTCCCTGGGTTGTCCTTATTTCCCTTTTTAGAGATTGGCACTATGTTTCCCCTTTTCCAGTCCTCTGAATCTCTCCTGTCTTTCACGACTTTTTGAAAATAATCGCTAATGGCTCAGATATCTCCTCAGTCTGCTCCTTTCAGAGTAACAGCCGTGTTAGTCTGTATTCGCAAAAAAAAAAAAGGAGTACTTGTGGCACCTTAGAGACTAACCAATTTATTTGAGCATGAGCTTTCGAGGCTGGAGCACCCATGGAAAAAAATAGTGGATGTTCAGAACCTACCCCCCACAGCTGTTTGGCAGCACGCCTGGTCAGCTAATCGGGGGCACTGCCAAACAGCCCTTCCGCAAGACTGCCAAACTGCTGATTGGTGGCTTGGGAGGGAGTTTGAGGGAGGGCAGAGGGCAGTGAGCAGGCAGGGGCCTCGGGGAGGGGGTGGAGTGGGAGAGAGAAGAGGTGGAGTGAGGGTGGGACTTCGGGGGTGGAGCAGGCGCAGGAATTGGTGGAGCAAGTACAGGGCCTTGGGGAAGGGGGTGGAGCACCCCCTGGGAAAACGAAAAGTTGGCACATAGGCTTGTTGGACCATCTGTGCCCTGCTGTATTATTTTCCCAACAGATGTCTGGGTACTTGAGGTCCCCCATCACCACCAAGTCCTTTTATTGGACCAACTTCTGTTGGTGAAAGAAACAAGCTTTTGAGCTACACAGAGCTCTTCTTCAGGTCTGGTGCTGAAGGGTAAGCTGTTCTAAGCCTTCTGTAATTAGAAATGAAAACTAAAGTCTTTTAAAGCCAACAAAAGTCACACTTAAACCGCTACAGTCATGCAGTTGCACTGCTGCAGCACTGTAGTGCTTCAGTGTAGACACTACCTGTGCCGACGGGAGGGGTGCTCCCACTGGCGTAGTAATCCACCTTCCCAAGAGTCAGTAGCTAGGCTGACGGAATAATTTTTCCGTCGAGCTAGTGCTGTCTACACCAGGGGGATGTAAGTTTCCAGTGTAGACCAGCCCTTAGTCTGATAAGGTTGATTCCCCGCCTTTCGCTCCTCCCATCCTTATGGTTTACAAATCTCAATACAATCTAACCCTCAATTGCCCATTTCATTTTTAAGTGGTTTCCTACAGCACGTTTGAACCCTTTATGCTTAACAATGTGTCCCAGTTTGTCATTAGCTTGGACACTCTGGCTCGTAGTTACCTACCCTCCCCAGACCTGAAGAAGAGCTCTGTGGCGCTTGAAAGCTTGTCCTTTCCCCCAACCGAAGTTGGTCCAAAAAAATAGTGTTACCTCACCTGCTTTGTCTTTCTCATATCCTGTGGCCAACTGGCTACAGCAACACTGTAAACACTAATTACTATTGTGCTTTTGAAAAGTTGAGGTGAACTGCAGGTATTTTGTTCTGAACAAGTGGTATGTGAATTACCGGTTTTCAGTGCAGTCATTCATAAATTATATTATGTATATACACATAGACAATCTGGCTCTAAACACACGCAACTTCCCACTACACATGCAAAACAGGAGCAGGAAATTGGCCTGGGCAGGGGAACTATTTACTTCCTAAATATACACCCCTTGCTCATTAAATGGTTCAAATTTTGGGTCCAAGTACACCGTTCTGAAGTTTGCAGAGCAGTACTGATTTCACAGGTCTTCGGAACAGCCAGACTTTCAGGATGTTTGGAGAACCCAATGCGACTTCAGGTTAGATTCAACGTCATTGTGTTACAACATTGCAAGGGAAAGATTTTGGCTCAGATCCTCAGAGATATTAGGCTCCTAACTGCCACTGAAGTCGATCAAGTTAGATGGCCAAATATATTTTGAAGATTTGGGCCCTTGTTCCTTAGAGAAAGGGCAGAGCAAAAATGCCTCTATCAAGGGGAGAAGTAATGAGGGTTGCCACTTTTCCCTGCTTGACAAGACAAACTCCTGTATAACAACATGACAACTTAATGTAAGAATGTGGTGCGACAAACATTGCTGTGTTTATTTTGCTTGATGGCTCAAATTGGTTATTTTCTGATCCTTTAACATCCTGCAAATTAGGATGCCAGATCACAGTTCACAGCTAATGCAGTCCCAGAAATGCAACCCTTCCTTGTTAGTAAAGCCTGTGGAACAATTGCTACACTATTCTGTTTTTCTGTGGAATATGTGAGTTTCCATTTTCTAATGGAATCTTTTTCATTGAGAGAACAACTCTCATCTGTCATAGTTTTATATTTGTTGAAGGACAAGAGGTTGCTGTTGTATTTACCTTGGAACACAGCATATGCATATAAAGCAATGGTTTTCAAAGTTTTGTACTGGTGACCCCTTTCACACAGCAAGCCTCTGAGTGCGACTCCCCCTTATAAATTAAAAACACTTTTTTATATATTTAACACCATTGTAAATACTGGAGGCAAAGCAAGATTTGGAGTGGAGGCTGACAGCTCGTGACCCCCCATGTAATAACCTCGCGACCGCCTGAGGGGTCCCGATCCCCAGTTTGAGAACCCCTGATATAAAGAGGGTGGCAAACCTGTGCTGTTAATGCATTACAGTAGGCTATAGTTGTTGGCAAGGACTGTGCCTAACCAGAATGTTGTAAGGGATGCTCAAGCTTGCAAAACCTACTCTGGACTGCATGGAAAGTTGTGGGTTTCTTTACAGCAGGAAAGAGAGGGTGTAGTTAACTCACTTACAGTTATTGACTTGCTTTGGGTCTCATTAAGGAAAATTGTGGCTGTACTGTTTTAAGTCTGGCTGAGATAAGGTGAAATTCATGCCAGATTATTAAGTAGTGTGTTGTTCGTTATTTGGAAGCAACAAACAGTGGATTTGATTAGATAGTACCATTCAAATTATTTATTTTTCGCTAGGAAAGGGAGACCTAGTTCCTGTGAAGGTATACAATTAAAACCTCTGGACTGAGCCTGGCTATTTGCCAAGAAGACCTCTTCATGGTCCTATCAATATGTTTGTCCTTCGTGATCTGCAATAACCCTTCTCCTGGGGGAGACTTGGCTGAGTCATGTCAAATGTCTGATAAGGATTCCATAGAGACTATCAAACAGGAGAGCGTTAACTCTCTGTGTACACAAGCCACCCTTCAGTGTTGTCTGGCACTGGCAGAGTGTCGTATACCATTTCCTGATTACAGAAACTGTTGATGGGCTGTGAAAATCAAAACTGAGTGCCAGAAAAAGGTCTTCTTTTTTTGTCTTTGCAGGTGTGAGATCATCATGGGCAACTCCCCTATACCACTGCCACATTGATAACAGATGTATTTCGTGAAGTTTTGTTGTCCTTTTCTGAAGCATTTGGTATTGGTCAATGGACTGATCCAAGGTAACAGAAGGGCTGTTAGGATAACCCCATTGTTTGCAACAATGTGACAGTACGCAGGACTCCACTGAAGATGTTCCCATGTGGCATGTTCCCCATATTCTGCATTCTTTGGGCTGTCCTTTGGGCGATGTGGGCTGGATGTGGCACTTTTCAGAGCCTAATTGCTCTTGGATTGACAGCAGGAAAGGAAAGGAAAACAAGGAGAAAATCCCAGGGGATATCTTTCCACCCAAACAAACAGGGAGAACAAAGAAGTATAATTTTCAATGTATTTTATTGATTTTGTCAGCAATTTGGAACCATAAACTACAGTTTTGACATGTAGTAACTGAAGCCTTACAGATCACCTTTAACAGATATTTTTAATAAGTCAGCAGCTTTTCAAAGAGTATCACTTCAACTTGGTAGATCAGTGTTTCTGAAGCAGTGGGTCATGACCTCAAAGGGGGATAGAAAAGGCAATGGGGGAGCAATAAGGCACTGAAAAATGTATTACAAACTAAAGCAAAGAAAATCTCACCCACACCCCCACAGTCCCCACACACTCTTGAGTTACCTTCAATACTGAGTTACCTTCAAGACCAAGTAATCTCTTTCAACCTTTCGAAACACACACACAAATAAATGACACAAGCGTATCATTATTACCACTGACACCTTATTTGCTCTTACTTTTATAGCAAATGTAAGGGGGTTGTGAACATTTTTGACTTCGTATAAGTGGTCAACAACCTGAAAAGGTTGAGAAACACTGCAGTATAGCAATGGCAGATAGGTATTGGGCACGTATGCATGGCCAATGGCATGTAATTGCAGCCTCTCTCTCCTTGCTGAACCTGTCAGGAAGGTATTTTGAGTATGGGAGGTTAAATTGTGTCTTCAGATTTGCTAGCAATTCCCACTGACTTCAACAGGACTTGCATGTGTGTATCTAAGGACAGAGTTTGTTCCATATAGTGCACCTCTGGGAATCTCCAAGGTACTTTTTTTCAGCTAGTAGTCTCTGAAAGGATGCTTTTCAGCACTGAGACTGTGATCTCACATGACAAAATCAATACTGTTATTAAGGAATAGCAACATGACAAAGTCCACCTGTCCCATGAAAGATTCAATTTACAGTGGTCACATAGCACAATGCACCTGTCACATGAAGCATTCTGGATATAACAGCAACATGACACAATCCACCTGGTTCAGGAAACATTCCAATTAAGAGTGGTGATGCGACTATTCCACCTGCCACACAAAACATTTTGGGTGCAATAGCAACATGACACAATCCACCCATCATACAAAGCATTCCAGTTACAATGGCCACATGCTTTTCTTATTTTCCAGTATGTACTATCTGACCATATTACCTTGGGCTGTCTTGTACCCATTTGAGCTGTTGGACTGTAAGTTATTTGGGGCAAGGACTTGGTACATTATCTCTGTGTTATCTATCTACTTATCTGGCCCCCATCATGTAGAATTTGAACAAATATGTACACCCTTACCTTGTAAATATCATGTCTGCTTACAGTGCTATATAACAATAACAGGCAGAATCTACTACATAGGTTACCTGCGGCAATAGCAAACACTTTACTGAAAAAGAATGCCCTTTACTATGTTTATAAAAGCATCACCTACTTACAGGTTTATTGCATACACATTTGGTAATAATGTCTACAAATACACCATATCAAATACCTCCCTCTGTACTTATCTGGATGACTTCCTGTATTCATATACAAGTTTTTCAAAGTGTCTGTATTTAGATAGATGTGGCCTAGGAACTCCAAGGTTCTAATTCTGACTTTGCCACTGACTCACTGTGTGACCTCAGGCAAGTTACTTCACCTCTCTGTGACTCTGTTTCCCCATTTGTAAAGTAGCTCCTAGGCACTTGTCAAGATTAATTATCTAATATTCAGCATGGGGTGTAAAGGAAGGGTGTAATTCTTTCACCCTAATTTGCTGTATTACTAAAACTTCTGGCACACAAGAGAGTGTAAGACAGGAAACCATCACAATGTGTTGCACTGGGAAATCTAAACCTCATAATTTCACTATATGCTGATGATAGACTCTTATATGTTAAATGCTCTCTTTTAGATACTAAACATACTCCTAAAAATCATTTACTTCAGTCAGTGGTGACTCTTCTATGTAAATGTGTCTCAAAAACCTTTGGAGAGACTTCCACTGAGATGAATGTCAGGTAAGTATAAATGTTTGGGTATTTGGTTTGCTCAGAGAAATTTAGAGTTGACAGGCAAGATCTTCAAAAGGAGGAGCCTAAATTTAGGTTTAGTCCATATTTAGGGTCCTGAATAAGTGGCCTGATTTTGATACACTGAGCAGCCAGCAGCTCCCCTTAGGAAAGTATGCTCTTTCCCCTTTCTATCAACTAATAATCGCTTCCTCACCCTATCACACTCCCACTACATTAACAGAAACATGAATAAAAGATCTGACATGAGATAAGGTGATTAGAACTGCTGTCAGTATTTGGTGTCAAGTGCTCAAGCACTATACATTATTAATAATATAATACAATTTTCTCAAATTTTCCAGGGAATTTTTTTTAGACAGTGGGAAGATTTTAGGATTCAAACTTTGTCAATGTAATGTTATTGGAGAACAATTTAATATCCCCAAAACTCACTTCTTTAAGTTCTTTCTGTTAGGACATTTCCTAGAAGAAGAAACTAAACTGAGAATGTCTGATGTGCCAAATTTTCAATCTTTTGGAGTAGATACTCTCCAGAGTAACCATCACCCAGCAGTAATTCATTTCTGATAGGGAAACATTAAGGGTTAGGATGAAAAAATATTAAGTGAGTGAGGGATTTAAGAACAGTATATACTTATGACAAGTGGTCAGATACCTGTGAACAAGTCCAGAGATCTTCCATGAATAAAGGATACGTGTATTAACAGAACATATGACACAAGCAATAAAGACCGCAATGAGAAATGTAACAAGCATCAAACTGAGACCAGAAGGGAGGATATTCTGTTATTATTAGTATCCGTACAGCAGGATAGATGGTCATGACTTTTACAGACAAATCGAGAAGACAGGAACTGAGGTGTACAGGTTGTAAGGAGCCCCTATGAGGTACTCAGAACTCTCACTGCTATAGAAGTCAATTGGAATTGAGGGCATTGTACACCTTGCAATAAGTACTCAAAACCATACTAGCCCAGACCGTAAAACCTTATGTCCACAGGCATTTCACTTAAATCTGCCATTGTTGTTGTAGCCCAGTGTAGATCCATTGATGGTAGTCACACTGAAAGCACTAGTGCTGACTACTAGCTCTGCATTCATACTGCAAGCAGGGATTAGACAATATGGTGGTGAAAAGGAAGGTGATGAACCTACAGTAGGTTCCACCAGTGGAATTGCATAAGTGGTAATGCAACACTGGAAGATTTTTAAGAAATATGCTAGTGAGGTCACAGCTTCGATTAGCCAAAATGAATCAAAGGATGACAAATAAAGGATTGTGTTGGGAGAAAACTAGACGACTCCAGAGTTACAAAAGTAAGAGATCTTGTGTTCATATCTTGTTGGTTCCTCTTTTTTTTTTTTAGAAAGTTAAAATATTATAATGTTAGTTTGAGGAAGTCAGTCAGAGAGTAGAGGTGGTGGAATTGAGATTAGCATTGGAAAGCTAGTCAAGAGAAGTGAGTCGTGAAGAGGGATTTGGAGGAGGGGAGTGAGGTTTCATTGAGAAAGGTTAAATCTTTTTTTAACTGGTGCTGAATATTCCCAATATTCACAATCCACAAGTCTGTCTCTTCCTTCTCGGTGGGTCAGGCTAAACATCCAGGGAAGTTCTTGAGAAGCTATTCAGTGATGTACTGAAGCAAAGGGTTGCAGCCATCTGAAGGAAGGTGGATTAGTGTGTTCTGGAGAAAAAAAAAATGAAAATGAGCAGAATTAGTCCAGTCTTTTGATAAAATATGTAGCATGTGCCCAGACATGGGCTAACTGTAGGCCAGCATCTTTGTAATCCTCAAAATTTTGTACATTCAGACTGTGTTATAGAACTAGGGTCCAGAATTGGACTCTTAATCTGCACTCCCTGTTTAAGGCCAGATCTTAATTGTGGAATGCCCCTAAACTGTAGCTTCATGCTATCTAGCATTGCCTGAGTATGTAGTTGTAGTTTTTTGTAGAGATCTATTTTAAAGTTAATAAACAATTTATACAAACAATAATTATTTAGTATTTGTAAAGTGAATATTATGATGAAAAGTGCATTATAAATGTTAGGGGCTTATTCCTTCACCCACTTACTTCCCTGGTCCTTCTCGCATGAACAGAGAGCAACAATACCCATAGTCCAAAGGTGCAAACAATTCGATGTTTATTGGGGTGAACTTCCAGCAAGCATGATTCCAGTTTCCTTCCTTAGTGTCCCCCTTCCCAGCTCTGACACCACAGAGCCTTACACCTGTGTCCCTGTTCCCATTCCTGCCCTTAGCCAAACATGATTCTAATTTCCTTACCCGCATTCCCTGTTCCCATCTCCCCGCCCCACCCACACCCACACCCACTTCCTGATTGACTGCAGACTATATAGTAAAACTTGAGTTCTGCTTAGCTATACCTTAACCAATCATTTTCCTGAAATTTAACTAACCAATCCTAACATATTGTAACATGATTATGTAACCAATTATATCCCACCACCTTAATTAGTTTACACCCAGCAAAATTAATTATACAGCAGACGGAAACAATCACAGAACCAGACAGAGATTATGCAGACAAATAATAGCAAAGTGACAAAACAATACAGAAGTGAGGATTTCACATCCCAGCTATTGATAAGTGAGTTCTTGCCAGACAGGATGCTATCAAACTAAGTTTCCTTTTACATTTTCTAGGCACTTCCCTTTCTCTGGAGGTGATAGGCACTATCAGGACAGGATTGTATTCCTAACAGCCCAATAGCACCTTATTTCAATGTGACTAGTTTGGAATGTGAGGATGTGACCGGTCACTTCCCAGTTTATGGCTGCCTCTGTTGCTTAGCCAAAGGCCTTAGCCTAAGAACAGGGCCTCAGACTGTCACAGTAAGAGAAGGCCCTTACACTGGCAGACAGTGATTTTGATTCTTTCTTTTATATCTCTATAACTAGCCAAGTGATAAGAATACATCTAAATTCTTAGAGTACAGGCCTTTACAGACAGGCCTGAATATCTATATCCTAACACTAAATGCAGGCACCATTGAGAATTTAAGAGATTTACAGCCAAAAGCACCAACTGAATGTCTAATACCATGTTATGAATTGGAATTCAAGATACAACAGGGACTGGTCCATTATATTGAGATAAGATTAGATTTAGATGGACTTTTCTGCTGATTCTTCTATTAAAACGTTGAATATGTTCTAATATGCTATGACATTCCATGGTGCAATCCAGACCAGTGGGGGGGCTGTCATCATCTGCCCTGTAACCTGTGGTGCCTCACAATGCTTTACTGCAGTAGATCCCACCTGGGTAGCTCATAAACAGCCTGCCAGCATGCAGGTAATACTCTGAGTGTCTATCTATAGTTGCAGCCTGTCAATACATGCCCATCACACTCTGGCTTTCACCAGTCTTGGTTACCACCTGCAGGATGACCCCAACACACTCCCAGTCCTGGATTTTCCCCAAAAAAACATATGTTCTGCACTGTCCAGACCTGTGGTGGACAAAGCATATATATTCTGTCTCTTGCCCCTCTACAAGGATCAAGATACAACTTGCTCTTTTAAATGGACTTACCTACACAGTTCTCAACACTGGAATTGTTTTGATTAAAGAATAAAATAAGTTTATTTAACAAAAGAATATAAGATTTTAAGTGAGTACAAGTAATGAGGCTTTGAGGTCAGAAATGGTTACAAGAAAAATAAAGATAAAATACTTCCTATTACTAAACTTAACAAACTAGACTTGGGTCAGGGTGGCATTCTTACCACAAGTTTTTCAGTAGCATTGATGACCAAATTTTAGGTCTGGATCTACTTCCAAGGCCCAATGGCTGTTTCTTTTGTCTTCTTAGTTGCAAAAAGAGAAATGGACAGGGAGAGATAGCTCAGGGTGTTTTTGCCCCTCACTTTTATAGTTCAGTCACCCTTTGAAATGCATTTTCCTGAGAGTGACCCCTAGATAAAATTCTTTTCAGCTGAGAGCAAGGAGATATGGAGTCTGGTGGGAGAAGAGGTGTTATGCAGTTGCTGTTCACCTCTGTTTGCTAAGCTGCAGATCTGTTTGTCTCTTGCCTTACCCCCCTTCAATGCCAAAGAATGGCCACTCGATAGGTGACGGCCCATAAGCTTTGATGATATCCGACTAGACAAACTTGTCCTTTGTCTTTGAGAAACAGGTGAACCTACTTCCCAGACTTGTCTGGTAAACACACTTCAGTCGTGATTTCATCTTATGTTCATAACTTTACACGTAACGTTGTTACATACATTTTGCCATATTATTGACCAACAAGTTATCAGTTTTCAAAGTATACTTTACAAGGCATATTTTGTACAAAGATTAGTGTGCAGGGTGTGAATACATGGTGCATTCCATCACATATGCATTCCTCCAAGAAAAAATAGCACATTGTCTACATTGTCTGGTTTACATAAATTGGATTGTATTGATACATTTACTCTTATTTGCATTGCTAAAATGGAGAGAATGAACTATCTTGTATAGCATGAAAAAGGAGGAGCCATATTGAAACAAAAGGCATGGAAGGAGGCATTATAAGGGATCACACGTACTATTATATTTAGTTGGAGTAGGCAGGTTGGATTGTTTGTCACATGAGGAACAGGTGGAGGAATTCTTATTTCCTAATGTGGAGGGATTAGTGTATGGAGTGTTTTGATGTGTGAAATTGACAACCGGATGTCAGGCAATTATTAAAAGGGACACAAATCCACTAACCCCTGTGAGACCACTGATTTCCCCAATAACATTTTTACCTGGAAACAACTGACATTTGGTTTCAAAATGATCCACTTTTTAAGGTTTTGATTTTGTTTATTCTCAAACAAACTGGTCTGTCAAGAAACACTGACTTCCTAATAGGCTCTGAAAACTATTTGTGCTGACCAGTCACCTTATCAGGATTTCCACTGCATTGCACTTTTTATTTTAGCCTACACTTGTTTTCATTTTCATTGACAGGTGTGTCAATATGATGCACATAGAATAATCATGAGGCTTCAATCCATACCTGCATCTGACTTCATAGTTGCATCTTTCTTCTTTGATTTTTCTATCTTTCAATTTAACTATGATGTTTGCAACAAGCTGTGGCCCTTACATATACAGCTCCACATCCTGCTCAATGACAAAATTCCCATTCACTTCAATGGGAGCAGGATTGGGCCATGTTAGTCTGATGAGGGAAAGCATTACCTGCAGGGATTAGCAAAACATGATAAGAGAATATTGCATGGCACAGCTGCTGATCGTACAAAGGAAGAAATAAAGCAACATCCCAGCCTTGTGTTAGGTTTTCTCTAATGATACATAAGAAAAATATCCCATTTAAAATAAACGTGTCGCACTTTTGCCAGAACTCTTGTGCTCCACAGAAGGCAGAATTTTCAAACACTGAATCTAGCTCCTCTGAGTACTGTACAGAAAAAAAGGAACCTTTAGAACTGGGCAGAGCAGCACCTTATAGCCTGTCAGTAATGTCTGTTCTTTGCACACCCAGCATTTTATGGTCTTTTTTCAGGAAACGTACAGGTGGAGATGTTGAATGCTGTGCCCCAGTTTAATGCTGTAGCCACTGCATGTCTGGACTCTATGGTAATTCGGCTGCACAGAGAGGATGGCACGAGTACCACAGCCAAAGCAGCGATGCACCTTCATGAGTTCTGTCCTTGAGCTTTTCCCTAAGTCTTTCTTCTTTTGTTCAATGAAGCATCATCATAATAAACAACACATTGTCCAGCACTTTCCATCCAATAATCTCAACGCAGTCTATAAGCATGAATAAATTAAACAATGCAGTCCCCCTGTGTGAAGGGTCAGTATAATTAATACCATTCAATAGATGGAGAAATTGAGGCACAGAGGAGGTGAAGATCTTGCACAATCTCACATGTCAGGGATAGAACCTAGTGTCCTGACTCCCCATCCTCTGCTCTAAAAAGCTGATCCAGCTCCTATTGCAGTCAACATTAAGACTTGCATAAACTGCAGTGGGCTAGATCCGGCTGTGAGATCCCATTCTCACATAAACCTAGATCTGAGCCTATATAGAGAACTGCATACAAATGATGAGAGATGGGATGTAATGAAAAGCAAGTGATCACAGTGACATTTTGCACATATCTTGTTAGTTGTATGATTTTTGTTTGGATGAGATTTTGAGGGGGATAATTCTCAATTACCCAACTTGTTCACACTTCCCTGAAGGGAGAACTAGGATTTATAGACCTTTTGAAAAAAGTGAGATTTGAGGAGACTGAATGTGGTTGCATGCAGGCTTGGAGGAATTTCAGTAGTTGGGGGTCCCTGTGGAGGCAAGCCTAGAGCTGATGAGGGTGGGAGACAAGCATAATGATGAGAGATGGTCATGTGGCTTGGGTGGAGTGAAAAGGGTAAAAAGGGAGCAAAAAGAGCAAGTGATAGAATGAGGGGCATGCAATGTATTATTGCAGAATATAATTGTATTGCTGATGCTTACATGAGACTTTGAAAGGACTGTATAAACATCAGCTAATTAACAGTGTGGATGTATCTATTTTATCCATGGTATCTGTCCTTATCCATCTTTTCTATCCCACTAATCTGCCTGGTCACTCATCTATCCATGGTAGGATAACCAGACAGCAAGTGTAGAAAATCGGGACGGGGGTGGGGGGTAATAGGAGCCTAAACCATGGTATTTCTAGTGCGCCCTTAACCCCAATGACTAAAGGCTTGGTGACATGGGGAAATTCACCAGCGTGCTGGTACTGCCCGAGTTATGCAGTGTAACTCCCCCTGGGCGGACACATTTCGGGGTGCATCCACGTGGGCAGGGATACCACTATAGCTATGGTGATGCGACTGCACCCCTGCAGCTGTGCCCTCAACTTCCCCCAGGCCCTTGCAAAAGTTGCAGTGGTTGCTCTTCCCGGAGGGCCAAACCCCCCCACCGCCCCAGAACGGACGAGGAACCCCGTGCCGGGCAGGCCTGCCACAGCGGGCTGAGCCGTGCGGGGCACTGGGCCGGGACCATGCCCTCGGGCGGGCGGCTCCAGGGCACCGCGGGAATGCACGTGCCACCCGCCAAGGGCCCAGGCCCCAGGATGTGCACGTGACACGGCGAGGGCGGGGCTGACTCCGACGCTCCACTCAAGGGCCTGGAATCCAAGATGGCCACCCAGGTGACGCCAAGACGACCGTGCTTGGCCATGTGACGCGGGTCCAGCGGGCGACTGCCCCACGGCCTATCCCGTGCGTGCTGACGTCGCAGCGCTGGATGGTCCCGTGACCGGAAGCTGGCCAGGGAGAGGCGGAAGTGAAAGCGGAGAGGCTGTTGGCCCCATTAAAGCGGAGCCGAAGGGAGCGGAGGAGGAAGCGAGGCTTGGAGCAGGTGTCGCAGGGCTATTGAGTGTGGTGAGTGGTCGAGTTGGCGGGGCCGGCGCCGCGGGGCTCTCTTCTTTCCGGGGCAGGGAGGTGGGCTTAGGACCGTGGCCTACTGGCTGCTTCCCCCCTCGCTCGCGCTGGGGCTTTGTGCGGGGGGACGACGGAGGCTGGAGGGGGTCCTCTTGGGAGGGGCTGGCGGGGAGGCTGTGACTGGGCAGAGGCAGCGGGCTCTCGCCGGGGTTTGTGTTGGGGGCAGTGTGTTGCTGGCGCCGGGAGCGTCGGCCCGGCGCTGCGAGCGAAGGAGGTAGCGGAGCTCGCTCTCCCGAATCGGAGCGGGGGTGGGGGGGCAGCTGCTCTCTTCCCCTTCTCTCTCCTCTTCCCCCCCCCCCCCCCCCCCCCCCCCGTCTTCTGAGCCTCGGGGAAGGCAGCCGGCTCCACCCTACTCTCTCTGAGGACGGAGAGACAGAAGGTCCCGGTATCTAGGGCTAAAGCGAGAGGAGGGGCTCTGGGAGGCGGTGGCAGCGGGGCTCCTCCCTTGTTGGAGTAGGAGGGGGCGCGGGCCTGTGAGGGGGGCTTTCTCTTCCCAGCTGCGGGGACTAAATGGGTGGGAGTTGATGGACCCGGAAGCTTATTCCTTTGTGTCTCATGCTGTGCCAGTGGAAGGGGCTCTTCCCTGATAGTGGGATTTGCGTGATTGAGAACTCATTGAGCTCGGCGTTGTGGGGCTGACAGAAGTGGCGTGTATGAGGACTGAGACAGGCTTAAGAATTTCTTTCTCTCAGCCCTCCTGTGTAACAATGAAGCTTTCTTAATGCTTCAGAATCACTAATAAGGAGACTGATGTTTTGGATATAAACCTTTCCTGATCAATGTGGATGTTGTAGCTAAGTTTCCTTCTTCTTTTTTGGGGAAGAGGCTATCCCTTCAGCCTTTCTAGCTGTCTGTATTGTTCATGTGTATTGTGGTCTCCATGAAAATCAGTAAGAGCTCAATTAGGATTCGGGATGAAATTTATGATAGGAAAGGTGTGTTCGTTCTTTTTTTTTTTTTTTTCCCCCCCCCTTTTTGGTCACACATAGCTACCATATTTTGTCATCAGATTCCTGCAAAGACTCTGGAGAGAAGAGGGGGACAGCTAGAGGCTAAGAATATGTGATGTTCTTTATAAAGAAATAGTATAATTTGCTTGAAATATTATTCAGTGGACATAATTATCTTACTAGCAGACTGCCCTTAGTATAAATAATAACAGGACAACACAGACAGCTGAATAGGCTGGCAGTTATTGTGCAAGTAACTTCTTTGCATGTGTAAAGACTGAGTCAATGATGGAAAGAATTAAACTAGATGCTAAAGTGCTGTAGGCTGCAATAGTATCTTATGGGGGTAAATTAAGTATGATGCAATGCTAACTTCTATATATTTTAAAAAGTTTAAGTTAATGAGGGACTTAAATATGAATGAATACCTAACTACTAGCATAATGTATTGGTTTAGCTGTATCTTAAAACAAGTTCTGCTCATACTGACTTGTTACTAGCTTTTTAGCTCAAGGCTAGTTAGTTGGAGGGTGTGTGTGTGTATCTATATAGATACACACACACACACACACAATGTCTAAAACTCTTTAAGACAAAGTGCCTTGGTAAGACATAAAAACTTGAGTCAAACAAAGGCCAGCATGTTTAACTGTCTCCCTTGCATAACTTTTTGAAAACTTTTCCTGGTGGAACAAAGCTGCTATAACATAAGGGGCTGTGTGCAAACATGTCAACTGAAAACAAGGTGTCACAAATTCCTCCCAAACAAGAAGGAAGCTTTTTGTATGAGAATTTTAAGGGTTAAAGACTAAATAAGGCTGAAATATTCATTTTTCATGTCACTAACAACTCTCTTGCAATAACATGTGTAGTAGTGAACTGCTACCAAACACTAACAACTCTTCTGTGCTATGCAAATTGCAAGTCAAAATCTCTTGATAAAGAAACGTAGATGGGGTAATAAAAATAAGTACATAACCCAGCCCGTTCTAGAGTATCTGAATTCATTTGTCAGGTTATGGCTTTAAGTAATTTTAGAACTAGGAGCCTTTAAGGTGCCACCAGACTCCTTGGTGTTCTTGTGGATACAGACTAACACGGCTACCCCCGATACTTAACATAGAACTCTCTTGTTTACAGCCAAGACAGCTAGTATTTGATTAAATGCTTTACATATCAGCTTGGCCTGTGCACTTTAAGCATGGCTGTCTGGAGTGTACTAACTCTTGTTTATAATCTGTTGGAGTGAAGTTTGGTTAAAGTAGGTAGGCTACTGTGTATTCACTGTTTAAATCAGTAGTTCTATGCCATGCCCTCATAGGAAGAACGCATATTCTGTCTTTCCCTTGTGACTTCAGCAGCTGACTAAACACATG
This sequence comes from Chelonia mydas, assembly GCF_015237465.2. Lineage (NCBI taxonomy): Eukaryota > Metazoa > Chordata > Testudines > Cheloniidae > Chelonia > Chelonia mydas. The sequence goes on from NC_057853.1 coordinate 23,323,263, forward strand.
ACTTGCTATCAACAAACTAATAATACTTTGTCTAGATTTGGTGGATACTTTGCATTCTGAACTTTTCCTAATGTAATACATTTTAAGTGCCTAAGTATTATACTTTAATCCCAAAGTTCTCTTCCACATGCACTGTTATAGTCTAATGCCATTCCAGACTTCTAGTTCAGAAAGGTACAAGATTGGATTAAGTTGTAAAGCCATACAACAGTCTTTAGCTTTGTCAACAAGTAATCTACTGCAACTGCAGAATCTAATATATGAAGATCTTCAGAAACTGTAATCAATTAGGATGATCAAGAAACACTTCTCAGACTCTTAAAGTACAATATAACAAATTGTTATTTCTAGAGTACTAATAGACAAAGATGCTTAAGGCAGAACACTAGATATTGTGAAGCATGGCTTAAACGCACACTATAATGTAGTTGGTCACACTGGAACAGCTCTGAAATAAATCTAACTAGATTCTCCATAGCTGTTGGGGTTTTTGGATGTGTTTTTCTTTAGTAAGTCAAAGTGGGTTCTGTAGCTCAATGCCTATTTGCTTTTGGACCATACTCAAATGTCCAAGGACAAGAGTGCTTTTGGACTCTGAACTTCAGTAGCAATTTTTATTACATCGTCTTCTGTGTGGACATCTCATGTGACTTACCTGTCGGGAACAAATTTATGGACAAAACTTCTCTTTGGGGAGAGCCCATTGTTGTGTGACACTATAGATAGCTTCAGTTTCTAACTTGTATTAGACTCTCTTTGCTCTGGGGTAGAGGAGAATGCCTCTTGCTAGAAAATTAACAGTTGCAGAATATTTGCAAATGTTCTTAATGTCATGCTGTGAAACTTTACCAGTCCAAAGGTAAGACACTGTAAGATGCAATTAAGTGGGGTGTACACAAGCCTGCCTACTTAACTGCTGTTGGAAGCAGCTGTTCTGACAGACCCAAATTGTTTTGATGTAGGTGGCCTACAAAGCCTGGTCTAAAACTAAAGATTAAGGAATAAGGCAAAGGATGCCACCATACTACTAAGATGCAAGAAAAAAACGACTGATCCTCTAGAATGGTGGTGGATTACTGTGTAGCAGGATGCCAAGAAACTTTAGCCTATAGTCAAAGCCCAATCTATACAAAAGTGCACCAGTTTAATTAAACTATTTTGGAATCTGTTGTTAAAAGGAAGTTTACACACAATTTTAAAGTCCAACATAGCTATGCTGGTTATATTTCCCCCCGACCCTCCTACCCAGTCATACCCCTGGCTGATAGAGCTATGCTGATCTAACCTCCAGGGTAGAGACAGATAAGAATGCTTCCACTAACCTAACTACTTTTGCTCAAGGATGGTGTTTTTACACCAACTGGAAAACCCCCTTCAGTCAGCATAGATAGCTACACTGCCATAATATAGACAGTCTATACTGGCATAGTTTCTGTAGTACAGACATACCTTTAGTCTATAACCTACAGTATATAGACTCTGGTCTAGCTCAGGCTTTTTTGCCAAAACTTGGTGTTTATCACTGGGTCCTATTACCAGTGGTAGAATTGTCTTTCCTAGTGTCAAAAAGCTCAGGGCTGTGACTTGCAGAAAGTAACACTCTTCCCACCTCTCCCTAAAAAGCTTGCTTTCATTATGCAGCTAAAGTAGGAAACATCAAGTGCAGCTTAAGTTCAGTAGCCTGTACCAAGGAAAGCATGGTGCAGACAAACACTGGAGCAGTTGCAGTTCAGGTACAAGACTCTGAATTGGCATGACTGGCAGAAGCCATAGATCATTAATGGCTGTGCACAATAGACAACTTAGCATGCATTTTGGTGGTGGTGGTCTTCAGGCACTGGCTTTTCAGTTAAAAACTGTGCCCTAATCTAGCTATCCAATGGCAAAGCTTCGTGAGGAACAGGCACTTAGCATATGAAGAATACGCTACTTGTAAAAACATTCTGACTTCTAACACAACAATATATTGGTAATCACTGTCAACTATTGTTTAGTGCTTTCTTTCCATCTGTGGTCTTCTAAAACAATGATCTCTTAGCCACCTGCCTCTATTGTCAAGGCTAAACTTAATTTTTTCCTGTTTAGAGAATAGCCATTTTAAATTTAGCCTGGTCAACTTAAAGATTTTTGTCTGTCTGGTCCTGTTAATTACATAGTTAAAACTGACACAGTTGATAAAATACTACTATCTTGCCTGGAATAGGGCATCTTTAAACAGTTGGAAGCATAGAGGAACACGTACATTTCTAAACTCTGGCTAAGAAAACCTAGTCAAGACAACGTACAAGCACAGGAACCAGTATGTTTCTAAGAAATACAGACAGCATGTATTTGTCACATGTTGGATTTTCTTCCCTGATGTTCCCTAATTCAGACATCTTTGCTGATCTTGTGCTCCTTTTTTGAGCAAGCAGCTCTTAAGGTTCACTTTGCTGCTACATTTTCTGCTCAGCACAGATCTGCCTCAGTGATGTCATTGTTGCTGTTAGCCTAGTGTTCCTGTGAGACTGCTCTATCGCTTCTACAGCCAGGAATGAAAAGTTCTAAGCAAGAGGCAAGCTGTTTTTCACACAATGCTTTTGCTAATGCATACTTGCAGTGATGTTGAGGAAAGCAAGACTTTGTCAAGGCTACAGAAATGTCAGTTTATAGCTAGTCTCATGACCTTCGGTTTTGTCACTGGGGAACCTTTTCTTAGGGAGCACTAGCTATTCTCTCAGTATAATCTTCATAAATGCAGCTTTCGGTGAGACAAGAATAAAGTAAACCTCGTACAAAACTACAACATAAATCCCCCCCCTACAAACTATTTGGGGATGGTAAATGAGGTTTTTTTGTTTTTTGCCTGTACATTTTTATAAGGGATGTTTTTACATTGATTACCTCTTTATGGCAACAGTTTGCCTCAAAGACAATGATGTAGGGATCAAAGCAGTTGAGTTACTGTCTCACTGCAGCATTTTGAGTAGCTAAAGTCCAATTTTCAAGTAACAGGCCTCACCACAGATAATGGAGCCACAGGGCCAGAAGATGAAACTGGCACACTACTAGCACTTCACTTTGTGTGCACACACTACCTGTCTTCAGCCTCTTGGACTCCCTGATGGAGTGCAGCCCTCCATGTAGCCTGTTAGTGGCATCTGCCCATGCTGCTTGAAAGTTTTCAAGTCCTTCTTGCAAATGTGTTTGAACCAGAGCTTAGTCAGCCCAGTGGTCTTGGAGCATCCACAAGTCTCCATGCAAAAGATCCTTTGGAGTGACTAATACAACATTTTATGTAGCTACACTTGTAGCTTTCTCTAGGGTTTGGGTTATATGACCCATATTTAGCTATTAATACTAATAGCTGAAATATTCATCTGATTTGAGATGGGCATGCATGTTTTTTGTGAGGTGGTTTTTTTAACATTACTGACAAATGGTGGCCATGTTTTCCTAGGAAAACATTACAAATTCCTTGTGGTACCAGATTTGAGTGAATAAACTTGAGGGGGCTGATTTGGGCCTGTAAACATAAGCAGTAAGAAACTGAACTGACAAACACTGAGGTTTAATTTGGCTAATTTAAAATAGCATTCCTGGTAGTCTGTGTTTATATAGCAGGAAGCGTTAATGAAGGTTCTGTTACAGAATATCTTACCATTTTAAAGCAGTATATTTTATACTTGTGTTCTAGGCTTTAGACAGGTTGGTTTATCTGGCTTTGGAAGGGACCAGATAACAATATTTCCATTCTTATTAGTTTTTATTGTACAAGTTCTTAGACACAGTTAATAAATATATCTTAGTACTGTTTAAGAGTTTGACTTATAAGGAAAAAAATCAAATGAAGAAATGGGTAGCTGCTAGTTACCTAAGAACAAGATGCCTTCTGTTATGGCTGGGTCTCAATCATTCTCATTTAGCTAAATTGAATGCTTGGTTTAGGCTTTTTGCCACAGTGTCTTGCATTGGAGCACACTTCTGCTGCACCTGAGCTAGTGGGATGAGATTAGTAAAGCTGCATAGAATTAAACTGATTTACAAAGTAAATGACTCAAGCTAAAGACTTCTCTTCAGTAAGAAGTTACAGCTGTCCTTGTTCTGATCTGTTAATCTTATGTCACTGGACCATTTCACATTAAGTTGCCTTGGGTTGCTCCAAACCTGACTACTTTCAGGAAAAATAAGTAGGACAAATAACCTTAACTGTCAGTGTAGTAACTCTTCTGGTGTAGCTGCAGGTTCAGTTTTGTATAGCTGGCCTCCAGATCCCTTGAAGGATACAAGATTACTCTTCTGAATAAATATAGTGTCCAAGTCTTCCTCTGTGGCTTCATACTGCAGTAACTCCCCTGGTTCAAGTGACCCAGAGCAGGACTTCTCTAGAATATACACAATGCAGCAAGGGTAGACCATTTAATATCAGGGTGTGGTATCTTACTCAGACTGGTAGAATGAGAGGTAGACACCCAAGTAAAAGGAAAAGCCACTGCTGCTTAATTATACACTTGTTTCCCAGACAAACTCCTTCCTCCTGTAATTAAAAAGGGTTAGAGGGAGGGGAGAAGAACAGTGAGTAACTTCAAGGTGATGTGAAGAGGAATCAGTGCCCTCACTTCTGTCTAGGTGTACCATGCTCATCACTGTGGATCTGAGCACCTTATTTGCTCTGGAAACACTGTTCAGATCTTCTTGATGTCTCACTTCTACTTCCTACCATTAGAAACTTCAAAGTGTTTTGTAATGCTATCTTTGAGGCTTTCTTGGAATACTCATATGTATTTGCAGCCGTCTCTTCCCTTGAAGACTCATTGGATATGCCTTTGCTAACAATAGCTTGCTTAACTCAAAGGCCTGAGTCATAAATGGAAGGAATCACCTTTATTTCTCTCTCTCCAGTCAGGTTTCACTACTTAGTTGGATTCTAGTCTTTAAGATAGAGGTAGACAACCCATGCATGTCATTGGTAGGCAGGCCAGCACAGTTTTAAGACCCTCTAGGGCCTCCTTTGTAGCATAGAGGTTAAATAGAAATTTCTTCTGTCATACTTCCACTCTTAAGGTACTATGCAGTGTTGGAAATCTAGAGGCTAAACTGGAAAGAGATCCAATTCCTTTGCAATAGATAAATATCTGTTAAACATCTCAGCAACTTCAACTCATAAAACCTTTCCCACTGTTGCTACCAGTTAATCTCTTCTAGTGAAGAAACTAGTGTTGACATGGCAGGTGGTGGTGAACACTCTGTCTAACCCCACCTAAACACCAGGTTTTAACCCTCATGTCGGCACTCCTGCAGCCTTGTCTAATCTAGAAAGGGATATCCTATTTTCCATGGTGGTAATACCAACTGGTATAGGCAAGACCCTAGTGATGCTCTGAGGACAACTCTAATCTAGCCTTAAGGATGGATAGGGGCTCAGTCTCAGTCATTTTAGTGTTTGGTCCTGATTCAGCCTTCCTTAGGGCTTGTCCATCTGGGCAAGTGATACTAGAATAAGCAAAGGTGTGAATTTAAACCAATATAGCTTTACCTGCATAATTCTCATGTAAGCACTTATTCCAGTATGACTTTTTTGTCTCTGGGGAAGGGGTTTAAGCTGAACCAGAAAAGGCCACTCTTGTACTAGAATAAGTGCCCACATGGGAGTTATGCTGGTAAATCTTCCTGCATAGAGAACACCATTATCAGTAAACTTGACTCACTGCTTGGTCTCAAGATCCAGAAATGCATTCAGGAAATACTTTTCTTCCGCATCTTGTAAGACTTGTGGGAAGTGGAGTCACCTCAGGTACTAGGGTGAGGGGTTTTGTAGAATACCCATTGAGGCAAAAAGCAGGTATTGGGTGCATTGTGAATGGAAGATTTCCACTGGCACCTGATCTCTTTAAGCATTCTGCAGGAGGAGGAGAAAAATGCCACCACCTGGTGGCATGGCAATGTACTGAGCAAGAACACTGCTGGTGAGGCTGACACTTAACCTAAAACTTCCTAGCAGTTTATTTTGGGGAACAAGGATAGGGATGGGGACTTATTTAAAATTTAGCTTCCCCACTAGTTCAAGGATCTGGAGAATGGGGAAGATAACTCCTTCTCACTAGAGGTAATCCAGGAGAAGGAGCTATCAAGGACTAGGAATAACATTGGAGGAGGGGGTGGAATCCTAGCACCTTTTCCTTCTAAGCAGCTGGGGCTAGGCTTCTCATTGGGTGTTCCTCATAGGGGGAGGCATGGTGGGGATGGGGTATGGCAACCCTTATCTAATATCAGAGTTTGTGTGTAGCCTTGCTAAAATTGCTCATTCTGTGTACCCATCCTAAAATTGCAAGGACTCTCCCTCACCCTTGTAAGATTCTTCTCCCATCAGGAAATGTCTACGCTGCAATTAAAAAAAAAAAAAAAAAAAGGCACTGAGGCTTGGAGCCGAGATCAACTGGCTTGGGCTAAGGCTGCAGGGCTAAAAATTGCAATGTAAACATTTGGGCTTAGGTTGGAGCCAGGCTTGAGACCCTTCTCTCTTCTCCTTCCCCCCCAACCCCGTGGGGTCTCAGAGTCTGGGCTCCAGACCAAGTCCAAACCTCTACACTGCAGTGTTTATCCTTGGAAGTCTGAGTCAGCTGACCTGGGCAATGGGTCTCTTACTGCAGTGTAGAAGTACTCTATCTTTTTGCCTCTGGCATATTCCATCTCATTGACTCTGAGACCTTTGAAATCTTGTTTGAAAACCCCCTGTAAAAGTTGTGCTGATCTGATAGACATCCCTTGCTGAAGAAAATCTTATATGGTGGTTTTCTTCAAAAGGATTAGCTTTTATTGGTATTAACAAACCTAAGGATAGCAGTTGTAAATTTTTTGGATATCAGGCAAGGCTGACTTAACAGCATTTGCTTTCACAGTGAAGGAGTTTCAGGTGATTAAACATGCTGAGCCCACACATGATGCTGTAATTTCAGGCTGTGCAACAGCCTGAGACAAGTACTGCTTCTATGGACACCAAAGGGAGGGAGCAATGGCAGTAGGGGAAAACACAAGGCCAGGAGGAAATAAAAATGTAATTGGCAATCTGAGTCAACATGTACAGAAACCAATCTGACAAAGGGACACCAACTTACATATCCTGTAAACCAGCAAATTTCCCTGTTTGTTCCCAAATTATTCCCAAATTTCCTCAGTTGTCTTGTGTTTGGTTTTTTTAATCTAATGTCTCAAGATTTAGTCTTTTGGGTTGGACAAGTCTGTCTAGTCAATTTCACTTCCAGGTTCAATGTTGCAATGTTTACAGTATCTCCAGGTTTTTTCCCCCTGTCCTTTTGGATTGCAAACACTCTTATTGGACTTGAGCCTTTAGGCTCAATTTTAGATTTAATGTCCCTAAAACTGCCAGATGCTTCATTCAAGCTTTCACTTTTACACTTGTGACAAAATCATAACCTTATGGATTATGGACTTCTTTTAGTAAAAGTCATAGGCAATAACCAGAGGTTCACAGAAGCCCATGATCTGTCTGACTTTCCCTAAAAATGAGAGGGGGCACAGCTGATTTTTTTGGGGGTGTGGGGGGAATGACTAAAGCCCAAGCAGAAGGGGGTGGGGGTGGGGGGAATTCCCAGCACCTACCACCCACAGTGGCTGGGCACAGAATGTCATGGAGATCTCTGAAGACACAATCCATGACCTCGAACATAGTCTTATCCTTAATCCACAATTTTAACAAACGTGCTCTATGGTGCAGTTTTGTATTTGACTCTAAAATAACTTAGACTTTTGTGCACAGCTAATGTTGACCCCAACCCACACTGTATTTGGAGGGCGGCAGAAAGTATAATTGAGCCATGATATAATTTTGTTTCTGAACTTTCACAACTTTGAGACTAATCACAGGTGCCGTGTTGTCAAGAATTCTGTAAACTTCAAATCCTGGGTGTCAGTTACAGGGTTAACTGCACCTCTTCTCTTCTGGTTTCTTCAAGTACATCCCCCTGGGGCCTCACACTGAAGTCTCTCTTGATATGTAGTCACCTGACTTCCACACCAGGCTGCAGCTGCAGTCCCCTGTGCATCAATGATTTTTATCTTGGCAGGTCTGACTTGTGTCCAGGACCTAGGATTCTAGTCCCCTGTGACAGTGGTGTGTAGTAATGAAACAGACTTCTTAAAGCGTAGTATTTAGAAGCAAAGCATTTTGGAGAAAGTGGATCTTAAGTCAGCCTGTATGCAGGGCTACTTTATCTACTTACTGTTTACCACTCCTTGATGGTCACCTGATAGGCTGACAGCCGAAAGCAGGGGTGGGCAAACTTTTTGGGCTGAGGGCCACATCTGGGTGGGGAAATTGTATACAAGGCCAGGGGAGTGGGGAGTGTGGGGTGTGGGAGGGGGTGCAGCAGGGGGCTCAGGAGGTTGGGGTGCAGACTGCAGGAGGGAGCTCAGGGAAGGGAGTAGGGGGGATATGGGGTGCAGCAGGGGGCTTGGGGAGAGGGGATGTGCAGGAGGGGTTCAGGCTCCAGCCTGTCACCACTTACCTAAAGCAGCTCCAGGGTGGCAGCAGCAGTACTGCTCTGGGAAGTGGCCAGCACCATGTCCCTGTGTGGCCCCTGGGGGAGGAAGGGGCACAGGGCTCCATGTGCTGCCCTTGCCATGCCTCCACATACCTCCCCCAGAGCTCCCATTGGCCATGGTTCCGCATTCCTGGCCAATAGGAGCTGCAGGAGTGGTGCCTGGAGGCAAGGGCAATGCACTAAGACCTCTGGTTCTCCCCCCCACACCATGGCACCAGCCACTTCTGAGAGCAGCAGGAGGCCTGTGGCTCCATGGGGGGGCAATCCTGTGAGGCAGATCCAAAGCTCTGAGGGGCCAGATCTGGACTGCAGGCCATAGTTTGCCCACCCCAGTCTAAAGTCAGGTTTGTGTGTCTGTGTCTCTCTCTCTCTCTCTCTCTCCACAACCTATGCCATCTGTCTCCTCCTGAGGTGGTGCTTTGACTGCTTTGTCCTCTTGATCTCTAGTCTCCTGGCCTGGCAAAGCAGGCTTGCAGCTTCTGACTAGAGCCTGGAAGTTAAGCCATTGTCCTGTAGCTCCCCCCAGTGTAAGTTGATTTTCTATCACTATTGTGTTGTCATGCTTGCCTTTTCCTATCAGTCCCCTGTCCCACCCCCTTCCCCCATTAAGCTAGTTTAATGTTTGTACGGGAAAGTCTAAATGTAATTTTATGAATACTATATGTATATTTGGTATTAGATGGAACTGCTATGTATCTCTAACTTGTACACAAACATCAGTACTTGCTATCTGGTATATGGCAAATAACTATCAAAACAGAATAGTGAATCAAGTTTCTTCCTAGTAAAGCAGGAAATTAAAGTTAAATGTCTTGAGTACTAGATAAGACTCCCTGCCTCAAGGAACTTACTAGATACTTGCAAGTAATTCTCTTGGGACCCTTGAAAAAGCTACACTTTAGCATGCCTTACCCATGATGTACAGACAAACTTCACAAGTAGTTGTCCAAAGTGAAAATCCTAGTCCTGGCTCCCATCCTGTCCTCTAACTACTGGACTCCATGATCTCTTCAGGATATAATGTACTGAGAAATAAATAACATCTTAAAGTAATGTTGTAGCCATGTTGAAAACTTGTCCCTTCCACCCACAAGTATCAGCTCACCCACGTTGACTAAGATGACATTCCTTTAAATGTCCACAAGAAACTGGCCACTGGATTGACTTAAGACAGTGGCTGAATCATAAGTTACAATGGCTTCATTGCAGCATCTTTTCTGAGTATTGGCTTCTGAAACCTAGTTGGTGGAACCCTGAAGGATGTAATACCCTCTGTAAAACAAAGCACTCCAGCAGCATGTCTTGCTATCAGCATTTCAAAAGCTGATAGGAAACTGAGGCTCTAGACTAACTGAAAATTGCAGTAATTAGTTTCAACCTTTCTCCCAAAACAAGTCCACTGATCACTTGTTGACCCATGAGGAGCTGACTGGTCACATGGTGTTAGCTGCTCATTTTCAGCTGTATCTATGGGGTCTAATCTGCAAAGAGAGGCTGGCTGCTCATTTCCAATTTCCTCTTTTTGGGACTGGAGCTGCCAGCTACCAATTGGTGGGGGGGGGAAGAGCACACTAAAGGGAACAAAACAGGTGGGTAGTAATATTTGAGAGGGGAGGTAGTCTTTGAAACACTAAATTAAAATGTGGCCCATATCAAATCTTAAACCCAACTTGGTGAAGCTTCTCAAATTATCAGCTTTCTCAAAACATGCTTGATTCTTATTTTTGTGCTCCTGCTCATCAAGAGGTCTATCTTTGAAGTCCTAACTGGCAAAAGGACACTCAATTCTACAGAAACACACAGTGCACTTAAAATGCCATTAACACTTCCTGTAATTTGGGAGACTTAATTACTTTCACATACATCTGACAGGAAGCTGCCATGTGTTACTGCTACTATACAGATGCATCTGAATGCATCGGCACCATCTGAGGTGCTGTACAAGCATACTGAGTTCCTCAAGGATGGTACTAAATACTTAAGTGTTTGAAGAAGAGCTTAAAGTGAGGTAGCTTTTTGTGGTAACCATGACATAGTACGCACTTTGCTTGTTGTTTGAGTTTAAGGAGTACTTCTGCATCCAAACAGTAGCTGTTAACTGACTTAAATGTAAACTCAGGAGCCTCCGAAAGAAAGCTCCATCTTTTGGCTTTAGTTAAATGTGTAATTGTAATGACATAACTTGTTCCATAAGGGAAACTAAGTCTAACTGTTGTAAATGATGCCTGAAGGGTACTTGCAGATGAACAGAAGGCATTTCCTTAACATGCCAGCAAGAAGTGTTTTGCTCTGTGGACCTCTGGACAATGTTCTCAAGGTAGCTTATAATCCGTTTAAAAGTACTCTGTATGCACAGTGACTCAATAGGGTCAAGGAATGTTTGCCTGGCCAGAGATCTCTAATGCCTGAGTCATAACAGAATAAGCAAGGCTGTACCTAATGCTTAACTGTGACATGCTATTCTGGGCTGCCAATTAACTGCATCCTTTACTGTATCATGTCATGTGGATCTGCTCATTCAGTTAAATTTCTTGTATTGGGCTCTCCACTTAATGGCATCAAAACTGGATTGGTCATAATGGATACCACATCCTGCCCAAAACCTCTAAATGCATGGGTCAGACTAGCTGCTGGTTTTTTTTAACAAACCAGTTAATTGGTTCAATCACTAAATTTGCTTCATCTCTAAACCATGTCTGGTTTAGGTCACACTAACCACCTAACATGGTTGAATTCTGCTGCAACAATGTGTGGTGGTAAAGTTTGTCCTTTGACTGAACAGCTACCATCAAGTCTAGTTCTGATATCTAGTGTCAAATGAGCATCTGAACTTCAGATGTAATTTTTGTTCACCGAAAGGTCACAATTTGCATTGGTGGTATATGTTGAACCCATGGTGGACTTTACTTCTGACAGCACATTTCAGAATAGAAAAAGGCACTTCAGTTAACCCATCAAGTTGAAGTATTAAATTCCTGAGAAATTGCTTTCTCAGCTACCCAGTTAGCAGCAAAGTTATGCTGTTCTCTTGAAGTATTATAAATAGACCTCTTTCATGGGAGGTGACCAGGCCTCTGGGTATCTTGCCACTTCTAGGATGGAGTAGTGGGAAGTTGTCGCATTTCAAGCTAAAAGAATGCTTCAGGGCCATGGGTGTCTACTTAGCTTAGATCTTTTATTCACAAAATCCATACGTACTCTTTCCACTTTAATTTCTCTTAAACTACTTTCCTTCATGCAGAATGTCATGACTGAGTAATAGAAATCTCTTGAAGTGGACTCCATCCTCTGAATGTTTAGCTCAACTTATGAGAGGGAAAACAAAGACATTTCCCTACACTAGCCCTGGAGTGGAGGAGCTTCAGTATAAGCCTTGACTGCAAGCATTTGCTTGTGAGGTTTTATTGGATCACTTACTGAAATACTAACTTCAAATAACCTGGCATAATTCCCAATTACTCTGCTACCAGGACATCTGCTGGGTCAAAGATCCCATAGTATTCCTCTACAAGAGCAGAGGTGTTTTGCTGGGCTGTCCTGGTGTTAAGAAAAGTTAGCACATGTGACTCCATTTTGGTTTGGGGCCCACCATTGTCTAAATGCCAGCACATCATACACCAGGAGGAGTAATCCTTAGATACCGAATCCGTGTGAAAATCCTCCTCCTTGTCTCCAGCCTGCCTTGATTTGCAGTATCTGGTTTTTGTCAGCCTCTGACTCCCTGTCTCTTGGCCTTGATGTGAGGCCTCCCATCCTGATAATAAAAGTTACTGATGCATGGCTTTAGGACCATGCTGTATAATTAACATACTGGTATAGCACGAGGAATGCACCAAGCAGGGATAGGTGGTAGATAAGACAAGGGTTTGTTTATTGGCTAAGGTTTCCGATGCACGAGGGCAACATGCTTTGCTAAAAAGTATATAACCTTTGTATAATCTGTATTCAGGGTCCCCTCCTGGCTAGCAGGGGGGCACCACGCTCGAGCGTAATAAACTTAGTGCCTTTTGGGAACTCTGCAGTTGTGGACTTTGTTTCTGTGCCTCAGCCTAGATTCGAACTGTGCGTGTCCTATCAGGTATAATTCGCAGCACATGTGTGCATGTCCTACCAGGTGTAATTCGTAACACTGGCCGCATCAGCCAGGATGAATACCTGTATCACTGTGCTTCCTACCTAACAGAGCACTAATTAAATAGGTAGTCTCTATTACACTAGTTTCCTCTTAACTCTGTCCATTTTATTCACATGGAGGCATCAAAGAGAACACTTGTACTGTTCCATCTGCCCCACACATTGTGATGGTCCTTTTTTCCTTTGCTGTTTAACACTTGCTCACCTGCTATTTTGTGCATCCTAGCCACTCACCTAGAACTTAAAATTTACCAGAAGATTCATAGTCAGATGGCTTAAATGCTCTTTGCCACCATTGAAGATATAGTTGGGAGGCAGCTGCCTTCCCTCTTTCTGTTGGCTGGCGGGGGGGAAGGTAAGGGTTCAAACTGCTCTGGTTCTAACCCTTGTATGAGCATCTCTACTAGTAATGCCCAAGGCTACCTTTTCCACACTCTGCAGAAGGGACAAGCACTGTTCCACTTTCAACCTCAGAGCTTCCTAGCTATTGTCATGAATGTCCCTGCTACTCTGCCCTCCATTTTTGGGCTGTTGGCAGTATTTTCAGTTTCTCCACACTTCTACTGCTTGGAGTGGAAAACTGACAAACTGGTAACTTTGCAGCTTGGCAACACTACGAGCAACAAAATCACTGGGACTCTTTTCAAACCTTAAGACAACAGCAGTGCATTACTTACACAGGTCCCAAATGAAAGCTTAGACTTGGCTGGAGCTGATAGCTTTCCCAGGAGAGTGCTTATTCCTTGCCCTGAAGATGATCTTTTCAAGCCCCCTCATATTCTAGGGCTGAGGCTCTCAACCATTCCAGATTACTGGACTCCTTTCAGAAGTCTGTCTTACATACCCCGAGTTTCACCTCACTTAAACTAGTTGCTTATAAAAATATGAAGGTGTTACAGCACACTATTACTGAAAAATTGCTCTCATTTTTATCATAGAATCAACTTGAAAATAAATATTGTGTGCAGCAGAATCAACAAAGTAATTGTCTGTATGAAATTTTAGTTTGTACTGACTTCACTAGTGCTTTTTAAGTAGCCTGTTCTAAAACTAGACAAATACCTAGATGAGTTGATGTACCATCTGGAAGACTTCTGCTTACCCCCGAGTGTATACATACCTCTTGGTGAGAACCACTGTTCTGGGGGAAACAACCTCCTCACAGTAGTACAAGGCAAACTCATCAAACATCAGTGTGCACTACACCTGTTAGACAGCAGACTACTGTAAAGGTAACTGATATGGATGTTTTGGGGCACTGCCCTGTCTCAGCTTGTACATCCATCCAGTTGATTATCAAGTAACTTAACCTCTCAATAACTTTCACTTAACACTCTTATGTGAGCATCTCTAGGGCATCTTTTAATTTGATGTAGAGATGCATCTTTAAACAGCTATTCCTGTCTCTGAGGACTGGAAACAAAAGGGCATAGTCACAATGGTATCGTCTCATGCTGCCTCTTGACAATTGCAGAAGAATTTCTAATAAGTTGCACTTTAAATAAGCACTTATATTTCCTCTAATGACCATTACTACAGAATGGTATATACTGATTGGAGTTGGAAGAACACAACTTCCTAGGTAGCTTCTGACTCTTGGGAACTATCCAACAGTTTTAGCTATAAAGCTCATCTGGCTTTTCTGAAATCAGAACTGGTAAAGACACAGCTCTGCTCCTTGCCTGGCTAGTAGGTTTGAGCTATGGGGTTTTGTTTTTTGAGGGGGGAGCACTGGGAGACTGAGAATGTAGATATCTGGATTATACACATTTTCAGTATGGTTTTTAGATTTAGCCTCCAAGGCTGCTGGATCAACCTGTGCTCTTGGGAGGAGGGAGAACTTCCTAAGTCATGAATAAGGCAAAGGACTCTTGTTTAGAGACTACCTAGTTTCCCTAGCAATGATTAAGCCACCAGAAAGGAATGCTGCTGACTGGTTTAGTGACTGACAGGAGTTTTCAGATGGTCTCCAAGAATGGCTGGCTGGAGCCAGTAGTGCAAGAAATGTAGGCGAGCATATTCACAAGATAGACTTTCTTCTGAGTCATTTAGCTCTAATTCCTCACTAGGAGGGTCTACACATTTGGTATAAAACAATTGGTATAAAACAATTGGTATAAAACAATTGGTATTTAACTTTTCACAACTATCAGACTAGAAATGTTATCTAGACTGGATAAATAGTCCAATTGCCCAATGTAAGAAACTCTTCCTTGGCCTGCATAGCTATTCTGAAACTAACTTGCTTATCCAGGCCAGCAGTCGTCTTATGGAACAAGACTTGCAGACAAAGTTTTCAGGAAGCTGCTTTAGAATAGCAATTGATAGTTCTTCCATTTATTTCTACTATAAACATACAGCAGACTGCTCTTGTATGCTCTAGTTCTCTAAAAGTAGCAGGTTCCTGGAACCTACTACCACTGACTTGTTTTACCAATCTTACATAGTGGTAAACTTAAACCAGTTCAGATTAGGTGTAACAGGTTCCCTTCAGTAAAGGGACTAGTTCATACTATGCTTACCTTTGCTTTGACTAAACGAACACCAGTTCATCTGATTTAGGTAACTGGCTGACCAACATGGAGCACAGGCTGCGATATTCTGGAGAGGAAGAGAATCCTAAGGATTTGCCACTATAGCTGAACTGGCACGCTCTCCTTGCGCAAATGCAGCTTATGCTGGCTTTTAGTGGTGTAGATTATACCAGTTCCCCAAACAACAAAAGCTTATACCAGCAAGAGTGCTTATGCTAGTATAACTGAGTCTCCATCAGGGCTCTTCCCAACATAGTTATATCTGGGGGGTGGCTCTTCACTAGTAAGTGCACTCTCTCCTTCTCTTCCCCCTCCCCACACCACACATGCTAGACCAGCAGAACTAAGCCTAGACAAGGCCTAAACTAGAGCAAGTCTGCAAAACTACTCTCCAAATGGACATGCTCTTGACAATACCCTCAACAACCTTCCTGCATTTTTTGAATACAAAAAACCTACCTGTCTTTGAGGCTATTTCTACACTGGCAATTGAACAACACCTCTCCTCTTTAAGAGGTGGTAAACCTCTTCTCTTCTTCCCCCACCCCAAAAGACAACATTTTGATAAGTGCCAATGTGAACAGCGCATTATCAGGAGCACGCTCCTACTGACAACACACCCTGCTTGTTGGGGGTGGAAGCTGTTTGTTGTTGTTTTTTTTTGGGGGGGGGGGGTGGTTTGTCAGCTCTGGCAGGAGAGCTGGCAAACAGCAGCTACACTGCCTGACTTGTAGCAGCACAGCCATGTCACTAAAAGCTGTGTAGTGTAGACCTATCCAGTGGGAGAGACTGCACTGTCTTTTGGGTTTTGGTTGTCCTTGGGTGGAGGGGCACTTTGCTGCTTGAAGTGCTTTGACAAAAAAGCTTTGCTTGTCAAAGCTATGGAGAGCCTCAGTAGATTAATGATTGATGGTGAAAGTCTATTTGAATGCATGTTTCACTAAAGTGAAGGTAGTTTAAGAAGCTGCACCTTCACAATCATCTGCCACGATTTAAAAGATAACACAAATATCCTAAATCCTATGTTAATACTAAAGGCACAATATCAAATTTAGCTTGGAATAGCCTTTGTAAAATCCCTCAAACCTATTGGAAGAATGAATGTCCCATAGAAGGCTTTCCATAATAGACACTACAGCACTGGTATGAGAACCTGCTTAAGCATGCAACTCCTTCCATATGAGGACGTCTTGCCATGGGACAAACTCAGTAAATTTGTAAAACCACAACTGGAGAAGAGAATTGAGGTTAATTGCCCAGTATTGTACAAGAAGTCTGTAGCAGAGCCAGTAAATAGAACTTGGTCCTGTGCATTAATTCTACAACATTCCCTTGTAATAAAACAAACTAGCCCATACTTACCCAACACCACAGGATACAAGGGAGCATCCCTCATAGACCAAAGGTCTCTACTGACCCGCACATAAACTGCTTAAGGCAGGGTGGCCAGCCTGAGAAGGAGCCAGGATTTACCAATGTACATTGCCAAAGAGCCACAATAATACATCAGCAGCCCTGCTGATCAGCACCTCCCTGCTCCCTCCCCACACTTCCCGATCAGCTGTTGCATGGTGTGCAGGAGGCTCTTGGGGGAGGAGGGAGGGAACACCAGGCTCATGGGAAGGGGGGGTAGGGCCTGTAGCCAAGCCAGGGGTTGAGCAGTGAGCACCCCCCAGCACATTGGAAAGTTGGTGCCTGTAGCTCCAGCCTCAGAGTCGGTGCCTAGACAAGGAATTACATATACTTCTTCAGAAGTCAATATGCAGCTATGGAGTCACAGGTTGGCCACCTCTGGCTTAAGAGGCTTCACAAACTAGATTCAATCAGCCAGATGGCTTGTGAAAGGCAGCATGAGCTCAGTTTAGCCTACTGAAAAGGCTTTTGTAATTCCCTTGGAAAGTAGGGATAGTAGTTCTGGATCAATGGACACCGGTCTGGAAACACAGGTTGCTGATAAGAGATCAGGGAAGCAGAAAAAGTTGTTCCCTAGACAGCAGGCTGTCTAACCTGAGGGCCTTGCTTTCAAGAGATCTAAGCTAGTCACACTTTCTCTGTGCTAGGCCAGAAGTCTTCTTAAACATCTGAACTTAAACTTAAAGTGGAACTAAAACAAGGATTATTGTATTAACAGTCTCACAGGTATCCCCAAAGACAAGAGAACCTCCTACTAAGGTGCAGAAGGGTAAAGTTTCTAGAAGCTATGCCTCTTCAGTCTTGGGCATAGACAGGTGCCTGTTCCAAGTGAATTGTATTCCCATTAGGCTGTGGCCCAAGCAAGGGGAGAAACAGACTGAGGAAGATAGCACAGTTGAGAGGGGCTGTCAAGATCATCTATACCAGTGTTTAAAATCTTCTTTGGTACACCATGGCAGCTCCACCAATCATTCTGTAGAAACTGCAAAGCAAATCTGGTCTAACCCAAATAAGGTAGAGCCACCTGTTACTGCCATGAGCATTAAATGGAGCACAGGAATTTTGATGGTCAAGGCAATAAAGCCACACTTCTGTACCCTCTTCGTGCTCTCCTGGCCTGCTTGTAGTGATGACAGTAATGCACTGATCAAACACCAAACCTGGTCAAAGGCTGAAATTCAGTGCACCAGTCACTGACTACATCTGAGTTCAGATGGGTTCCGTATGGCTTAGCTATAGCTTTCTAAAGCTGTTCATGTTTATGAATAAAGGACCCAGCTGCTCAGGCACAAGTAGCAATGATGAGTGCAGTCTTCAAAGAATGGACACTGGTTTAATGTCCTGATCAGAATATAGCAGGACTGTATCCATGCACAGGGTACTCAGAACTGTCATTTACTTATTAAGATGTGCTTCATCTCTTTTTCTCTCCCTCCAAGCAAGAGGGATCTGTCAGCTGCAAAACTCAGTGCTACAGATCTCAACACTCACTGTTCCATATAGCTTGCTACCTTCCTGGGCACCAGAGCCATAATACTCAGCAGTTACGTCAGACTGGTGTAGATGAAGTTTGAATGGAAACATTCTAGAATATGCAACTAAACTTGGTACCCTGTTTAGTCTAGCATTCTAGATGGTCAGTCCCTTAAAATGCCATAATTTCAGTTTGGCAGTTGATATTAAAACACTTTGCATCAGAACTTCACATTGCCACTTTGAGCAGTACAGCCTCCTGATTGTTGAAATGCCAATCCTGACTAGTACTTAATTTCTGAGGGTGAGGTGTCAGCCTAGCAGCTCCCATGTTGTCCAAAGCAATTCATAACATCTTCAGTAGCAGAACTGGAGGGCTCCTAATGGAGCAGTAAGTCAAGTCACTCTACAGCTAGAATGTATACATAACTTTCTAAGTTACTGGGAGCTCTACAAACACCACTCTTACTCTACACACCAGTACATCTGAAGTGGCAAAAGCTGCCTCTAAATGCCAGGAGAAAGTGTGTGGCAATGATGCTGAACTTTCCAGTAGGAGTGAAACTAACTGTATAAACTTGTTTACTTGTAGAATTTACTTTCAATTTTTTGAAAACTCTTTACTTTTCCTAGAGAAGTGAGACTCAACAGTAACTGAGAGCACACCGGTAAGACTACTTTGTACATGAATCTTTACAGAGAGTAAAGTGGCTTTAGAAACCAAAGTTGGCTGTAGCCTAAACTGTGCCATACAGTTGGTTCTCTGCAAGCTGGTACTTCAGGGTACTGTCACCCTTCTGAGGTGAAGAAAGTTGGGTGGACTATAAGGCTTGAAAAATCAAATTTAAAAATATCAGTATCATGAGTGAAAGTTCAGATTTCACATGGCTGCCAACTGCTGCAGTTTTCCGATGAAGGGAGGTGGAAGCCAGCATCCCAGCTTCCACCTCCCTGCTGTGGCTGCTTGGGGGGGCACAGCAGCCAGCCCTATCCTTGGGGTGGAGCAATGATGTTTCATCTCCAGGCTGACTTGTCTGACCTGGTTTGGGGAAGGGATCAAGTCCTAGCTCACTCAATGTTCAGCTCCAGCCCAGCGGCTGCTGTCAAGCCAGCAGGGGTTGGGGGTGGGTTGGGAATGGTGCCACACAGCAGCACCCATGAGACCCAAAGACACCACAGGAGCTGAGCCTGAGCTCCATTGTTACTAGTCAGCACAATAGCAAGCACCACTGCCATTTGTAACATAAGTAGGTGTCATGGGGGATCAAGGTCAGGGGGGGTGGCTCCTGGTCTAACTCCTTGCCAGCTGTTGTAGCAGTGTCTTCCTGGGTGTGACCAGGGGTAGTCACACTGTCAGGCCTGCTGGACAGTGCTGTATAGTGAGGTACCCCCTGGTCTGCAGCCCCTTTCTCCCCCAGGGCTGGACCAACCAACTCCATGACTGGCCCCCTCCCCCCCACCCCACAAGTAGCTGGGGCCTCATGGGGAGGTGGAAGCAGGGATGCCTGCTTGTCTCCTTGCTGGGCGCAGAGGAAGTGACAGTATTGGGCTAACATTTTCTTGCAGTCCATGAAATTGTTACTTACACAGGGCCTTGATTGTAAGGCACACAAGTCTGTTTGCATAGTGCTGCTGAGTGGTGTCAACGAGAGTAAACGTCTGTGTACCCTTCTCTTGCTAAGAGTATTAAGCAGTTGACTGTGCTGGTCAATGGCAAATGACATCAATGAATGCTCTTCAAACTCTTCTTCCAAATAAACTCTAAAAATCACTCCTGATACACTCCTGTCACTTGTGAGGAGTCCAAATCTCAGGTCCATCCCACATCTGTCTCTAATGAATTATACCATGACCTGTTCCCTACATTGAGAACCATGTGATTAAGACTGGATCAGAATCTGCTGTGACACTTACTAGAATGATTGATTCAATGCAAGCAGTTAACCCCAACAGAGCATCCTTGCCCTGGAAAGGGCATAATTGGATGAGGGGGAAAAGAGCTCTAAAACTGGATGAAACATGAAGATGAGTAACTTTAAAATTTAGCTTAAAGTACTCTTTTTTTTTTTTTCTCTCTCTCTCTCTAGAAAACCTATTGAGAAATGTATAGGCCTTGGCAGAATGCCGAACTGGTGAATTATGGGGTGCCCTCTGGCTTTGTGGGACCAATAAACATGTGATTGTTCTGCAGCAGTTAGACTTGCTATAAACACAAAGCAGTACTGAATCTACTTAAACTGGTTTGTGTTCCTAAAGGGTTTTACATTGGTTTAACCCAGACTTCTTTATATTGTGCTAGTGCCTATGGCTCCTTTTGTGCTAGGCCCTACTAAGTCTATAATCTAGACAAGATAACAGGTGGATGTAGACAGACGGGGAGCACAAGGAACTGTGGTATACAGACAAGCTCAAAATGGCAACAGTGAGCATGCCCCCATCTGTGCTGTGCTGAGAGCAACATTAAAAATGCCATTAAGGGCCCTAAGCTAAATATATAGTACAATCCCATCGATACTGGCCAACCAAATGAACCAGTGCTGGCCAACCAATGAAAGCAGTGGAGCTAGAGCAGTATCTAAACTTGGGTCCTCAAACTTCTTCTAGCCTAGTGAAGAGGACCTCAGAAGCAGAAATTCTATGAACTGTTCAGCTCAACAGTCAGTTACTCCAAGTACACTAGAGTGTATTAAGAACATGATGCCACAGCTGACTCTTCTAAGAAGCTTACAGTGGGGGGGGGGGAGTCCCTTTCAGGAAATTGACCCTTAGCAACCATTTTTGCTAAAACTTTTTAAAACATATTTTAAATGAAATTGAAACATTCTTGCATGCTAGGATTTGGTTTTTAATTGTATTGGATTCTCATTGTGGGTGAGGGGATGGGTGTGTGTTTTTGGTTTTTTGCAGAGCAGTCTGTAACCACTTTTCCTAGCCTTAGCATAGGCTGCTCATATTGAGTTCCATTGCTCAGTGCCCCACACATCCTTGTGATCTAGACTCCAGTTGAACATCCTGATAGAAATAGTACTAGTAAAGTTCCCCATCTCAGTTCTCTTGCTATTGCATGTGTCCTCTAACCTTACTCTAGAACACCTAATACTTCCCTCTTTGCATGACTTACCTAGAAATAGAACTCTAATCTGTACTGTCTGTGGTCTCTCAAGGAGACTTGACAGGGACAAGAAGCCCCCCGCTAACTGGTGCCATTAGGCTACACTAGCTAAGCTCAGTGCTACCAGGTGAGTCAGTTTAGGCCAACATGTCCAAAAGAAGTCAGACTGGACAGTCTTATAAAATGTAGTGGGGGCTGTAGCTCAGTCTACAGTAGCAGAGGTGGGCAGATGGTCTATGCCTCACCATTTATACAAAGTTTATGGCAATTAAAGAGGCCTAAACCAATGAGCAACCACTAATTAGTAACTTGGTGGCCAAGTACTAATTGTACTCTAAAGCTCCAGAAGTCTCTGGTTGCATTTAAAACTTTCAGGGATATAGGATGTTAAGCTTGCAGAGTTGCAGGATTTCTATGAGCTGTTTCAATTCCAGGTTAACTACTTGACTTAATTTGATAACAATGTGCAGTCATTTCCTCATCAAAATGATGGGAACTCTTCTTTCCTTTTAGTTTGAAAGATGACTTCTAGGAAGAAAGTGTTACTGAAAGTCATCATCCTTGGAGACTCTGGGTAAGTGGAGGAGCCTTTATTAACTTAATGTAAACAACTTATGTCCAGCTGAAGTGTCCCATAATGTGGCTTGCAAATGCTTGTCCTTCCCTAGGTTGGACCAGTGAAGTATTGGAGTGAGATAGATATTTGAGGTGTGGAAAGCAGCTGACTACTATGCTGCCTTTATGGCTTTAAGGACACTTGACAGCCCCTTGTTCCCAGTGTTTGTCCCCAATTGCCAGTATTTCTAAATACGGAATCTACAGTATTGCCAAAGCTTCTATGGTAACTCAACTTGGTACAAATATTCTAAATCTGCATTTAGAAATCTGAAGTCTTATTCCTGGGAGTCTCCTAAAGCTTTTACCATCTCATTGTCCAATGAGGAATTGGGTCCTAAAACAATTAATACTAAATATACTGTGCTAGCCACTCACTTGTTGTGATCTGGGAGTACTGAACAATACACAAATGGTACCTTGAGCAAAGATGTTAACTTCAGCTTCCTGTTAATCAGTGAAACAGATGCTTCTTTGTTCTTGGATTTACTGCACAAACAGTAATTTGACCCTGAGTCTCATCAGATAAACAAATCTGTCATACCACCACATCCAGCAAGTTGCTGAACAGAGAACACTTGGTAGCCTTGAGGGAGTGGTGGTAACCTCTAAGCTGGTATGTCTGGGAGAGTCTCCACTCCCTAGGCTACTTCACTAAGCAAAGTATGTTAAGGTCTTATGTCTCCACTGGACATGATGGCATTATTTGGCTACTGTAGCAATCCCATTCAAACTGCTTTGTTCATCATGTTAGATTCCATTAGCTGTTTTCACTTCATAACCTGAAGGGACTTGAGGTGTGAGAGCAGTATAGCTAATTTCTATTGGAAGCCAATCCCTGCCCCTTGTCTGAAGGCCTAAAATCACGTCTGGGGGGTACCTTTGTGCTGGGTACTGTCTCAACATCCAGTGCACTCCTTTCTGAAGACTAGAATCTTCAAACTGGCACACCTTCCCAGGGCAGGGGAGAGGTTCAACAAGCCTATCGGGGGTGGTTGCAGCATGGGCTGTCTGGACCAGGGCAGCAGAGTCCACAGGAGTCTCCAGTGGGCACGGATGGGAGAAAGCTGCCCTGCTCCAGTTGCAGTCTGCTAGATTTCATACATACACTCCCTGCTGCTGCCCTCACTTGGACACCTGTGGCAACAGCTCTGAATATTTCCCTCCAGAGCTTGCAGAAGCAACTGTCCTCCCTCCTCCTGCATGGGGCCAAAGAGCCCTGGTCTGCCCCAAGTGGTTCTTTGGGGATGGGCACCAGCCAAGCCCTGCTGCTGCTCCAGGCATGAGCTACCCACTCCCCAGTGTTTCTCTGTCCCTGGGAAAGCCTTCCCTGTGGAGGGAGGGGATGATGCAGCAAAAGTTTTTAGCAGTGTCTGTCCTAAAGCAACACTTCCAAAAGTGCTTGCAATTATTCCCTTTCCTCATCAGAACCAAATGGGCTGGTTGAGCTTACGCAGCCTGAACATCTCTCTAGCTCAAGGAGCTTCATAGTCACTTCTCCCATCCACAATAATGCAAGTGTCTTCTAAATGTCCCACTCTCTGTGATCAGGCATTTGGTCAACACACTTAGGATTAAGGCACCAGGACCTTCACTCTCGATATTAAATAAAGCAAAAACGCGTGGACTGAATCGGTTATGGGTATCAAAATGCTGTCTGCAGAAATTACTTCTTGATTAGTCTTGCCTCATTTTGTCTCTTCCTGCAGGGTGGGGAAAACCTCACTCATGAACCAGTATGTGAACAAGAAATTCAGTAACCAATACAAAGCTACAATAGGAGCGGACTTCCTGACAAAGGAGGTGATGGTGGATGATAGATTAGTCACAATGCAGGTAAGGATAGCGACTGAGCTGCTAGCACCTCATCTCTTGTTTACTTGCCTATTTTAAGAGGCTTTCACAGCTCAGATGTAAAGTGCTCAGGAGTGGGCAGAAGTACACGTTCATGCCAAATATAAGCAGCTGAAGTCCAGCATTTCTGTGCTCAACTTCATAGTAATTCCCTGCATGTTGGCTCAGGATTGAATTAACTGCAGGTGACCCGTAACCATAATGATCCTACAAATATCTATGCTGGCTCCTTGGATCTTTGCATTTCTTAGCTACTCTTCTCCCTTTGGCCATCAGTTTCTAACCACCTCAGATATTAAATGCAGCTCCTCAGTTGCATTTAAGGAAAGGAGGGAGAAGCCTTTCTCTACATCTTGCCCCTTGAGAAAGTAAAGACCGGGGAAGGCCTCAAGCTGAGGCCATCACATGGTGGGGAGTTCTGAAGGCTGGCTACAGCCAGCCAAAACAGAAGGCCTAGTGGCCAAGCAGAGTACAAGGGTGGCATGAAGACACTATCCTGGGCTAAGATCCAAGAACTTTAGTTCAAGATACCGTTAGCTTTCTTAAATGGGAGGTATCCTCAACTTATCCAGTTATCAACTGAATAAATCTTTCCCTCATGAGAGGGAGGAAAAGACAGAGTACTTGTAGAGCCAGGCATGAAAGGCCCTTTGCAGGAATTGCTCCTTTCTCTAGCAGACTGCAGATTAGTCACATAAGTCTAACCTCCTGATTGTAAGGCCTTGTCTTCAGTGGCCTAGAAAGTAAGTTGAGGAGACTTATTTACCAGCAGTTCAAGCCCAAATAGCTTCCCATCCTACATGGAGGAGCAGTGTAAACAGGACTATCTATGCAGCCTAATAACACCAGTGCTTAGTTGCTTTGGCTGTTCAAACACTGCTTTATTTGTGTATGGGACACTTATAGAGCTGTTGGGTAGTATTACCACCAGGTCCTGGGCTGGAACGCTATCCACTTGGTTCCTTAAACACACTAATACAAGAATGCCCCAAGAGTAGGATAGCATGTCTAGCCTTTTAGTGTATGCAGACCCATAATGTTCTAGGCTAGAACACTACTGTGGTCAGAGTGACTGGCCATGACATGTTTGCTTTTTTTCATACACACAACCTAGGCCAGTGGCACACAAACTTTTCCAGTCAGTTGTCTTCCTTCTCCCTCTCCCCCTGCACCACCACCATTAACAGAATCTGTCTGTACCCCTCCTCCACTACTGCACAGCCAAGGCTTCCTCAGCAGCAGAGCTTGGGCTGAAGGCAGAGCTGGGGATGGGGGAGGAGTGAGACTGGAGGTGAAGCATGACTAGAAGCCTGGCACTCCCTCCCCACTCCCTGTGAAGGTTGGCCCAGGCCCTGCTTCCTGTCTTCCAAATGTTCCTCTGCACCTCCCTAAGGAGGCCTACCCCCACAGTTTGAGGATCATTGACCTGGGCCCCTGGCAGGGGGTGGGGGCTAAGAGGGAGTGTGCAGTAGATTTTGAACCAATCAGGGTGATGGGTGGACTGTCTTCTAGAATAGAACACAACTGGCTTAACTCTTCCCATACCCACTGATCCAGAATATTGATATCTGGTAACAGAATTGCTAGGTCACTAGTCCAGTCTCTAATACTGGTAACTAAACTGGATCCTCTGTAGTAAGATTCAGTAAATCCCCCCCCCCCCCCACCCTTTTGCTGAGGGAAGCCCTTCCCTAGTGTCAGCTAGTGATTGGCTTACACTCTGAAGCATGAAGACTTGTACCCCTCAACTTCCTATTCTGATGATTTTATTGACTTTGGGTAAGCTTCTCAAATCCTAATCTTTTCTTCAGATCTAAAGAGCTATCAAAGGGAAATATCTACTGGAAACTCTAGTGTTCTGTTGAAATACTCCAGGGGGTAGCCCTCTAATATGGCTGCTCTGCTGTGGACAACCTGGCCACCCAACTTCAAATGGGCTAAAGCACAGAACTGCCATCATGCTTGACTTTTCCCAACTTTGCTGCAGATTTTGCTCTGTTTCTTACACAAAAGGGAGTGGGGCAGGGAAGAGACTTCCCAGGACTCACTTTAACAAACTGCTGTTGAACTTCCAGCTTGCAATTAAACTCAAACCAGCTGCAGACAGGAATTCTAAATGATCAGAACTTCTAGCTGTCTTGGGGAAACAAGAAATGGATTGAGTCTGACTGGAAATCACTCTGGGAGCAGGGGGGGAGGAATTGCATGGTAGGATATTAGTGCATACAATTCCTGACCATGTCACATTGGCCTGTAGGGAAACTACTAGCTTGTAGAGTTGTCTTAGCTTGCTTGGCTATTGGTAGGGTTGAGGTACATGGTGAAACTTGTAAAAGATATATATGAAAGCACTACTGCATTGTCAAACCTAACACATCTGTCTGAAAAGCCTCAGGGGGAACTTGCCTTCCAAACAGGATTCAATGTTGCTCAGATCTAGACTCACTGTGGCTGCCTACTCCTGTATCTCTTGTAATAGTGTGATACAGATTGCTTTTGAAAGCCAGGATATGTATAATCTCTTGACTAACCAATCCCAAAATGTCACTTATTTTAAAAACTTTCTTGATGCGCTGCTCTAAATTTGAGACAGGATTCAGAAGTTTGATACAATTCTGAAACTGCAGTAGTCTTGCCTCCTACAAGGAGCCAAGGGCCTTCAGGAAAGGCCCTTTTTGCTCAGCTTATAGTGACTTCTTGCACATGCTATATGTGCAGGAGATGTAGGGGGAAAAGTCCCTAATTTCTCTCAACCAGCCTCATGGCAGTGTTGAGGACTGCAGAATTCCAAGGAGCATTGGATGAACAAATGCTAGATCCCTCAATTTAAATGGCACTAGAGCTGCTCCCAAGACTCATGTCTAGGCCAGTAAGTAACTTCTGTACTAACTTGTCCCTCTGCTCTTTCTATAGATATGGGATACAGCAGGACAGGAACGGTTTCAGTCTCTGGGTGTGGCCTTCTACAGAGGAGCAGACTGCTGCGTGCTGGTATTCGATGTGACAGCTCCAAATACATTTAAAACCCTAGACAGCTGGAGGGACGAGTTTCTCATTCAGGCCAGTCCAAGAGATCCTGAGAACTTCCCTTTTGTTGTGTTGGGAAACAAGGTTGACCTAGAAAACAGACAAGTAAGTCAGTGGCCTTTCTTGAAAGCTACTAAATCAGAGAGCTTGTCGGGATAATTCTAAGAGGCAGCTTAGTCTTGTCCAAAGCATCAGGGCAGCTTAGAGTCACAGCTAACACTGTTTAACCTGGGCCCTTGTGAAGAGGGCTACCCATCTGTCCTCTACAGAGGCATGCATACATTGCCTTAGAGAAGGGGCATAACATTAGAGGAAACATGAGGCAGTGGTTCAAGAAGTGCAGCACAGATGCTAGTTGAGTCTTATTTAGCTGCACCAAGCCATCTCAAAGACTTGCTCCATGCAGTTCCTGGTCACCTCTGGCTTGGAGAAAATGTTGCCGGTCTGTCTTGCGTGCTGTGTGGAGGAAAGGGGTGTCCATTGTGACAGTAGGGTTCATAACATAAAGCGGAGGCTTCCTCTCAGGAATCGGGGGCAGGAGGGGATGGGCAAACATCCTTCAGAATACCCTCAAGCAAAAGTTCAATCTCTGCACTAAAATCCCAGCCATTATCAAGCAACTGACTGGGTTTTCTAAAGCAGTTCTCCTGCATGTTGCCCATGCAGTGAAAGTTAGGACGTACATTGTAACATCCAGCATATACTGACCCTTTGAGTCCCAAGGGTTGGGGGCTGTTGGACTATGCAGATGACTCCATAGTTCTTGGAGAACTGATACCAAAGTGCTAGACAGTGGAGTTAATCTAGCTGCATTCTAGACAAAATATCTGTCACTTGCTACAGCTGTAGCAAAATCTTACTGCAGTTAAGATTCAAACTGTACCATGTTCACCTGCCACCTAACGCAGCAACTTTAGCTGATCAAACTGGATGCTAGCTTTCTGTCCATACATGTGGTAGGTGTTTTCTTAATTTAAAAAAAAAAAAAATTCTCCACTTGACAACTAACACTGGCACTGAGTGCCCTTTGCATAGATCAGGGGTGTCCAGCCTGAGAAGGAGCCAGAATTTACCAATGGACATTGCCAGAGAGATACAGTAATATGTTAGCAGTGCCCACATCAGCTCTTTTTTCCCCCCCCTCCCTCCCTGCACCTCCTGAGCATCTGTTTCGTGGTGTGCAGGAGGCTCGGGGAGGGGGGGGGGGGGGGTAGCAAGGGCATGGCAGGCTCAGGGAAGGGGTGGAGTGGGGGCAGGGCCTTTGGCAGAGCCAAGGGTTGAGCAATGAGCACCCCTTGGCACATTGGAAAATTGGCACCTGTAGCTCCAGCCCCAGAGTCAGTGCCTATACAAGGAGCTGCATGTTAACTTCTGAAGAGCCGCATGTGGCCCTGGAGCCACAGGTTGGCCACCCCGCCATAGATGAAGGTGGTGATTGTTCCCTGTTCCTCATACAGGTTGCCACAAAACGAGCACAGGCCTGGTGCTACAGCAAAAATAACATCCCTTACTTTGAAACCAGTGCCAAGGAGGCCATTAATGTGGAACAAGCTTTCCAGACAATTGCACGAAATGCACTTAAACAGGTATGATATGAAGAAATATCTAGCACCCTCTAGTGGCTTTCCAGTCAACTCTGCAACCAGAATCTAAGCTGTTCATGTTGCATTTAAGCTAATGACACTTGCAGGAGACATGCTGAATTTGACTTCTCTGCATCAGTATCTGCCCCTTCCCAAAGGAGTGTGCCAAGTCAGCACTTGACACCAAGTCTGGAAGACACCAAAGATGGCATTTCCCTACTCCTTCGGGCAATCCTCTTCCCAGCAGAAAGCCTCCTTCCCCAACAGCCATCTGTAACACTCCACACTACCCACTTCCCTTCAGTGGTGCAGACCTAGCTGAGAACAAGGAGTAAAATCTATAACTAGTGACTCTCTTCTCTCTTCTTAGGAAACAGAGGTGGAGCTTTACAACGAATTCCCTGAACCCATCAAAC
Organism: Chelonia mydas; assembly: GCF_015237465.2. NCBI lineage: Eukaryota > Metazoa > Chordata > Testudines > Cheloniidae > Chelonia > Chelonia mydas. The sequence goes on from NC_057853.1 coordinate 23,351,964, forward strand.
TAGACAAGAATGACCGAGCAAAGGCCACTGCAGAGTCCTGCAGCTGCTGAGATGGAGATGGAGGGGTTGAGCACAGTCCTTCACAAACAGATCACACTTAGGCCTTCAAACACACAGCCCCTCTTCTGTGTAAAAACAAATGAAATAAACTCCCATCTCCAGCTGCCAAAATCCTCCCCCTCTACCATGAGCAACTGTAAGCCCATTCCCCTACACAGAACTCATCCATGTCCCTACATCCTTCCACATCACTTCATGGTAACAGGCCTTTCTCTTAGTTTAAAATGGAAATTCTTATGTAAGTTTGGAACATAAGCTAATTCAGGTGTCCAGTGGAAAGACTGTTTACAGGTAATCTGTGTAACAATTGACATACATTTTTAACTGTCTTGTGTTCCCCTGTGAAGGCTGCAACTGGAAAGGCTGATTACCCATAGTTCATCGCAAGCTCAGCACTCAGTCTAATTAGGTTGAGTTTTGTATGTATCTCTGTTAATGCTTGTTACTTTTAACTAATCAGATCTTTTTACAGTATCCATGTATTATGTAATGCTTCTTTAGGAAAAAATCTTATAGTACATGTTAATATATGCAACCAATTAAAAATGTATAAATTAGTGTAAAATTCTTGAATTACATGTTTAAGTACTGAAACACAGATTCACTAGAAAGTGAGGAGGACTCTGAAATGCAGTGTGCTAGCAACAAAGTCTAGATAGAGGCAGTATTCTGTACAGTAGAAGCAAGAATTATGTAAACCTTTTTATTGACTTTGAGAGCAGAAAAAAGCTTCATCTCCTAGAAAATCTGTCTGGCTTCCTTGTAGCTAAATTTTCAGAGGATGATGTGCATACTGGATTATTGGATGCAAAAAATTAAATACAGCTATCAAATGTTCATCTTGTTTGTTCACCTTCCCTGCCCACTAACTTTTTTGCATTCTTTGCAGAACATTAAAGTCTGAGGTGTTCCAGCAACTCCCACCTTTGTGGAAGGAGCTCATCTTTCCCTTTCCTGGGTTGAGGTGGTGGTCCCTTTACAAATGACCTGGAATATAAATCTTTCCTCCCCTTGTGCCAACCACTAATCTGGAATTTTTGGTATGGGAAAAACTTGGTTGTCCCCTCCCTTTCCTCCTCTTTTCCCTAGTCTTTGTTCTTGCATTTGTAGCTTGCTTCAATGGAACACTTCTACCCGTTTTCCAGAGGTCTACATTCTAGTACGTAGGCTAAGCGGTTGTGTAAAGAGACAAACATGATGCCAATAAACTTAACAAGAACAAAACTTGTTGGTGGTTTTCCTCCCTGTTTCTGATTATCTTCCCTATTAAACTGTCTCCCATGCTCTGTAATGGGAACTCATGGAACTAAATTAAAGTGAGCCCTTCCTAAATGAAGGGCCTTGTCTACCACCCTTTATTTGTTCTCTATAGAGAACAAAAATCAGTGATCTCTGTAGCTTTAAACTCTTGAATAATGGAAATGAGCAGGCCTTCTAACTGCATGATAAAACTCCTAGAAAAGGCTTGAGGAGCTGTCTTCTAGAGACTTCAGCAAATGATGGAACAGGTTACAGGGAAGCTCCAGCTCTAATTGTCCACTTGCTGTACAGCAGATGAAGCAGAGTCCACTTCATTGTACCCCTGGTGTCCAGTCCTCTTGGAGCCCTAGGCAGTTCCTGTAAGATCATGTTTGCATTAACATAACATGATTGGCTGATATGAAATACCTGCATGAGGGTGGTGCTCTGCAGAGCAAGTGGTGTCTAACTGCTACACCCAGCCACTCTTCTGTCTGCAGGAAGAAGCGTTGCACTACACTTCAGTGCTGTGGAATCTCCTTGACACTCCCCTCTCCTGCCATCTTTGCATAGACTGTTAACCACAGTACTAGCCTACTGTTAAAGACAGATGACCCAAGTCAAGGTCTTGGGCTGGGGGAGATAGGGAAGGGCAACCCAGATCTACTACCAGCTCCAATTGACTTTTCTCCGCTTCAATATCTACAAGGTCTCAAATGCCACCATTGTCTTTTTACACTGACTAATAAGAGAACCCACACTAGGGTTAAAGTGAACGTTCTAAGCTTTGGCAGCTGGTCACAGTACTCAAGTTGCAGAGGCAGGACTATGGCTTAATATAGCAAGCAAATGTAGTGTGGTGGAAGAACTCTTTGTTGGGGAGAGGGAAGGCTATATCCCTTTTCCCCCTGCTTTACAGATAAAGTCTGGACTGAATAAAACTCGGTTTGTGTGGTGAGGAGAGAGGCCAGTGTCAAGGCACCCTTAGTTAATCCTAAACAGACCAGAGCATGCCCCTGCCTCCTGTAGCTAGCAGCATTTAAAGCAAAGCTGCTGGCTGGAGCTCACTTCTAGTGTAGGAAGCCTCTTAACCCTACATCCAACTCATCTCCACAGTGAGACAGCATCCCCCCCCTCCACAACTTTGCCTGCAGGTGCAATATTTTTAACTTGGAGACTGAGGGCCTCCTTCAGAACTCTGAGCATCTTCTCCTTTCTAGGATGGCTCCATAGTGCTACAGGCCACTCCACAATTCCTCTTAATCCATTACAGTACTTAAATTCCCTGAGAGCCTGTGATGGCGTACGGCTCTCTCCTGCTGCTCTTTCCCATAGTGGTGAGTGCTGCAGTGGCAGCACCTGTGCCCACCTTACTTGGTAGAACAACAAGGATTCTGGTGGCACCTAAAAGACTAACATTTATTTGGGCATAAGCCTTTGTGGGTTTAAAAAACCCATTTCAGATGTATGGTGTGAAAATGAGATGCAGGTGTAAATATACTGACACATGAAGAGAAGGGTACAGGCTAACATGCTACCTCTTTGATACTTTACTTGGTAGTGTAGACTGCACTGGCTCCATACAAGGGCCATCTGTTCTATGTCCTCTGCAGCAGGCACCTTATGTGCTAAAGGCCTAATATGGAACGCCAGATGGCTTGCAGAGCCGTCAGGTGGACCTAGACCAAGGTGTCCTGGGGTCAGGATGCAACTTCTTGTTTCATAGCAGAGTCAAAAGGCAGAAGAATGAAGCGAGTCTCTTGTCTCAGCACCTTATGGCCTGGCTGATGGCAGCAGCCCAGCGTTACAACAACAAATGCGTTGCAAAGGCTTTACGCTGGTCTGAGGGCTTTCAAAATACAGGCCCTTCATGGGCAAGAGCTACTGCTGTTAAGTCAAAGTAACTATTAAACAGTCCTGCTGTCTGCCACGTGTTCCTTTCTAAAATCTTCCCTGGTCTCGGGCATGTTCTGCTGCTAAGCCCAGCCTTCCTGCATCTCTCCAAATCCCACTTCAAACCATCTCTGTCTCAATGTCTTTCCCCTCAGTACTACCTTTGCTTTAATTTAGTCTCCAATATTTACATTGCTTTGCATAATCTAGACTCTGGGTGCTAGGTAAGTCAGCTTCTGGCTAGGCTAATTTCTCTGCCCTGAAAAAAGCAAGACTTTTTGCCCAATGAGTGGGAACGTAACCGTGAGATGCGCTCAGTAGGTTATGCAGCCCAGCAAATGTTTTTGAATATGTGTGGGGCTGCTGGCTGCCTGCAATACAATGTTAGAGACTTGCCTAGTCCATCGAAATGCAATTGCTGATCAGCAATGGGAAGGGCATGTGCAGCTGTTCATGCACACAAATAGAAGTGCTGTTGGGCCATGACCTCCTGGGCTGGGCCTGGAGAAAGGGGCTAAGGGATGCAAGTGATAAGGCTTGCTTGGAATGAGCAGCAGCGTGTCCTTTCAGTTACTAATAGATGACACTGAAGTTAAAACTACCTCCATTGAGTTATTTTTCAAATAACTCAGGACCCCCTTATGTGGGTCTCTCCTTAGTCTCAAATTAGATTCTGCTGTCTCATTTAAATGCCAAGGGCATTTCAACCTCCCTGAACCACATTGTAGGCTGTGGTTGGTCATAGATTTAAGTCCAGAAGGCACCAAAGAGAGCTTTTCAATAATGCGTCACTGTTTGATTTATTACTTGTATTGTAATAGCATCTGCTAGCCTGTTTGTATCAGGGTTTCATTGTGCTAAGTGCTGTACAAATATAGGAAGACTTTGCTCCCATGCTGCTCGGGACAGGGATTAGCTCATTCAGCCCCTCTCAAGCACTTGAATAGTATTTGATGCTGCTTCTAGTCTAAAGAAACAAGCCTCTTCTGTAGTTCTGCTAGTGTGGAGAAAAGGGCAGCAATTGCAACACCTAAACAGCTACCTTCCTCTATTCTAGTTCCTGATGCCTCAGTCCTTAATAAACCAAAGTTCAGATCTGCACTCAGGACACCTATTTTACCATGTACAGTTTAACATTTGATTTAGTACCATGTTGGGATGGGGAAGCACTCTTAAATGTTGGGTCATGGGTGGAGTTGATCAATAGCCAGACCTCCCAGGGCTGCTTCATTTGTGAGCAACCTGTGCAACAGTGACATACATTAGGTGAAGTGAATGATTTATAGATCTGGAGCAAAAATCTCTACTTTATTTGCCCAGTGCTGCTGTGATTTGCTGGTGGCCTTGAGTTAGAAACCAACACTGAGGAGAATCGGAACGTGTGGAAAGCTCCAACGTCCAACAAATATATGAGAGAATTTCTAGGGGTCATCACCCATGTGTGCCAGCCTAGAAGGAAGCGATGCTTCTGAGTTGTGGGGGGGGGGGCAAGTTTGGTTTGAGGACAGGTACATGTAATTAGGTTTTCTGAAGAAGAGGATTGGTGAGGAGGAAAATGATTCTGATCTCAGCTGTAATATGGGGGACAAAGTTACTCTCCATTAAGCTGCCGTCCACACAACAGTTATCTCTATGCTAGCCCTGAAGTTTTGTAAGAACAGCTGTTAGCAGCCATCTAGCACGGTTTCTGTAGTATAGCTGTGTTATGCTTTAAACACCATTCAGGACCATAAAGGTCAGTGAAGCTGTGTCGAAGAGATTTTCAGCTGTAGTGTGAATCCTAAAGTGCCAATCCACAAATGGCCCAGGAAATAGGATGTGGAACTGACTAGCAATAGTTTTAACCCAGTTTGGCTGGCTGGCTGGCTGAGGACAGGGCCTATAAGGGTATGTTTACACTGCAGCTGGAAGTGAGCCTCCTAGCCCACATCAACAGACTTGCACTGGTTTGGCTTGAGCTAGCACACTAATAATAGCAGTGTGTGGACACTGTAGCTCCAGCAGAGACTTGGGTTAGTCACCTGATCTTCGACCCACAGGGTCCGGTGGGCTAGCAAGCCTGAGCTGCTTCCTGAACCACAATATCCATGCTACTATTTCTAGTGTGATAACTTGAGCTGAGCTAGTCTGTGTACCCAGGCTGGGAGGCTCACTTCTCACTGCAGTGTAGACATACCCTGAGGGTTTGTGTATGCCAGACTTTGTACTATTCGCTGCCCATGAGTATGCCAGCTGGAGAAGTTTTTGTGACCAGCTGATGGGTTGAATGGGCTGCATTTGGTCCCTAACTCTCTGAGCATCCTTTGCTTATAAAAGAGCAACTCTGTAAATCTTACTGTGCTGGTGTTTGCTGCTAGGGCTGCCATTCTTGTGGTTTTCACAAAAGTCTTGCAACAGAGTTTTTCTTAAAGCCTTAGGTCCGGAGTGATGCAGTTAATGTGAGAATCTCTTACATTGCAATACCACGTTTCTAACCCTCATGGTTGTGAGGCAAGCCTGGAAATGTGACTCAAGTGTATCCCAGCGGCTGGGTGATCTGGCGATGGACTATGGGGGTAGGCGTTCCTGCCCTTTAAGCACCTGTGGTGTGCAGGGTGCCAGTGTGTTGGCACACTAGTGTTAAAGGAGGTTTTCAGGAGAGTTAAGCTAGCTCAGTTGAGCTAACTCTATTGGAAAACAAAAACACACAATTGTTTCCCTAGGCCAGACAGGGCTGTAGAAGGTGGTCATTAGACTGAGCTGGGCAGTGGTGGCCCTTCACTATCGTATCATGGTATCCCCCAAGGTGGCTGAACATGTCCTGTCCTGGCCCTCTAAAGATACAGATATTGAGTCAGTGGATTAGCCAAATGCAGCTAAAGCCTGATGCTTCAAATATTAGAGGTGGCCCAGGTCCTGGTCCCACAATTGTGGCACAGGAAGTGGGGCTGACACTGCTTGGCTTGGCCTGTTGGCTAGGCTGAGAAGGCCTGGGCAAATAGAGGCTGCTATGCCAAGTCACTTTTTCTAGTCATTTACCAGCTTCTAGCTGACACAAGAGCAGATAAAGGAAAAGGCTCAGTATTGGGAGGGGGCAGGCAAGACTCCATCATCCATCTGCTCTCACATGCACCATGGGGCCTGCACAGCGGACTGGGAGCCAGGAGACAGGGATGTTATTCCTAGCAGGGTAAGTCTCCGTGCTTCAGTGTCCTCCTCTGTGGCATGGCACTACCACCCCACAACAGGCTGTCCAGGTGAATTCATTAATGGCAGTGAAGTGCTTTGAAGATGACTATATTATGCTAACCAGTGCTAGGACTCCCTCCCTTCATGACTCAAACACGGAGATCTGACTCCACCAGTAGGCTGGGATTCTGGGGATCTCAATCCAAACCAAACTCCAGGGCTCTATGCCAGCATCACCGCTGTGTGGACAGGCCATTAGTGGCTTGCAGGCAATGGGAGTGGAAGTCTCAGGAAATCCAAAGGCCTGTCTCCCTGCCTGCCACGTTCAGATGCTGCTAAAGGGCAAGGCATAGAAGCAGCAACAGCTTGGCTTAGTGCAAGGAGGATTTGGAGAGGCTGTGAGGGAAGTGCAGGCCTAGCAGCAGGAAGCCCTGAGGGGGAGCAGGTATCATGGATGGGGTGAGCAGGGGCAGGAAGGAGGTAGAGCAAAAGGAGAAGCCAAAGGGCCCTGGGAGAAAGGAAACCAGTGAGAGCCCCTGTCCCCCAGGCAGGTCAGTGCAGCTCTGGGGGAGGGAATTGCTGGTCGCTGTACGGGTGGGAAGTGGAATTGCTGCTCCTGGGCCTGCGGATGGGGGGGGGGGGGGGGGGCACGATTTGCAGCTTGACACACACCCCCCCGGGGCAGGTGAATTCGCTGCCCTACGGGCATGAGAGAGCAGGGCTCCGGCCACGGGCGATGCTGCTCTGGAGATAGACGGGTGAGGCGGTGCCGGATCGCAGCCCCGGCACAGCTTCCCACTGCTCCCTCCCTGAGGCAGCTGGGTCGCGGCGGGGTGGAGGCGCGCTGGCGCCACGGGGGTAGCGTTGCTGCCCTTTAAGCCCACTGTGGTGAGCCGACGCGTTCCCATCCCGGCTGCCGCCGCTGCCCCCCGCCCAGTCCTCTGCTCCGGGGCTTCCCAGCTCCCGCACCGCCTCATGCGTAGTCACGAGCCAGTGTTCCACCGCCATAGAGACGGTGACGTCACAATGCCTGGGGACCCAGGTGGCCAATGCACAACCTTCCAGCCTCCTCGGTGGTTTGAGTGTCAGCGGAGGGGCACAGGAACGCCCGGCTGGGTCTGGGCACAGCCACAGGGCTGTTCCCCTGCTCAGCGCTGAGTGCCTGGCTCAGAGCCGCTCAGCAACTGGGTATCTGGAGAAGGGAGTTTTTAGCATCTCCCAGGGCGGGAAGGGAGAATCCTGCCTGAGATGAATAGCTTTTGCCGGTTATGTTAATCTGTAGGGAGGGCACTAGATAATATTTCTACCAGCTCAAAGAGATTTTCAAACAGCTATTTATGTCTCTTGGCCTCCTGGGAGGTGGGTAGATATTACAGCCCCATTTTCCAGATGGGGAACTTGAGGCACAGAGAGGTTGAGTGACTTGCCCACGCAGAGCTAGTCAGCAACAGAACTATAACTGAGCAGTCCTGACTCCCAGGCCCCTGCTCTAACAATTAGACCATTGCCAGTTGATGATGGCTGCACCTCTTCCTCTGGGTGCTACCGTTTGATACTGTGGGTGAGTGAATCCCAAGAAGTTCACACTGAACTCAACTCTCAACCTGCATCACAACATCCGTGGTGCAGGGATTGGAAGCTAGTGCTCCTGACTCCACCACCTGAGTAGCAGTAACAGGAAGGGGTCAGCCACCTGGTGAAGTAGCCAGTTCAAAAGAGCCCTTTGCTCTGGGAACCCATTCCTAGAGTGCAGGGCGGAGAGAGACTCACATATTTCCATCCTGTGCACCAGGACTGCAGGCTTTTCTTGCAGGCAGCATCCTATTGCCATGTCTGTGGGACTCAAACTCCATGTCTGGGTTCAGTCTGATGGAATCCAGTGTGACTAGCGCTTTCAGTCTGGGACTTTGATGTAAACATTTCAGCCAGCCCCTCTCAATTAGCTTTTCTCCTCTATCCTTTTCTTTGGCATGAAGCAGATGCTTGAGCTGCGGCCAGATATTGTTTAGGGTACTGTCCTGCTAGCCAGCCAATTATTTGTATTGCAGTAGTGCCTAGATGCCCAGCTGAGATCAGGGCCCTGTTGTGTTAGGCACTGCACACACACACACACATAGCTACAATCCCTGCCCGAAAGAGCTAACTATCTCAGCAGACAAGCTGGAAAAAGGAAGGATTATGATGGGGGGAAACTGAAGTTTAGAGAAGTTAAGGTCCAGATCTACAAAATTACATACTTTTAGGCAACTAGCAAATCACTGGTACAACAATGGGCTCCACAAACCCTGAGTTAGGCACCTGGACTCCCTATACAATGAATGGGAAGAGTCAAGCAGCTTAGAAGGTGAGCCAGGCATTACCAGCATGCTAGAGGGGGCTCCCTAAATTAGCCACTGGGAGATGCTGATGAGAGGGGTGTGTCCTAAACTCTGTCCCTCACAGGGTCTTCTCTTCTGCCCTTAAGTCAAGTCCAGGCTGCAGGGAGGTGCCTGTTTTTGCTTGTGAATCACAGCATCAGAGGGCTTAGGTACCTTAGCCATTTGTTGCGAAAATGAGTGAGGCACCTCTCTCATTCATAGGTGCTGGAACTAGGGGGTGCTGCTGCACCCCCCCTGGCTTGAAGTGGTTTCAATCATATATTGGTTTTACAGGTTAAAGTGGTTTCTATCATTCACAGGGTTTACAGTTTGGTTCAATGGCTCTCAGCACCCCCACTGTACAAATTGTTCCAGCACCCTTCCTCTCATGCCACACAAAGTGGCAGGGGGAGGAGGCTCATCCTTATAATTTATCTCAGTGATTAGGGTATTCACACGCAATGTGGGAAACCCTCAGTTCAGATTCCCCTGCTGCCTGATGAGAATGGATCTCCCACCTGGACTACAGAGGGATTCTCACTCTTTCTCTGGCCCAATTAATATTTAATTATTCAGTTAGTTTATTTAATTAAAGTGGAACAACTTCAATTGTAGAGATAGAGGGAGACACACATCAGACCATTCCATAGCCCAGGCACTAGGATACTCACCTGAAATCTGGCAGATCCCCATTCAAATCTCTTCTCACCTGGCAGAGTGGGACTTGAACTGGGGATCTCCCACAAACTGGGTGAGTGCCCAAACCACTGGTGCACAAGTTATAAGGGAGGTCATTGCCTTGTCTTCCCACAAACGTGGCTGTTTTGCGTGGAGTTAGGTGGCCTCTGAGCATGCCTACTGGCTCAGGCCCCACAGGTAAGTTAGGTGCTCCTCTGACAATCTTCCCCGGTTTGTGGGCCTCAGGTAGGAGCGAGGCATCCAGATGCCGCAAGGATGGCAGCAGTGCACATCCCCAGATGCAGAAAGATAAGTGCTGAGAGAACTTTTACAGTGGAAAGGTTAAAAAGAAAAGGAGTACTAGTGGTACCTTAGAGACTAACCAATTTATTTGAGCATAAGCTTTCGTGAGCTTCGGAAAGGTAGGTGCCTATAGGCCTCCGTGTCGGCCATGTGGGGGTTTGTGGAGTGCAGTAGTGTCTAAAACAGGAACTTTGTCACCGACCTGCTGAATGCAAGTTAATCAGGCCCAGATCCACAAAGGGACAAAGGGGCCTGAGTCAGGAACTGAACCCAAAACTTAGTCCCAGTCTAAAGCCTTAACTGCAAACCCATCATTCTTCTCTTTAGGCTTTTGATTACTTATTATTGTTGATGCAACATGGACAGAGTAAGCAAGGATCTGCTAATCATTTCAGTTCTGGCTCCCATCTCAGGTTACTATTGCCCATACAGAATGTCTGCTGAGCAAACCCTAGCAGTACTGGATTGTCCCCATTTTCTTCTCTGTCCCTCCTGCTACTGCCATGAACAGTGGGCAGTGTTAGCAGACCCCCCCAGCCTCTGGCATTTTTACTTCCATGTCCTCTAACTGGCACAGGGTACATCCAGGTAACAGGATGATAAATGCTGTTCAGCCAGGCCTTGTGGTCCACAGGTGCCTGGGACTGCCTCTTCACTTGGATAACTGCATAATTAAGGACAAATCTAAATCTAAATCGACTTGCTAAGATTCCCCATAGTCAATTCCATTGTTATTGAGAGTCTGTGCTAACTGCTTTTGTTTGGGAGCACTGAACTAGGAGCTGGGTTTACGGCCTGATAAGGCATTTCTTTACCACTTTCTAGCTGGGCTCAAAGGGCAATGGAGGGGACTGGTGTCGTGTGCCTAGTAGAGAAGTCTGGGTGTGTATATAGGATATAGCTGTGCTGCCTTCAGCTGATAATTGTGGGTTTTGGCACATGCCCATTTTTAAGTGGCTCCATCTCTGCTCGGCTGTGGTGGAGGAGAGCTTATTAAATACACATTTTCACCGTACATGAAAGAAGCGGATTGATAGCTCAGGAGGCTGAGTCAGAGGTAGCACTAGAATCTGGGAAGGGAAATTGCAGAGTCTTGGTACGTCACGACCCATTTTCCTGGCCTCTCTGAAAAATCTTCACACATGCAAGGCATGGAGCCAGAGATGCTGGTCTCTGTAGATGCCTGGTTTCTGCCACAGTCACAGATAATGCACCCAATCCTGCAGGATGCAGAGCCCATTTACTTCAATGCACACAGGACTGGGGGGCAGTGGCTAATAAGAGCTGAGTGCATTCACACAGGATGAGGTTGAAAATAGCCATGTCAAATGTCAGAACAATCAGCTGTCACCGCCCCCCGGATTGTCAGGAGTTGAAGGTTGGGGCATAGATCACGAGAAATGTCATTTCTCCCAGATTTGCAGTGAAGTCGTTGGGGCTTGGTCCTGCTTTGAGTAGGGGGTTGGACTAGATGCCCTCCTGAGGTCCCTTCCAACCCTGATAGTCTATGATTCTATAATTTGCTTTGTGATTGTAATGTAACAATATTCTGACAAGCTATGGTCGTAATCAGAGCTCAGTTATTAGTAATACTTTGCTTTTCTTTAGTGGCCCCCCCCACTAGGAACTGTCAAAGTATGTCACGAACATGTAATAATAATATTTAACTCCTACATAGTAGTTTTTATGACTAGAGCTCCAAGTGCTTTACATCCTTATCCCCATTTTACAGATAGGGAAAGTAAGGCAAAAGGTGGTGAAATGGCTTGACCAAAGTCGCCCAACAAACCAGTTGCAGAGGTGTTCTGAATCCCAGCTCCGTATGCTGTCCATGCTGCCTCCCTTGTGTGTATGACTTCAACGACCAATGAACTATTTTTAATCCCTAGTGTACAAACAGGGAAACTGAGGGATGGAGGTTAAGGATCAGATTTTCATAGACTGTGAGCACCACAGCTCCAAATGGAGTCAATGGAAGCTGCAGCTTCTTAGATGCAAGTTGAGTACCTGGAAATCAAGATACGCAAAATTAATGGCTGCTTTGAAAAGTAAGAGAGACGTGTGTGTGTGTGTGTGTGTTCATGCGTGCGTGCGCCCCATAATTTTTCAGAGGGATATGACAGCTAAATAAACTCTGTCAGGGTTGGAACTTGATATACAAGAGCTTTACTGATGTTCACCAGTTCCCAGGGATGCTACCAGGCTTAATTCATTAGTGTTTGTAAAGGAAGCGATCCTGCACTGATTGGCTAGAGAATGTATTTAGCATTATTAGTCCAGCAACAGATATCTTAGGGACATTTCCCACCAGCTTACTTTTGCCTCTTCGGCCCCGTATTTCTTCAGCGGGGCCTAAGAAGCTCTGGTGCCAAGGGGCACAGGCTGTGAGGAGGCCCTTCTCTAATGCCCCTGCCCTTAAGGCATACACATCTCCGACATAGGGGAGAAAGGGACCTCAGCTCTTACACACAAACTCACAGGCTGTCCCCCACAAGCTCCGTCAGACTAAGCACAGATCCATTTATCCCTAACCTGTTGTGGGATGCAGGGCTCAACAAAGCTTCACTTTATCTGGTGACAAGTAAGGGGAGGGGGGTAGGGAGGCCAGCAGGGACAGCGGCTGGGCCTGGCTGCTCTCCTGCTTCACTTTTGGACAGTACCAGTCTGTGTATGATGGGGGCATCATCTGAGATCTGATGCATCATACAGTAGTGTGCTGCATTCAATCACAGCAAGAACAAAGGTAGGAGGGCAGCACATACAGCAGACCAAGCCTGAGATAGTAAAGTCTATCACAGAATTAGAATTTGCTATGGAAAGAGAGAGAGGGAAAGTGCAATGGGAACTACAGGAAAGAAGGCTGGGTGTAAGGGAAAAGATTTTTTTTTGGGGGGGGGGTGTTTCTATGTGCAGAGGAGAGTGGAGTGGAGGTGAGGCAGGTGGTGGGTGGCTGTCCCCTGACAGCAGAGAAGGGAGCAGAGATCGGTGGTGGGGGAGGCAGGGGAGGTGTGTGGGCGGGGGGGGGGAGGGCACAGATGGGAAGGGAGTGGGGAAGGCGGTGGGGCAGATGGGAATGGTTGTATGTGGGGGGCAAACATGACAGAGACATAAGGCAGTGGGGGAGGCAGTGTGAAGGGCTGACAGGAAGGGTGGGGTTAAAGGGAGAGGATGTGGGGGAGACGGGATGGGGCAAGGGAGTGGAGGAGGTAGTGGGGAAGAGGGAAGGGAGCTGGAAGGGAGGCAATGGGAGGCAGATGGGAAGTGGGGAGAGACAAAGGGGGCAGACAGGAAGCGGGAGTGGAAGGGAGAGGGTGTTGGGGGCAGATGGGAATGGGAAAGGGAGATGGGGGAGACGGTGGGGCAGAAAGGCAGGGGCGGGGGTGGAAGGGAAGGGAGTGGGGCGATGGTGTGGGGGGTAGATAGGAAGGGAGTGGGGAGAGGCGGGGGGGGGGGGGGCTCCAAGAATTCTCAGTATTTGTCCCGCTGCCGGAGTGAGTGGCGGGCTTTGGGGGACCGGACGCTCTTCCTCTCATGTACAGGGGGACCTGGGGGGGGGGGGTGCAGCTGAGGAGCGAGGGAAGCAGGTTTCCCTTGGCCCCGAAGGGCTGGACCAGAAGTGGGGCTGACAAGACGGGCGTTCCGGCGGGACCTCCCCCAGTTTTGGCAGCAGCGGAGGGGAATCGCCGCTTTCCCCCGACAAGACTCTGAGCCGCCCTGCCCCGCGCACCGACCGACGCCCACCTGCAGGGGCGGCGGGCGGAGCGAGCGGGCGGGCGGGGAACACAGCTGCAGCCCCCCCCCCCCACCACTGGTCCCCCCCTCGTGGCATGGGGGCATCGCTCAGCGGCGCGCTCCGGATTCTGGTCACCGCATCGTCCCCTGCCCAGGTGGCTCGGGGGCGGGCTTGGGCGGCGGATGCAGGCAGCCTGCAAAGAGCCGCCCGCCCCGCTGCACGCACGCCCCTTCCTGCGGGGGAGGCGGTGGACAGTGCCAGTGATGTTCTGCCCTCCCGCGGCCCTAGCCCTCTACATCACCCCGGCCCTGCGCCCCCTCCTGATCCGGACAGAGGCGGAGGTGCCCCAGGGCCTGATCCCCCCGGCGGGGGATTGGCTGCTGCTGGATACGCAGGGTCAGTGACCCGCTCCCCAGGACAGACGACGGGGCGTCGCCCCCTCCCAAGGTGACCCAGGAGGCAGTGATCTGGAGGGGAGATTTGGACATTGCCCGCCCACCATCCCCTGCCCCACGCTGACACAAAGGGCTCAGCTCCGCCCGCCAGAGTTTGTTTCTTAAAATATTTTTTTTTGGTGGGTGGAAGAAGGGGCATGAATTGTGATGAAATTCTGGGATGGGACTGGCGGGGGAAATCCAGCCGCCCCCCCACGGGGAGCCGCCGGGGACGGGCGGGGCGCGATCTTTTCCTGCGGTATCCCCCTTGCCACTGCAGCGCCATAGGGGAGCCCGCAGACACGCTCCGGGCTGGCGGGGGGCATGTATGTCGCCCCTTCCAGTGGGCATGGGGCAGCAGTATGCACAGACACCCGTGCGAGGGGCGCGATGTGTGTATGGGGGGTTAACCCCTCTTTCCAGAGCGACACGCCTGAGAGTCCCCCTCTTTCCGCAAGTCCCCAACGATAAAACTCTTCGCCGCACTCCCCCCTCCCCGAGATTATCTGGGACGCAGCCCCCGGCCATGCACACGCAGCCCGCCCTATAGCAATGATCGAGGGCTCCTGCCTCCCCGAACCCCTGTATTTTAATATAGGTCTAAGCAGCGCCTGCCGCGGGGAGGGGGGGGAATCTAACCATCCCAGACACAAACTGGGTGATACCGCTCGACCGGCCGGTGGGGTCCCTCCGCGGCCAGGACCCCGCTGCTAGAGATCCCTGGCTTCTCAGAACCTCGGCCCCTCCATATCGGGCGGGGACCCCCCTGGAAGCGTCTCGCTTGCTCCGTGTTGCTGCTGCCGACCACGTGAGGGCGTCCAGTGTGTTAGTTACAACAAATTATCCCCGGGACAGAAAAGCCGCCAGGGATCCCCGCCGCCCGCAGAGGGGACCCAGCCCAAGACCCCCCTCTTCGCTACCCGGCCTGTGGGATTGTGCGGCTGGATAAGTCCTCCTGGGAGGCCCAGACCCCCCTATTCGGGGCGCCCCCCTCCTCTGTCTCTCCCCAGCATAGGGTGTGCTCTTTAAATCGCTTCTCGGGGACCTTTCTCGGGCCCAGGGAGCCCCGGCTGCAGGGCAGCGGGGTCAGGCACCGTCAGGAGCAGGGTTTTGTGGGGCCGCCTCAGCGCTGGGGTGTCGGACCTGGGAGTTAGAGCTCCTCAAAGGGGCTGCAAGAAGCACAAGTTGGAGCTGGCCCTGGCCCAGGCTGTTGTTGTTCTCAACGTGGTCCGCTCATTGTGCATATAAAGGGCTGCCTCGGAGCCCGCCCAGGCAGCCAGGCGGATTGCATCTCAGAGCTGGAGCGGAGCGAGCGGCCCCTGGTGCTTCCCCACTGACGCCTGCGCTAGCGAGTAACCAGCTAGCTCGGCCGGGGCGGTCCCAAGCAGCGGCCGCGAGTCCGTGCACTGATTAGCTGCGGCATCGATTGGCGTCTTCCCTGCAATCTGAGCAGTCCCGGCCAGCATGTCGGTGGAGCTGGAAGAAGCCGACCTGCCTCTGACTGAGGCGGAGGAAGCGCCCCTGGCCCCGGAGAAGAAAGGTGGCGCTAAAAAAGCGAAGGGCGGGGGCTCGTCCCTGTCTCCCTCCAAAAAGAAGAAAAACAACAAGAAGAAGAATCAGCCGGGCAAGTACAGCCAGCTGGTGGTGGAGACGATCCGCAAGCTGGGCGAGCGCAACGGCTCCTCGCTAGCCAAGATCTACAATGAGGCCAAGAAGGTGTCCTGGTTCGACCAGCAGAACGGGCGGACCTACCTGAAATACTCCATCAAGGCGCTGGTGCAGAACGACACCCTGCTCCAGGTCAAGGGCACCGGCGCCAACGGCTCCTTCAAGCTCAACAGGAAGAAGCTGGAAGGGGGCAGCGAGGGGAGCGCTGGCAGCAGCGCCCCCAAGTCCCACAAGAAGGCTGCAGCCTCCACCTCCCGGAGGGCGGACAAGAAACCGGCCCCCAAGAGCAAGAAGCCCGAGAAGAAATCTCACAAGAAAGGAGCCAGCAGCGCAGCCGCCAGGAAAGACAAGGGCAAAGCCAAGAAGGCTGCCAAGAAAGCCGCCTCCCCGGGGGGCAAAAAGGTCAAGAAGTCTGCAAAGCCCAAGGCGCTGAAGAGCAGGAAGGCATAAGGGGGGGGGCACGGCGCCCCTATCGCCCCACCACGCTGGGGCGGGGAGAGAGGACATTTCCCCACCCTTCACCCCACCCCCCCTCCAGCTCCCCAGCCATCCAGGGGTTTGAGCCCCAAGACAGACTCTGATGTGAGGAGAGACCCAGGTTATCCGCGTTGTATTTGTATTGCCGGCCTCGCTCTGTAGCCGTCGCCGCGGGCAGGGAAACGGGGGTTAGGGCTGCCCCAGCCTCGCAGCCCGTCACCCTTGTTTTCTTACTTGGCACAGCCCCCCACCCGCGAAGGTTTCTGCTCGCCCCCGCCGCAGCCCCATATTTACAGGGCTAGGTCCCGCCCCCCCCCGTCAGTTTCCATAGTAGCTATTTTTCATGAGCTTCCTCGCTTTTATGTTCCCTGCTCCACCCACGGTAGCGGGCGATGCCACGTGGGTCCCCACGGGTCCCGGCACCGCTGCCCTGTTGTGGGGGTGGGGGGGTGTTTTGGCCTACTTTAGAATTTTTCGAACAGTGACCACGCCCTCTATTGGTTCTCGCCCTGGCGCCATGGAAACGGCCAGTTAGGCGCCAGTTCTCTATAATGGCGCCTGGGTAGCTCTTAAAGGGAACCTCCTCCCCGTTCGGTGAGCCGCATCACGGCGTGCGGGCAGTGCCTGTGCGGAGCCACCCCCAGCAGCGGGGCTGTCGCAGCCTTGCGAGTCTTGGACCCGTGTGGCGGGGTGACGCTGGTTGTGCGCGTGGCTGGGGGCGGCCTTGCCCATTGCGGCCCTCCGCCCCCACGCGTTGTACCACGTGTTCGGGATTCAGAGTCAATGGCCTTTTTTGTTGTTGGTCAATAAATTGTTTAAACCTTTTGATTTGTTTTCTCCGGGTGTGTGCGGGCGGGGAGGGGACGGGCGCGGTGAGCGTGCTCGGGGAGTGGACCGCGGCTTAGCTGCGGGGGAATGGGAGCGGGGGGCCGTACCGACGCTTAGCGGGGGCGGCGGGAAATGGGCTCGGGGAGCGTATCGGTGCTTAGCGCGGGGGGGGATGGGCTCGGGGAGTGGTTCGGTGCTTAGCGGGGGGGGGGCGGGAAATGGGCTCGGGGAGTTGTTCGGTGCTTAGTGGGGGGGGGCGGGAAATGGGCTCGGGGAGCGTCTCGGTGCTTGGGGGGGGATGGGCTCGGGGAGCGAACTGGCGCTTAGCTGGGGGGGCTCTGGGAAATTTGGCGGGAGCGGGTTGATGCGCTTGGCGCGTCCCAGCGCTGCAGCGGAGACTGTCGGTGAGTGGGGTGGGGAGAAGGCGGCTGCATCTGTGGGGCCAGCAGCCCCTGTCTCTGTGCCGGTCTGTACGCCGAGCATGGGGAAAACAGCCTCTGGGGGGTGGGCCCTGCCCCTCCCTATGTTCTGTCCATGGGGGGGGAGGCGGGGGCTGTGTGTGTCACGGTGCAGGTTCGAGCTCTCCTCCGCTGGTGCCCCCCTCTCCTGGGGTGCGGAGCTTGTCCCCCTACGGCTCCTGCTTCAGCGTCCTGTCCCAGCCAGCTCGAGGCTGGTGTGAACCGGTTTAAATCTCTGCCCTGCCTGCCGGAGCCAGCCGGACCATTTCTTCCCCTGGGGCGGGTCCTGTCCCCTCCTCTCCCACGCAGGAGCTCCCCCTACGATAGAAACGAGTGACCCTGCTCTGCCCCCACCCTGTCCAACTAGGCCTGGAGCAGCTGGCTGGTGCCAGGGGCTTTTGTGTCCTGGGTGGGCAGCTGCTGTCAGCAGCTTGCAGTGGCTGTGTCCTGGACTGTGGGTTCAGCTCTCCACCCATCCCGCTGTCATTTGAGCTGTTTGCTCTCAGGGAGTGTAAGAGTAGGGCACTTACCTACACTAGGCTCTTCTAACTGGCCAGACAGGGGAGCAAGGGCAACAGCAGCAGCCCTGACTTTCAGCCCTGGGCTTAGCTGTTTGTTTTTAATGTTTATATTATTTCACAGGTATCTCCTACCTGATCCGAGAAGAAAAACAACACATACTCTTTCTCTCCCCCCCCCCCCCAAACTACTTTTTCCCTAGGGGTGATGGTTGCCAACACTCCCGTGTTCACTGGGAGGCTCCCAGAATCAGGCTCCATCACCCAGAGGCCAAAACTTTAGGCCACTAAAATTCCAGTGGCGCAGCAAGGCGAAAAGGCTCCCTGCCTGCCTGCCCTGGCACCGCTCCTGGAAGCGGCTAGTACAGCTCTGCAGCCCCTGGGGGGGCTGAGTCAGGGCACTACCCCACCCTGAGCATCAACTCTGCAGCTCCCATTGGCTGGGAACTTTGGCCAACAGGAGCTGTGCCAACCACTTCTGGGAGTAGTGTAGGGCTAGGGCAGGCAGGGAGCCTGCCTTAGTTCTGCTGCATCTCCAACAGGGAGCCACCCACAGTAGGCACTGCCCAGCCAGTGCCTGCATCCCACTCCCTTACCCCAGTGAAAGTGAGTGAGGGGGTGGGAGGGAGAGAGACAGGGCAAGGGTGTTTGCACACTCTTTAATTACACAAAAAGAAAAAAGGAGTACTTGTGGCACCTTGAGACTATAGCACCGGAGTGTCCAGGAAGTGGATCTCTTGTGTGGACTGGTCCAGGCTGAGGTTGATGGTGGGATGGAAATTGTTGAAATCATGGAAGAATTCCTCAAGGGCTTCTTTTCCATGGGTCCAGCTGATGAAGATGTTATCAGTGTAGCGCGAGTAGGAGCGCAAAGCATAAGGTGCCACAAGTACTCCTTTTTTTTTTTGTGAATACAGACTAACACAGCTGCTACTCTGAAACCTGTAATTACACAAAGCCAACCCCTTCCCCCAAGGCTCCATCCCCATCCCTTTTCTTTCCCAGCACACCCCATGCCTGCTCCTTCCCCTCCCTCCTAGCACTTCCTGCACACAGCTGAATAGCTGTTCCAAGGCTGCAGGAGGTACTTGGAGGGAGGGGGAAAGAGTTGAGCAGCGGGGCCAAAGGCCCCAGACATGACTCTCAGACCTCCTAAGGTACCCTCTCAGACTCCAGTTTGAGAACTGCAGCGATAAAGCCTCAAAAGCATGGCTGGGTCTGAGGCAAAGCTGCTCTTTGGCATAGGTGCCTGTACAGCACAGATCGTTAGGCCCTTACTTGCACCACGTTTATCTCAACTACAAGCTACTGAAAAAGAGGTCCTAGGCTCAATGGTCGGAAAGAGCCCACATGCTTCCAGCCCTTCACTCACTGTAAAGTAGGATGGCACCATTGCCTGAGAGGGGATTAGGTCAAGTTTAGTGACACTTTAGAGTAGTTCTTGCAGCTCTGCTCCCACATGGGACAGGTAGGAAGAGAATATCCTCCCCCTGTTGCCAACCCCCACTCCCACCAGGTACCTGCACAGAATCCCAAATCTCCAGCCCCTTATCTATACCAAAATTTGTGGCACATTGGGGGCATAAATGCAGCGTGGCTGGACAATGTAAAACAAAGGCTACTACACAGAAGGTTGTTCACATTCACCTTTAATTCAATTAAAGAGAGGTAAAGCCCAAGCTGACTTGACTGCTGGATAATGCAGCAGCCCCGCTACTGCCATCTTCAGCTCAGTAAATTGTATGCCTTCATGTTCTAAGCACAGCTTTGTATACCTGGGAATAATCTTTAAAAAACTAGGGCTTAGATTCACACCCATGCTCCCTTCCCACAGCAGCATCATAGCCTGCCCCTAGGCTTAGCAGAGGTCACAGTAAGCATAACTTCTTATCCTTGTAAAGAGTTCACCCAGCAGCCACACAGTAAAGTGGGGCCTGATGCCCTTTCCTCATTACTTTTAAGCAGGACTTTACAACTGTAACAGCCAATATGGCAACATTTGGATTTGTCCTCTACACTACCTTACATGTACAGTATTTGCCTACATGGTCCCCATCAAATTGAGTGGAATTGATTGTAGCTTGACTTCACCAGCTCTATAGTTTTGTCTTCACAGGCTATGTTTTAAGACTTAGCCTATGCATCTTACTCTCAGTACTTTTGCACTTCACTGATTAATGGTTCAGTGTAAGACTCATTATTCCTCATAAAACATCAAGGACATCCATGCAGAGTTTCTTAGTTTGGAGCCCAGGAACAACACAGAATGGTTTTTCTATGCATTTTTCTTTTGGTAAGGTACAGGCAGCTTGACATTTAGTCTACAGCTGGCCATTTACAGCCAACACCAGTAAGGTTGTTTAAATGTGACGTTTTCAGAGATATAAGCCAATTGCTTCAACCTCTCCCTTCAGGAGCAGAGCCAGAGCACCTAAAGAGGGAAAGCTAGAGAGCATAAGTAGCAAGCTTTAAGAGTCTCCCTTCCTATACTATAACAAGGCAGAAGAATTGATGCACAGGAAGAACTTGCACTCATCTCTTGCTAAAGCACTGCTGCCTCCTCCTCCTCCTCCTCCTATCTACTTGGGTTTTTAATCATGGCACTCGGCAAGATTTCATTCCAGCCCTTTTATCCCAGATCCTTTCTGAGCAGCAGTCTACAGAAGCTGTAATAAAATGCAGAAAAAATAAAAAGTGGGTGGGAGATCTCGGAAACAGAAAAGATGAGTGCAGGACACCTACCCCAAATCTTATGTCCAACTCTCATAAAATTTGGGGTTACATGACCTCTACCACATCAAGAGTATACTGCAACAAGCAACCACCTTGCATGCTGTAAGAGGGACAGCTGTGGACTATTACCATAGAATATACACTTGTATACAAAAGTAGGCTCTAGTCAGGACAGACTGGTCTAGGAAAGGAGTGCGAGAAAGCAAAAATGAGAAGGCCTCGTAGTGTGGCTAGCAGAAGAAAAGTCTCTTACCTCTAGCACTTCAAATGGGTATCTATGGTCTCCTGTAAATAAGTGTCTTCCCTTGCTATAAGCTCCAGGCAAAAAGGGAGCCAGTAATCATTAAGTGAAGGGAAGTACAGTGTTTGTGTCAGTAGTCAGAACTTGAGTGTAACAAGCTTTCACGATCTAAGGATCCTACTAGAATCTGGTTTAGGAAAGACTGTGGGATAAAAATCTTCAGAGGCTAGCTCCTGCAGCCAAGTGTTCCTGGAAATTAGTAGCACACCCTTCTTTTGATTATGAGTGATAAGGGCAGAAATTTTTCATTAGAAATTCATCTCCTTTCTAACCTGGAAGACTATAGTGACCAGAGGCCTAGCAACATTACAAGAGTCAAGAGAACAAGAGGGATTTTTAGGTAGACCACTGAAAGTTCTGTAATTTGAGTTTACTTTTTTATTTAGGCCTGTTTAACTCTTTTGATCAAAATTTTGGAGAAAACATGTGTTAAAGATTCAGCAACCCTATTCCTGGTCAAGTAACAGGTAGGGAGCTCACAATATCCACCCAAGATGTTTTTCCTCAAAACCAGGGGAACCAGATGAGATATTCCTGATATTTAAGGGCTAGTCTACAGGGGAAGTTGCACCAGTTCAACTTTAAACATTTTTAACCAGTGTAGTTAAGCCAATACAAACCTCTGCATGTTCACGTAGTCTTGTTTGAGAGTGGCTTATTGCACTTTAAACTGAACAGACTTAACTAAAAATCAAAAGAAGTCACTCTTATACCAAAATAAGCATGTCCACAGAGAGGGTTACACTGGTTTAAAATTCACATATTAGGTTATGCTGCTACAGCTTCCCCATGTACACCTAGAAAACCACATGAGAAAGCAGCAATAATTTAAAGACAAGCCACTCCAACTCCCCTCCCAGCCCACCTGTCAGGCCATTCCTGTATAATATATAGAAGGAAAAAGCCAAAGAGGCAATGCAAACCCAGTTTAAAAAACAAAAATAAAACCTTTGTGATTCATCTTTAAGTGATCTTAGTCATCACTCTTTTCTGCCAAAAAGCCCTAGCAGGCAAGTGTGTCATAAAAAGGACTGGATGGCTTCCTGACTAGGCACTCACCTCATCTCTACATCACTGCTTTAAATCTAGCCCAGGTTAGTAGTAGTTGTAGAAAAAAAGGTTATCTGATAACAGACCGATGAGCCCTTGGAAATAAGCTCAGAGTTAGTACTTTCAGTCCAGTTCATAGTTTTATTATTTGTGTTCCTGACTGGAACCCCACAGTTCTAGGCCTTGTGTGTGCAACAGTCCTTGCTCCAAAGAACTTATAATCTAAGAAGATTTGAAGTTCTGGGCAGTCAACAGAAAAGCAGAGCTCGCTGCATGTACAGCATAATTCCTTTCCAGTTTCTCCTTCACTTAACGACCCTGCCAGTTTCCCTACTGTCATAATGACTAAGGGCCCCTGATTAAAGCCATATAGGAAATCAGTAGAAACACACACACCCCCCCTGCTAGGCATCAGCAAGCACTGGGAAAAGGCCTAGGCGCTTACCTCACAGGAGCAATCCTCAGCAGAGACTGCACTCCCCCCTCACCTGTAGCAGTGGTTCCTCTAGGCAAGGGCAGGCCCATTGATAGGACTGCACAGAGAAGACAATTACTGCAGTTACACATGGAAACCCAAGTCATGGGCCAGAACTCCATTGTGCAGGCCTTGCACCAACAGAACAAAGAGTTTACTGTATAAAGACAAGAGACAGCAGCTGGAGACAGACAGGGGGAGCACAAAGAAACGATACAAGACTTGCACTGTCACTGGCCATGGTGTATACAATCTGTGGGCAGACAGAACTGCAGTCTGCTACACTATCAGAGCACAGAGGCCAAGAAAGTGACTAGGTGAAAATCACCCTTCCTAACTCAGTGTAGCTACTCCCCTTATGCCAGAGCCCTCTGATTTACTGTCACAACTTGTGCTCCTTGTGGTACAACTACACAGAAGGGGTGTGTGTGAGAATTCTATTCTATCAACAAAGATATCAGCTAAATTCTGATTACAGAATATTTGTAATTGACATACAGAAGAACACAGCTTGATTTTCAAATCCCAGGTGGAGTTGCAGGGCTAGTGGATATAAACCTGCAGTCATAGAGAAGTTAACACACAAGAGATTTGCTAGGTTAAGTCAGTCTCTTCAGTCCAGTCTCCTAATGCAGCTTTCACTTTTATTACCATCTGCCAAGGTTATTGTGGTGCTATAAAAGCATCACATTTAGAAGCAGGTCTGGGGTAGTTTCCTTAGTCACTAGGGCCCAAATCCTCAAAGGATTACAGTGGCAGTTGGGTGCCTAAACACAATGGGAGCTAGGCACCTAAATACCTTTGAGGATCTCAACCAGGCAGACAATGGTCCACCAATTATTTGACTATAGTCAAATATGGTCAAGTATTCCAGCAAGAATGCCCTGGTATAGGCACCAGCCTACCTTTTTGACTGTTTTGCATTTTTCCGAGTTAAAATAACTTGGACTTATCCTTAAATAGTTATGCCTAGTAAGTTATCAGAGACCATGAAGTCTTACTATTATTTGTTACTGTTTTAATAAATTAGTGCTTTCAAATATTTGACTTGCCCGACCCTAATCTGGGCCCAGATGACAACACAAGTTTTTGCAGAATTAAAAGGACATTATTAATTTGAAATCTAATCAGTTTTAGAAGAGTTAGAAGCAGTTTCAGTTGCCAGACCTCTCCAATTCCCTTCCAATAATTTGTATTTTTCCTGTTAATGGAACTTTTCTTCTCCCATGTTGCTATGCAAAATAGCTTCCTGCATGTATTTGTGGGTAACTGTGCATAAAACGCTGCCAAATGCCCAAGGCCGACTAAAGGAAATTGAGGAAAACATTCTCTCCCCTCTTTGAGCAATAAAGAAAATCTCATGGCAGGCTACCAGTTGAAGTCACAATACTATAAAAATCTGACAGTTAAAAAAAAAAAGGAGAAGTAGGTTTGGATTCCAAACCTTGCACAGTATTGTTATTTGACTAGTGCGGACTGGGATGGAGTTTAAATACCCACAAGTAAAGTGTACCTACCTAAAGCCAAACCCCAGCTAATAAAAAAAAACCCACCTGCTTTTATCAACTATAATAAATATATCTGTTAAGAACACATCAGCCTGGCTTCCACTGGATGCAGGGCACAAGAGAAACTAAAACTCTTTCCTAAATTGAAATAGCCAAATAGATGGCTAGTCATGCACTTCTGACACTTACCTAGAATTTGACAGAAGACCCAGTAGTGGGTAATGTTTTCATTACTGCCCTCCTTCCTCCATTGCCAGGTTTCTAACCCCCATTCCTTCAATTGTTTGTTACACACATGTGGCATCCTATCCTAAACTGTAAGCTCTTTACAGCAGAGACAATCTTATTTGTGTTTGTATAGTGCTCAGAGCGAAGGGGCCCCAATCCTTACTGGTGCTAGTGGCATACAAATAATTAAGTTCCTCAATATCTTCTATTTACAGGCTCTTTAAAAGACAACCACTGTTCCCCCCCCCCCAAAGCTTGCCTGCATCCTCTCCAGAGGCACTGGAACAATTTGTACAGTGGGGGTGCTGAGAGCCATTGAACCAAACTGTAAACACTGCATAGGATGAAAACCACTTCAGGTGCTGCACCCCCTGGCTTATGGTCCTCTCCCCCGCACCCTTCTCCACCCCCCGCTTTTTCAATTTCCTCCCCACCCATGGAAGAGAAAAATCAGGAATACAAGTCTTTGCAGAATCACATCCTAGATGTCTCCTGGCATATGTATTGTGAGCTCTCCACCTAAGTACAAGTGGAAAAGGGTATATGAAACTTAAGTCTACACTAGAAATTCAGCTCCTGTGCAGTGTCTCAAGCTTATCAGCCAGCTGAGTAAGTGTTCCAGTCCAGCTTTGCTTTTCCTTGCAGGTGACACCTTTGAGGGAGATTCAAGTTTCTTTGCATTTGCCTCATTGGCTGGGTCATCAAGTGACTCTACATTACCAGCAGCAGGGAGAAAAATTTGGAGGATGACTATTATGTTTGTTCACACAGACAGGCGAGGGGATCAATCTGGAGTGAAAAAAGTAAACATAACGTCTATGGCAACGGACTGGGATTGCTGGACTAAATCAGATCTCTCTCCCCATCCCTCCCAGGAAGACAGAATCCAAATACAAAGTTACTGACATAAAAATATCAGCCTGTTTCCTCAGATATGACAATTCCAATGCAAGCAAGAGTTAGGTGATGTGGTGATAACAGACAGCAAATTTGACATACATTCAATACTGAACCAGTTTAATCAGATTTTGGGTTTGCATTGTTCTTTTTTTCAGTATCACAAGTTCTGCATTTTCTAAGAAATACAAAGCAATCTCCTTTGAGTCGTACAGAATGCTGGTCCTAGAGAAACAAAAGAACACAAGACACTAAGATAGAGACATTTTAGAATCTCCATTCTCTAAACAGTGATTTGTATATAAAGAAAAATACCTAATTCTCTCCCTCATCCACCCCAGTATGGCCTAATGCTCAGTTTACAGAAGGAAAAAATCCAAGTTGGTCCCATGCAACAGCAGTAAGATACAGCTGCCCAGAAACAAAACGGTTTCCCCCAGGCCTGAGGAGGGGTGAAACCACAGAATATCCCAGACAGCCAGTGTCATATCAAGTTTACTTCTCCATTATCACTAATCAATACTCTAGTAACATACCTTTTCCACATTCTACAATGGAGTGAAAAACCCCTTCATAAAACCACTTACAGGCATCCAAATTCATCTATTCTAGAGAATATAACTGAATTAGAGCAAGTTACTTCATCTACAAAATTAAGAGCTGATTTGATAGGTGGAACACATGCTACTTACAGCACAGACACAGTTGTCCATTGCACTTTAATAAGATTATGAAGTTCTACTGTCCAACAGCCTAGACACTGCTACATGCACATGATTCTATCAACCTTCCACATAAACAAGCTGCCCTCACAATAAGGAACAAGATTGCTCTTTATACCAATTTCTATAAGATCACAGCTACTATGTGTCACAGGGACTGCTAGGCTGACTTTCATGCTCATACATTATCCAAATAGCCATTTAATAACCACCACATTAACTATATATTTGCTTTATGTAAATTATAGGTTTTTAAAAAAAGAAACATTAATCCATTAAGGAGGACTACAGTTAACAGATGCATAACTAGCACTTCATTTTAAGAACCAGAAGTAGTGATGAACAAAAACACTGCATGTCATTATAAAGTGCAATTAGGGTACAAGTGCTAAGTTCTCAATAAAAATAAGGTTCTGCAACATAAAGCTATTAATCGGATCAAGAAAAAAAAAAAGGGAGGGGGGGACGACCAATGGCAGCTTCCATTCCCTGCCAACGGTCAACTCATGACCTTGTAATGCTCTTTTAGAGTATTTTCAAGTGCACCCTTTCCCCCAAACCATACAGGACCACACTAATGAGAAATAACTAATCCTACTAGTCCACTGAGTGCATGAACTCAGCCAAACAGCTACAATAAGGTGACTTTGCAAGAAGGGATTCAAAACGTAACCGGAGACCCAAGTTAGGGCTCTTTTACAGTTGATGACATCTTCGCTTATACCACTGGACAAAACAAGACTTGGTATCTGAATGACTAGTTCCTCCCAGAAACAGATACTTTCCAAATGTGAAAAAAGTCTCCTGGCCTCACCACCCTCCTTGTACTTACTAAGTCCATTTCTGATCACATTTATGGGGATGTGCAGCAACAACAGGTAAAATTATCACCCTCCTCAACTTCCCTACCTCCTGCATGGAGCAAGGTGAGAAAGTAAAGTAGATCATTCGTGCAAAAGTTAAGCAATAGGAAGAGATCACCCTCCATGACTCTCCCACCCCCAAACAATATCCAGGTAGAATACAAAGGAAACGCATGGTATCTTCCATTACATCCACAAACACAACATAAATAAAAAGAGCACTGACCAAGCCCAGTCTCTTCCTGCTCCAGGCTGGAGCTTTCACTGTGCAAAATATTTTCCCTTGCAGTTAGTTACACCTTCCCAAAGGGAAAAAGAAAAAAAGGAGGGGGGGGAAGAGGGAGAGAACCAACCAATTCTTCCTTCTCCCAAACACTTCTTCCCACGGAATGTGAGCAGGTCCAGAACAGCAAGCCACCAACCCCACAGATGCTGCTCTGAGAACAGAGTTGTTGACCAGCAACCCTGGAAGGATAGCTTTGCAGCCAAACAGTCCAGAAAGCAACCTAGAAGCACCAGGCAGGGTGCTGGCCCCTGGGAAAGGGCTTTTTTATTCTTATTATTACTATTTCAAATTCAAACTGCTTCCTTCCTTCGTTTCATACCTCCCTCCCTGCTGGGGGCTGGAGAGGAAGAGAAAGAATCACAGGCTCATTATCATTCTGTAATAAGAGCTACGACCTCCCCTGCTGCCGGACTGCAAAGCTAGCACATGGGGGGCAGGAGGGCAGTGCCCCCCGGCAGCAATGGGGGGGGGGGGAGATCGGGGGGCCGGGGTGGGAGAGCGGGCACACGGAGAGGATACGAGGGGAACGCCAAGGTTGGCTGCACCGCATCGCGGATCGATTGACTTCCTGGGAACGCGGGTGGCTCGGGGCTCATTTCTTGGAGCTCTGGGTCTTCTTGGGCAGCAGCACGGCCTGGATGTTGGGCAAGACGCCGCCCTGGGCGATGGTCACCCCGCCCAGCAGCTTGTTGAGCTCCTCGTCGTTGCGGATGGCGAGCTGCAGGTGCCGGGGGATGATCCGGGTCTTCTTGTTGTCCCGGGCGGCGTTGCCGGCCAGCTCCAGGATTTCCGCCGACAGGTACTCGAGCACGGCGGCCAAGTAGACGGGTGCCCCGGCCCCGACCCGCTCCGCGTAGTTGCCCTTCCTCAGGAGCCGGTGCACGCGGCCCACCGGGAACTGCAGGCCGGCCCGGGAGGAGCGCGACTTGGCCTTGGCTCGCGCTTTGCCGCCGGATTTCCCTCGGCCGGACATGGCGGGGGGGACGCGGCGCGCGGGGAGCAGGGGCCGATCCCGGCGGCTGCCGGCCGGGAGGAGAGGCGCCGCGCCGGTCCCAGGGCCTGGGGAGGGGACACAACAACGTTACAACGCGCAGGCCGCGGGGCACGACCCGCCCCGAGGGACCGCCCCGGGAGCCGCCCGCCAGGGCTACAACGTGCCCGGGCTGCAGCGCCGAGAGGCCCGGCGGGGCCGCCGACCTGCACCCAGCCCGTGACGTGCCCCCGCCTGCAGCCCCCAGCGAACCGCCCGCAGCAATGCACACGCTATTAAAATAAACCCTACGGAGACCGAAACCCAAGGCAGAACCCTGGCCCTCACCACCACACTGAGCCCGATCCGCCCTGCCAGACGCCCGCAGCTGCAATGACAATAATGCTCGCAGCCGCGAGCGGATATAAATCCAAGCCCAGGCCGCCGGCCGCTTCCCATTGGCGGCCGTGGGAGTCGACCAGGCTCCCATTGGCGGGTATTCCGATCCCTGATTTGCATAGGGCTCGCAACGCCCTATGCTCGGATTCGGATGAAGGTGGAGTGGCAGTCGAGACGCTGGCTGGGCCGCCTGCAAAGGGAGCTGGTGGTGAAGCATATTAATGTGCAGCAACAGCAGCTATAAGGAGACGGGATCTTTGACTGCCTCACAAAGCGATGCACCAGGGAAAGGATATTTCTTCCCCTGCTTCGGCTATAGTGCTTTAAGTAGTCACGTGTCGCTAGTCTTCTTTGGCCCCTGATCTGCTCCACGCTTGAATTCACCTTCCAGTCTCGCTGTAAACACCAGCACCTTGCACTGCACTGTGCCCCAATAGCTCTGTGGCTCACGGCTGAGCCTCTCTCTTTTTATGTACAATATTCCCCTCTTCTTGCCCATGTCACTTGGGTATTGGACTGGGGCGGCAGGGGTGTCACAGGCAAGAAAAATATCTCCCCTCCCCTCATTGTTATGACAAATGTGGGCAGGTAGCTTTTGTGCCAGGGCAAATGACTACTGCTCCTGTCTTCCAGAACAGGGCACCCTAGCTGTGTAAGCATAGAACTAAGAAGGAGGAAGCCTCAAATTCTAATTGCAAATCTAATACTGCCTCACTCTAGCCTTTGGCACCACTTTACCTCTCTGAGCATCAGCTTCCACAGCTTTAAGACTTTCCCCAGGGCTGCTATGAAGGGTATTTATGGACATAAGGCCCACATATACATGTGGACCACTTAACCGTGAATTAAATGTTTATAAAACATTTGGAAGGGCTGAATCAGTGTTAAATGCTCTACTAGGAATAAACATCAGACACAAACCTGGCTGTATGATCCAGACTCTGCCCCCCCTTTCAACTGTGCTATTCCGACCCACCATCAATTTTGGGTTGCTCCAAACTCCAGGCTTATGCTCATGATCAATACAAGTGCTAACGCAGGTTGAAGCACACCCAATGGAAGGGGAAGCAACCCGCCATCAGGCGCCTATATTAAAGTAAAAAGAGGAATGTGTAGATTACCAGTTTTAACAGCTGTAAGTACCACCACTGGTACCTGTCCTGCTCCTGCTCGGGGATGAAGAGCTTCTGCCCGCAAAGCAGCAGGACTCTGAAATTGAGAGTGTTTTTTTAAAGGTGTGCCAATATAGTGTCACTGTAGACCACAAATAGAAGGGCAGCCAGTAGATCACTGTCTCCCTACTTGAGCAAGCTGTATTTCCCCTAGGGGAGTGCCACAGAGGAGCAAGCAGTCTCTTACCTTCTCAAATATTCTCAATAAAATCAAGG
The DNA here is from genome assembly GCF_015237465.2 of Chelonia mydas. NCBI lineage: Eukaryota > Metazoa > Chordata > Testudines > Cheloniidae > Chelonia > Chelonia mydas. Next base: position 23,381,598 of record NC_057853.1, read on the forward strand.
ACAATCAGCAAAATACAGGGGATCCCAGCTCTCTTGTTGGAGATCCCAATATTGGTAGGGCAGATCTGCTATCCAATAATCCTTAGGCTGTGTTTACATTAGCCCTTTTTCCTGCAAATAAATCCCACCATTTCTAATACTGGTGTAATTCCATCACTGGGAGCCCTAGTGTACAGCAACTGCATCATCATATAAATCTACATGACACAGTGGTTAAAACCCTAGTTGCCGCTGTTTCCACCAACTTTTTCTATATTAGGGCTCCCATTTTGCTACCACCAGTGAGGGAGTGTGAAACTTTTCAGAGAAAGGGCTAGTGGAGACATGGCCACATTGTCCGTCTTTGATCAAACCAATAATGCCACTAGCTGCCCTTCTAGAAAAAGGCCTATTGTCTCACCGTGCAAACACCTAAGGAAAATCTCATTTCATTTCAGTCTCCTGCTACCTTAATAGGATGGGCCTTTTCCTTTCCCAAAACTAAAACTTCCCTGGCTATTGGCAATGGGTTTGCAAGCCCCTGGTTTTAGTGCTAGGTTTTATACTCGCATGTAAAAAGAAAAATTCCTCATTCCTGAGAGACCAGCACTAAGAAAAACAATACGCTTGTTTTCTGAGGTTACTGACACAGCTGTTGGCATAACTGGGAGTGGGGGGATTAGGGCCTGCAGAACTGGCATTTGGCTTTCAACAGAAGGGCTTCATTTGAAGCAAGTATGAGCTTCAGGATGAGATTATGGTACCAAGTATGTTCATTAAAATTTTTTTTAACAGTTTCTGAATGGAGACACATTTGACTTGGAAATAGATATAAGTTTAAAGGTGTTATTTAGAGAGAACAGTATATAAATATAAAGATAGTTATTTAGTGATAACACTTCCAGTGCTTTCTACCTGCAAAATGCTCTACACATAATCAGCCCTTATGAGTGTTAGGGAGAAGGATTATTCCCCATTTTACAGATGGGAAAATTGAGGCAGAGAGGGATTATGAGTGGCCCAAGGCAATAAAAGAGTGAGTATTAGGAAGAGGATTAGAATCAGGTATTCCTGATTGCCAGGTCTGTATTCACCTCATGCCTCCCTCCATAGTAGCAACAGTGAGTTTTACAACAATTAAATGCATGCTTGTGACTTTCTGTAGAGTCTGTTCTGTTATGGTTGCTGTCTACAGCCAATACACTGAAGAGGGGCAGCAAAATCATTCTGCCGAAAGCAGAAATGACTTGGCAGGGGAAGAAATCTATTTCTCACTTTCTGCATGTTGCTTGCTGAAGCACATAGATGGTGTTGAGACAAGAGTTTCAGGGACCACAAATCCAGCCCTCTGATTCTTCCAGAGTCTGGATGGGACTGAAATTAGATAATACATTATTTTGTCTTGAAAGATTAATGATGGCAGTAATAGGGAAATAGACTGCAAAACTGTTTCTGGCTAGTTTACATTAAGCATAGACAAGGGGAAACCCTAAATCCACCCAAACTACCGATCAGCTAGCAGGAGACATTCCCTAGCTCCTCCAAGGTGTCAGAAATGGGGCTCAATGGAGCATTTCCCAATGAATGTAATGTAATGGGTTACCGTAAGGTTCTGATATATCTTGGGATACAGTTTGATATCTTTAAAAGAACTCATTTCCTTGCCGTATGGATTTGGTTCTCCCCCATTTAATGGTATCTTACCACACTCCTGTTCGACACTCCAAAGGCTGCTGCTCAACCACCCATCCCTGAAAACTCTCCACAGCAGCTAAGAAGCATCTGTGTAGCTCCCTTAGAACAAATCATTTCTGAGTGGAGCCATCAATCTGCCTTCTGAGAATATTTTAATTTGTAAATAAACTCTTACCTCTTCAGGAACTTTAGCCAGCCAAAAGTCTTACAGCTCACTGTACTCTATGAAGTCTCTTTTTGCAAGGGTGAGGAAGACACATTATTCACATTGCTTGTGGAGTGGATGATTATGGATTGGTAACAAGTATACAGAGACAGACACACACAAGGACACATCACAACAAGCCAACTGATCGCTTTTTATTTTCTACAAACTACTATTTCAAACACAAATAAGTGATGCTCTCCAGAGAGCACCCACATGCTAAGGTCTTTGCTCTAACATTTGACTCTCACTGTTTGTTCAAGTCCCAGACCAAAGACAAAAAAATACTTTTGTACTTTAGTGACAGTCCAGTGATCTACCTACTCAAAAGAGTGATTGTTCCCTCTCTGGATCAAGGATTCAGAAAATACTCTCTAAATCTTAAAATCCTATTAACAAAAAGATTGCACAAACATTATGGCCAAGACAAGTTTTCCCACACCACTCCCCACAAAAAATAATAAAGCTAGGAGTTATGGCTGCCACAGAAGACAGATTAAACCCAGTAATTCCCAGGAACCTGCTCTCTAAGGTCATGCCAATACATTAAAGCTTGTTTTTCAGTAGTACTGAGTACCTGCAGCTTCTATTGACTTCATTTGGAGCTGTGGGCGCTCAGCACTTCTGAATATCAGGACTTTCTCTTTAAATTTACCAGTGTTGCTACTGTCAGTGTGAGGTTTTGTGTAGACAATATGCTGCCATTTTTACCATTGTGTCATCTAACCCTGCTCTGAGCAGGGTTAGATAACACTGGTTAAAATACTGATTCATGCCTATATTATGACTACATGGTAACAGTGGGAAATTTGAGACGATACTTCTAGTGGCTTCCATAATATTATAATACCACTGGGGAATGGTTTTCAAAGCAGCCCTTGAGAATAGCATACAGACTCCTTAAAGGCAGGTCAGCCTGTCAGAAATGGGACAGACAATGAGCATGGAAAAGGATTTAAAGGTAAGGCCACTTTTTAGCTTTCACCAGCAAAACTGACTTAACAAGGCATTTCTCTGTTACTCACACCCCTCCCCATTTCCATAATAGAATGCTTCCTCAGTTTTCAAAGGCACCTGTACCCATGCCACTTGCTTCCAGGATCCTGAATATCCTCCTTTCCGCATATGACATCAGGATCCCACTGTTCTGGAAGCCTTATGCAGAGGCCCATGCATGTTGCTGTGCCGACACAAAGCAAGGCAGTGTTAGCCCAGAATTTCCTGGCCTTGGGAACGGGTCTCTGTCTCTGATTTAAATACTAGTTTAACATAGGTTCTTTTTTTCATTTTTCAGCTGCAGAAGTTCTCAAGCATCAAAAGTGTCCAAAATAATCTGTATAGAACAGACTATCTAGGAGAATTAACACACAGGAGAACCAGCTGAATACCACCACAGGAAAGAATTCCATGCAGTTTTTCTGTTCCTCATCCAATGGGAAGAGCATGGATTGCATTTAAGTGCCTCTCTCACATGTATTTGATCCATAGACATTCCCAAGGCAGGTCAGTGCCAACCACTGGGTTGCAGTGAAAAAGTTGGTGGGAGGTGAGCATTGCACATTAAATCTATGTCCCTGCTAGTGGAAGACAAGAAAGAAAGTTTTAAAAACCAAACACTGCTCTCCTGAATCAGTAAACCATCAGCACAAGAAGGGCAACAAGCTACAAAAATCACATCAGTGCTAAAGAGATCACGTTTAAATGCTCAATGCAACAAGATCACAGGAGTCTCAGTACCAGTCTGCAGGATCTAACAAGCTAACACGCTGCATCTACTTAGGAACTCAGAACTGAAAGTCAGTTCATTGAGTTTTGGGCTTCTTTGCACAAGGATCCCCCTCTTCCTTCTTCAGCCACTGGTGCATTAAGCCTGCACTGGTTCTCTTGGGTGCAGCGATTTGGATGAACTGGCTGGACCATCTGGGCAAATCACCTTCCTCTTTCTTGGGAGACTTGTTTTTCACCCAATCCAACATCATTTTGCTGCTAGTGCTGACTTTGGTTTCCTGTGAGGACAAATTACAATAAGAAAAATAAGAACCACAGAAACAGCTGGTCATATATGCAAGGCACATCAGAAAATGCCCACATGGGTACCAAGTCAATGAGCTGGGTCCAGTTTCAGAATGGGGAAGATGCAGCAGCAGCATCACTCCCTACAGTTACACAGCCCTGCAGAAAGTTCCCGTGGAAGTCCCAGTCGGATTAATCCTAAATGCCATTCAGGAAAGAATATACCATACTAAGCAGAGTGATCCCGACACTATACAACATGGTTTATTTCTGGAAGAGCAGGAAAAGGAATGGGAATCCTTGAGGGGCCTTCACTGTAGTGACCCTCTCTGCAACTGGGGATGGATGGCTGCCTTTGGGAACATAAGAACAGCCATACCGGGTCAGATCAAAGATCCATCTAGCCCAGTATCCTGTCTTCTGACAGTGGCCAATGCCAGGTGCCACAGAGGGAATGAACAGAACAGGTAATCACCAAGTGATCCATCCCCTGTCGCCCATTCCCAGCTTCTAACAAACAGAGGCTAGGGACATCATCCCTGTCCATCCTGGCTAATAGTCATTGGTGGACCTATCCTCCATGAACTTATCTAGGTTTTTTTTGAACCGTGTTATAGACTTGGCATTCACAACATCCTCTGGCAAGGAGTTCCACAGGTTGACTGTGTGTTGTGTGAAAAAATACTTCCTTTTATTTGTTCTAAACCTGCTGCCTATTAATTTCATTTGGTGACCCCTAGTTCTTGTGTTATGAGGAGTACATAATACTCCCTTATTTGGGAGTCTCTCAGAGCCATCCTGAATCAGTTAGAGGGGGTAGATCAAGAATCTTACATGGCATAATCTACCTCTCATCCTCAGGCACTGAGTGAGCTGCCAGCCCCTAATAAACAGCTAAACAAAACATGTGATTTATTCTCTTATATTCTATGGCATGCCCCACCCCATTTGTTAAACTTTTGACTACCTTATTTTTTATTGCATTTGTAGCTCATTTCACAACTTTGATGCATGATTTGCATGCATGATTCATCCTGTCATATAAGATAATAAATCTGCATGCTAGGATCTGCAATCTGTATTTACATTTTACTTCAAACATTCTATTTTCCCTTTTGTCACTAACAACAAAAACAGCACCCCCGAGCCTGGTGCCCCCTAAGCCTGGCACCCCAGGGGGTCGCCTGAGTCACCTGCCCCTAAATCTTGCCCTGAGTCTATAGCCTCCATTTTCTCCTCTGTAAAAGGCTCTTCCAGGCTGAACAATCTTTGCATCTATGAAAATGGGTATAAATTATCTACCTCGCGGGCAGGATTAATTCATTGTTTGTAAAGAGCAGCAAAACCCTCAGCTACAAAGTTAGACAGAGGACAAAGTACTATTCTATTTATTATTATTAAACAGTATTACGGAGGGAAGTGTGATTTGTGTCAACCACCAGATCTCACCGTCTTTGGTCCCAACCCAATGGGAGCGAGGCATTCTGGTGTATTGTTTCTGGAGTTGTTTACTATAGTGGAAACCGGGTGGAAAGCAATGTTCTCTGTGGAGTGGATGAGCCTAAGGGCTTCCTGTGTTGATACCTCTGTAAAGTCCAACCATTTCCTGATGGCCTCATCCCCATCCAGGATAGCTGGCATCCTAAACATGGGAGGAGATGCAGAAATCTTAAGTCCACATAGAGACACACAACTTATCCGCCACGTGGCAGGACTGAGTGATTTGGGTGAAAGCCAAACTAAGATCCAGAATTAACATAATCCAGATTCCAGCTATCTGGGGATAAACTGTGTTGGCAATAACTATTAGCACGTTAACAACTGGCTTGAAGGCACACAGACCTAATTTCTGAAGCCGTGAGGAAAGGACTAAGCAATACAATGTTTTTCTTTGAGGCAAACAGTGTACTATCTTCACCAAAGCAGCCTGCTTCCCCAGAGGAGGCAAAAGGTCTGTCAATCACTAGGCAGGCCTATGAGAAATTTAATTCTTATTGCTACCAGCAAGGAGCCAAACACAGTGATTTATGGCAAGGGCAAGATTCAGTGACCTGAAACAACTCAGTAATGTTCTAATGTACTTCTCTAGGGCGATCAGGTAGAAAGAGCACGGAAGAATTTCTGGCCTATGTGTTCTTGGCCACCAAGGCTATGTATGTAGGAGAATACAGTCACACTACCTGTTCCACACAGCATAGAAGTAAAGGGAAAGTTTTCTGCCACACACTCGCCACTAATCTCTGCCCCCCTAAACTCTACAATCCACAGCCAGTCATTCTCACTTGCCTGTGATGGATATCACTTAAGCCTTTAGAAGCATCTACTGTGATGATGGTGTAGGTGTACAATGCATCCCCTCCATCAGGGGGCTCCCAGCAATCGAAAATCCCAGCCATGGTGAGTAACCTCCAGCCTTTCCACTCTTCATCATCATCCTTCCCATCTGCCTGGAAAATAAAGATACAGAATGATCACAATCTTTCCTAATCTCCTTTCTATGTTATGTAATTTCAATACAAAGATATTTAAAGGCTATCTGATGTCTCACAGAAAACACTCAAAACCAGTGTAGTTCAGCTGCCCATGCCTCATCTGCTATTTTAATTACTCTTCCCTATTTCTAGGGCTGTTTACACAAAAACTTTATTAGGAACTTCATCTTGCATTGATACCTTTCCCCCCCTCTCAAAGTCAATATTCTCCACCTGTGCATTGTACACTGTTACTTTGGAAATTATTGTGAGGTCACAGGAGAGGAGAAAGGATAAGCGACAGTAGCAGATAAGATCTTCGATGTAACAGATTACATTTCCATGAAAAAATAAATAACGAAAGCACAACAGGCAGAAAAGAGTTTCTGAGATTATTCAGAACTCTGTTCTGTGAAATTTTACCAAGGGCCATTGACTTCTATGGGAGCTCTTTGTGCTCAGCACTCCTCAGGATCAAGCCTTCCGTCAGAAGAGTGATGGGAAGCACACTGTAGATCAAAAGGCCATGCACAGACTGCAGCTTTGGGTGTACCATCACACATTACAGCAACAGTTCCAAACATAAGAGAAGCTAATCTTTCTGCATTTCAGGGCTTTAATATACAGGGGATGACTATGTGACAGCAGGACATCTTCCATCACTGCCAAAGCCCTCTTTCCACCTGCCTGGAAGTTAGGCCTCACCACACATTTAAGCTGCACTGCTTCCAATATCCTATGCCTGAACCTCAATCACAGACACAGCTGGAGTAATTGAATTTATAATATAAATTTATATTTATATTTATAAAATAAACATATTTTTCTTCAGGATAAGTGACAACTAATTAATATTTCTAAAGCCTTTTCAAACCAGAAAGTGCTATATCTCATTGCTGAGTATTAAAACAACATTGTTGCTGGGAATCCAGTACCATTTCTTGCTTGGGCTGTGGGAAGTAAATGAAATAGGGCTGCTTCTTTCCATTGTGCTGCTGCCATTCATAGAATCCATCTGCCAGCACTACACAGCGCCTGCCCTTTACCAGAGGTCCCTTTGGGAAGAGAAGATTTGACCATGTCACAAATCAAAGCAGATGGCAGCTTCGAAGGTATTAAAATAAAAGGATTGTTGGGGTGGGAGAAGGAGGGGAGGATAAGGCCATGGTTGAAGTATAGGGAACACATTTCTTTATAACACTTTTTGTATTCTATAACTGATCCTCAAATGCATAGACATTAAAGCTGTAGATCCACACTGGGGTTCTGTTCACATAAAACTATGCTCTGATATCAGGGTTTATGCCACCATTAAAAGCTCTTGATGAAGTTAGAGCCTTACTATGTAGATAATTCCTGTATATGTGTTTTATACATAGTAATCTGATAGTGTCCCATAATGTATTTTAATTCTTAGGTGGTTAATACATGGTGGTGGCAGCATGAGAACTCCACACTAGCACAAGATGGAAATCTAGTCATTCTATTCCACTCCATTCAGGAAGTCTGATTTAGTTTTAAATATGTCACTGTAGTAATTGGCACTCTGTCTACTCCCTTTCATTAATATCAATGGGAGATAGGCACCTAACTGCCCACCACACACCAAAATTAAGTTGGAGGTGTTCTGCAAGTAATACTCAGGGTAATTCTGAGAGTCTCTAACTCACTGAAGGTTATGAGCAGTAAGACAAAATAATTCTTTATGTTCTCACCTTCCATAATTTAGAGCGTGACAGAACCCCCTCTTATAGACTCCCACCAAACAGTACACCCACCTATTGGCTGAGGGGGGCAGGTTAAGTCTACCTATGGAGCTCCTTGTGCTGCTGCTCAATTGGCTTAACAGACAAGCTTTCTATTAATTTTAAGTAGTATTTTATTCCCAAAGCTTTCTTTCTATAGAACCAATGTCTTTGTTTTCTCCAGCCTGAACTGTACTTGAACCAAACAGCACGTTATCTTAAGGCCACCTAGTCAAATACAGCATGCGAAAAGCTATCGCTTGTTGGGTTCTTCTGTTTCAATGAAACTGAGATGCTAGGTTTTACAGTGTGTCACTCAGAAGGATTTATTTTCTGTGCAACAGGGTGGTGGTGGCCAATTCTTGTTAGGATTTACAAGTCATTAGTAGCACTGCTAGGAGTTGATGATTATAAAATCTTCCTTCTCTCAAGACTCATTAAATGCAATAATATTGTAAACTTACCTTGTAGGAGGGTTTCTCCATCATGGTATCGCTGCAACAGTTGGAGGTTTTATACTGCATTTTGGAAGGGTCAGCTTCTCTAAACCAGGCTGGGACCAGTCCCCAGCGCATAGCCGCAAGGACACGCTCAGAAGAGTCAGCATCCTTTCACATAAAATAGAAAAGCACCTCATGCCAGTACACAAGACAGGAGCAGACAGCAAATTACAAAGTAATCAGAGCATATTGTAGCTCTCTGCCTTCTCCATTATATAGTGGAGACTACAACAGATCACAGCAAACTCACTCACTACAACTAGTGGCAGAGAGCCTAACAAGAAAAGAGGAGCTTACAGATAACTTATTAAAGTAATATCTTACATTTTAAGAAGAAAGGTTACTTTCTGACAAGAAAGAAACTTTTAGTTGCTGTTCTGCTAGTTACTTTTCTTGGCAATTCTATCACTTCTGTTTTGTATGGGTGTGAGAATATACTCAGTGCTGATATGTGACTGCAACCGAAAAATGATTCAAAAGTAATCAGTAATTATTACTCCTATGAGAAAGTCATTGAAAATATGCAAGGGATTAATTTTCAGACCCAGCAATATGCAATATGGCTATTTTTCAAAAATAAATATAAACACCACTGGTTATAAGGAACATTTACTATATAATACAATATTTGCGTATAATAGTAAATTTGCAATTTTTACTTCACTAATACTATTCAGAGATCTTCCACTCTAAGCATATTATACATTCTGTCCTACTGAAAAAAGTCCCAGCAACATCATCATCTTAGGGCCTTCCCCAATGTAATGAATAATTATAAAAGGACACTGTTAGGTTCCTTAATTTTATTTAAAAAAAAAAAATTCTTAAAAATGTTACAAACAATAACTTTGTTTTAATAATCTGAGCATTTTTAAAGTCTAACTTACTTTCACTGTTCACATTTTTGCATTTTTTCTCAGTTTGGACAATGGAAACAGACTGTGGGTTTCACTTCTGCTTCTAGTCAAATTCACTTTCTGATTCTCAGGTGGCAGCCAAAAGCTGCAATGTTTGGGTGGCTAATACCACAGGAAAATGGTTTGTTAAAAAAAAGTTCCCAATGAACAAAACTACACAGAAACATTTCTATTGGCCTTGAGTTTTGTAAAACCTTTCAGGCCTACAAGCAGAATAGAAAGCAGCAAAGAAGAGCACAAATCCAATTGTTTCTGCTTCAACATTGTAAATAAAGTGTGTCACACTGTCCCCAAATAGTGAATAAGCATGGAAAGTAGTTTAATAAAGACAACTGTATGATCAGATGTTTGCTTGTGCTCATAGTTAGGCCTCTGGTACGCTTGAGACCACTACCTATGATACTGACCAATACCATCTCATTGTTTCCTTGTACTCCTCCATCAGTCTGCCTATGCCCATCTGTTGTCTCTGGTCTTACACACTGATTGTAAGTTCCTTGGGACAGGGACCATCTTTTTTTTTTCTATGTTTGTATAGCACCTAGCATAATGGGGTCCTGGTCCATAAATGGGGCTCCTAAGCCCTACAGTAATACAAATAATAAATAGATATGTTTCAAGCACCATCTTTTTCTGCTTTGTGATCTCATCAGCTATTGCAGGAGAACTGTGGAATTTTAAGTATAGTATTTAAGCAGAAAAGTAAATGAGGAAGTAGTTTTCAAATGCTGTGCAGGTGTTTTGGGTTAGAATGATAAAGTGTTAATATTTTTAATTTTCACCTTTAAATATTTCTGGTTCTACAAATCTAAGTAGTTGTAACAAATACCTAATTCCTGACATTTCAGCAGAACTTAAAACACCTTTTTACTGTAGAAGTAGGAACACATACGGCACTACTAATACAGCAAGCACGTGTACTGAAAAGCCTGAAGTGTCAGTATGAATTCCTGCAAAGCACATATATTAGCAGTAGGAGTCTGGAAATACAGAACTAGAGTTAAACTACTAAGGCTTGGAGAGACCGAAAACTGTAATGCTCCAAAATATAAAGATATTTATATCAAACTGGTCAAGTACAGTTGTGAAATATACAGTTACCCCCCTTCAAACTACAAGTCATTGTATAGGATGCATCATAATGCATGCTAAGTATTTTGTTTTGCTTGAAGGTTACCTTCTCAAAGTGTCGTCGAGAAACCAGAACAGGGCTGTTGGACTGGGGACTCTTGTTGTAGGAGGGGCTATATTTATCAGCATCTCTCCATTCAGGTTGTCTTGTTCTACCATGGTTATCACGGTACACACAGGCTCGGCGGATGCGATCTGCTCCCAGAGCGCAGGCTGTGCGCCCACACATTCTTCACAAGTTTCCTAAAAGAAGAGGACATTATATGCTGTGGAACAATGGCCTCAAATCTGATTTCAGATGACAAAGCATGAATACATTTCACCTTCACACTGGACACAAAAGGAGCAATTTACTACATGTACGTCTTCCCCTACCACTCAACCCCTTGTCCACTCTATGGCAAAGTGTCAGGGCTTTATTATTTACAGAGCCCAAAAGTGTGCTGGATATTGTAAAAAAGCCACTAAGACTTAAATAATCTAAGTAAGCATACAATGAACAGATGAGAGAACAAGAAGCGAGTGATTGAAGTGTCATATTTAATGCACACCACGTAGTTCGATGGGCATTCCCCCATACCTTTCCCCCCATCTATGATGTTAACACTTCTTTCAGTGGGATGACTAAGGATTGCAGTTGAGTAATATTCAGTGGAGCAAGGGAGGCTGGGAGGACACATGCTCAAAGTTATCTTTAATTGTTACATGGTGCTTAGATAGAAGAAATAGGTGCCTTGGAAAAAAAACAAGACAGATTGGTGTTGCTGCCCACTATATCCACTGAAACAGACCCCTGGACACAGGCTGGGGGAAGCCCTTTGTTCCCCTGTATTTACTTTAACCATACATCTAAATCTACAGGAACCAGTAAGTCAGGGGAGGCCCCATGCAGCACAGCTCTGGGAAAGGGGGAGTGGGAATCTCTACTCTGGGTCACTGGTTGTTGGACTGGGGTCTCTCACTGTAAGAGTGATTTGAGGGCCTGCCTGGTGGAGCATGGAAAAGGGGGTCCCCTGCCCGGAGAGAGAGGGATTTGGGGACCCCTGCCCAGAGGGAGGTGGTCAGGGGACTGAGAGGGGTTGCTGGTGGGGGGAAGGGGAATTGTAAGGGGGTTCCTGGCTGGGAAGGGGGCTGCAGCGCTCCTTGCCTGGGAGCTGTGGGGCTTCCTGGTGGGGGGAAAAGGGGCTGGAAGAGCTCCCTGCCGAGGGAGGGGGGGGCTGCAGGGGTCTCCGGTGAGGGACTGTGGGGGGGGGGTTCCCGCCCAGGGACAGAGAGGGTCTCCGGTGAGGGACTGTGGGGGGGGGGGGTTTCCCACCCAGGGACAGAGGGGGTCTCCGGTGAGGGACTGTGGGGGGGGTTCCCGCCCAGGGACAGAGGGGGTCTCCGGTGAGGGACTGTGGGGGGGGCGGGGTTCCCGCCCAGGGACAAAGGGGGTCTCCGGTGAGGGACTGTGGGGGGGGCGGGGTTCCCGCCCAGGGACAGAGGGGGTCTCCGGTGAAGGACTGTGGGGTTCCCGCCCAGGGACAGAGGGGGGTCTCCGGGGAGGGGCTGTCGGGAGGGCGGGTTTCCCACCCAGGGACTGAGGGAGACTGACTGCGGGGCGGGAGGGGGGCTGCCCAGGGGTATGCTGGCCCCATGGTGGGTTTCTATTGGGCCTGCTCCGTCGCCCAGCCCAGGGTAGGGCCCGCTCCCACTCACCCGGCCGTTACCGACACCTCAGCCCGCCCGCTGCAGCCGCCAACAGCCCTGGGGCGGGTCCCAGCCGCCGTCTGTGAGTGGGCGGCGATGGGCACGTGACGGGGGTGCTGCCGGCCCCCGCCAGGCTCTGCCCCGGGCACGCGGCCTGCCCCACGGACTGGCGAGGGAGCGGGGCGCGCGCGCGCCTCTGGTCCCGGCTGGCTCTGCTCGCCAGGGGGTGAGCGCGGGCGCAGCCCCGCCGCAGCCAGGCTTCTCCCTGCTCCCGGCCCCGGCCCCAGCTCCCCGGGGCCGGGACCCGCCGCAGAGAGGGCTGGGGCTTTGCCGGGCTGGCCCCAGCTCGCAGCACCCGCTGCGGGGGAGCCGAGCTCCACGCGAGGCCCCGCGCCAGGCTGGGCTATGTAACGGCTGGGTAGGGGGGAACTAGAGGGCAAAGGTGAAAAATCGGGAGGAGGGGGGCTAATAGGAGCCTATATAAGAAAAAGACCCAAATATTGGGACTGCCCCTATAAAATCGGGACATCTGGTCATCCTATGGCTGGAGGAAGGGCCGCGTTTGGGGGCTGTCCAGGGCGGGGAGGGAAAACAGGGGCACAGGCACCTCTACGTGCCTTCTCTCTCTCGAGCTCTAGGCCCCCAGCTCTGCTCCGCTGCAGGGCTCTGGGCACAGCCCAGATGCACTTGACAGTCACAAACCTGCCCCCAGTAGTGCTCTGCACAGGCACCCTGTGCAAAGGACCGTGTAACCCCCTCAGTCAGGCCAAGCTGGTGAGGCTATATCATCAACCGCATCGGAGCGCGGGTTCCAGCCCGAGCTGGCGGAATGAGTGTTCCTGGCTCCCCGCCCTTCTGTCAGCTGCACATCTCTGGCAAAGACCCTTCCCAACCAAACCATGGCCTCCGCTCATGGCCAGGGTCTGTGTCCGCAAGACGCGTGGTCAGCTGCCCACTCAGCCTTGTGTTTTGCTGCAATTCCCCTAGTGCTGCAAAACGGGAAATAGGACCACTCTAGTAAGAGGAGACACAGAGTTCATTCTCCTAGCTGACAGACTACTGCAGAAACCTCAGGCTAGCACTGCGGGTTGCACAGGTGCATGTGTTGCCCTATAGTGGCCAAAGCCTCAGGACCAGGAGAGACAAAGGTTTGCTTAAAACAAAAACACAAAAGTGGGAGGCTCATGCAGAAGGTGATGAGTAAGGAGAACTCCTTGAGTATCAGCACAGGATATGGTGAGCCCCTCCAACAGGGCGGTGGGAGAAGTGAACAGAAGAGGCAATGACAAAAATAGGTGCTACCCTAGATAATCACTCTGTTAAAGCATGCAAGACCGGCATTGTCTATGTCAATCTCCCTACCAGTCGCACATGCCTTGTCAGTCTTGCAGGAATGAGTTGGTGCAATGCCTTTGGCTACACCTTTAGGCCAATAATAAATTATGTAAATTCCATCAGGATCTTTTAATACTTTGTTTAATGTTACATTATATGGTGACACTTTGCATAAAAAAATACAGGCAGAGTAGAACAAAGATCAATTACAGGTGCTAGAAGCAGACATCTCTCCTGTTTTCCCCTTAACTCACACGTTAACCAAAATGATGGCTCCAGAGAGGAATGACAGCAGCTCTGGTTGATATATTACACGCTGTTTGATGTTACACATCACCATATTGCTTCTTTCATATTCAAAAATCTAACAGGTCACATTTCCTCAGGATACTACAGCACACCAAAAATCACGTAATCCTCTACCACTTATACAGTAGGCTTTCAGTGTTGGATCTAAGAACAACTGAAAAACCAGTTACTGATAACTACGGGAATATGAACAGCCAAACCAGTTATACACAGACAGTGTGTTCAATTGATTTACACTTTACAGAGACTATTTCCTTCTGACAGGGTTATGCAAAACTAGAGCTAGGCACTTATTTCCCATTCTTTGACTGAATATAACTGCAAGCCAGCCAATCCCAACCCACTGTGTTGAGGGGTAAGTACCCTGGGAGAAGATCAGCCTGTCATTTTCCATGAAGATGATAGCGGAAGGCAGCCAAGTTCTATAGCCTGTGGGAGAGGGAATTGTATTATTTTATTTATTTACCGTGTCCTGTTTTTAAGGGTCTTTTAAAGACAAATCGACTAGCAAAATTAGTGATAATTAAAAGCACACTAATTTCAGATTCCAAGTGACTTAATGGGTTTGATACTGCATTACCATGATAGGAATGGTTAAAAAAGGATGCATTGGAAACACAGGACCTCCAGACTGCAGAGTCCAGCAACTTGGTATTAAATGGGCTGATTCTTCAGAGGGGTTTATAGATTTAAGTGAAACTGAATGCTTCTTAAAACCTCCTATCAGGGCATAAAAACACCACAATTTTATTTAGAAAAACCCAAATAACTGTCCTAGTTTTACTAATGATAAAAAGCTGCTGTAGTGAATGTGATTCCAATTCAGTGTCCAGAACAGAGGGGAACCAAGAAAACCAAGAACATTCTTCCTTTATGTCACAGTGCAGTCTCAGAAAGACAGTTTAGCCAACCGAGGCCATGATTACGTCCACAGGAAGCTCTTCTCCACTGCGGGCTGTGACCTGCATTGTTACAATGTCTGTTAGGACAAGACGAGAACGCACCAAGAGGTCATGGCCACCCCGAAACACACCTGGAACAGAGAAGAGAAGAGGGAAGAGAATAAAGTGCTTGAATGCCACTCACTCATCCATCAAATTCTAAGGATACTCATGTGGCTGGAGCAAGGTCCACTCTCCAAAGAGCATCAGCAGAACATAGTCCAAAAAATCCCCAATGCAGCTGGATAGTTATAAACCCCACAGTAGCACATTACAGTACCCGGATGAGTTAGTCACTAGTATAAATCTTTCAAAACCCAACGGAAATACAAATTACATTTATATTTTAGACTCAAATGGGGAGAAGATCAAGACATTTCTGATAGCACCATCAGTTGCTCACCCAGTATGCATTTTAGTTTAACATCTAGAATTACATTCAGTTTGTTGCTCAAGTCCTCCTTGCATCTCCCATAGGATACCTCAGTTCACCTCATTCTGGAAATCCAGGGACTCCCACCAAGGTTGGGGTAACAGCTTCCTGAAGATCATGCAGGGCAGTTCTGAACTCAATTCAAACCATCCCAAGGGATTGGGCTTGTCCCCAATCCCTATCCCCAAGTAATTCTTCTGATCCCAACATTATCAGCTGCCTGAATTTGAAGGGATGGGGAGCACAACAGAACAGGTCAATTAATGTTATATGAGGCTGTAGCAACTGGGCGATAGGCTGTGTACTAGTTGGGCTAACATCCTGAACACACTACTGTTCAGTCTCAAAACAGACAAATCCCTGTGTATCCCCAGAGTCGCCAAGAGTGCCACATAAGGTGGGGCAGAGATCCCAACGGAGAATCCCAACTGCTTACCTGCCAGGTACAATGTGTGAGAGTTCTTGTTGTCTGGCACTTTATCCGATCGCTCACACGGCTGCATCCCCAGGAACTTCACAATATTACTGACTGCCTCTGTTAAAAGAAACAACAGAGGGTCAGTTTCATGGGTTTATTTAACATCATTATTTTAACAGCGTCCAAAGGTACGGTAAGGCCCTCCTCCCAGTACAGAGAAGAGATGTGGTCTCTGCCCAAAGGGGCTTAGAAAGTAGCTCTTCACAGCAGAGAGAGCCTCCATGTGTGTTCGTACAGGGCCCAGCTCAGTGGGGCCCTGATCTTGAGAGAGATCTTTGGATACTAATGCAATACAAATCATAAATAATAATTTTGTACATGACACAGCAAGGGTGCATGGGTAACAAAGGTGACCAGGAAGGAGGATATGGACAGCATCAAGATGACTGCACAGTAACTCAGCAAGGATAGTGCACAGCAGTGGTAGAAATTATTTGAGGAGATAAAAGTGGATAAAATGAAGGAGGAGACAATGAGCTTCTTTCAGGCCTTGCAGGAGACATGGGTCTTCAGGAGGGATTTAAAATAAGAGAGGGTTGTAGCTTTGAGTACCAGTTCAGGGAGGGTATTCCGTGCATGAGGTGACAGGGAAGACAGCACAGAAATAGCCAAAGAGACAATGGACAGCAACCTAAGGACTAATCCCCATCAGGCAGTGACGATTAAAGGGAGCAACACAAAACTGCATGATGAAGGCCCAATATAAAAAGTACCCCCAGAAGCTGTCACCCCAACAGACTTCAATGGGCTTTGGAAGAGGCCCAGATAGAGTCTTTAAAAATAAACAAACAGAGTGTGAGGATGAGAACAAGAGAGGTCATTTCAGGATCCCTCCTCCTCAGCTTCATATTACGTCTATGGTTTACTCCTCCTTCCTACTTCTGGGCCCTAAGGTGCAGCCTAACTCCTCCTGTGCAAGGACAGCTAGAGTTAAGGCTGAACCATGTTCCAGCTTCTTGAAAAGGGTGTTGCTCAAGACCAGTGTGAGGTGCTCCCTTCCTTCCTCATACGCCATTCCCAGTCCCCAAAGGCTCAGGATACTCAGAATGTAGGATGTGTTTCCATCACAACAATGACCAAACCAACATGGTTGCTTTTGAAATTAAAAGCAGCTTTTTGTCATGAAAGGCCAATACTGTGCACAACAGGACACATCCAATTCTGTGAACCTACACCAGAGATGAATTTGGCCCGTCACAATCTTACTCAGAAAGAGGTCTGTATTGGACCTTAGACCTGAACTATGACTCCAATTTCAGGGTGTAGAACTAGACGCCCAAAGGAGCCTCCAGCAGACCAAAGGGAGCCACAGCTCTAAGGGTATATCTATATTGCAGCTGGGAGGTGTGATTTCTGCATAGGCAGCCAGACTTTGGCTAGCTCAGCTCAAGCTAGTACGCAAAAAATAGCAGTATGGATGTTGCAGCAGTGGCCATGGCTTAGGCTAGCCTCTCAAGCTCAGACCCAGGGGGGTAGGGGGGCCTGGACTTGGGCAGTTAGCCCAAGCCACCACCAGTGCTGCAACATCCACGCTGCTAGTTTTAGCATGCTAACTTGAGCTGAGCTAGTGCGGAGTCTGTCTACCTGTGCTGGGAATCACATCTCCCTGCTGCAGTGCAGACATACTCTAAAAGGCCAGAGTTCAGACTGCCTCTTGCAAGCAGGGAAATGCTAGGAGTTCTGTGGGGGTCAGAGACTTCCTTACCTTCCAATGTTTTAATGGTGGATAAAGTGAAGGTCTCTTCCTTTTCAAACTCATCACCCACCTCGTCCCAGGCTGCTCCAAAGTTTGGCTTCAGAACCCTCTGGATGTGATCAGCTACAGTTACCTCAATGTCTTCAAGCTGATAGGGAAAGAAAGTTTGACAGAAATAAGATAGTTCTTGTTGGGGGAAAGCTATAGACTTGGCTCACTGCAATCAAGTAAAGACTGTGACATTTACTTTTGATCACGGATTTTCGCAGAAATTAGCTTCCTGTCTCCCTTCTGATTTATTTGAGCAATGATATTTTGGTCCAATCTGTTTTGATTGGGTATTGGAGTTGGAAGAGCCTTCAGCTCTTCCATGCCCATGGTTTTATGATAGGACTTCCCATTCCGAGCACAGCTCTCAACCTGCCAAAGATCAAAATGTTTGAGAAAGATCCAAAAGAAGGGACCACGCACAAATAAAATTTAACCAAATAGAGGCAGGTGCTTGGACTAATGCAAGGTTTACATTTCTGGAATACTGAGAAACTTCTCTATATTTTGCATCCCAGCTCATCATTTCTGAGGTCAGTAATGCACAGTGAGAACCTCAGGTCCAAGAAGAACTGACCTCAGAGTCCATAATGGAGAAGGGTACATGCCTGCATTTGAGACCTTCTCAGGAAGTATCATATCTGATACAATCCACCACTGAATGTTAGGTGAGCTGAGCTGTTGGTGTGGCCACATTTATGGGAGGTGGAACTTGCCTCATTGGATAAGCCCATCTCTCCAGTGCATATACACCTGGAAACACTCCTCTGCAGGGGTATGATCAAGATCCCCTCATAATTCTAGTTTAATTAATGGATGGACTCTGGTTGTTATTTAAAATTGCTCAAGTGCCATAGCAGAGAGGGATGAGTGTCTCATATAACCTGGCACAGAGTAGGGTCTAGCTGCGCAGCGTCCTTTGGAAAATCCTCTCTGTTCTCTCTGCTTGGACAAAGCTCCACCAGCTCTTACTACAGCTCATGCTGACTTACTGCCCAGTAGTTGCTACAATCAGATACTCAGTGTCTGGTGAGGAAGTAGCAGGGAAATACAGGAGCCAACAGAACAGGTTAAGGTTCAAACACATCACATCTTCTACTCCAAAAGGCAAACAAAGCCACCCTGTGTGAAGCAACCAAATCTGTTGGCTAAGCTCAAGATAACTTTTAGCTCCCAATAAGCAAGAGAGACCTCGGCACAAAGATTGGTTTTGTGCTCAAAAGCTGTCTGGATATAGCAGTGGACTCAGACAGAAGCCCTTACACAGAACCCTAATACAGCCCTTGTCTCACTGCCAAAAGGAAGGAGCCAAGGTTCCCTTCCAGGCTCAAGAGCCAGCAATGGAATTTTCCTGGTACCAGAGTCAGACTCTGGCCTATGAAGTGAAACGCATTCAGTGCAAGAGCTGGCCAAACAGCCTCCATTCATTAAAGCAGCTACTGTGTTGGTGGAGCCCACTGTCCTGTTTTGAGCATTGACAGGTTATTTTTAAAGTCAAAAGCACTTGTTCAAGAACAGAAGGAGCTTTATTTACCCTCCAACAGAGAGTTCTAGTTCACAGGAGAGCTGCCCATGCTGCCCAAGGCATGAGTAGGAACCATGCCAGCTATTCCACACAGCTTTGACAACACCCTTCATTCCTGATGCGTGACACAGCATGCTAACGCAGGGCAACCCAACCTGAGGGAGACACCACAGCCTCTATAAAGACAGATGTCCAGTGTATCCATGTATGTGCATGAAGAGTACTCATAGGAAGGTACTCCAGGTTAGGTAGAGTAAACCACCTGTCCATGCTAAGATTTTACAGCTTATGAAGCTCAGAGCTTCATTAAATTTGTGTCTTGGCCCCAACAATCAGAAGAGCAGCTGCAGAGACTGGGGAAACTCATGACAAGGAACTTCCATCTCTCCATGGGAGGAACCCCACACCCCTCTTTACAAAAAGTGCCCAAAGCTTCTGTGGCCAGATTACATTTCAGAGGAACAGGCTATTGGTGCACAGAAAATACAAGGGAAACAAAAGCCCCTGGACCTACTGAAGCTCCAGTTGTCAGATCCTTACCACGTACTCATCCTCATAGCCCTCATCGTCGGCTTCGCCGGTGTTTAGGTCACAATCCTTGACGGTGAATTTCATCATGCAGCTGAACGTACAGGCCACTGGGGAGCGGGGTGGCAAAGGAAAGGCTCACGTTACCATCTGACATGCATTTCTCTTCATGGGCGGGAACGTGGTGCAGTGTTCAAAATAGGGGACCGGAAGAGTCCTGGGTTCTATCCTCAGTTCTGCCACTGACTTGCTGTGTGAACTTGGGCAAGTCACACTTCCCCTCTTTGTGCTTCAGTTTCCCAAATGTGAAATGTATACATTCTATCTATTTAGATTTAGTAAATGATTACAGATACAGTGGGCTGTGAGAATTGTTTGTAAAACACTGAGATCCTTAGATTAAGTTGTATTATTCTTCATGGGAGGATCTCAAATAACTTTAGGAATGCTCATTAAATAAGCCTCACTGCCCCTGTGAGATACTCAAGATATTATCTAGGAGTCACTTCACCTACCACTGAAATGCTGTCACCTCTGCATTGCAACACAACAGCTGATTAATACTTCTTTACAAATTAAGACAGGCAGTGATGAACCATCCCAGATGAAACAAACTACCCAGTGAACAAAAGAAGAGGTATAGCAGTCATCAGTTGTGTTACTACAAAGAAAACCAAATGAGACTGAAGCGTGGAGAGAAGCCGTTTCACTTTCTGATTGGTGAGGGCATAAGTGAGCTGGAGACTCAGCTGTACCCATTCTAGAAAGCATTCCAACTTCTATCTACCTACTGTAGGTACTTATGTGGCCCCCGTTCCCATAGTGTCTGAGTGCACTACAAACATCTTATAACATCCCAGAGAGACAGAGCAGTATTATTATCCCAGTTTCACACATGGAGAACTGAAGCACAGAGAGACTAAGTGGTATCTGTGGCAGAGCAGGGAACTAAATCCCAGTCTTCTGAGTCCCAGGCTAGTGCCCTTACCACCAGACCATCCTTCCTTTCTTTAGAAGTTGCCTGAGCAATCTCATCTTTCAGTCATAATATCCAATTAAGGGTAGCGGTAAGGGCATTTCCAGTGCAACGGGTGTCCCAGGCCTATGCTGCAGGGGAAAGACAACTACTTTTAAGAAATTAGATTAGGCAAGGAAGGAATTTAGGCTCTGTTAGTGTGGGACCCTCCAAATGTAGCTCCCACAGACCTCGTCAATAGCCAGCACCACATTAATTGTTACGTTCACGCCAAGCAGTCTTCCTAGTGTCTGAGAAGAAGGGAGACAAAGGGCTGTGCACAGCCTCACTCTGAAATGCTCTGAAGCAAGTTAACCTAGGAGAAGAAGTGGGAAGAATTCTTCCAGGAGGGGAGCCTTGAAAGGCTATATCGCACAGAGTGGTGAAAAGAAACAGTACTCAGGGCTGTTGGATGGTGTGCTCACTTACCAGCTATAGTAAATGGCTTGTACATGGGGCAGAGGGTGTGGGGAACACAGTATGGGTTATTTGAGGGGAATGGCAATCTACGAGGACAAGCTGCTTACCTGCTGTGGGGTCCTCTTCAGGCAGCGCCACCAGCGTGTAGCAGATACCAGGCTGGTTATACAATAGGCTTTTGGCAGGTATGTAGCCAATGACCTCATACCCCTCTGTCGGCTCCATCTGTACCGTGACGTTCTCCAGGATCTGATCATTCAGTGTATTTGTACAATCAAACTACACAGGGAAAGAAGGGGAAGCAACAGCTTGAAGCCTTTAATGATGGACATAATAGGAGATAGTGATTCAGGCAGAGGACTTGCTCAGTATGAATTTTAACACTGACCGCCTTTTGCAATATCTGCTACCTAAATACAAACTCTGTTCTACTGGATGTCGACTGGTGAAGTCAAAGGACCTTCCTGTGAAGGTTTATTTAGACATGTACCACGTAGACATGTAGAGAAGCTGGCATTTCTACTTTTTCAGCTGAGAAGTTAAAAACCCCAATGGATGCAGAAACCTCTGTAAACATTTAATAGGAAAAGAAATTTAAAATAAATAAAGACACACTGGCCTAGTGGCTCGATCTTAGCCTTCTGCCTGAGAGGAATCAGAGGGTAGTTCGTCTCTTTCAGTACAGTATTGTATCTTAGTACTTTGTGCAGGGCAGTTTTAAATGTCTCCAGAAAGACAGCTTTCCATCACTTCCCCAGGGAAAGTATTCTAAGATCTTCACCGTAAGGAAGGTTAGATTGACATATATATAGCCTACATTTTCCTTCCTCAATTTAATACAAGTGCAGTATTTCAGAGCTGAGTTGGAGGTGGCCCTTCTAATGGCTAGAGCAGAGGAGGGGGAAATCAGAACACCTGGCTTCTATTTAGGTGCTGCCACTGACTCATTATGTGACCTCAGGCAAGTCACTTCACCTCTCTGTGTGTTTACGTGGGTGTAAAATGGATGTAGATAATGCATGTGTGTCTCTGTAAAGACTTTTGAGAGCCTCTGTAAAAGGAGTTAGGTAAGCATAAAATATTCATACTCTTCATAAACTAACTAGCTGCAAAACTCCACATGCCCTGGGCCACTTGGAGTCTCAGATGCCCAGGTAAAAAGTTGCACATGCATCATAAAGAATGCCTCAGACATAGCAGGAGCATGCCTGGGGCATAGCCAAGCAATACAGAGGGACTATAATATTATTCATGGCTTAAATGAGTATAAGTCCTCTCTCCTCTTGACCTGTCTTTCTATTGTAACCTCACACTGTCAAATTAAGGAAGCTCCACCCTTTCTTGACCCTGACTCTGAGGCCTCTGGTTGAGGAACATTTCCCTCCCACCCCATAAACAAAGTAGCCCTCCACAGTCCACATACACACTATGAATGAGAACAGCACCACCTAGTGATTGTGTACACGCTTTAGATCAGAGGTGGGCAAACTATGGCCGGCGGGCCACATCTGACCCGCGGGACCGTCCAGCCCAACTCCCTGCCGGGGAGGCTTACCCCCTGCCCCTCCCCTGCAGCCACGCCACCACGCGGGCAGCGGGGCTGTGTGCTCCTGCAGGGCAGAGCGGCAGCGTTTCTGGCTCCAGCTGGGCGGCGCGGCTGCCAGACATGCTGCTCTGAGCAGCATGGTAAAGGGGTGGGTAAGGGGCAGGGGATCCCGGGGAGCAGTCAGGGGACAGGGAGCAGGGGGCGGTTGGATGGGGCAGAGATTCTGCGGGAGGAGCAGGGGACAGGGAATGGGGGGAGGTTATATGAAGGGGGTCCCAGGCGGTGGTCCTGGGAGGGGGCGGTCAGGTGACAAGGAGCTGGGGGAGGGGAGGAGGGGGGCTGGATGGGGGGGTGGATAAGGGGCAGGGGCCAGGCTGTTTGGGGAGGCACAGCCTTCCCTACCCGGCCCTCCATACAGTTTCGTACCCCAGTGTGGCCCTTGGGCCAAAAAGTTTGCCCACCCCTGCTTTAGATGTACAAGATGCACACATGCTTAGGTTACATTCAGATTACTTGGGCCCAGAGTATGGAAGAAGCGGTCTCAATACTATTTACCTCTGCTACATATTGTGAACTAAACAAGACACACCACTGGGAAGAAACAGCCCAGTGGGTAATTAACAATTAGGAGATTATTTTCACAACCCTGTAGCAGCATCCTACGCACCTGGAACACCAAGTGGTTGACAAATGTATGTTTGGTGCAACGGATCACGTACTCAGTCTCAGATTCTGTAAGAGCCACAGGCTCTGGAGAGGACTTGAAGAGCGGGCCCAGCCCTTTGAACTCTGGGATAGCTGCCAGTTGCTCTAAAACAGAGTTAACAGAAAGAAACTTTTCTTTTTCCGAACTCCCAGGTGTCAGATAGCAGGTCTCATTCAGAGGCTCTAAGAAGCACCTGTTAAGTCACCTGAAAGTGTTTTAGCAAAGAGCTACCAGCAACTAAATATATTAATTAGGGCATTAAAATCTAGCACCAAATCATTTCTTTGGACATGCCACCCATTCACCTAAGTAGAAGCCAGACACGAGCATGCCCTGAAGGTAGAGCTGGATCATATAAGTGAAAGTGCCCAGAACAGAGAGAGATTTCAAAGCTCAATTAACTCCTGTTCATCTCTGTAATAAAATCACTGATCCAATACTGTGCAAAGGGATAGATTCAGGGTGACTGTGACCACTCTGACAGGAGCAGTGAAGGGCCCCAAACCTGGTCCCAAGGTGTGCATGAGCAGGGGGAACATGAAAGAAAGCAAAACACCACACACATACAGGAATTAGGGGCTTAGGTCAGCCAATCTCCCGGGCCTGGTATTGATCGGTTTTTGAGTGCACACATTCACCATTCCTGCTGCATTTATAACCTGCAAAATCAGAAGTATTGTTGGCCCTTCAAGTTTCGAATCCCCTCCAGATGAGGGGCATAGGAATTGCCATATTGGTTAAGCGTAGTGGCGCATCTAGTCCCGTATCCTATCAGTGGCTAGTATCAGAAACGTCAGCAGATATGCAAGAAAAACTGCTGTGGGCACTTGTGAGATAACCTGCCCTCAGGAGAAGATCCCCTAACCATAACACCACTAGTTAGAAGTTGGCTTGAAGCACAATGGTCTATTTCCCCTTCATGAGGGTCAACTCAGATGGTGAAAGACTACAGGATTTAGGCAGGCTCAACAAATCACATGACCGCTACGTCCGCATCTCTTCCCCCTACAAAGGGGTAATGAGAGATGCCCCACATTCTACTTACCTTGGAATATTTCTTGCCTTGTTGCTGCCACTTTCTCTGGCTGTTTGACCACAGTGATAGGAATACTTTCTGCAGGGACAGAAGCAAAACAGGACAGAGAAATGAACTGAGAAGATCACAAGCTCACATGCAGAAAACATCTTGATTGGGACTCCTATAGAATATGAAGGAAGCCCATTTTTTGTCTTGCTATAGACTCCATTACTCTCACCCCCAAGTAATGCATCCTATTGTACTCAAAGTCCTAACCTTCACTTCCAAAATAGCTTTGGAACAACAGTAGCTTCAGTGAGGATTATGAGCAATTACTATTATTAGCAGGAGGGTTACAACAGAATCCTAATCTGGGAGCAACTGAATTTACAGCATGGACTTTACAGAAAATAAACACCCCAAAATTCAAACAAGATGGATCTTAACAATTCATAGCACCACACAAACTGGAGAGAAAGACGCCCATGAGGTCCCATCCAGTCCATCTCCTGAGGGGATGTTGGAAGCAATCAGCTTTAATACTGGAGAGGACCGCCCCCTGTTATTCCATGGGTACCTGTTCTTTGTTCTGTGATGAGAGCAGTTGCCAAAGGAACAGATTTCAGGTCAAAGGGTTTCTCAGAGGGTTCCAGGGTATACTGCTGCAGCGCCCTCTCCAGGCCAGGAATGGATACTGTCAAGCCTGAGGAAAGAAGGGAGATCACTGAAGTCATAGCAAACACCAACTCTGTGAGCCACTGAGTCAGAATCCAACTAAAATCTCCATCTCTGCTCTTCTTAATTGGCTAGTGCTGTAGAAAGCATACGTACCTAGTGTTCATGCACTGGACACACTGAATCCAGTATTTCTGAAAATACTATGAGGACATTTATGCAAATGATTATCATCCCCAGAGCAAACCTGTACGCTACAAACATCTGGAATGCTTTTGGCAATTCTATTGTAACCACATTCCTCAGGGCCTGAATCTGGGTCTCTGATGCACAGCCATCACTGCACTACAGCCTGAGAAGTCAGCCACCCTACGGCATTCATACGAGCGGATTTGGAAAGGATAGCTGAAATGCATGTGTCCTTCACATCAAGAGGTAACCTACCAAATGTCTTTACCTGCCCTTACCATTCATGCAATTACTGGACAATTGACAGATTTATGACAGTCTGAAGGATGTTCAAGCTCCCTGGAACCAGTCTGTTCCCTAGGGACCTTGGGTAAAAAACATGCAGCTTTATTCTGAAAAGCCTCCACATTACCATTCAGGATGTAGCCAGCATTGAGAGCTTTCTGCTTCTGCTCCAGGACATTTAGGTAGAACGTGGCTCTGTCTCTCACTTCATTATCATCATCCATCACGCACCTGAAGGCAAGCCAAAACCCAGCTGTGAGCACTGTGAATGTATGCAGAGGACTGATCTACCTTGGTGGTGGCCTAAAGAAACTGAAAATATGCACTGTAGAATAGAGTTAGTTGTGGCACTGGTGATCATACTAATATGGCAATAAATAAATAAATAGTTCACCTCCTTCCGACAGCCATTCTGGGCTTCTCAGATTAATTTTGTGGCACTAAATGCAACAGCAATATTAGAACCTGCCATGGGAGGCAGTGTTCTATATACCCGATAGTGGCTCTAGGACTCTGCACCCAAAATACTGTGCCAGTCCACAGGTCTGATTACGTTCTCTCAAGTGGGTCAGGAGCTCCAATACATCAAGAAAATCCCAGGTTTGTCCAAACATTTAAATTCTTTGGAAGAATCTCTGAAATGTCTGCTGGGACAGAGCGCAGACTATGTAGCTCACCTTTTCAATAACACTAAGATGCTGGGTAACACATCCTCGTTCTGGGCTCCAAATTTAGCCAGCGCACTTACTGCACCTGTAGCAACAGCAAGGAAAACAGGATCAGCTGGCAAAGTTAGCAACTGGAAGTTCCCTCTGTTTTGTGATCTCACTTTAATGCAACAGTTTTAGAGACAAAAGACAAAACGAACAGCAAATTTTTTTTTTAAGTTAATCAGAAGCAGGAAGCCTTCCAAAACAATCAGACAATACAAATTACTCAAGATAGTTAAGTCCAAAGCAGACTGTGAAGAGTTACAAAGGGATCTCACAAAACTGGGTGAGGGCAACAAAATGGCAGATGAAATGCAGTGGTGATAAATGCAAAGTAATGCACATTGGAAATCATAATACCAACTATACATACAAAATTATGGGATCTAAATTAGCTGTTATCACTCAGGAAAGATCTCGGAGTCATCATGGATAGTTCTCTGAAAACATCTGCTCAGTGTGCAGCAGCAATAAAAAAAGCTAATGTTATTATCTATCCCTTTCCTAGTGGCTCATAAGAGAGAAAATATCATAATGCCACTATATAAACCCATGCTATGCCCACACCTTGAATACTGCATGCAGTTCTGGTCTATCCATCTCAAAAAAGATGCATTAGAATTAGAAAAAGTATAGAGAAGGGCAACAAAAATGACTCTGTGAGGAGAGATGAAAAAGACTAAGACTGTTCAGCTTGCAAAAGAGTCGACTGAGGAGGAACATGATAGAGGTCTATAAAATCATGAACGATGTGGAGAAAGTGAATGCGGAAGTGTTATTTACCCCTTCACGTAACAAGAACTGGTGGTCACCCAATGAAAGTAATAGGCAGCAGGTTTAACAAACATAAGGAAGTAGTTTTTCACACAGTGCACAAACAACCTGTTGCCAGGGGATGTTGTATAAGCCAAAAGTATAACAGGGTTAAAAAAAGAATTAGATAAGTTCATGGAGGATAGGTCTATCAATGGTTACTAACCAAGATGTTCAGGGATGCAACCCCATGCTTTGGGTGTCCCTAAGCCCCTAACTACTAGAAGCTGGGACTGGGATGGATCACTCGATAAGCTGCCCTGTTCTATTCACTCCCGCTGAAGCATCTGGCACCAGCCACTGTTGTAAGACAGGATACTGGGCTAGATAGACCATTACTCTTACCCACTGTGGCCATTCTTATGTAGAACACAGAGCCAGGCATAGTGCAGCAAAGTGCTGGCAAATCTTCCTCCACCCATCTCAACCAAAACATCAAAACCTGCCCACTGTGTATTCCTCTACATGGAGACCAGCACTCCTGCTAAGGGATGTTGGAGTTTTCTTACTATGGACAAAGGGTTGTTAGGGACTAAGCCAAGTGCCAAACTGTATTTGAACTCATTCCACAGAAGGTAAAAAGCAAGTGGATTAGCCCACTGAGACCCCTTTACTTAAAGTTTAGTCATATAAATTTACTCAACCTTGAAGGACATGTATCTTTCTAGGCCTGCACCTTACCTGCACGGACCTCCTCATGCTCCAAGACGACCCTGTTGTAGATGAAGCGAATGTATTTTGAAGGGTTATTGGTCTTGGGCCCTTCCTGCCCCAGCAGGTGGAGGATACGGGTGGCCAGGACAGTGAACTCGCAGTCCTCAATGAACTCGCACAGGTGAGACAGGCCAGTCTCTTTGCTCTCAGAGTTTTCCTCAATGATGCTGATGATGCAGTCCACAATGGCTCGCTTGTACTCAAAACCGCCCTATGCAGTAAAGGCCAGTGAGAAAATTCAAAGGAGGCCAGAAGTTCTAACTGGGAATGTTAACCAGCCAGGGAGGGATTTAGTTAGACAGAGATATCCGCGACTGCTGTGTTTGAAAGGAACTGGGTAGCAACACTGCCCCACTCTGTTAGGTCTGCTCAGTGCACTGGGCTACTTCCATGTGTGTACTGCACCTCAAAAAAATTGCACTGACAGAACCATACTGGGTCCAGCTCTTATAAACATGACGGGAATTGGAAGCACATCACAGCCCTTAGTTTTTCAATGGGACTTTGGAGTTACTTCTGTGCTTACTTAGGAGCTGCTAATATTCAAGGTCTCTGTGCAGCTCACTCCAATTAGAGAACAATTACAAACACTCCAATTAAAAAAGCAAGCCTTAAAGAAGGGGCTGCAGCTGAAGGGTTTACATCCCTTTTAAGAAAGGCCCCATTTTGAGCCACTCTGCTGCTAGAATCATTACATAAAACAACCATATGGGGGGAAAAATAATCCCTCTTCCCACACCAGACAACCAAGTATGAATCACAAAGGCAATACATTAGGTATCAAATCAACCACTGCAGGGCCAATCAAATACAGTACATTAGGGGGGGAAGATGAAAGATCAGTATCTCCCCTGGCATACCCTGCAACTAGCTACTAAATACACATAAGATTACCTTCAGATGTTACTTACTCATGTTCATTCTGAACAACGGGGGATTAAACAGAGTGATGTCCTCTTATAATTTACATGCATAATTGTGGGTGCTCTGAATATATTAGGAGCTACATTGGCTGAAAGAGCCATAAAATTGAGTGGTCTGAACTCTGAAACCATATTTCAAAATTATACCAGCCACCCAGGCACAATCTGCACAAATGGAATATTCTGTTTTCAAAGTACAAGATAAGAGGTCTTGGTATGATCCAAAATGGGAAGTTTTAATAGGCAGAACATGATATCATAACTGACAGTGTTAATGCCAGTTGGGTAGCAGGCATATGTGGAGTCCTGAGTGCTATAGGAGATTATTTAGAAAGGGTTTCAGAAAATCTCTAACAGTGCCTTTATGAAATTCTGTATCTGAAGGCACACAGAGAATGACTTCAGGTATGATCCCTCATTGCAACAGCAGGGGGAGCAGAACTAAAATAGTTTTAGGTCATCTGATAATGGATTTTTGACACAAGACAAGGCTTCTTAGAATGTAATGTCAAAATACAATGGGCAACAACAGAAGCTGGTTCAATGTTATGCAGACATATAATGCCAGTGGATCTCCTGTTACATGCATTTGCTTTGAAAGTTAATAAAGCCCAGCAGCAGAATCCCACTCATGCTTCAAATCAGATCATGGAAACATTGATAAATAGTTTTTGATGTCACTTTGCAGACAATTGTCACATATCAAGCTGGCCGTTTCTACTAACCATGCTTACATTGGGATTGCAAGCTTTTCACCTGCTACATAGCACTTGCCATATGGCACTTAATACGACAGGGCCTCATTCTGAAGGGGGCCTCTAGGTGCTACTGCAATACAAATAAATAATAACAACACAAAGTAGCTGGCCAGTAGCCTTACCTCTTCTCGGAGCATAGTGAAGAGGAAATTCATGAGGACTGCATGCTTACGTGGGTACTTCTGACACAAGGCACTGATAGCCTGCACCACCACGACCTGACCAGGTTTAGAAACAGTGCATTTAACTAGGAGAATTCTGTCTTATTTCAATTTGTTTTTTTCTCCCCTCCACATGAATTTTAAGCTGGACTGAGAAGCCCAGGAGACCATAGCTCTCCCTTCATCTACAAGATGGGTAGCATGCACTGGAGAAGCAGCCATAGGGATGAGAGGGGACTCCTCTCTCCATGCACTAGTTAGTCCCTGGAGAAGGCTAGTACTAGGGCCCATTGGAATAGGGATTTAATTACTATGGGTAGTCTCCAGAACAGAGCCTACTAATGGCAGCAAGTTACAGAGACTGTGGGATACTTTGGGGATAGGTCAATACCATCATCCCCTTGCACTCATGTCTCCAGCAGATCTGCAGTCCAGTCTCTGGAAGTGAAAGAGTGGTGTAACCTGACCCAGATTTCAGAAGGCAAGCGTACACAGAGAAAGACAAAGGCCCAGTACAGTTCTCACTGGGGGACACCTTCCATACCTTGAACTCATCTGAGATTTCTGACATGAAGGAGGAGATCTGCTTCATGAGCCGGTCAATGCTGCTCTCACTGCCTGTTTTCAGCAGCGTGGTGATAGCCAGCGTAGCGATGCTGCGGTTGGAATCGGTCACTAGGTTCTCCAGGTCCAAGTTACAGGCAGTCACAGCAGATGGGTGCTTCATGGCAACCTAGTGAGGAGAAACAATGGAATTCACTGACTACATGGAAAGGGTCCAGCTGACAGAACCAAATGCTATACAGACCCTATACAGCACTCAAGCCTGTCTACCAAACCAAATATAACAGGTTCTAAGAAGCCATCCCAGATAAATAACTCACCTGAGGGCAAAGTTATCAGCTCTGTTCTCCCAAAGAAATATGCCACCCTGCTGAAAGACAGACACTGGTAGCATGGCCTTTAAATGCTGTGTGTCCATTTTCCTGCTCTCCATTTATTAAGGCTCAGGCTCTATCCATTGCCACACAGGAAACCAGAAGTCCCTGCAGGGGCTCTGAACTTCAGTTCTCCATGGACCTCAGCTCTGCACAGTCTTTGGAGCCAGGCTCACACCAGCCACTACACAGACTCTGTAGCTCTTTGGAATTGAAGGGAGCAAAGTAAAGGCTATGAAAGGCTGCTCCAGCCCTTGCACTAGAACAAAAGTTGCTATGAGGACGGGGTGAGGAGGAGTGTAAGGATTTGGTCCCAGTCGCTTAACAAGGAGCTGCTTCATCCTATGGAGAGACTTGGAGGCGTTGAGGAAAATGCAGTACTGCACAACACCTGAGATTCACTGTCACTAGAGACCACTAGTCAGTGTGATTTGTTTTCCTTGTCTGATGTGTTCCTGGATGTTTTTATTTTGCACAGAAAGCAACGAAATAGAAACTCTGGTTTCCTGATTTCTAAATACTTGGGAACTGTGTGTGGGACAGGAAGGGAGGAGAGTAAGAATGATAGAAATCCAATCTTTACATAGCCTGGCCCCCTTTTTCTTCTCTGGACCCTGGACCTGGGGGGGGTCTGGACCTCACCATCCAGGGGAGGTGAAAGATATTCAAACTCCTAGAACACTGAATCTTACCTTGTTGAGGGTGCGGACAGCTGCATATCTAAGAGCTGCTTTCGGGGAGCTGCAGAACAACTGTAACACTGAAACAGCATCAAATGTAGACATTTAAAAATCGATGAACCAGGAGTGCCCCACACCCTGCACAAAAGATTCTGATTCACTGTTAGAGCAACAGTGAGCAGGAAATAATTGGAAGCTCCCTGGATTTACTCTCTCAGAAACACAGGGACCCATGGAAGGTTAGCTAGTCCAGTGGTTTTCAACGAGTTGGCCGCGGACACCTGGGGGCCCACAGACAACGCCTAAGGGGTCTGCGAAAGGTTGTCGTTACCATATAACAGTGGTTTTCCACATGTGATCCACGGACTATGTCTAAGATTTCCAGAGGGGATCATGTTTCCATTTGAAATTGAAAACCACTGAGCTAGTCCATCTCCCTCCATTCCTTAACATCATTAAAAGGTGTTCATCAAGCCATGATTCGGAAATTTCTATCTCCATTCCCTAGTCGATCTTCCCATTGAACCTTTATTTCAACTGCTACTTAAACCCATTTTTTCTTGTTACAATTTAAATCCCATTCTATTCCATGTGTTGTTGGCCAACAAAGAACACGGTTATTGCAGATGCAGATCTCCTACACACACCTTCCTCAGAGCCCAAATGCACCATCTCAGTGAGCATCTGAACTCCACGGGGCTGGGAAGCTAGAGCCCCCAGGTTGCTTCAGAATCCAGGTCTCTCACAGAGCTGCTGGCATGTCACAAGGCAAAAGGATTTTTGTTGTTGTTGCTAATTACAATGAGACTGCATTGTAGAGACACAGACCCTAGAACAATCCACACTGAATGCAGCAGGCAAACACTTTCTAACATCAGCAAAGATATATATAGGCAATAACGACATCTCAACAAGCTTGAGTACTGATAAAGGCCTTACATCGCAGGGTAGCCAGCGAATGCAATTGTCATAGGCCCACAATCCCCCAGTTACACCCTTAAATAGCACTAGAATTACCAGACACGGCAGGTGCCAGCTCCTTGGCAGTGCAGCTAGGCAGGTTAACAATGGCAGAAGCAGCTTCATAGACCACCATCTCGTGTTTGTTTCTTAAGCAGTTCTCAATGAAATCAAACAAGGGGCTATCATGGCTAGGAGACAAAGTCAAGAAATTAAAAGAAGCCTTAAGCACTGGGAGGACAGAATGGGCTGGCAGAGAAGGAATGGCTCTCGGAGCTACTAGAAGTTGCATTTTATGAAAAAGAAATATGACTGTAATCAGTCTGTGTTCAGCTAAGGCTCTGTAGTTGTTGCTATGCTGCACTAATTTGCATTGCAAGGATAGAACTGAGACCCTCCTACTCCAAAAGCATAGACCCCTCCCTGATGAACTAAAGGGGAATTTCCATTAGCTGTTAGACATATAGGGCTCATGACAATCAATAGCGCAGTTCTGGTGCTATCCAGCAGAGGGCAATGATACATACACACTAGCCACTTAATTACAATAGGATATGGAAAATCAAATGAAAGATTTCAATGAAGTGTGAGAACCGTACACAACAGGATAGCATAAACATGGAAGCAAAGTGCCAGATCACCAAACACCTGGATTAGACACAGATTGTCCAGTTACAAAATAAAAGTGACAGGGAATCACCTCTCACTCCCTTTTCTGTACTATGTTTTAACTATTAATAAAAGGAAAGGGGTTGCATCATGTTACATGTTATTTCTTAAAGGTTTAAGCAAAACCAGATAACAGGACAAGCCTGTAAGAGGAGATTCCTCAGATCCCATTTTTTAAGTCTTCCAATATGGCAAAACAACTTCCTCACCTTCCAGCCTCTTCCTCCAGCAATTTGCTGGCCACTCGGATCATCATACAGTAGGCAAAGGGCGACTTCAGGCCATGACGCATGAACTTGCTGAGCATCTTGTTGACTGCCAGACGGTCATTCTTACGCACGTGGTAGAGTAAGCCGAGAGCATGATACTGCGCATATTAGCAAAGGAGAAAAGAAAGGGATTCACAAACCACATGCTATATTATTTATGCATTTACTTATCTATGGCCCAGAGATGTACAACTGAGCTTGGAGAATACCAAAACCCCTGATCTGCTCTTTGATCTGCTGCATACACCCTAGGGTTTCTTACCTGCACCATGATATTGTCACTGGAAGCTGCTTCCTGAGCTTCATTCACCCAGCGTTTTACCACGTCGAAGCTGGTCTTCAGCAGATGCTGTGGGCACAGAATAACCCCCAAGAAAAGAGCCCATCAAGGTCCAGGATAAACTAATATGAATCAGCGAATCACAAAAACAGCTACAACCCCCATCTTCGCCAGCTTGGGTTCTGGAGAGACAATGATACAGTCCTACCTTGTAGGGGTGTTGTGAGCACTATTCATCGACATTAGCACATGGAGGACAAAGGGAGAATCTTGATACTGATGGATTTATATTCCAGTAATTCCCTGAGGCCCCAATCAGGATTGAAGCCCCACTGTGCTGGGTGACCAACACGCCCCTCACCCCCGCACACAAAGCCTCAGTCCCTGCCCAGAAGAGTTTGCCACCTAATTCCAATATTGTCTCAGTTAAGCAATTTCAAATCTACTTTACAGAAACACAAACCACCAGACCAGAAGGGATTTCTGCGTTCCCCTGGCTCCAGTCTCACAGCTCTCATTAATGAGAGGAAGAAATATACACACCACAATGGAGGAGAGGTGCTGTGTCTGATGTCATGACACCTCCACAAAGCACCATGTAAGCTTCCTGCCAGAGTGACCACAAATGGGAGATTTCCTGGCAGCCAGGCTGTTCCTGCACAAATGCTATGTCTCATCGGGTTCTGATCCAAGTCCAGTTTTAAATCCAAGACCAAATTCTGCAGACTGACATTCAGGGTAAATGCTAGACATAGGAGATGTGAGCATTACAAAGGAACATGGGTCAAAAAGCTAGTGCAGCATGAGTAGGCCCTGTAAGCTTCCTCCTCCTATCATGCCTATTTCCCAAATGGACCAATGCAAGCCCACAGGGGCTACGACTCAGTGTTGTCAAGTGTGTCTTAATCAACCATACTTCATATTTAAAGAAAAAATTTCTATACTGAAAAGATGGCTCATATTTTAACATGTGAAAATACTAGACACTGGAGAACGTGCTGCTCAGCTCCCAACACAGAAATTTGTTTCCTGGTTTAAATGGCCCTCACACAAATCCCTGTAGGTGCATACGTACCAATGACGACACCAGGGCAGAGCTGGACACACTGGGCACCTTGTCCACAATCGCCTGCTTCATGTAGCGCTCAATGGCCTGCAGCATGGTACTCTGCAGAGAGGGAAAATGAGAACCAACTCCTTTGAGGAGTTACAAGGAAAGCTGACAAGACTGCAAGGGGGACAGAGAGAGGGGAAGAAAAAGGAAAAGCAAGGCCAGATATAGGATGCAAGGGCAGAGTTGGGAGGGCCAGGCATTCAGGACCAAGAAGATAAGGGCCCAGCAACATGCAGTCGCCTGAGTGGCAGCTGGCACTTACATCAGTGATTTGGCAGAGTGCTCTCACAGCAGGGCCTCGGTAATTGTCGTCCTTCCCAGTCATATCTTTGGTTAAACTGTATAAACGTGAAGGAAGTTTTTTAGTATTGCGTAATTTACCCACTAGTGCTACAAAAAGCACACACGCAGCGTTGCACATACCAACACATGGGCACTGGATTTCACAGCCAAAATCCACAATAGGAGGGTAAGAGGATACGACAATGCTGCCTTCAGCCTAGTCCTGCTCTGGTAGGGAAAGTTTGGTCACAAGAGGAATGACAGGAGCCCTTATGCCATTCAGATCACCTCAAGGGACCAAAACACCAATGCAGCTACTTAGAGTTAAAGGCTAGAGTAATGAAACATCTGGACTCCTTTCCTGAACATCCTGCCCTTGCCCAAGGCAACAGGCTGTGTTTGGTGCAAAACTACATGTGGGGGAGGGGACTGACAGTCCCTATACGTGCGGGCTGATTTCTAAATGCTGCATGGGGGATGTACCTTTGCAATTCCCATCAACTCTGTCATTACTGTCTCCCACTGCAGCAGCCTCCTTTTAGGTCAGGACTTCCCATTGGGAAATCAGTGGTCCAGAGATGATGTGTCAGACAAGGCTTGGGCCCAAGTAGTGGGGTACATTAAGCAGCGCCCAATGAGGTTAGAACAATAGAAGTCATATGGCCAAATCCCTGCCTACCTATTTGGCAACTTATCCCCCAGAGAACACTCAGAAGACCCTGAGAAACATCGAAGGGCTCAGACAGAAAAGCAAGAGTTAAAAAATAGCCCTTTACAAAAGAAGGTGGTCAGATACCATGGTGTGGGCACAGCATGGGAACCCAGAGAGACAAACCAAACACACAAGGGCCTGGCATATGGCATTTGCTGCACTGTCAGTTCACATATATTGTTAGGATTTCAGTGCCTATATTTCAATGGCCCCCTTTAAACAAGAGCATTTCCTCAGCTTCATACCTCCCTTCAGGGATCATAGCTATCTCTAGATGGCCGGAGAAGACTTGTTGGAAGGAACATGCAAATAGCGGTGAAAGGAAGGGGGCACCCCAGCGAGGACTCACCTACTGGTCACAATGATGACATCCTCAGAGATGGAGGACATCTCTTTGATGGTCAGGTAACACATCCTGCGAAGAGTCGGCTGGCAGGTAAAACAGGCAACACGAGCATTAGCTGGCAGCACGCCAACCCTGGCAGGGTGGAGAGAGTTGCCAACTCTCATGATTTTATTGAAAATCTGATGATATTTGTCATTTCCCTTTAAATCCCAGCTCCTGGAGCCAAGCGATTGTGAGAATCTCAGCTTTCATTTAAAAAATAAAAATAAAAGGAAGGGTGAAATCCTGCCCCCGTTGACGTCAATAGAAATTTTGTGCTTTGTGGTGCTCGTGGTTACAGAGAAAAGCTTGAAAGTGTGACCTGAGGGAACTCTCAAGGCTCAGAAACAGGAAGGCCAATAACAAGAACCAGACTTTTTTTTTAAAAAATCATCAGATTTTTAAGCCAATTTCAGGATTTTGAGGCCTGACTCATGATTTTTGAACACATGTGACTGGAAATACTGGGTACTCTGCTGCTCATTATACCCTGTAGGGAGTCACCAACAGCATGTTTGCTGCAGGACTGCTCAGAACTGCAGCACCCTTTCTAGTAAGCTACTGGTGTGGTGCTAGTTCTTTGCCCCCTTCAGGTACTGCTATGGGCTGAGCTACCTCAGCAGGGAGGAAGGTCACTTTATCATGGGGCACACAGCAAGGCAGACCATCATCTATTACATATTAGTACAGTGCTTAGCACAAGGGGGCCCAAACTGGACATAACTTTCAGGGATTCCCACAGTATAAATGTTAAATAATAAAGGCAGTTAAAATGGAAGAGCCCAGACGGATGGTGAAGCCTGATGAGCGTCTCTTATTCAGATGGTTTGGTTACGCAGAAAGCACACATTTGGAAGAGCTGGGAATGAAGGGATGGTCAAGAAAGCCGTTTGCACATGGTGACTCTCTGAATACTTTATGTGATAGCACTAGCCATTAAAAAGTTCATTTGCTTTTTATTTTTGAATGGGAAGGTTCCCAGCCAGGAAATGGAGTCACCTTTTCCCTTCAATATATTTGTCTGTAGGTTGTATTAGCATTAGCTAAAGTGCTATCTACCTTGATATGCAGCTTCAGAACCTTTGTGCAGGTTCTCGCCCTCTGTAGGAATCTCCCAAAGAAGCAATTCTCTACGCACAGACTTTACGGAAGTCAAAGCACACTATGGAACTTTTAATGTGCAGCAGCAGGATCCACAGGGCAGTATGTGGCAAGCTAAGGTGCTCTAGATTCACACCCCATCTTGCCGCACACAAAGTCTTCAGGTAGACAAGCCCTAAGTCACCAACGAGCAACAGGGAAAAATGAGGCACTACTAAGATGTCAGTAACTAGAAACAGATGCACTTCATAATAATCATGTGCATGTGGGAGGCATGGATCAGGTGGTTCTACCCAGGGGAGAGCAGCATGTCACATAAAGAGATAGCTCAGGGATGAATGTGAGGCTCTCACCAGCATCCTATCCTGCTAGACAAATGTACACACAAAATGTGTAAGTATAGGACTTACATCATTGGACTGGAACAGCTTGGTCATGGCAAAGAAGGATTCCGTAGCTTCCATCACACCCAGGTGTTCCCCCTAGAATGGGCAAAATAGGGACAGAAATTCTTATTTACAAAAAAGCAGTTTTTGTACAGGTTAAAGGTTCCAGGACAACAGACTACTTATCCACAGAACAGGTACAGCTTGGGTCATGACAAGGTGAGTTCCCCCCAGTGTGCCTCAACACTGGCAGGGAGGAACCACCTCCAATGCCCATCGATAGGGCCCTATCAAATTCACGGCTGTGAAAAATGCGTCATGGACCATGAAATCTGTATCGTATAGGGTAAAAGCACACAAAAGACCAGATTTCATGGGGGAGACCAGCATTTCTCAAACTGGGGTCCAGGCCGAAAAAAGGATTGGGGGGGAGGTCGTTGCACGGTTATTGTGGGGGGTCGCGGTATTGCCACCCTTCCTACTGCACTGCCTTCAGAGCTGGGTGGCCAGAGAACAGTGGCTGCTGGCCAGGTGCTCAGCTCTGAAGGTGGCGCCCCACCAGTAGCCAGACAGCAATACCATACCATGTCACCCTTATGCGCTGCTGCCTTCAGAGTTGGGTCAGGACCCCCCCCAGTTACAACAGCGTGAAATGTCAGATTTAAATATCTGAAATTATGAAATTTACGATTTAAAAAATCCTATGACCCTGAAATTAGCCAAAATGGACCATGAATTTGGTAGGGCCCTACCCATCGGCACTAGAAATTGGCCTGTGTCAAGGTTCCTCCCCCACTCTGAACTCTAGGGTACAGATGTGGGGACCTGCATGAAAGAAAAACCTCCTAAGCTTATCTTTACCAGCTTAGGTCAAAACTTCCCCAAGGTACAAAATATTCTACCCTTTGTCCTTGGATTGGCCGCTACCACCACCAAACAAATACTGGTTACTGGGGAAGAGCTGTTTGGACACGTCTTTCCCCCCAAAATACTTCCCAAAACCTTGCACCCCACTTCCTGGACAAGGTTTGGTAAAAAAAGCCTCACCAATTTGCCTAGGTGACTACAGACCCAGACCCTTGGATCTTAAAAACAATGAACAATCCTCCCAACACTTGCACCCTCCCCTTTCCAGGGAAATGTTGGATAAAAAGCCTCACCAATTTGCATAGGTGACCACAGACCCAAACCCTTGGATCTGAGAACAATGAAAAAGCATTCAGTTTTCTTACAAGAAGACTTTTAATAGAAATAGAAGTAATTAGAAATAAGAAATCCCCCCTGTAAAATCAGGATGGTAGATACCTTACAGGGTAATTAGATTCAAAACATAGAGAACCCCTCTAGGCAAAACCTTAAGTTACAAAAAAGATACACAGACAGAAATAGTTATTCTATTCAGCACAATTCTTTTCTCAGCCATTTAAAGAAATCATAATCTAACGCGTACCTAGCTAGATTACTTACTAAAAGTTCTAAGGCTTCATTCCTGGTCTATCCCCGGCAAAGACAAAATATAGACAGACACACATACACTTTGTTTCTCTCACTCCTCCCAGCTTTTGAAAGTATCTTGTCTCCTCATTGGTCATTTTGGTCAGGTGCCAGCGAGGTTACCTTTAGCTTCTTAACCCTTTACAGGTGAGAGGAGATTTCCTCTGGCCAGGAGGGATTTTACAGGGGTTTACCCTTCCCTTTATATTTATGACAGCCTGCGTGGCCCCCTGATGTGGCGCTGAAAGTGGTTTAATTGCTGGTGTAGGTGGAAGAAAACCTTACTCAGCACTGTTACAGAAGCATGACAACAACTGTCAGCAACAAGCCAATGTCCCGAAGGATGAGAGGGGAGTTCAGACTACATAGCCCATTCAATACTCCATCTCAGCTGAGATGGCTAATAAGGGGCCAGTTAGGTCCAGATTTTTTAAAGTAATCAGGTACCTAAAGATGCAGATAAGACACTGAATGTGATTTACAAAATCCCACTAGGCACCTACCTGCTTCTTTAGGTGCCTAAATACCAACCACTGCTATGTGGATACCTGACCACTAGGAATTGGATTTAGAACCAAGTTGGTCATCAAACAGCTATAAGACAATAACTTCCAGTTGCTACCAATCTGTGCATTTGGTTTTTCAAATTGCCCATTCAATCACTCCAGAACTCTTTGGGCCTGGAGAAAGTGATAACTTACTGGAACAGCTGTTTAAGTAACATTTCATAAGGCACTAGTTAAAATTAGCAGGCAAGACTAGTTTATAAAAGAAAAATGTTTAAAATCTAAAGAACTCCTAGCTCACGTTCTCTCCATTACCTGGTTTATGAGGTACAGAATCTTGGTGAGGATGTGAGCACATTTCCGAGGGTTTATGGGCGTCTCATTAAACACCCGAGCCTAGAAACAAACAAAAGCATGAATAAGAGCCCAGAAGACAGTCTCTGTGGTTTATCTAACACACTGTGTGAACTGAGCGACTGATGCAAGTTACAGACTGGATATTTTATTATTCTCTCAATGACTTCCGATCAGACTTTCTCAGTTTGGGACAAAAGAGATGCCCCCACCTTCCTAACAACCATCCCTACTGACTCACCATGGGATCTGAAAGCCACACTGTGATGATAAAGGTTCTATAGGCCAAATTTCAATCTCAGCTACATTCATGCAACCCCATTTTAAGAGGAACAATTCTGGTGCCGATGCACAAACCAGAATAGAATCCAGCTCCCTCTCTCAGAGCGGAGCTGTTTCTGCAGGGCTAACAAGAGCAAACAGTACTAAAAATGTTATTTCTATCACTGAAGTGAATAGATATAACTCTGAATTGCAAGGAGCAGGTCTGCGGACAAAAAAAAGAGGCCTTTAACAAAAAAAAAAAGGTCATTTGTCAGAGCAGAACCACCCTTTAAAGGCAAAGACTGTCCAATAACCAACCACATCCTGTTTTTTAATTTCGCTATCCTATTAGAATTTTAGGGCACCTAAGGCAGATTCCCCCTTAGTAAGAAGGATTGGGAAAAACTGGGAAAATCTATTCTTCCTACGGACAAAAATACATCCATTTACAGTTTACTAACTCTTTTCATTGTTATACAAACAGGATCCAATTGTGTCCCCTCCAAAAAAAAAAATCAATGGGAACTTCTGCTTTACTATTTATTTCAATACCAGCAGGATTGGGACAAAAGTGTAGTTAATTTCTAAAGAGCTCTAACTTCCTACCCCAGAGAGGAGACTATACCACTGAGGATGTTCATAAAAAACATAGGATTTTTAGAATTTACCTCTTGCAACACTGCACTTTTCTCCAGGTGCTGGAATGGGTTGGAACCTCCACCTGTAAAATAAGATAATTAACAACAGTGATCCCAGGAATTGTGCTATGTGAAAAGACACTAGAAAGCCTCCCTTCTGATCATACCTTTTACGCCTACAGCTTAAAATAGCTTAAACATGAACTCACTTTTCAGAGAATTTTCCTAAAACATGAAATGATTGTTGTTGTTCTTCTTGGCATTACAAACTGGTCAACCTTATCCCCTCCTCAATGGGGGCTTCCTATAAGTTCTCCCCACCTTGCAGCAATTATCCATCAGTTAAGGAAAACTGTATGAGACTTTCTTCAGAGCTAATCAATGTTACTCCTAAATGGGCCAGAGGAGGTTGTTGAATATAAAGAGCTCCCACTTTCAGTCCCCAGGTCTCAGAGGACTGCCACCTATGGGAGCAAATGATCAGGCCCAGAAATTAAACCCAGTGGAGCAACTGCCATAGAAAACACTAAAACACCAGACTGTGCGAATCTGGAATACTTTATACTTTGCATTATAAAACAATCAGAAAATTCATCAGTAAACTATACTTTTGGCTATACAGCTAATTAAAAAACCCCAAGGCAGCGAACTGGAGAGCCTGGAAAAAGTGTATTTAATCATTCTGTTTAGTAGACTGCATGCTACTTTCTGATGAAAAACAGCAAAAAATGGGTCTGGAATGATCAGAAGGCAAGAACTACAATTATGATTAGTATCTAGTCCTCATTAAGTGTTTATTAGTGAGCTGCAGCCTTTCATAAGCTGATAGCTATTGATAAGCAAATTTAATTAGTGCCTAACCTCAGTGTGGCCCACAGGCTGTATACAGCCCATGAAACTCCACACTGCAGCCTATGGCCAGGTCATGTTTAATACAGAGATGCTGCCTGGAAAGAGTAGAGGTCCTGGCATGCAGTGATCTGGACTTGAAACATCACATGCTGAGCTCAGTAGTCTTTGTAAGAATCATCCCTAAAGACAAGGTTCCTGCGGTGTTTGCCTGCAGCAATGGCTCCAAAATGCTCAAAGTAACATAAAATGCATTATTATAGGGATGATTCTTACAAAGACTACTGGTCCCAGTTTGTGAATTTCAAGTTCAGATCATAATAGAGCATTGCATTCTGCTAATTCTTATGTAAATAAGATGCAGCAATTAGGCTCAGAATAAGTTACAAAGACAGTACACTGTACCAAAGCTTGGACACTTACATGTTGGAGTGGGAAAAGAAGAATGAGAAGTGAGAAGGTTAGCAAAAAATTCCAGTGTGTACATGTGCACATGTTCCAAAGAGGGATTTGAAAAAGCACTCCTGGTAATTTTACTGGCAACTACATACAACTAATTCTGCATCCTGACAGCCACTCTGACCTCCTCTATTTGTGATTCTAAAATCTGCCATTAACAACATCACCATAGATTACTTCACCCTTCTCTAGCACCTTTCATCTAAGCATCTCAAAGCACTTTACATATTTTGATCTAAACAATTATCCCTATTTCAGAGATGGCGAAAACTGAAGCACAGAGAAGTTAAGGGCTACACTTCCAAACATGGCCTCTGTTTTTGCGTGACCAACTTGATATGCTCAGAAATATTACATGTCTAACTAAAGCTGGGCACCCAAAATTAGAGTCCACTTTTGAAAATATGTCCTTAAGTCACTTGACCAAGACTACATAAGAAGTCTGTAGAACACATTGGGATAGAACCCAAACACCCTGACTCCCAGCCCCAGGTGTGAATCACAAGAACATCTTTTTTGTGATTTCAGGATTCCACATAAAATATTAATCTACCAGGTCAGTAAATCAAGGGATGAGCTACTGCACTTAAGATTGTTCTATCCTGTACTCTTGCCATTTTCAATGTGCTCAGTGGAGCATCACAACGATTAGCTTTTGGACTCAAATACTATGTAAATGATATAGATCAAGTTTGCCCAATAATCATTTCCACAATGCTTACCCAACCCCACTGTTCTGTTTATATCGTGCTCATCTCCATGCCATTTGAGTTCCAACCCCAACTTTTGTAACAGTTCATCAATATTTTACTCTACGGCAATTATCAGGACATCAATATTTTACACTATGGCAAACACGGTCTCCTGAAAAAAAATCACCTGCTTTATATTTACATAAACCATCTTGAACAGCAATCTACACACACATAAAGCAAACGTAGCTCTATGCAAAGATGCTGCCACTAAAAGGACACAGAGGTTGCTTTATAAACTTGCAATTGGTACATCAGAATATCAGCCATACATTTTTAAAAGCTATCCACACAGAAGCCAGGCGGGCCAGTGACTGGTTTGGGCAACAAAGAGCCAGGAAACAGGCAAAGGAGAGAAAAGGAGGCAGAGCATGAGGGGACGGGGTAGTTAGGGTTTCTCTAGATGTCATTTCAGGGGCATCCTCCTTAATCACCTGCCCCTCACTGTGCAGCTGGCTTTGGGACATCACCGCAGAGCAATGGGTAAATCAGGACTCCTATAAATCCGTGGGGCGCAAGGTGAGGTGAGCAGGCCAGAAAATAAAGGCTCCTACAACTTCATCTGGCGTCCTTAACTGGGTGGGCAAAGTTCGCATGGGCAGCCAGAGCCCCGGGGGGGCGCTGCGGGCAGAGTTAAGGAGAACGCCTGGAAAGGTCACTAGCCGGGGACACCTCACAAGCCGAGACCCGGGGCAAAGGGCTGGGCGGACGCCGAAAAGCAGCGCCCACCCGTGGGGCCGCGAGGCCGGGCACGGAGACCAGCTCGGGACGCCAGCCGGCGGGGAGCTGGCCCCGGGCAGCGCGGTCGGGTCAGGGGGCAGTCAGAGGGTCCCACGTCGGCACAGCCCCCCGGGACGAGCCCGTCACACGCTCACCGGCCTCCTCATCCTTCTTGTCAAACTTCTTCAGCATCCTGCCGGGGGCTGGGGGCGCGCGGGGGTCTCCAGCCCAGCACCTCCACTTCCACTTCCACTTCCGGCCGCGGCGCCGCTTCCTGCCAGCCTGTCACTGGGACAGCTCCGCCGGGCAGCGCCGCGCACGCGCATGCCGGGCTGGAGGCTGCTCGGGCTGACGTGGCTGGCGCTGGGCGATCGCGCTGGGCGGGGCAGTGACTGCGGGGCGGTGGCTGAGGGGGGCCCAGAGCCTGGGGGCAGTGACGGGGGGACGGGGCGGTGGCCGAGGGGGGCCCAGAGCCTGGGGGCAGTGACGGGGGGGCGGGGCGGTGGCTGAGGGGGGCCCAGAGGCTGGGGGCGGTGACGGGGGACGGGGTGGTGGCTGAGGGGGGCCCAGAGCCCGGGGGCAATGACGGGGCGGTGGCCGAGGGGGGCCCAGAGCCTG
Organism: Chelonia mydas; assembly: GCF_015237465.2. NCBI lineage: Eukaryota > Metazoa > Chordata > Testudines > Cheloniidae > Chelonia > Chelonia mydas. The sequence continues at coordinate 23,425,599 of NC_057853.1, forward strand.
GGGGCTGTGACGGGGGGGCGGGGCGGTGGCTGAGGGGGGCCCAGAGCCTGGGGGTAGTGATGGGGGGGCGGGGCGGTGGCTGAGGGGGGCCCAGAGCCTGGGGGCAGTGATGGGGGGACGGGGCGGTGGCTGAGGGGGGCCCAGAGGCTGGGGGCAGTGACGGGGGGGGTGGGGCGGTGGCTGAGGGGGGCCCAGAGCCTGGGGGTGGGGACGGGGTGGTGGCTGAGGGGGGCCCAGAGCCTGGGGGCGGGGGCGGGGTGGTGGCTGAGGGGGGCCCAGAGCCTGGGGGCGGTGACGGGGGGCGGGGTGGTGGCTGAGGGGGGCCCAGAGCCTGGGGGCGGTGACGGGGGGCAGGGCGGTGGCTGAGGGGGGCCCAGAGCCTGGGGGCAGTGACGGGGGGGACAGGGCGGTGGCTGAGGGGGGCCCAGAGGCTGGGGGCAGTGACGGGGGGGGCGGGGCGGTGGCTGAGGGGGGCCCAGAGCCTGAGGGCAGTGATGGGGGGACAGGGCGGTGGCTGAGGGGGGCCCAGAGGCTGGGGGCAGTGATGGGGGGGGCGGGGCAGTGGCTGAGAGGGGCCCAGAGCCTGGGGGCAGTGATGGGGGGACAGGGCGGTGGCTGAGGGGGGCCCAGAGCCTGGGGGCAGTGATGGGGGGACGGGGCGGTGGCTGAGGGGGGCCCAGAGCCTGGGGGCAGTGATGGGGGGACGGGGCGGTGGCTGAGGGGGGCCCAGAGCCTGGGGGCAGTGATGGGGGGACGGGGCGGTGGCTGAGGGGGGCCCAGAGGCGGGGGGCAGTGACGGGGGGGGGGCGGTGGCTGAGGGGGGCCCAGAGCCTGGGGGCGGTGGCTGGGGGGGGCCCCAGTGCCTGGGGGCGGTGATGGGGGGGGCGGGGCGGTGGCTGAGGGGGGCCCAGAGCCTGGGGGGAGTAGACTGAGGGGATCACAGAGCCTATGGGGCAATGACCTGGGTAGTTAAAAGTTTCTCTGGACCTAGGTTATTTCACATGCTGTATTTGTTAATCTCCTGTCCCTCTGTGCAGCAGGTTTGGGACACAGGAATACTATTTCCTGGGGAAGCTCAGTGCTAGTAGAGGGAGAATAACTCCTGCCAACTGTGGGACCTGACAACATATAATTGATAGGGTTGTGCCAAGGCATCTCCTTTACCTACTGCATAGTGGTCCTGCCCCACCAGTTTCCTGGGGCCTTTCATTGGCAACAGGACTCAAAAGTGGGTGACATTTCCAGCCTATAGTGAAGGATGTGAGAGACCTTTTAAGGTGTATATTGAACCTAAGGCTTTTGTGAAATGTTAAACCAAATCCTTTCTGCCCATATCTAGAGGGGTCTGTTGGAGGAGAGTATTAAAGATCACAGGATGTTCTTTGAGAATCTGATGGGGTTATTGAAGGGGTCTTGGCTCACGTTCCCTTCTGCAGTAATACACCTGCTGCCACATATGAGCTATCACTGAGGACAGAGTGGCTGCTGGAGTCATTTCTGCAGTCCCATTGTGGCCATTTCCTATTTTCTTTCTATATAGGCCATTGGGACAGCGTGAGTTTTCTTTACAATCATACGCGGTTCTGTTATTCTAGGCTTAAAAGCCAGCTGCTGATTTCACACGGTTATTTTTAAAGGCATCATTTCAGGGGGTGCAGTTCCCCTCTGAGTAAAGCTTGCATTCCCACTCAAAGCTTAAAGGAGGAAAAATGAATGTTTCACACTGTTGATGTGTATTTTTTTAAAATGAATCCCTTCCCTCATGTTGAAAGTTGTAGTCCAGTGCATGAGCCACACCAAAGCAGTAAAGCGTTCCTGTCCCACAGAGCTCACCATAACTGTCTGAGCATAATATAGAAAAATAGAATACTCAACTAAGACAGCTGGTGGTGCTCATAGTTGGAATATTTTAGCTAGACACTCCAAACTGGAAATAAAACGCAAATTTTTAAAAGTGAGAGTAATTAACTATTGGAAGAATGTATCGGGGATGTGGTGGATTCTCCATCTTTTGAAATCTTTTAATCAGAACTGGATGTCTTTCTAAAAACCAGGCTCTAGTTCAACCCCAAGAGCTTTTCCATTCCTGCCTTGCCCAAGAAATACCACTACTGTTTCCTGGCATCATGAACCCATCTATGGCCCACCCCCAAAATAGCAGTAATGCATCCCACAGATGACTTTGCTCCTCTTATCGACCTCTTGAAGAGCTCTAACAGTCTTCTGGATTGTGTCAGGATTGTTGCAGGCAAGCAAGGAATAACTAGTAATACCTCACAGTTTGTTTATATTGCTCCTTTCCCCCAAAGCAGTTTACTAGGTTATGTACTGGGATTATCTCATCCACCACTAGGGTGCAACATGACAGCTGTTGAAGAGAGCACAGTAATACTAAACAATTTAGGAATATGAGAAAGCATACTATATCCTATGTAAACTACAGGGGAAATTAAGGAAAGCAGAATGGAATTAATCAAGTTGAATTTGGCCAAGACACTGGGGTTAGCAGACTGGCTCTTGTAAAAAAAAACACCATGGGATTGTTAATGACCAAATGAAATCATGATTTAATTTTTACATCTCATTCTAACAGATGGCACCAGCCATACAGCACAGCACCTCCTATCATCATGTTGGCACATTTGTTCAGTGCTGACTCAGAGAGAAGGGCATTACTTACCGAACCACTGAAACTCTACACTACCTTTGCAGGTGAGCCATCAAGGACTAGTTCTGATCCAGCCCAGCCCTTCTTAACTTGTGAGATTCAAGATTTGACTGGGTCACAGCACCAGCTGATATGGCTGTAAGTCAGACAGTGCTGGGTGGGATCATTTAGTCCTTTAAACAAATGGGGTGGTCAGCCACCCTGAGCTGTGGATTGCTTCATCATCATCTGCAGTTATCCCAACTTGAATTCAAAGTGCTTTCAAAAAGAAGCCTGGTATGTTATGAATCTACCTACAGATCTTATTGTCAAAGTTAGTGGTGTTTTACCTGAAGTTGCCTCCCAATGGCATACTGTTTTGTTCACCTTCCTGATCCCCTAAATCAAGAAGTGCATAGGAAGTCTGTTCAAGGGCATGTAGCCTGACACCGTAGCTCTGCTTTAATGCCTGCTGAGAAAATATGTAATAAGAAATGTACTTACTGTAGAGTAAGTAGTCCTCAGAGAACATGGCAATGTCTGGGATAAACTCCAGCTAGTTTGAGGACGGTTTCTCTTTCTGGTCTGTCCTTTACTTGTTCTGTGTAAATGGCCTGTGTACTTTGTACCAGTGTGTCAGCCCCAGCTCTGTGCTGTTATCTCAAAACCTCACTGAAGAAGTTGGAGTCCGGGTCCAACAGGGAAACCTGACACTTCACAGTTACACACAATTGCATTCATCACTTGTAAAAGCCAGCAATTCTGCTAGGTCTCTTGCTGGTGTGGGGACCCAGACAAGACACCAGAGGCAGGGAATCCGATCCATTGCTGATGTAAACTGGTGTAACTTCATTTCTTTCAATGGACCAGTGTTGAGTTGTTTCATTTTTTGAGCTGATCCCTCTCTGTGAATTACCCTGCCTTTCATTTTTATTTCTGTACACTGACCCCTGAATTTGGTCAAGGAAGGCTGGGCACAGCTGCTTCTAAAGCTCATCAGTGCTGTACCTGGGTCAGCCAGAGAGCAGTGGTTCAAGGGCTTAGCACATTTTATCCATGTGGAACTAAAACAAACTCCACGGGGTACTGCGGTAACCTTAGCAACTCCTACCCCTCTTCCTCTCTCATCTCACCCCGGTCCATCAGTAAAACACCAAGGCCCATTTCTGTCTCCAGATGGTTGACTTCAGGGGTGACCTTGGGACAACCTCATTTTCTTAGGGTTCTATACATGGAAAGGTGTTCTGTGTTTGTAAGATTTGACTTGCTTGTACTGAGTGACTATAGAAATGCATGACCCCTTAGGGTGTAAGGGTCTTCCAGCCTATTAAAGATGTAGCGAGATGTAGTGTGACAGGATAGTCCAAAGTGTTGTAAAGAAATCAGATCAGGTTTGAAAATGCCACTTTTTACTGTACATATCACATGTCTGTCTGTACATTCTCTGCAGAATTGTTCAGGGTGGTAAATAAAGCTTTATTTAAAGAAAAAAATGGTCTTTTACACAGACGCAAATAGAGAGGGAGAGGGAAATATATTCAAGAAGTTTCATTTCAAATTTCTTGAAGATGTTATCTTTTAAAACTTAGCAGCAGTTTGCTGTATTGTCTAGAAAAAGTTCAACTGTAGTTGAGTCACATGAACCTACGCTACACCTGCAGCTTAAGGGTTCACTGTAAAGAGAAAAAAGCAATGGGCCTGTTTCTGATAGAACACTGATGTAAATCAGGAGTGACTCCTCTGAAGTTAATGGCGACACACCGATATAAAAACAAGAGAAAAATCAGGCCTCCTGTATTTAAAAACAAACAGTTTTCCCTCCATGGTCCTAACAACACCAAAGATTATTAAAATAAATAATTCCATTGTTTCTGTTTACTAACTTTTAGCCTTTCACTCAGATTGGCATAGTAAAACTCTCCCAGGCAGTTTCACTTTCTGATTCTTCACACTCCTGCACTAGTGTGGATGGCTTGAGTTTGTGTTTCCAAAACTACAGGGGAGAATGTTTAAATATAAAAATAACTTGTCCTCATTGAAATGAAGAGATCAGGAAATTTCTCTGTATACTAAGTTGTGTGAAATTCATAATTTTTTTGGTAGGGGGACCAAACTACCTGCCAGTGATCTTTTTACACATGAAACTATGGTTATGTTGACTATAAGGAACAGAGGGGTACTATTTATTTATTTAATGTTACCTCTTTGCCTGTTCTGCATTGTCCAGTAACACTGAGGCATCCACATGTGTCATGTTCTGACAGAAGCCAAGATAATCACACAGAAGAAATACCTGCAGGAGGTGTTAGATTTGAAAAATGCTCTGTAAAACACTAACAACTACTCCAGAGACCCAGTTCCTCACTTTTTTATTTCTAGCTTTTTCTTGGGGCTCCATCATTGTAGCATCTGAACATATCAGATATTAATAATGTTATCCTCACAACACCTTGTGAGGTAGGGAAATATTATTATTGAAATTGACACACAAAGAAAGGGACTAAGGGTCTTTTCCAAGGTTGCTATGGAGGGAGTCTGTAGAACAGCTGGGAATAGACACGAGGTCTCCTGAATTCCAGTGCAGAGCCTCAATAACAAGACCATTCTTCCTCTGGATACACCTAACTTAGATGCCAACTCACACAGTTCAACAAAATGCCATCACTACATTAATAACAAATAAGTCAAATTCTGAGACCCTTACACAGTTTTTACTGGGTTTTCCTGAACAAGGACTGAATAAAAGCCTCAGTATTTTGCACATTAATAATACACAATTACAAACTGGGTTTCATCCATATATCAGCGCAGCATTTATAAAAGTGGGTCAGCATCTTTATCCCCGTATTACAGATGTGGAACTGAGGCAGAGAAGGGACATGACTTGACCAATGTCACACAGTGAGTTAATGACAATTGCTTGCATGGACAGGTAAAATTAGGAAAGTATTTATGTATGTTTAAGAGTCCTGTTTGTGGCTTCAGTTCTTGAAAGTGACTCCCATTTCCTTGCATCTTCCTCCTCCTCCTCCTCTATAGTAGTGGCTGCTAGTAGACGTAACTAAGCTGTGCAACAAAGAGCCTGGGCATCTGTAGAAGCGGCTGAACAAAAAGAGGTGGTGCTGGCTCCATATGGATAGCCAGCTTTCTGTGGACCACAGACCACAATGGGAGAATCCATGCGCTAGACCACATCTGTGCTACAGAGATTTCCAAATTCAGCTGAATCTGACTGCGGTAGCTTTTCTGAATTGGAACGAGATTTATTTTCTGCGTCCAATTTGTGCCATGAGCTCTGCGTTGGCTGCTGCTTTGGCCCGCATCTGCTTAGCTTTGGCTAGGTCTATCAGGATTTTCAGGATATGGGTGGGGACATCAAGTGATAGGGAGAACTTGGTCCCAGGGCTGCTCTTTTTGACGATCATGGCTTTCTTGTGGCTGAGCGAAGGCAGCAAGGAAAGCGTTCTCTTGGCTGACTCCTCCAGTAATGCCCAACGTGTTTCCTTGTGGCTAGACCCAGCCTCGTCACCACTACTGTGGCGACTTCCATTTGCTACTGAGAGGCCCTTAGCACCTAGCAGGTTCAGGATCTTGCTGTTCTCCATGGTTTCTCTGCTCACCGGGTTGTCTCTCTTCTCAGGGCCGGTTTGGTGAAAGTTTGCTTCAGCATCATAGATATTCTGAAGCATCTCACGCCCCATTTTCTTAGAGGCTCTTGCTGGAGCCCAGGACAGAATCAGGACGCTCAGTAACACTAAGATTCTGTGGTAGGGCATCATCTAGGAAATCTGCAAATGAACATGCAGTGCACTTTCAGTAATGAGCAGGGGCCATTCCATGGAAAATCAACAGGCTGTGTACAGAAAGAAAGTGTCTTTACACATGTTCTAGCTGCAAATCCTTGTCCCGTATCAGCCATGTAACATTCTGCAAAAGGTGGATTTTCTTTTAACTGACATTAACTTGTTTTGCTGCCAGCTGCACCCAAAATGTTTAGCAGCAGAGCAGTCACACTCTATCTGCATGCAGCTGGCAGGTGCATGCTGTCTGGTTGTGCCTCAACAGATGCCTACTTGTTAGTGGTGAGCGAAGTGATTTGTGTGTGTTTTGTATATCGCTTTGTAAAGTGCATTGGGACCTCAGGAATAAAGGCACTAGAGCAATGTAAAATACCATGCAGGTAAGAAAGATATAGAGAGCCAAGGATGTGGTCGAGACAAGGCCCCTGCACCATCTCTACGTGTGCGGATTCCTCTCTGTTATGGGGGAAATCGTGGGGGAAGGTGCTCTTCAAAGCAGCTCTGTGGCTATTTTGTGCTGCTTCACCAGTGCAAAGCAGCTGGAGCCAAGGATCTGGCCCATTACCTACAACTTACATTGCTTCTCGTATAGTATGGAGAAATGGGCGAAAAGCACCTTAGACAAATGGAGGGCCAGAAAATCATGTTTTGAGAATGACAAAGCCCAACATATTTAGGGCTGCAAATGAGCCCTTAGAGCTAGTGAGAAGTGCCGGGCACCCTGCGTCAATGGGTGCCAAATCCTCAGAGTTTGAGGGTCATCTTTGGGTAAGTGGCTGGGGTTTTAAAAATATATTATTTCAAGTCTTTCGTCAAAATAAAGATTTGCCGTTTTTGTACCAAGATGTTTGATTGAGTTCATCTCTGCCGAAAGCTTGCCTAGCATTTCAAGGGAGTTTGAGGGACACTGATGGGGCAGAGGCAAATCCCTTTCAGTTTGCTGCCATCTAGGAGGCAGGAATTAGCCTGTCTGTTTAACGTATGGTCACTGGGAACGCACTGATCTTCCTTTCCAGGTGGGAATGCTAGCAATGCCTAGGTCTGTCTGCATGGGAGTTGCTCACCACTGTTCTAGGTACATCCAGGCAAAATGCCCCTGCTTTGCTTCCAGACATGATAGGTGCGTCCCAGATAGAACACACATACTGTCCTGCCCAGTGTACCAGGAACATCCAAGTAAAACACTTCTGCTGTGCTGGCAAACATACCAGGTATGCTCACATCTGGGATTTAGTCTGTTCATGGCCTAGGCCAAAAGTGACATAATCTGGGACTGTCCCCTTAAACACAAATGGGGGACTAGTCCATCACCTCCCCCAGTTCCAAAGGACAAACATTTTGCCCATTTAACACTTATTTTACAACTTTTATTTTCACCACAATCTTTTTAAAGGTTATTGGCTTGTTAATGGAGGAGACAGATCCCTATTGTTTTTGCGTATGTTGTTTAGGCAGTTAGTTCCTTTGCCCATTACTGATGCTTCCTCTTCTGACAAACCCCAGAATGCAGAGAACACCCATCCCGACCCCCAAACAGCCCTTTGGAAAGTCTTTTTCCTAGGCAGCCTCCGAGAATTTGCCAAAGTTATCTGCAATGATTTATTTCCAGGGGGAAAGGCAGAGAAATCCCTCCTCACTTCCAAACTGCCACCTCATTGTAAATGCTCTGTACCCGCCCCCACTTTCCCCCAGCCAGGGAACACCCTCTCCCCTTCCCCCACAGTTGACATTTTAATTTGTAGTTAGCGTACAAGGTGCTATTTAGTCCAGTCTGCCTCCAGCCCTTTGTGGCCTCCTCCCATCAGCAATTTCACAGAAACCCTCCTGGGAATTTCTAGCCAAAGAGGGTTCGACGCTTGATTTTTGGGCAGCATTAGAGAGGGGAGAATTGGAAGGTTCGCTGGTGAGGTGTATGCCACAACTTTACCTTTGGGCCCTAAATGCTGAGGAATGTAGTTAGGCTGGGCAGGACTTCTGGGATGAACGGGTTTGGGAGGTAATGGACAGTAAGGTAACATTTCAATGGATTGGGACATTCCAGTTACCGTCCCTTTTCCTTGTGATGTTGTTAGCTCATCTTCATGGTACTTTTGCATTTTTTTTTCCTGATTAAAATGTTAATTTCCTCTTGGTTTCATGCCCTTTATCTATTCCATTACCCAAGGAAATAAGCTTGAAAAACCTTTTCAGATTGGATCATGTCAGTTTAGGGAATTTATCTCAGGCTGCCAAAATAACAAGCGGAAGGGGCTATTAGATATTTCCTATGACTAAAAACTTATGATCTTTCCTTTGAACATTAAATTGGAAATTAAAAATGCAAATCTAAAGATTTTTTTAGGCTCCCTTACCCTCATGCAATCTGTTCTTGATACCCATTTCCCTATGATGCAATCATCTATGTTTTCTGGGGCACAGCCTAACAGACTGGTTAACTAAGGCAACAAGAGATTAAGTAATTTACGTAAAATCATAGAGTCAGTGGCAGGAATAGAACTCAAGTCCTGTCTTCTAGGCACCTGCTGTAACCACTGATCACAGTGTTTTGTATAGCCAAGTATAGAACCTGTCTCTTGATGTCCAGTCCCTTCTGTTCTAAACACCAGACCCCACTCCATACAAGTTAGTCACTTGTATCTCACAAGAAAGAGCTTAAATTGATCCTCCACAAACATAGCTACCCTCACCTTGAATTTCTCTAGTCATTGGCCCAGAACTACCCATGGCAGTTGCCACACATCCCCAAACTCATGTATCAGTCCCTCAAGTTTGAAAAAGAATTGAAGAGACCTTGTGCTATGGATACAGCCATGGCCACACATATCATTGTATAAGTGATGGGATCAGGAAATATTCCAAAAAGGTGATTGCCTTATAAGCACCACATTGGGGAAAGATCGCCTATCAGACTGACCTTCCCATCAAGACCTTTCCCTAATATCCAGGTTGCATTTGTTCGTCTTTTAACTCTAGTTCTTTATTCTTCATTTTAGCACCAGGGGCCAGTGGGGTTAAATCTCCCTTGTGCTAGATTGTAATCCTGCAGGCATTTTTGTATCTTTAATTCTGTCACATTTTGCATAATTGGTTTTGCAGATTGAGTTCCCTCAATGTATCCTGTTCAGTCAGACATTCAAATCCCAGCACTGTTTTACTGAAGCTAGATGAATTGCTCGACTGTTAAGAATTCCTAGATCCCCAGGACAGGTTCGAACAAGTGGTTAGATGTCAGATTTCCATTTTCTGTATGGTCTCACGGGTACATTTGCCCAAGAAACAGGAGAAGGAGCTAAAAATCACATTTGCTGATTGTGTAAAACCAATTTCTCATAATCTCTCTCTCAATTCAATCTTAAGCATTTTAAATACATGGCAGGAGCCAGGTGCCAGAGACACAAATTAAAAGCATATATTCTCTCCCAGAGGATCATAATCTATCACTTAAATTAGACCCTTAATTTATTGTAAAGTTTGAAATCTCACCTTTCCCAGTAGAACCTTCTCCTGCCAGCCGTCTCCCCTTCAAATACAACTTTGTACAACTTCAACAAACTAGTCACACCACTGAAGTTAGCAGAGAGAATGGCTGAGTTAGGAGCCTCTTGCAACTGCTGTCTCTGCGTAAGGGCAGCACGCTCTCTTCATTCAGCTCCAGACTCCTGGGCTCTTATTGTCACCCCAGTGCTGTCTCCTCCGCCTCCTCCTGCCCTGAGGCTGGGTATGACATGGGGTGAAGAGGGTGTTAATGAGAATTTTGCCTCAGTACAGATGAGATCATCTCAGAAGGGCAAGGTGGGGGGGATGCTTGCCCCCTTCCCCGGCTCCCCAGCAGCACAATGAGAGTGTTTCAGGGTATTCTGGGAATGTGATGCAGCAGAGTATTAATTATTTCATGTTTGACTATCAAGATGATTTTTCCATTTAATTGAGCACTCCTGCTCCTGTCATCCTTGTTTAATCATGTGAGGAGGGGGAAAAAACACACATGCCAAAGCCTCAGGGAAGTATCAGTGACGCTTCTGGATAAGTGACATTCTCAGACATCAAATATATCATGCTGTAAAAGGTTTTCTGATTTTTAAATGTGCTGCTTTGGAGCCAGCAGCCTGGAGCCTCCTGGCTGCAGTGATGTTACTGTGATATGCTGGCAAGTGGTGCATATCACATCTCTGGGTGCTTATCCCTTGTAAGTAACAGTGCTTTGCATGGCTATAGCATCTCAAAGCACTTTACAAACAATCCATTTAACCACACAACATGCCCCACCCCCCTTACATGGGTCTCATCTTCATTTGTTGATGGGGAAACTGAGGCCCAGAGAGGTGACAGGGCTTGCTGAGTGGGGCATAAGGACTCAGGAGTCATAGTCCCCAGTTCCCTGGTCTAATAATTATTAAGTCAAATTATTACTGCACTGGGCAGGAGATGGACTGGATAACCCAACAGGACTTTTCTAGCTCTTCTCTGGTTATGTGCACATTTCTAAGACACCTATCACTGTAATATGTAGGCACCATTATGTACATTTAGAACAACAGGGCCTTCAAATTCCTGTTCCCTCTCCACAGATTGCACTTACTGGCTCCTGAGCCGTTCAGCTGGCATAGTTAATTGCAGCAGCAGTGTTGCTGGGGCCCTTCCACAGCTTATTTGTCGGGCTGAGATCTTCTGAAAGAGATGAGTCTGTGAAGGTTGCAAGACTCATGCTTAGCTTGATTATTGGTGATGCAGAGTTTCACAGACAAGGGCCTCTACCAAAAAAGCCAAGCTCTCATGAACTGAGACTTGCACTTGGTCAGCCACACATCATCCCCAGAGACCGATGCAATCACGGTTGGATATGTAAGGAGAGGTGGTCTGTGAGTCAAGATACAGCCCAGAAAGACATCAGAGAGAAGGGCTAGGAGCAGACACAAAATTGACTTGGAAGCCATCATAGAGCTTGGGTATAATGTGCCCTCATCTAGTCCTTATGCCTAGTGGGGAGGAGTCTGCGTGCTGAAGCCCTGGCATTTCCTAGGCAGCCTTCTGGGTCAGCCCAAGTTCAAGGTCAGTTCGTTAGCCCCCTAAGCAATGCTCTCTTTATCAGCTTTAGTGAGGAGGAAGGCTCAGATCAGCCTCTTTCACTGCTGAACTATGGATGGGGGGGGGGGGGGAACGGACAACTGGGATCCTTCCTGCCAGTTACTGTATGAGCTTTAGGAGGGCACTTTACAAACAATACCACCACAGTCTGGCAATGATAGAAAGCGGCTGGATGCCAGCCCCTGGCTTCTTATGTGAAATGAGTTGGTGGGTCTTCAGCCTAGTGTCGATTGGTGTTGCAGAACCACCACCACCAAGTTGGCATTAACTGGCACCTTTGTTAGCAGGCTCAGCCACCATCTGACCCCCAAAGAGCCTGTGTGACTGAACTCCCCTCTCACCACTAGAGAGGGCCCTGTTGAGGTTCAGGCTGAGACACACAGTGGTGGGGATAGATGGGGGAAGTTTGCCTTGTTGCTGCCCAAGCAAGTAAGCTGTTCTTTTGATACCTGGGAATGAGTCTCTATCGCCATCAAGCCAGCACCATCCACTCCACCAGCAGAAATTCACATCCCCCCCGGCCCCAACCTATTTCAGCCTGCAGCCCTGCCTCCGCTGAGGTCAGCCAGTGAACACTGACACATCAGGAGCCCAGCAGAGGGTGAATCCAGCTCCAGGGCATCAATTATGGGTAGGGCCCTACCAAATTCACAGTCCATTTTGGCCAAATTCAGGGTCATAGGACTTTAAAAATCGTAAATTTCATGATTTCAGATATTTAAATCTGAACGTTCACGGTGTTGGAACTGGGGGGGTCCTGACCCAACTCTGAAGGCAGCAGCGCATAAGGGTGGCATGGAATGGTATTGCTGTCTGGCTACTGGTGGGGCGCCGCCTTCAGAGCTGAGCACCTGGCCAGCAGCCACTGCTCTCCGGCCACCCAGCTCTGAAGGCAGCGCAGTAGGAAGGGTGGCAATACCGCGACCCCGCACAATAACCATTCCATCCCGCCCCACCAATCGTTTTTTCGGATTGGGACCCTAGTTTGAGAAATGCTGGCCTCGCCCCTGAAATCAATATCGTAGAGGGTAAAAGCACACACAAGACCAGATCTCATGGGGAGACCAGATTTCACTGTCCAAGACGCATTTTTCAAGGCCATGAATTTGGTAGGGCCCTAATTATGGGATGAGGCTGCTGACAGCAGTCAGTCACAGTCACACTCATGCACAGTGGGACAAAGCCAGTTGTGAATGAATGGATCTGCTTTGCCTGGCCAGTTACTCCTGCCACACGCACACTGGGGGTCTTTGTTTGATGCTATTAATAACCGTGTTCTGCGGCTTAGGCCTGGAAGGCTTCGGGCTGTGTTAGGGACCACTGAACGGCGCCCAGGGCTCCCCACTCAGAGGCTGACTGGAAGTTGAGTTGATGTGATTGCAATGACGCATGCATTGGGATACCCCTTGCTGAGCCAGCTCTCGCCCAGGCCAGGCTGGAAGTGTGCCAGGCTCAGATTTCCAGCAGCCAGAGTCACGCCCTAGGCCACACCGGGCAGAGATGGGTTATTTTTAGACATTTTGGGTTTAGTTTGGGTTTTGTTGAGTGGGGGCTGTGCCCAGCACGGGAATGGAGTAGGGAGATGGTGGCTGCTAGAATGAGCCCGGTGCTGCTAGAATGAGTTGAGGCTGCATAGGACAGGCAGGTCCTTTGGTACAGTGGGTGCTAAAGCAGCAGGATCTGAGCCTCGGGTCCTGTGGAGTCTCCCTTTACTGGTAAACAAGTGCAAAGTGCTCTGACAGGACACGGAGCAAGAGACTCCTGTGTTATACTGCCATCTCTGATATTGCCCCCTTCTGTGGCTCTGGGCAAGTTACTTTCCCTTTCTATGCCTCGGTTTCCTCTTCTATAACAAGGGACAGCAGATACCTGTGGATGCCTCACAGTCGGGTGTTAGGGGCAATTTGTTCATGTCTGTAAAGTGCTCTGAAGATTACGTCTACTATAGACTCAACCATTTCGTTGCAGAGTAAGCACTGCACAGAGGCCACGGAGTGGCTGGACTGGGGGAATTGTAGGGTAAGAGACCAGAACCTCACTCTGCTCCCATATGGGTTAAAGACTCTGCTGGAAGCACAGGGCAATGGGTGGATTCTTCCTTGGTGTGTCCAGGAACTGTTTGGGACCCCGTTTCAGCCTTTGCTCAGAAGGAGCTGAGTGTACAGGCTGCTTTCCAGCTCTCCTCCCATTCTCAGTGCTGAGCCCAACACAGAAACCTGCCTCGTTGATGCCTCTCACCTCTGCAGGTAATAGAGAATCTTGTGTTGTCGCTTACAGGGTCTGCCATGGTCCTATGGCTTTCATTGTTGGCCTTTAGCGAGGGCTGGATTCATTTATGTACCAACAGCCTGTCCTGCTTTACTAGCTGAAGCCACAAAGAGGGCAGGAGAAAGAGAATGGAGGGAACAGAGGCCTTCCTTATTGAGTGAAATCTGACTGCCAGCTCATCAGAGCAGCTGAAATTAGACTGAAGGCATGGATTCATATAAAGCATCGGAAGCGTTATGCAGAGCCACAATCGCAGTGACACAGCATGTGCTGGACACATTAGCATTGTAGCTCTCATGCCCTAGCTGATGACTAAGTTGCTGATGTGGGCAGAGTGTCACCCAGGAAGTCACACGCTTGGTCATGTGAGTGAGGTGCGCAGCCCTGCTGAGTGGGGCCAGAGCGCAATACTAACCTTAGTGGGCTAGTTTCTCTAATTAGCTGGCTGTGACTGTAAAGACACGCCAAAGAGGCAGAAATGACCATCATCCACTCGACAGTTTGCTGGGTGAATGTCAGTTGGCATGGCACCCGCTCTGGATTCCTCAGCAATAAACCCCACATGACAAGGGTCATGTCCTCACAGCCTTCGGGCCAAAGTGTGTGCACCAGGGAGGAGGTTACCAAGTGCAGCCCTCTCGGAGCTGCAGGGAAAGACCCTCCTTTTACTCAGAAGATAAGACTGCTGGAGTCTCACTACTGACTGCACCCTGGGCACCAGAAAATGAGAGGGGGGAGCTGACACATTTCTCGGTTATTGTAGGGTTGCTCCCAGATGCTAGACTACATTTACTGGTTAGTTATTGAAGGGAAAATTGCAAGAGTTGGATCATCTTAGTAGAATTGTATGTGAGCACCAGGCACTCATGTTGGTTTGCTATCATCAGGTCACTTATGAGTCATGGCTTTTTATATAACAAGGAAAAAACAAATTTAAGTTTGTTTTTTTCAAAGAAATAAAAACAGAGCAACAAAGATTTAGATGGACTTTGTAAACAGACTTAAGAACAAAGATTAGGCGTATTTTGGGCCAACAAAACTTCAGTGGTTACCCTTTCAAAAATAATTTCAGCCTTGGTGAAAGGCCTTGAAAGAGAGCAGATCCTCTCCCATTTAGTTAACTTAAAATGGGGATGCTCGCCAGCAAAATGGACAATTGGCATTTGATTCTGGTGCTGTAATGCCCACTCCCTGGCCTGGGCATACTCCATGGAACTCTGAGGGATGACAGGCTATGTCGATCATTTCACCACAGCTGACTGATGACAAGTGTATACTCCTGAACCCAGACAGATGGGTTTTGCTTCTTTTCAGCCAGTTGCAGTAGCAAGTTTAGGCTTGTGCATCAAACTGGGAACAATCCTCACATACTCTCTGTGGGGCTCTTTAATGGCAGCTGTGAGTCTTGGCACCAACTTGCTCCTCTCTATTAGAGGCCAGAAAGCAAAAAGGGCTGGATAAAGTGATGGAGAGAGACACAAATATGTCTAAAGGCCCCAAAATTCCAGGAAGTGAAAAGTGCAGATACAGTGTGACATAGCGATGAGCAAGAGGTTCTGGGGTGGGTAGGGAGAGGCACAGCATTAACAGACAGACTGGTAAGCCCAACAGAAATGAGGTATCACAAACTTTTATTTGCCAGATTTTGAGTTTTTGCACCATGTCACGAGAGGCACTTGACAGAAAAACAACAACCAAACATGACTTGCATCTAGATTCTGCAGGACCAGTTCAACATCAGGCTCAACGACAAGCCTTGTACAGTGTGTACCTGAGCAACTGGAGTGACACAATGTAACACGCTCTGTATGGTGCTGCGAGCTGCCTGCCTTGCTTACATCGCAAGCAGATTGAGCAGCTACAAAAGCAACAGAGGGTGGGAGGCTGGGATTGTAGTGACCCTTCTCTGAATCTATCCAGACAAATCTTCCTAAAGTCACTGCCAGGCAGGGTGGTATTTTTGCCTCTTTCACAGCTGTTGAGAGGTGACACGGAAGTGAAACTTACCACTGGATGCTGACAAACACATCCCCAAAAAAGATGCAGGGAACATGCTGATAAGTTAAGTTTATCTTTAGTAATGATCTACAGCAAGGCCACACGGGCCCAGATGTAAGGAGGATGGTGGTTCTCCATTTCCAAGGGACCTTTATGGAAAAGCTGTAAGATTGTGCAAGAACGACAATGGAAACATCGCACAGTGCTGGATACCTGTGAAAGCACTGGGCACTGACCCAGGCATCCCACGGGAGTGAGCAATCCATGCAGGCTGGGAGAAGGTCTGTCCTCAACTGAGTCAGATGTTTTAGTGCCCATTGCTGTAACAGGGGGCTTCTCACTCACACCCATGCTTTGAGGATCTAAGCCTGACAACTTCAGAGGAAGTTGCTGAAAGCGTCACAGCACAATTCTGGCCAGCTGGGCAGGTGACATGACACATCAGCAACTCTAAGATATTGCTGATTACTTAGGACTGCGTCAGGAGCCAAGACCTCAGAACTGTGCTCTCTTATTAAAAGAATATCACAAATAATGCCCTCACCAAGCCAATTGGTATTAGCGTCACTAGGGTATATGGGCCATTACCAGAAAACACAATAGTAGTAGTCGTCTTTAGTAAGGATCTGAACTGTAATCAAAATGGAGATCTACAGTCAATGCACTGAGGTCACAACAGTGCTGCATACACATGTCTTCCCAGGCATAGTTCTTACTCTGTAGTGTCCAACAGCAAGTCTCTCCCGCCACACGAAGCCAGGCACTTGAACACCACACTTGAAACACCAGTCACATTTCCCTCAGCTACACCTGTTGCAAGCCACTCCACAGGAACATGACCTGATGACTACAGAACAATCTTTTAGAGTCACAATGTGGCTCCCTAACTTCTGTCCAGCCAGTGAAATCTCTCTGTGCCTGTGTCTTAGCCCAGGATGTTCCCTCACTAGCGATCATTACAATAACTGCATCAGATTCAAATTACTGCAACTTTAAATGACACCTCCCTTGCATTCAGACACACAGACACATGTTGTATACATATACACACACACACACACACACACACTGCAGCAATATATAGATATCATATATACACCCACCCATTGGCATGGTTTCAGATGTGACGGTTACCCTCGTTTCCCTTTTCAGAACAGCTGTGTAAAGATGGGAGGTTTGTATTGGCACTTTACATAACTGAAAGAGAGTGTGAGTATGTCCAACTGTGGGCACAGTGTTTTGGGTGGGGAAAAGGGCAATGGTATAAAACCAGGATTGCAAACAGTCTTTACAAAGCTTTTTAAAATGCCGTATGATGGCAGGAACTTACAATAGCATAGCACCATCCTCAGTGTTTCCCTGATTATTCTCATAACAAGGTTCAGCACCACTAGGTTAAAGAAAAGCATTGTTAAAATGGGTGTGGATCAATGTGCATCATACAGACAAATCCACACACACACGTAGACTTAAACACGCTCTGGCCTTTGTTTGGGTTTCTCCCAATGCTGTCACTCTTGCTTGAGAATATTGGTTACTGTTCAGGATTAAGGTGAAACTTCTTCAAATGAAATTTATTTTGGGCGGAGGTGGGGAAATGTTTCCTTTAACAGATCTGTTGCTCTTTCACAGCTGCCTATGCTTCCCCCAGTGGCATAACAAGCACAGATGTTACAGCCTTTACAGCTGTGAAGCCCCCACCTGGAACCTGAGAGGTTAATTCAATTAGTAATTAAATAAAAATCATGATTTTCCAAATCCCAAGTCTCTACATGATGTCAACTTTGCAAATGGTCCTGACTAGAGTTTTTCTGAAATCCAAAATTAAATTTTTTCAGCATCCTGATTTCTTTTCTTTAATCGGAGGTCTTGGATATTCCCAGGGACCTCTGTAAAATCACCTTTGCCTGGGTACAAAATTGCACTCGCGGTCCAGGCCAGGCGTGAATTGCATTTCCCAGCTGTTTTATACCAACTGAATGTTTGCAGGCATCAAGCAGCACACAGTGCAGGGGAGCAGCGCACGGGAGATGTAGCTAACATCCAGGATTTGGTGGAGGCCAGCAGGAAAGTGCCTTTAACAAGCCCCACCCATCACCCTTAGTTACTATAAAATGGTTTGTTTTGATGATGGCGAATGGAGTGTGCAAACAGTCTGGTCCTACTGGAGCATGGAGGTCTGAGATACCAACCAGGTCCTTTCCTTTGGCAAATGCTGTTCTGGAGCAGAACAGATTTCTTGGGGATCCAGAGGGAAATGCATGGACCAGGAGAGAGAGGCTGATCTCCGCTGCCAAGCTGTAAACCACATTTTGCTATTTGCTACATGCTTGTCCGGGAGGGCTTCTGAGTATGGAGCTAAGAGAAGAGTTAAGCTGAGAATGGTGGAATTGCCTAAAGAGAAGGTCCCTTCTGGCTCAGGCTCTCGCTGGGGCTTGAGGAGAACTGACACCTGGCCAGTTTCTTCCAAGCCATGAGATCACATCTCTAAGATTCAAGGGCTGCCCAACTGGGTTGTGTTTCCTCCTCTCTGATACAGTCCAATTGCCTGAGATATGCGAGGAGAGGAGGGCAGCCTGTATGTTCTATTCCTTTGGCAGCCCCAAGGGCGGAATTGCCAACAGCCCAACGAGTCCCCCCAAAAGACAAACAGCAAGAGAAAAGAAAGCACAGTGTTACAAGCCATGAAGAAGCATTTCCAGCGCCTGGGGGATGGGAGGGGGCAGTTTCCAGGCAGAAACCAAGAAGATTTTATCCTTTGGAGAATTGACATCATGCAAACTTTGGCACTGAATCCAGCGGCTTTGTGCCTTTATGCTGCCATTCACAGCTGTGCTCACTGAGTGAGTGGGTCGCCAATTCCACAGGAGCAGTTTGGCTAGGAGGCATTCAAGCTGGGTAGTCCATTTCACAAGCAGTGGCCCACAGGCCTGTGAACCAGAAATAAAGCAAGTGGCAATACGAACAGGTTTGGTCTGGCTAATGCATTCTGTGTGTTCTTAGTCAGCATCAAATAAGTTAAAAAGCTCTAATTCAGAACTGTTGGCTTTTTAAAGAGGTTACAGATATTTTTTTCCATTTGATAAAAATTTCACCTTAATTTAAAAATAATAAAAAAAAGTAAAACCACGAGCAACACAAATACTCATTATGAAATAGCACCACGTCTCTGCTCCGGCAAGCTGGCATGCGGGGCAACGCTGCAGGGAGCAGAGATGGCAACAAGGAGAGTCTCAGACCAAACACACCATGTGTGGCCAGGACCTGGGGCAGGCCCAGGGTAGGTTCCCCTGTAAGAGTCTTTCACTCAGAGGGCAGGTGGGGTCTTCTCTCCCTTTGGTCAGTTTACCCCCGGACGGGAAAACCCCACTAAAACAGGGCAGTTTATGCATTCCTCTTCCCATCAGATGTGTTGTCAGCAGCAATTTGGGCATCTGCAGAAAAAGAGGAAAGAGTGGTGAAAGCAGACGACTGGGAGTCAGGACCCGTACACCCCAGCATCTAGACACACTGGTGTTACAGCCTGCCCGTTTTCACCTACATTCTGGACTGAATCAGCACAAAGGGACATTTACTGTCCTAGATCTGTTGGCAATGGAGAGGAGCGGCACTGCTGGTCCCCTACCTGAATCTGCCTGGTGCCTGCATTGGAGATCACAGTCCTCCTTGGTGTAGAAACGGTTGAGGTTCCCCCTGCAGCCGCTGTAGATGAAAGGCCGGCACTCTGCCACTTTTTGGTTATAATACCACCTGAGTGTGAATCTGCTGCAGTCTCCCTCGTCCAGGGGCAAGCTGCATGGGTCAGCTGGGAGGGGAAAAAAAGTGAACAGAGTTGCTGGTTAAGTTCCCTGGGGCTGAGAGAAAAAAAGAGATCAATGCTTAAAAATCTGCTCTGACATCACACCTAGCAAAACATCATCAGAAGACATTAGGATGCCTCTTGCCCTTCAGAACCCAAGGCGAACCCCCAGTAAGGTACCGCTAGAGAGAAATGGAAAGGAGCCAGATGGGATTGGCAGTTTTATATGTGAATGGAAGACACTTAAACATTTTGCATTGGTCAGACCTCTGTGGAAAGGAAAACGGAGGCATACCACCTCACTGATTTAATGGCTGAATGCCAAACTGATTCAACTCTGGAAAGCATTGGTATCTGCACTGCGTTCACACCTGCTGAAAGGGAAGACGTGTTGTCTGTGCTGCAAAACCACAATGTATTTTCTAACAAGCCACGAAAGACACCCTTGGCTGACTCAAAATCATTACAGAAAGACCACAGCCACCTCCCAGCAGAGCTACAGGGCCACTGGCAAGGTGCAGGAACAAACTTGTACAGAAATACAAAGCATGTTAGACCTTGGAGTAATTAAAGAGTCTGACAGTTTTTGGGCACCACCTGTGGTCTTGGTCCCTAAGAAAGATATCACTGTAAGGGCTTTGTGTTGATTACAGATAACTCAGGGTGGGCACAGTACTAGATGCTTATCCTATGTCTAGAATAGATGATATGCTAGATATCTTAAGCAAAGCTAAAAGATCTCAGCTTTTTTGATTTGGCAGAGATTATTGAAATATTCCCTTAGATGAGGCTGCACAGAAGAATGCCACTTTCATCACTGACATGGCTCTCTGAGTTCACAATGTTACCATTTGGGCTAATTAATGCAGGGGCCACCTTTCAGAGGCTATCAGCCAAGTGTTAAATGGTTCAGAGGTTTGCAAGGACCTATGTCAATGACACTGCAGTGTTTGGCAACATTTGTGCTGACCACAAAAAACACAAATGGTGCTGCTGAAGCTCAAAAAGGGAGGTCTACCCATAAAAGCCTCTTAAGTGTCAAATTGGAGCAGCCAGAGTTCCTTATTTGGGACACTGGGTAGGGAGAGGTCAAATATCCCCTGAACCTTTGAAAGTTGAAACTACAGTAAATTGGTCTGTACTCCAAACCAAAAAACAGGTTCAATCTTTCATAGGTCTGGTAAACTATTACAGAAGGTTTGTGTATCTGCAATCACAGGTCTACGTAAAAAGACAAAGCCTAACAAAGTTGTATGGACAAAGGCAGATAAGAGAATTTTGATAAGCTAAAAAAGTCTTGTCTGAAAAAGCCTCTTCTTGCTAGTCCAGATTTTGATAAAATGTTTGAACTGTGCACAGAAGCATCAGACCCTGGGTTAAGGCCTATCCTGATGCAGACAGGGTAAACAACAAGAAACACCCCATTGCTTTCTTAAGCAAGAAATTATTCTGTCATAAAGAAAGTATGTTATGCAATTGTGTGGACAGTCAATTAGTTTAGGCCCTATCTTCTTAACAGAAAGTTCAGAGTTTTAAGGAATCATTATCTGTTGATCTGGTTAACCAAAATTAAGGCTCAAATTCCAAGCTTCTGCACTGTAGATTTATACTACAAGAACTTGATATGAAGATTGTGCATACCAAGGGAGACGAAAACATGGTGGCAGATGCCCTGTCCGGGAAAGAGGGCCCTGACCTGCTGCCTCCAGGTCAGCCAGTGGCTAACCCTACTGCAGTTTTGTAAGGATGGAGGTCTGATGAAATACACCCCTGTATTCACACCCTATGCACTACTGTAATAATCTTTGAATAAGGTATGTCTTGTAAGGTATCATTTCAAGACTCAATTTGCTGGTCAGTACTGTCCAGATAAAATATGTGTGGAAACACTGTATGTGAAGTTGTAAGTGTTACACTACACCCTATATTTGTCATAGTAATATTATGATGATATGATTATGGCATAATTATGATGCATTTTGTAAAAGATGGGTCATGTAAGGTGTCATTGGAAAAGTTATAATTTGCTGGTTATGACAGGTTTCAGAGTAACAGTCGTGTTAGTCTGTATTCGCAAAAAGAAAAGGAGTACTTGTGGCACCTTAGAGACTAACCAATTTATTTGAGCATAAGCTTTCATGAGCTACAGCTCACTTCATCGGATGCATACTGTGGAAAGTGTAGAAGATCTTTTTATATACACACAAAGCATCATGCTCTGGGGGTGGGGCATCTTAACATTGCTGGAAGCATGTGGTGAGAAATTCTGCTTGAATCTAATATAGTTTGTTAAGTTAGGCACTAGTAGGCGTTTTATCTTTATTTCTCTGGTAACCATTTCTGACTTTTATGACTCATCATGCTTTGTGTGTATATAAAAAGATCTTCTACACTTTCCACAGTATGCATCCGATGAAGTGAGCTGTAGCTCACGAAAGCTTGTGCTCAAATAAATTGGTTAGTCTCTAAGGTGCCGCAAGTACTCCTTTTCTTTTTGCTGGTTATGATTATCCTATTTGTATGCATGTATCATTTTTGTATCTGAAGTGATGAATACTGATTATGGATCTGAATTTCAAATGGGCTTACTCTGGAAGACACCCACAGCCAGCCTTTCAGGTACAATAATGAAGAAAACTGACAGTTAATAGGTCATCAGCAAAGACAATGGGCTGTGGAATAGCTTAGCCTTCCTGTGGATGTTTCAGCCAACCTGTAAGTAATGGCTGCTATGACTCTGCAAGGGCATGTGACCAGACCACATTTCTCTAGACTTCATTTTGGGTGCCTGTATTTTTCCACAAACTGGGCTGGGAACTGTTTTTGGCACTAAGGGTTCCTGCCATATGGAATAGCTATATAAGGCAGGGAGTGACATCATCTGTTGTTCTTCACTCCCCCACAACTCAATACCTGAGAGAAGCTCTGAAAGAAAAGGACTTGGAGCGGGGGTGGGGATCCCACGCTGCAAAGCAAGTGCAGCTTGTGCCTTGAGACTCTGTAAGCCTGCTTGTATCATCAGTCAAGGTGAGAAATTGTTAATTCAAATCCTATCCTTCTAGTATGTTAATCTTAGTTTGCTATAATTTATAAGCACTTTAAATCTATCTTTTTGTAGTTAATAAACTTGTTTTATATTTTAACCTAAACCAGTGTGCCTTTAAGTGTCTGGGGAAAAACCTCCGCTTAGTTACCACAAGTGTGCATACTCCTCTCCATACTGAGTGAGAGGCGAACTGAGTAATAAATTCATATTGGTCGGGATTTTGATCTGGGCAGGATGGTACAGCTCCTTGGTTCTAGGCTGGGAGAAATCTTGGCTGTAGCCTTTCTATTGTTGGTTCATGCAATGGCTGGTCAAAGCCTGCATGTAACTGCGGCTGGGTGTGTCCCTGCCTGTGTAAATGCTGGTGGAAGTGTAAGACCCGGAGTTGTCTAGAGCTTGTCACAGCAGCACAGTGTGAGAGGGAGCCCAGGCTGGTCAGTCAGAGGGCTCAGTGGTACCCCAGTTCCAGGTGGCACTCCGGGGGGAACCCATCGCAATAAGGTTCCCCTGTATCATGTTAAGAGTGCATGTTCAAGACCCACGTAGCACCAAACTGGTCAAACAGGCGTGTTGGGAACAAATAAGTGTATGTTTGCCTTAATTTGCATTTAAGCAGTAAACAGAGTCATCAAGCAGGAAGGGAAAACAAAGGAAGCTCAAACATATAGGAAAAACAGCAGGGAATATCCTGCCCCACAGACGCCGTCTCCTACTTCTCAGCTGGAAAATGTTTTTCAAGAGAGGGACAAACTATAAAAAGAAGGGGCAAACACCCCAGGACACCACCTCTTTCTCTCTCCCTCCGTCTGTCTCTAGCATTGCTCCTAAGATGACAAAAAAAAACAGCTGTTGGACTCTGGGGGTGGGGCATGTTAACATTGCTGGAAGCACGTGGTGAGAAATTTTGCTTGAATCTAATATAGTTTGTTAAGTTAGGCACTAGTAGGCGTTTTATCTTTATTTCTCTGGTAACCATTTCTGACTTTTATGACTCATTAGTTGTACTCACTTAAAATCTATCCCTTTGTAGTTTATAATCTTGATTTACTGTTTTATCTAATCCAGTGTGTTTAAATTGAAGTGTCTGGGTAACTCTATTTAAGATAATAAGCCAATACATTATTCCCTTAAAGGAATAACGGACTTAAAATATTTGTACAGTCCAGGGCAGTACAGGACATACATTTATGGGGGGAAATCCAGGACTGAGGGCACGTTGGGGTCACTCCGCAGTAGAAGCAAAGCTGATGAGAGCCAGGGTGTAACTGGCAAGGTGTGGCTTGCATGCTGTTTGTGAGCAGCCCAGGTGGGAGCTACTTCAGCAAGGTATTGTAAGGCATGCAAGGTTGCATGGCAAGGATGACGCAGGCCCTCACTGGTCTGAATCGTACCCCGATATGTCACAATACCGTCTCACCTAAACCTGAAGGTCAGTACCTGGATCCTATGGTGACTGGCACTACGTCAGCACTTTTGATAGTGTTCTCAATCCGGAACCCTGATACTAAGATTCGCATCTGCTGGATAAACCACCAGCTCTTGAAAGCCTGTGTGATCCATCCCTATGCTTCAAACCTTGTACTGGATTGGTAGCCAAAGCATTGTCAGAGAACCAAATGCAACCGCTGATCACCCTCACCTTTACTGTGGCTCTAACACAGGGACAGGCAAACTTTTTGGCCCGAGGGCCACATCTGGATATGGAAATTGTACGGCGGACCATGAATGCTCACGAAATTGGGGCTTGGGGTACAGCAGGGGGTGCGGGCTCTGGAGTGGGGCCAGAAATGGGGAGTTCAGGATACGGGAGGGGGCTCCAGGCTGGGGCAGAGGGTTGGGATGCGGGTGGGGGGTGAGAGCTCCAGCTGGGGTGGGGCTAGAAATGAGGAATTCAGGGTGCAGGAGGGGGCTCCGGGCGGGGGGTGAGGGCTCTGGCTGGGGGTGCAGGCTCTGGGGTGCAGGAGGATGGGACAAAGGGGTTTGGAGGGCAGGAGGGGGATCAGGGCTGGGGTGCTGGAGGGGGTCGGGGTGCAGGCTCCGGGCAGCGTTTACCTCAAGCAGCTCCTGGAAGCAGTGGCATATCCCCACTCCGGCTCCTATGTGGCGGTGCGACCAGGTGGCTCTGCGCACTGCCCCATCTACAGGCGCTGCCCCTGCAGCTCCCATTCGCCGCGGTTGCCGGCCAATGGGAGCTGCGGGGGCGGAGCTTGGGGCAGGGTCAACATGCGGAGCCCCCTGGCTGCCCCTATACATAGGAGCCGGAGCACGGACGTGCCGCTGCTTCCGGGAGCTGTGCAGAGCCATGGCACATGTGGAATGGGGCAAGCCATGAACCCCGCTCACTGGCAGGAACTCAAGGGCCAGAATAAAACATCTGAAGGGCCGGATGTGGCCCCTAGGCAGTAGTTTGCCCATGTCTGCTCTAACAGATACCACAATGCAGTGCTGTGATCTGGATATTTGAAGCATTGCAGTTTGGGACCCGTAGTCTCTCTCTGGGTGGCTGCTATCTGCTCCATTTCATGCAAATTGAAAGAAACATTGCTTTTAGTAACGTGCCAATATGATCTTTGCTGTACTGTACTGGATGCTTAGTATTTAGGGCATTGCTGTTTCTGGAAGGGGTAAGAATCCTCTATAGAATCCTCATTAACAACATGGCAGGGCACAGAGACTATAAGAGGAGGATCTTTGTTTTCCACCCAAAGGTTTCCCTTTTCTTCCTTCCTTCTGCACAGTACAAAGAGTTTTATTTACTCAGCCATGATTGGACACTTAACAGTTGGGAGACCGGCACCACCTCCTCCCTGCAAAAAAAATGCCAGATCTCTACCACACTACTCAGGGGTCACCGTTAGCACAGACCACTGAACTTATTAGTCACTTTACTGGGAGGTGGGAGAAAAAAAATCAGATCTAACAGTTTCAAAATAGGGTGGAGGGGGAGAGTGGTGGCTCCCGCTTGTGATAGGAGAGTTATCAGGCAGGTCTGCTTCTTACCTGCTTCAGAGGTCTCTCTCCTCTACTGGCAGTGCTCAGGAGCTGCCCTGGGGATGATCACTTTTACAAACAGGAAGTAAAGTACTTGTTTAGGAAGTCCCTGTTTGCCAGAGGAGAAGCCTCCTAAACCTGAATTCCCATATGTGGAGAAGAAGTGGAAAGGCTAATGGATGGACTGTGAGTTCAGGAAAACCTCTGGGTTTATTTCACAGAGGCAGTACAAGATAGGAGGATGAGTGGGTCATATTCCAGAGCTGGCTTGCCCACAAGTATCAGGAATGAAAGGCGGAAGATGCTGGCTCCCCTGAACTGTAACAAAGTCCTTTCCCTGGCCACACCATGCACAGGTCACCTGCCCTTTCACCTCAAGATCAGAAGAAGTCACAAAAATGGGGTCCCAACTTGCATGGGGACAAATGGCAACACGTAAGCAGCAGAGTTGCTTGAAAATCCTTCAGAACTTAACTATTGTACATCATTACTATGCTATCTCCTCTCTTGGTGGCAACCTTGTGGTCCTCCTTTTTGCTGGAGCTTTCTGTTGGAATCTACTTTTCATGAGACAGGGAAGTCCTGGAACCCTTGTGAAATACCTTCAGGGACCAAATTTCCACACCCAAATAGCCTTAGAGAATATCAGCAGCTTCAGACCTTAGAGAGAATCTTTTTCTCCTGATTATCCAACACCATTCAGTGAGGTCTCCATAAATGGCAATTTCAGAGTCATCACGCTTCCCATCAGATGTGGCATCTACAGTCCATGCCAAAATTATGGCTAAGTCCTGGGCTCATCTACAAGAATCTAGGCAACTAGCTCTTAAATCATATTTCTAACGTGTCCCAAAGCAGGGCATAAAGGCTTCCTTTCTTCCTCTTTCAGATTACAAGGACTTCTTTTCTGCCCCATTGATTTGGTTTTGTGGATGCTTGTCCACTAAGAACTGGACAGAGATCCACCCACTCCTTTCACGTAGGCTGCCAAACAGCCTTCAGATGGTAACAACTTCCACTGGGCAGGCTGGGCACAGTGACTGAGAGGTGAAAGGCTCCATATCCTGTTCCCACCTCACATGCCAGCCAGCCTCACTGCAGGAAGCAGTCACGCACATCGACTTTACCGACCCCTAATGACTAGGTTAGAAAGGCAGAGGACCACATAAAACCAAGTCTGCTTCTTTTTCTCTGCCCCCCCCCCAGAGTGCTGGCAGGTCTCATTTTCCTCAGAGCTGTCGGAAGGTTAAGGAAACTCACCATCACTCAGCATGGTGCTCTCTGTCCCATCAGCTTCCAGGCTCTCTTCATAGTCCTCCATTGCGTAGACATGCTCATACTCAGGGTCATTTGTGTTCACAACACGCACCTCGTGCCCTGGAAAATAACACCGGCCATATGAGAAGGGCCACAGGACAGGGAAGTGCAGGGTGGGAAGGGCAGGTGGATGAGGTCACTAGGCTTGTTGCCCGAGCCATGTGGGAATTCATCCCTCATCATTCCTAGGATGATGACAATTGGCCTGCAGCTTTGATCCTGGGAGCGGCTTTTGAAAATGGCAGATTCAGTAACAGGCCTGGTCAACATGCCACTGAGTTGCCTGGCTGGTGCACTGGCTTGTTTGCACAAAGGTAGCCGGAGGGAGAGGAGTTGGCTGCACTGCTCAGTAACTAACCGTGCCACAGGGGTCACTTGCCTGAAGGTGCAGTGTCACAGCACAGGGACCTGTGTGGCTACAGCTACACTAGAACACGCTGTGCTCATTTTACTGGGATGGACACTATGGCTGGAAAACAGATACAAAATGTTCTAGAGCAGACAAGGGGTGTGTGGGGGCAGGACACAGGGAAGCAAAGAGGCTGTCACTGAAAATGCTAACAATTAAATAAATGGGGAATGACTCTCTGGAGACTTATCTCTGCAAATCTCTCTGTGCCCTATCTCAATGGGACAACAGAGAAGCTGGAAAAGGAGCTAGAGGGAGGATTTGTGCCACCTTCACTTACTACTGGATGCAATTCAGGTTTAGATGTTTACCCACCAACCTATGCTGCTTTACCAGCCATGCTGTAGCATCCGGCCAATCAATCCTTCCAGTCATTCTACACATTTGCCTTCACATTCCCATCATTCTTCAGACATTCCCTCTTCCCATTCCTTTCACCCCCTCTACCTATGAGCCCATCCATTCATCTACTCTCCATCCATAGTCACTCATCCACGCACCCGTCATGCTGGACATTCACACATCCATTACATTCACATACCCTTCCATAAGCCATGTGACCATCCTGCAGTATCTATCCAAGCCATACACTTACTCCTCTACTCAGTCACTGTTTATCTTTCCGTGAACCTACCCATTCATCCTGAGCACCTTGTGCACTCCAGCTGTTTGATAAACAACACTCCTTTCATTCTGCACATCACTCTCACTCGCCTGTCCCTCTGATCAGTTGATCCAAAGGTGGTTGGGGTTTGATGACATAGCAAAGACATCCCTATATGTTCTGTGTCATTGTGAGAATGCAGATGCCCTTCATTAAGTCATAATACAATGGCCCATATCTAGGTGCATCTTAGCATTAAGGTAATAAATAGCCAGAACTCTACTTTTAAATGGCCTGCAGCTGCCTTAGGTTCTCTGAGTTACTGTTACAGAAGGCGGGTATTGCAATCCCTTGGTACCCGCAAGTGAAGGACATTGTAATGGCAGAGCTTCCATGCTGGACTCACAAAGTCAGCACTGGAGAACGATTATGATGACAGGGCACAAAGAGACAAGACTCACCCTCCTCTTCTTCAGCGTGTGACAACTTAAGCACAGGGACTAGATGAGCATTAACAGACAGGAATGGTTGGGTGGATGGATAGTTGGGGAGAAGACCTAAGAGAGGCAAGGACACAGCACAGACATCAAACAGGACATAAGAATGACTGACATGGCTCCCCTCCCCCCGGCAAGTCACGGGCTAATGCTCAAGAGCAGCATCAGCACTGTCCACTTCCAAGACTGCTAACAGCCAGACAGACATGGTGCAAAACTAGCATTGCGTTGGAGACCTAAGGGAAGAAATCGGCATTACGGAAAGATGCACCATAGACGGGCAGGTCTGGACCACCTCTTGCGGCCCGCCATTGGACACTGAACAACAGCACTTTGTCTGCATCAGCCCTGGCCTGTGGCATAATCTATGTAATTGTAGCCTCCTGCCTCTGATGGGACAGGACCTCCTGGGACAGAGGCAAAAACAGAAAAATTCACCCTACTGACTCCACTGCAAGGTGATGGCAATATAGATGCTGGAAATACCAGCAGAAAGAAAGAGACCTGTAGGCAGGATGCATGCACAAAGGGAGATATATTCTCTTCAGATTCCCTTCATCCTAATCCACCCAATCCCCTCAGTAGAACTGGGCTTCCTGGGGCGGGCAGACATGCTCTGGAACACAGCCCTTGGTGAGTTAGAGTTTGAACAATATACAAAAACAACGAGGCGGCTGTCAAACACCAGTGGAGGACAAGACAGGACACAGACGAGCACAGCAAAGGTCTTCCCAGATATGAGGCAGGCTCACTCATGGCTCTGGATGAGGCATGTGGTCACAGATTCTACACACAAATAGGAAGGTACTACAGGAATGCTGAGAAGCCTCTGAACACTGTGCCCTGTACGAATGACGCCTCCGATACTAAACTCAGCCTTTCCCAAGCTTGGTACAGCCTGCTGGGTCTGGCTGGAAACAGTGTGGAATTATCTACTAGAAGATAGTCTCTCTCACTCTCTCTTGCCATTCAAGGATGGAGTCTGCTTGGCTCTGCTCTGGACCGGTTTGGCATGGGTGGTTTAGAAAGATGCTCTGCTTTCTCAATCACCTGTTCTGCCGTGATCCTGATTTCCTCTGGTATTTCTTCTTCCTCTCCTGGAAGATTTATGTCTGTTCCTTGCATGTGTCCCCCATCCTCCTTTGAGAACAATCAGGCAAATAATTCATTTCATGTTTGCCCAAACATTACCTACCTCTGCGTCATAGCTCCTCCTTGCCAGGCTTACACTGCTGGCTGCCCTGCTGGCCTCCTCTTCCCTACAATCTTCAGCTGTTTTTTTACCATTTCTGGGAACCTGCTATGAAAGCCTCCTTCCTTCTTCCTCTTTGCTTTCCTCACCAGCCCTCTCTTCCCTTCCCTTCCCCCACTCACCTCTCTCTTCCTCCCCGATCCACACCAGGCTTAGCCCTTGTGTAGGAACAGATCTTACCCTGGATGAGTCTGTCAATGTCCTTGTGCCATCTTATTCTCCTTACTCTAGGGCAGGGGTCGGCAACCTTTCAGAAGTGATGTGCCGAGTCTTCATTTATTCACTTTCATTTAAGGTTTCACGTGCCAGTAATACATTTTAATGTTTTTTAGAAAGTCTCTCTCTCTGTAAGTCTATATATTATATAACTAAACTATTGTTGTATTGTAAAATAAACAAGGTTTTCAAAATGTTTAAGAAGCTTCATTTAAAATTAAATTAAAATGTTGACCTTACACCGCCGGTCAGCTCAGCCCGCTGATGGTCTGGGGTTCTGTTCACCTAGGCCGGCAGCGGGCTCAGTGGGGGCTCAGCCCGCTGCCACTCAGAGGTTCCATCCGCTGGCTCCTGCCAGCCGGGATCCCGGCTGCCGGACCCGCTCAGCCCGCTGCTGGTCTGGGGTCCCGGCCCTGCCCACATACAGTGGGTGCCTACCTTCTCCCTGGTTCTAGGCCATTCTCTTCCCCTCTCTCTGCACTGAGCTGAGGGTGGGAGTGCACTGAGCACAGGGCTGGGGGTGAAGGAGCAGGCTGGGGGTTGGGGTGTAGGGTCTGGCCAGGAGCTAGAATGAGGAAGGGGGCTCAGGGTTGGGACAGGGGGTTTGGGTGTGGAGCACTTACCTGGACAGCTCCCATTTGGTGCGAGGGGTGCAAGTGGTAATGTGGGGGGTGGGGAAGGTGAAGAGCTCCCATTTGGTGCTCAGGGTGGGAATGTGGGGGTGCAAGAGTCAGGATGTGGGGGGGTGCATGGGGTGTGGGGGGGCTGGGTATGTGGGGGGGTGCAAGAATCAGGGCATGGGGTGTGGGGGGCTTGGGTATGTGTGGGGGTGCCAGAGTTAGGGCTGGGGTTGTGGGGGGTGGATGAAGGAGTCAAGCAGAGGTCTGGGAGGGAGGGCCGGAGAGGAGGAGGAGGAGGGGCAGGAAGCCAGCACACTGCGGAAAGAGGCAGGGGAGCTGGCAGGACCAAGCTTCTGTCCCCGGCCCCCGTGGGATATGGTGGGGAGCAGAGAAGAACGGGCCAGGCAGGGCCAGGCCAAATTGGATTTTTAATGGCACGCGTGCCATAGGTTGCCGACCCCTGCTCTAGTGTATTTGCTATAGTGATTCCTCAGTCCTGGCTTGCACAATAATTGTTCTTTTACAAGCTTGTTACCATGTATTTGGTGCCTTGATATCACAAGTATTGGCTTCTCCAGGCACAACTACCCATAAGTTACTCTGCCCACTGGCAGTCTGTTCAAAGTGAGTCAGGGAGAGCCGCATTAGACCCTGGGTCCAGAGAAGGGATGGCTGCTGTGACTCTCTGTTTGCTAATCTTGGCGTAGCATGTCAGATGCTGTCTCAGGCTGGGGACGCCCAGTGCAGCACTCTCCTTTTGCCGTCAGATGCTTGGCCACACACTCCTGTCTGGCCTCTGAAGCTCGGCTTTGAAACTGGCCTATTGGCAGTTCTAGGCTTGGAGTCTACTGAGTCCCCACTGCACTCACTGACACCCCGAGTGCTGCCAGACGTGAGACCCTGCTGAGGAATGTTTCAAACTGCAGCATGTCACTCATCACCTCTTCTGCCCTTGCTACCCCAGCTTCCATTATCTCCTGCTCCTGGCCTAGTCAGTCACCCTCAATGACAGCTCCCCTACCAACCCAGCCACTCTCGCCAAGTCTCCTAGGGCTCAATGCCAAACCAGCATCTCCACAGGGCTGCCTCTTCTGTTGGCAATCTGCCAACGTGGCTGGTGCTACAGGGCTGAGCTAGCTGCATGTGACCTTCCAGGACGGGCCATGACCCGTTCGTGAAACCTGCTACATATCTGGGAGAATGGACCTGCTCGTCAATGACAGGGCTGCTGCTCAGCACTGCAAACTGGGATTAAAGGATGCACAAAGGGGTTACAAGAAATCAGTGCTCACGTGGTTCAGAAGAGGAGAACTGCCCGCCGCAAGCTGTATGGAGAGAAAGAGAGAAAAGAGGAGGTTAATCCATGGGGAAAGCCTTCTCTAGCATCCTGGCACTTGGCACAGACCTGCCTCACCACCAGGTATCAGGAAAGGGACAGACTAGATTGATAGGCCCCTAACACTCGCATGGGGCTGGCACATTGTACTCTGAACACCTCCAGATGTGGGAGTTATGGTACATGCAACTTAACCAAAAGAAGGGGAGAGAAAGGAAGAAAGGGACAGAGGGCAGAGGAGGAGACAGTGAAGGAGACAATTTTGTTTACCAGTTTCTGCCCAAGGAGCCCTGGTAGTGATAAGAGATCAGAGCCAGGGTGCTGCTGAGAAGTCAGTCAGCCCCAAGTGGAAGGTGAAGCCTCACTTACCACAGTGCTGACTCATTTCCTGCCTGACAAATGCACGGATCTCTTGTTCCTGCAGAGAAAACCAAGGGAATGAAGAGAGGGAAGAGATGCCTTCCGGCCCCCCCAGCCCACCATGAGCCTGTCTCAGCTGCTTTGGGGATCACAGGGAAAAGAGCAGTCTCCCCCAACTCCAACATTTGAGCCAGACCTGGAGGGAAACAGGCCTCGAGCCTGCCATGCAGGAAGGCAGAACTCAAGAGCCAGTCCCAGCCCCTGGGAGAGGGAAGTATCCCACTGCTCTGACTGATTGCGCAGTAGCATGGATGTGTTGTCATTGTGGGTCAGGGCTTTGCTCCAAGACCTCAGAGAGCTCTCTTCTCACCGTCATGCCAGGGTCCCCCTTCTCTCCTCTCGAGCCTTCGAGTCCTGGATTCCCCTGAAAACAAGCCAAATGGGAAATCAAGAGGCGTGCTACATGGTCAGCAACTCCCTGAGCCAGGAGACACCCACTCTCTGCAGAACCCTGTCAACCCCCTAGGAAGCTCTCCTCTTCGCCTGACGGGGGCGGGGTTCAAGGTACAGCAAATACATCCAGGCAGAGCCAAGCATTCAGCCAGGCAATGCACATCCAATGGGTCAGAAACATGCTTACACACCTGATCTCCTCTCTCTCCTGGAATCCCAGGGACACCTCGGGTCCCTACAGCCGACTCCCCTGGGGGGCCTCTTTCACCCTGCAGCAGGAAAATACACACTGAGACACTGGCTGGCAGGGGGAGTTCTAGGATTGGGCCATCCAGAGAAGGGCAGTAACTACCATCCCCCACACGCCCCAGAGCTCCCTCTTGCAGGGAATGGGGCTGTTCCTCAGACGCGGCTCTAAACGAGCTGGTACACATGACAGTCTCACTTATTTCGAGAGAGATTTCTCAGCCGCTTCCAAAACATTAGACTCTTCTGCTTTCATCTCCCTATCCCCAGTGAGAAGTCCTCAAAGGCGGGTCCCCGTGCCCTTGTAGGTGAGAACTGTCCCCTAGGGAAGCAATCCAACCTGATCAAAGATGCAGCTCTGGGGAGAGACATCACGCATGGTGACCTCGGGCTGGGTTCAGGGCAGCCCTGAAGCTGATCTTGTGGGTGAATGGGAGGTCATGAAATAGCAGTGCTCCAGAATACAGCCAGAATGAACACACTGCACCCCCACGGGGCACTTCCAGCTCCAGGTCGGAGGCATGTTGCAAGCATTCATTAATGAACCCCACCGGCCCTGGGAGGCAAGGAAATCATCCCGGAGATACAGAGAGAGGTTACGAGACTGACCTGAGTCAATGCGTGAGCCAGTGACAGAGCTGGGAATAGACCTCAGGAGTCTGACTCCCAGCTCCCTGCTCTAACCAGTGAGTAACACTGCCTGTCACTCTAACAGCCTCTGCACATCACTCGCGCGGCACCGTTCATCAATTCAGAAGGTGGATGGAGCTGATCCTGCTTGAACAGAGTCTAACTACCACCTCCTTGCTGCCTGCTAACTGCAGACAGGTCCGGGGCCTGCTCACTGCCCTGGGATGGGGATATGACCAGGCAGAACTGAAACAGACGGGAGGGGAAGGGGAACTGCTTCCTCCACACTGTGCCTGCGAAGGGACCCCTGCAAGCTCACTCTCGCCCTTCATGTGGTCTCTTGTTCCTGAATACCGCACGGAAAAGGGGCGGTTTGTCCCTCTCAGACACTGGTGCCTTTGCTGCCAGGGCTGGGAGTGCACTGGGGTTTGTCGTGCAGTTTTGGTTTCCTTGTGGAGTTCCGGAGACAGGAGCTCGCCACCTGCTGGCCATTCAAGGGCAATACTGTCCTGGTCTGGAGAGGTGGGTAGAAGCTGTAGGGAAATGGCCATGCACAGTGGGGAAGAGGTTCTTACCTTCTGCCCTTGAATCCCCTCAGGGCCCTTAGGGCCAACGCTACCTGGTGGGCCGGGTGGGCCAGGTGCTCCATCATTGCCCCTAGGGCCTGGGGAGCCAACAATGCCTCGAGCACCCTGAGAAAAGAGGCAGGGGTTAGGAAGGGCATGACCCACACTGGGGAGTGTGACAGACTGGCACCTTGGCCCACGCCGAGTCAATCTCCCGCAGCACTGACCTGCTCTGTACCCTTTGAGATAGGCGTCGTCTATTGACAGAGAAGTGTGGCCAACACTCACAACGTCATCACAAGACCCAGCATATCTGAGGGTTTTCTTAGAACCCCAGCTCCTGACATTCTGTGATTATGTGAGAATTTCAACTTGCTTTTTAGAAAGAGTGAGTGCCTCGCCCTCCTGGTTGCAGAGAGAAGCTGAAGAAGGTGTCCTGAGTGCGTCCTTAAGGCCCCCCAAACCAGAAGGTAAAGAACCCAACATTTAGTCATTTAAAAAAAAGTCAATTTTTCAGCCAATCTTGGGATTTTTTTAGGGCTTGACGCCTGATTTTTGAACCCTTGGGGATGGCCATACAGCATAGATGCTCTACCCCCACCCCCATCACCCCCGCCCCCCCCAAGCTGCAGGACATCAGTGGATCTGTGGGGAGGCACCAGATGGTGCCAGTTGTCAGTGGGAGAATTGCAGCTATTCTCCATCAGGCCTGTGACTGCTCTCACCAGCTGGGAGTTCTAACAGTGAACTGACCTTGCTCCACTCCCACTTTTGCTACAGCCTGAAGCACCGGTTCTGCTGTGCCAGAATCCTCTGGAAGGGAGGATGTTGAGGAGTTTCAAGTCAGTGCTGGGACCCGTGTCTTGGTTAGAGAATCACGGTTCCCCAGTTGGCCGGGCATATCCTTACACCCTACTGGACACGTCAGTGTCCAGCTCTAGTTAACAAGCAACGAGCTACTGATGGTCAGCATCTGAAAACTGTCCAGCAATTAGCAAGTCAGGGCACCAGAGCTTTGCCATCATGCTGGGGTTTGCCGCAGCAGCAGAGGGCTGCTGTGGGGAAGTTTCCAAACTCCTAAGCATTTAGGTATAAGCCCTGATCCCACCAACACAAGCTTCAAGGGCACTGGAGTTTGGCCCTTAGTAAAGCACAACTCACCCGGTCTCCTTTCTCTCCCTGGTCTCCTTTGGCTCCCTGCTGACCATCAAATCCCCTGTCACCCTGGGAAGGCAAAGAACAAGGTGTTTTTTCTAGAGAGATTTGGGGTAGGGACACTGGCGGATTACAGTTTTGTGGGGCCAGAGCAGGCCACCATTTCTGAGACACTGCCCTGGGGAGCAGGGTCGGGGCCCTGGGGAGCAGGGTCGGGGCCCTGGGGAGCAGGGTCGGGGCCCGGGGGCTTATCCCGCTCCACCTGCCTGGCGCCCCAGCTAGGGAGTGCTGTCAGGGCACGGAGGCTTGCCCCACTCTGCAGGAGCGCTGGACAGGCAAAGCGGGTTGGGGCACAGGGTCGCTCATTTTCCAGGGCCCCCCAGTTGGCTGGGGTCCCTGGGATCAGGCCCCGTGGGCCCAGTGGCTAACCCACAGCTGGGTAGAGGTGCCATTGTCAGGTGATCTTGGGCCCCAAATGTCAGGATTGTAGAGAGTCTAACAGCAGTTAGGTCAGAAACATTATGTCCCAGCATCTAATTACTTCCCAACGCTCACTGAGTGCACTGGAAAGGGCTGCAGGGTCATCTTAATGCAGAGCCTCTGGCCGCTTTGGAGCCTCTATTAGCAGCACTGGAGAAATCCCACTGTCTGCACAGAACATGGGCACATGCTGTGGTGCGCTATTAACCAACAGTCAGTGAGGCAGCTCTGGCCAAGGAAGACCGTGATCTGAAGAGAGTGATCAGCAAGCCCCACAGCAGCCCCTCATCCACAGGCCTCACTCCATCCCCCAAACATTATTGCTCTTTAATCCCTACCTTGGGTCCCATGAGACCTTCTTTCCCGGGGATTCCTGGGGTTCCAGGCATGCCCAGCTCTCCCTAGGAAAACAAACCAGATGTTCATTCTGGCCAGTCCAGATGTGCTCGCATCACATTGCCCTTGGAGCCAGCTGGGTGCACTTACCAGCTCGCCCTTCCTTCCTGGAAGTCCCATTCGGCCTGGAATCCCCGGATCCCCCTAGAGCAGACAGAAGGAGACACAGGTCAGTGGGAGACAGCAGTGTAATGGAGAACCAGGCTGGACAGTGCCCTAGCCCCTCCATACTGGGCTCATGTCTAGAGCACAGACTGCTTTACTGATGGAGTTATATCTAGCCCGTGGCTTCCCGGCCCTCCTCTACTCCAAAGGAAGCCAGTCCACTGAGCAGTGCTCTGGGCGATGCCACACAGCTCCGCCCGCCCATGGACTCACCCCTCCTGGGGTTCAGTTCCGGTTGGGGGTTGCTGCACCGTACAACCCCAGGGCGCCAAAGGGGTGGGGTTGAGGGTCCCCCCTGCCTTCCTCAATCTCCTCAGTAGCCTCCACAGCATCCCAGGGGCCCTCAAGTGCTGCGGGGCAGGGCTGATACTTGGGGCTTCTCAAAGGCCCCTCCCTTGTCCGCTACACAGACCCCCGCTGGTGGCTCAGAGGGCCAGTGCTGGTCTAACAGAGCTCAGTTCCATAGCACCCCAGCCCCTCAGCCAAGTGACATGACCAGGCTGCCCTGGGGGTGAGACTGGGCCCAGAATTAGCTCCACTGGGTTCTACCAGATGGGGATTGAACTGTCACCACTTCCCATAAGCCTCTTGGCCCCCAGGACAGCCTTTATTCCCTTGGAAGCCCTTAAGCATCAGTCATTTCCCCAGGGATCCATTCAGCTCCGCAGGGAGCACAGGGCTCTTGGGCAGCTCCACTGGCACGTCCCAACGCACTGTCGTCCCACCTTCCATTAGCGTGGTGGCTCTGCCGCCTCTGGAACCAAGTGTCCCCACCGCTGCTGAATGGCTGGAGAAGGGGAGTCACCTGTGCAGACCCGTGAACACTCACCTTCCCCCCCTTATCTCCATCCTGGCCACAGGCGCCTTTCGGTCCCCGATCCCCCTGCAGTGAAGAGAGACGTCACAACACCGCTCCGCGACCCGCTTCGACACTAACCCCTGGGGCAGTGGGCTGGTTTTGCAGACAGGGTCTATGCTGGGTGTCGGGTATCGGTGGGAGAAATTCAGGCTATCAAGGCCATCAATGTCTTGCAGCTGATGCCACTGAACCCATTCTTGGGAGGCTACACTGCCCCCTTGGAAAGACCCCACTGCATCCGAGCCCATTCCCAGGGGCCAATTGGTGGCCTGGGGGTTCCCTGACATTGACCCTGAATGCACACAGGGGGTTCCTCTCTCCCCAAGGTGCTTGGTCCCAAGACACTGCCATGAGTGGGCTCAGCGTCCCTCTGGTCTGCCCTAGGGCTACGTCTGGCCCAGGCAGGCAGGCTCTCTCAGGGTCACAGGAGGACAGACAGATAGACAGACAGACAAAGGAAATGCCCACCTTAGGGCCTCGCATTCCCAGTGGCCCTATGTCCCCTTTCTCCCCTCTTGCTCCTGGGATTCCATCCTTTCCTGGCAGGCCCTGGAGAAAGAGGAAAACACAGAGTGACTCTCGGGCTTTGCTCCTGGGCAATGGGCAAGAAACAGCAGCGAAGGACAGTTCCTCACCGACTCTCCGGGGTCTCCCGATTCGCCAACTTCACCCTGGAAAGGCAAACACACCAGGTCAGGGACGGAGGGACTGGGTGCCTGAGTGACGCCCGCATGTACATGCCAGGATGGGGACAGCAGATGTTCTGGCAGGCCTGTGTGCACACCCACTTGCAGGCACACCTACATCTGTGCACAAGTGGCACGTGCAGGGCTGTGCACACCTGTGGCTATTCTTACCTTCTGGCCCCCGGGGCCGCGTGCTCCTGGGAAGCCTGTAGAGCCCTTCTCCCCTTGCTCGCCTCTTCCTCCCTGCGGGTGAAAGCGCACATCAATGCACAGCCTGAGGAAAGCTCCCCCTGCTCACAGCAGGCAGCTGGGGGGACAGAACCAGCCTCTGAAATTATATTAGGTTCTAAAAAAAGGTCCCCAAATGAGAGAAACAAAACGTCCCTGATTTGCTTCCCCCACCACAGTGACTCACTAGCCAACTCCCCTCCTGGTCAGACTGATGCACCTCCGGGAAAGCAGGTGTCCAGGGGCCACTCTCTGCTGAGCACCCCACCACTGCCAGTGGGATGGGGGGGCTGGCGCTGGCCAGTACAGGGTGCCCCTGAGCCATCAGCAGAGTATAACGCAGGCTGGGACCGAGCCTGTTCCGTCACATCTCGGCCCGTTCCCCTGCAGTCTCCAGTGACACGCCCCTCTCTCGTCCTCCTCCTTGCCGGTCTCCATTTCATAACCAGGGCCTGCAGCTCCCACTGCCGCCAGCCCAAAGCCCCTTCTCTCTCAATGGCTGCGCTCACAGCAAGCAAAGGGCACAAAGTGTCCAGCTCCTAGCTCCTGGGGCCGGCTGTGCTCCATAGTGCCCAGTCATCACAGCACCTGCTCTCGGTCCTGCCAAGCCTTCAGTGCTCTGTGGCTTCTCCCAAGCCTCTGGGACAGCTTTCAGACAGGCATGCTCCCATACCTGCCTGTCCTCCAGCTGCTCGCTCACGTACCTTCTCTCCTGGGAGGCCCGCGTCACCCTTGTCACCTTTCTCCCCTTCCATCCCCTTCAGGCCACGGTCTCCCTGGTCAGGGGAAAGAGCGGAGGGTGCAGGGAGTCAGCCCCCTGACAGCACAGGGAGGATGACCCATGGGTGGGATTCAGAGAAGGGCAAGGCACACATTGGGACTGGAGGGGAGATTCCTGGGGTAGAGTCTGGTCTGTCTGGCTAAAGGGACATGGAGACTTGGGGGAGGAGGTACACAGGGGAAGTGTCTGCTGAGATCTGGGGTGTGAACCCCAAGGCAGGTGCGGGTCACGTGCGGTGTGGACTGAACCCCAAGGCAAGAGAGGATCGTGGCGGGGGGATGCGAAGGGACGGACCTAGCAGCTACAGGTTCAATAGCAGGAAATACCTCCAGGCTGATGAATCTCAAAGCACCCTGGGAACAGCTCATAGGGAACAGCCCACTCTGGCCCCTGGGCAATGGGCCCCTTCAGCGGTTTTCAAACTTTCTGAGCCAACCCGCACTTGGAGTTATAATTTTTGGTTGCACCCCGCCAACCCAGACAAAAATAGTCCCAATGCATGCCCCTCCCCACGAGGGTTTTCAGGGTGGGGGAAGGCACGTGTGATGGTCTCTGGGGGCAGAGCCAGCGCTGGGCACAGAGGCTGCTGGGAACAGAAATCAGCGCAGCCGCGGTGGATGTTGACACTGACCTGCAGGCTGGGTGGCTCGCTGAGGTGCGTCGGGGGTGGAGATGGTGTGGGGCTGGCTTGAGCCCCACTGTGCAGAGCTGGCCCAAGCCACCTGGCGTTGCTGCTCACCCCCCCAAAATGTTCCTCCACACCCCCCTAAGGGGTGCACCCCACAGTTTGAAAACCTCTGCTCTATGGGGTAGGGCTCTTACCGGCTCCCCCTTGCTCCCCCGGACTCCAGCCGGCCCCTCCACAATGACAGTATCACCCTGCACATGGGGAAAAACAAACAAACCACACGGCAGCCAATGAGAGGTCAAAATAAACCACAGACCCACTGACCCATGCTGCAGTTTGCAATCCCATGGGTTTAAACAGGCTCATGTGCCCAAGGGCCATCAGCTGCTGCCCTCAAGCCAGTCAAGAGTCCAGCTCACACCCTACACGCACCACTGCGGTGCATGGCAGACGGCTTCCCACGCCACCGGAGACCAAGGACCTACACAGCCCAGCGGTGAGAAACCCAGGGTTACAGGAGCAGCCCCAGGGCTAAGGATTGTCCAGTCAGGGCAAAGCCAAAGCTGGCCACTAGCACTGGAAGGGTTCACGTGGGGTGGACCTGCTGTGGCAGCATTTGGTCAGGAGCACCTGGTGTGCAGGCGGCAGATGGAAAAGCTCTGTGCGCTGCAGCTTTGCCAGCACAGAATTACTTTTTCACCTTCCTCTGGGGACTGGCTCAGACAGTCCCAGGTCTGAAGGCAAGTGGGCCTTTCTGGTGTGGCAGTTGGGGCTAGAGGTCAGCCAATGAGCCCCTAGCAGCATGTAAATGGGGAACTCACCTTGTCTCCTTTGGGCCCCATAGCTCCAATGTCTCCCTAGAAGGGAAGAGAGCGTGGGTGACAAACATGCCTCGCACAGGGACATGTGGGTCTCACGACTGTCAGGCCACTACCAAACCCGAGGGCCTCCCTCAGAGCATCAAGGAGACCAGCCAGAACCCAGATACTCAGAGGGGAGGAGAGTGGTTGGAAGGAGCCCCAAACCTGGGGCCTTGGGGACCCCAAACCTAGGGAAGTTCATGGGGTCCTGAGAGGCATGAGTGGAGGGCTCAGGATCAGAGAGAAACGGGTTCATACCTGACTTTATTAGAACTAGGAACTGGGAGAAATGAGAGCAAGAGGGAGAACAGGCCATGAGTTCCCCTGGAGAGGAGACAGCCCCTGGTCAGGCCACAGCCCAAGCAGGCTGGGGGGTGAAATCCAGGAGCAGCTCTGGGCAATACCCTGCCTGACCCCATCCTATCAGCATGGGATTGTACCCCATGGGCAGGTGCTTGTACTTCAATAGCAGCCTGATGGAGGGGGAGGTGGGAGAAGACTCCCCTCCCCCGGCCCCACCGCCCCCCACCAGTAGGTTGCTTACTTTGTCACCTCGCTCCCCTCGGTTTCCGGGAGGCCCCTAAAGGGAAAAGAGAAGGGGAATCACTGGCGAGCGGGAGCCAATCCCAGCCCCTGGTTAAAGGGCAAGGCAAAGGGAGGAGGAAGGTATTTACCGCTGGCCCACGATCTCCCTCCAGCCCTGGGCGCCCGTCTTCACCCTGCCGAGGAGGAAA
Source organism: Chelonia mydas (assembly GCF_015237465.2). Taxonomy (NCBI): domain Eukaryota; kingdom Metazoa; phylum Chordata; order Testudines; family Cheloniidae; genus Chelonia; species Chelonia mydas. Next base: position 23,466,711 of record NC_057853.1, read on the forward strand.
AGAGCACAGTGAGACAGAGCACAGGGCCGGGAATGGGAGAGCTGAGCCCTGAGGGCACAGCGGGTCAATTCCATAGCCTGCTATCCTGATCCATGGTGAGCGGGGTGAGAGGCAAAGCCCCAGAGCAGTGACCTCGGCCTTGGGGAGGGTCCTGGGCACAGGATGCCTCCAGGGTACCCATTTGTGGGCTTTCCGCAGCCCCAGCCAGGGTGTGTGCCAAGGGGGCGCTCTCGTCAGGGAGATGGGCTCAAAAGTGTCTTCTCCATCTCTAACCTCCAAGACTGCTCCACATACCCCTGGCCCATGAAGAGCCGTGTCTGTATCCCAAAGACACAAGGCCTGGTAGAGTCCCCAGTGCTGCAGGGGGGCACAGGCCGTGCTCCCCACTGCTGTACTGCAGGCTGGAAAGTCTTTCTGGCCCCACGGGATCGATGCGCTTGTCCCCTCAAACACAGCAGTGCTGGGGAGAGGGGTGGGTTAGCGGGGTCTGCACTCACAGCTGGGGGAGGCTATAAGGGAGATACGTACCCGTGGCCCTGGGTCTCCTCGCTCACCTCTAGGGCCCGGCTGTCCAGCCCCCACGTTCCCCTACAGGGCAGAGAGACAGAGCGTTAGTGATGCTGTAGCTAACAACAGCATTCTCTGAATGAGCCAAGGTAAGCGGCAATCCTGCATATCTTGCCCAAAAGGCCAAGTCAGGCACTACCCGGGCCCTGCTGGATCCAGCCACTGGCTGCCCCTTTCCACGCCCTCTGCCTGCTCACTTTGTCCCAGCTCTGGGAATCTCCAGCATTATGCTCCATAGGACACTGCCCTGCACTAGGGTTGCCAACCCTCCAGGATTGGCCGGGAGTCTCCAGGAATTAAAGATGAATCTTTAATTAAAGATTATGCCATGTGATGAAACCTCCAGGAATACATCCAACCAAAATTGGCCACCCTACCCTGCACATACATGAGATTGCATGTCTTGACAACCAGACATGTGGCGAAGCCGGAAAGCCATGGCCTCTCCTCACTGCTCCCTTGATGCTCAGAGGTTTCCATGTGCGGGGCAGGATCCTCATGCCACCTGCACCCCTAGGGATGCTGCTGTCTGTTGGCTGCTTGAAGGGGATCCGGCTCTGCTTGCCCATGCCCTCAAACTGGGAAGTCAGGTCATGCAACAGGACAGGAGCTCACTTGCTCCTTGGTACCTGTACTGTAACAGCATTGCCAGCCCCAGGATCAACCGATGGGGCCTGGCTCCACAGTCAGGCTTCTTCAGAGACAAGCGACTGCACCAGAGGCCAGAGGAAGAGAGAAGAACGGCCTTTGCAAATGGGTCAGAGATACATTTGGCCCCAAGGACTCCCCCTGTAGGTAGCTCTGAGATGTCCCTGTACCTCTGTCTATCAACATCACGAGCCCTGAAGCCGCACTGGGGGAGAAAAGTCTGGATTCCTCCAGAGACCCATCCCCCAAAGGGGGACAGATGTTATTTGAAGGCAATAGGGAACATCCACCAAGCAAGAAAAAGAACACTCTAGCTGTGGCCCTTGGAGAATACATGCCCTTCTCCCACACTCCAGGAGCCACAGGAGGCTGGCGCAGTAAGGGTTAAAGCAGAGCCTACCTTGTCACCCTTCAGTCCTGGGATGCCTTGTGCCCCCTGAAACAAGAGAGACAGATCAGTGGACCAGGCCCAGCCTGGGGGCCTCTGAAGCAATCCCCGCGGGCTTGCTATATCACAGGATACAGAGATCAGTGCTGCCCTGGCCTAGGTGCCAACCACAATTACAGCAAGGAGAGGGGTCAGACCTTGGCCATGTCACTTGTACGACTCACCTCACTTCCCTTTCATTTGTCTGGCCCTGGGTAACACTAGTGGCAACAGGAGGTTAACACAAGGGAACAAGCAGGTGGAGGGAGTTTTAGTTGAAGAAATGCAGATAGACATCTCTCCAGCCATCCCTCCCCAACCCCAACCCCAACCCACTCAAGGGAATAGTTCAATGATACTCATGTAAGCCTCTCACCCAGCTCTGAATCTGGATGCAAAGCTGCTCTGGCTCCAGTCCACAGGGAGACCCCTAACGGCGTCTGCACTGGGGTAAGCAAGAGATTTTTCTGTCACCCAAAGGTGAATCCCATGCTTGGAGGCGGGGGCTGGAAGATCTCCCACAATCCTTGGGACTGTGTGTGCAAGTGATGAGCAAGAGTCACAGCTGTATGCGTAAGCTGACATCGTGCCCACACTGTGGCAGTGGCCCAGGTGAATTAGACACCCAGCCTGCCTGCTTTTGGGCACTTGACCTTTTAAATCCCTCCCTTTGGAGCTATGCAAAGTGGCATTGGCTTGGGTTTCAGTGGCCTCTTTCCTGGCCCAGGGCAGCTGCCTGTCACCTCCTACACTGTTCATTTGCTCCCCGGAGAGCTTGGCAGTTTGACTTCTCTTGCTGCTGCTCTGTCAGGGCAGCAGGCTCTTTCCAGCACCCTGCCCAGTTCTCCCTTCCTGAGGCTGTGCAGGGCACCTTCAGAGAGACACAGGGAAAGGCTTAGTTAGGGGGAGCAATAGCTGCACCTCCTGGAAACCATCTTCCTCCTCCTGGCTACACACCCAGCACTCTAGGCCCCAGGTGCCCAACACTCACCGCTGGCCCTGGGGGACCTGGGGGACCTGGTGATCCAGAGGTACCGTCTCTTCCAGGGAAGCCAATCAAACCCTAGCAAGAAAAATACATCAGTCAAGAGAGGCCTTGGCCATGATGAGGCCCCACTTCACAGCGAGCGAAGGCCCGGGAATGGCCTTGGCTGTAAAGGGAGCACAGTTAAGGCCTCTCCATGGCAAAGGTCAAGCCCCAGGGCATCTCTCTTCACCGAGCTCCCCCATGGCAGAGCTCACACTCAGGGCACCAGGCAACTGCAAGTGCTCTCGTGGGAGGGGAACTGTGCAGCTCAGGGTAAACTCCGAGGTCCTGCCAGGAAAGAGAGCCCAGTTCAGTGCAGGCAGGCACTGCCACACGTGACCAGGGAGGAGTGAGTGGAGAAAGGACATTTAATCCTTCAAGGGGAGTGCTGCAGACTCTCTGCACGTCGCAGGAGGGAGCTGATGGAAGCTGCTTTGCTGGAGCATACTTCACATTGGGTCGGAGAAAGCGCTGCAGGGAAAAGTCTGTTGGGGGTAGCCAGGATGGTCCTACATGGGCTTTTCCCTTGCTTCTTTCATCGACCCCTTGCACTCCGGCAGCAGGAGGCCCTGCCTGCCGGCACCAAGGAGTCCAGACAGGAAACCTCAAGGCTCTGGAACATCTCATGGACTCACCCAGTGGCCTCCCTTTGTAATCTGGCTCTCCTGCATGAACCTCCAGGGCCAGGCCCAGGGAAGAAGCTGAGGCAGCTGGACAGCCATGCTGCTGCACGGGCCCTTGGTGCTGAGCAGTATGTGCTGTTGGGGCGAGTGGTCCAAGTGGCTGTGCTTTAGCAGGGGTGAGATGGGCCAGAGCTCAGGGCCGGATGGTAACTGCACCTCTTACCCTCTCTCCTGGAGGTCCTGGTGGGCCTGGCTGTCCATTTTCTGCCCTCAGACCTGGCTGGCCGGGGGTCCCTGCGATGCCTGGCAAGCCCGGGGATCCTGGTGGGCCAGGTAAGCCAGTGTCGCCCTGGAGGGGAGACAGAAGCAGCCAATGCTGCTGAGCCTGCTGCTGGGGAAGGACTCCCCTGATGCCAGGCTGCTGGGAGAGGAGCAGTGGGATGGGGCCCACACTCTTCAGGGGACTTCAATTTCAGTCTGGAGGGAAATGCTGTACTCTAGCAGGGCAGAGCACTCAGCCCTGGGGGGAAGGAATGAAATGGAGGTGGGCTCAGCCAAACACCCACACGCTGAAGGTGGGCAGAAGCAGGGAAAAGGATCTCAGGCCTGTACAGGTAGGCAGCACAAAAGTGAGGGGGTCAGGCCTGTATATGGAGGATGGCTGGCGTTGGAGTGGAGACATACTGATCCCAGCACTTGCCCGCTCTGCGGTTACACTGGGGTAGCTGGCTTTCCCTGGGTGTGCATAGCGGAGGGAGAGGCAGGTAATTTTCATTGGTAACTGGGCGCTGAAGATCTCTGCTGGGGGATTGGTTTGGAACCAGGAGTAGAGTGTCCCAGCTCTTCAGGGTCTCCAGCAGGAGCTGTCCAGCACCCGTGGTGCTGATGCCAAATGAGCTCTGTAAGCACCCGTGTCTCTCAGCCCTGAAGCTGTGAGGGGCAAGGTAGGCGGGGGGAGAGGGGGGTTCCAGCCCTTCCTGTCCCGCTTCTAGAGTGGCTCCTGCCACCTCTCTATCTAGAGCTGTCCTGTGACTCACTCAAAGGGCCTGGAGAATCTACCAAATAATCAATTTCCCATGAAGGGGGAGATATGGGTGTCTTGCTCGTGTTGTAAAAATTCACAGTATTTCCTGGCTTGGCTGCGAGTCTGTGGGCTGGACAGGTCACACACAGCAGGAGACAGCAACGCTGAGCAGGGAGCGGTGCCAAGGCCAGCACGTGGCGTTTCACTCCATGTTTTAAGTTGATAACAATAATAATATGCACCTTCCAAGCAGGTGTTTAACAACAGAGGGCAAGTGTCATTAACCCCATTATACAAAAAGGGAGACAGGCTCAGAGCCAGGGAAGAGGCTTGGCCCAAGTCACTCAGCAAGCCAGAAGCAGAAGCAGGAAGAGAACCCAGGAGTTCCGATTCCCAGACTCCCCGTATGACTAAGGAGAGATTCTCCGTGCTAACAAAGTCTTAGGAGATGTTACCTTCAAACCTTGAGGCCCATCTTGTCCAGGGGGTCCCTGCAGACCAATGCCAACTGAACCCTGAATGGTGCAGATGGAATAGAAATGGTAAGTCATGCCACATGGAGGGGCAGAGGGGTGGATACATAGGGACATACAGGGGTTAGGAGTGGATGGGAATGGGACAGAATTATCCTCCAGTTAACTATGCCCAAGCTGGTGACTAAGCACGGTTGCAATCTATGGCCGTTCACTGGGATGCCTCAGTCAGTCCCTAGTGGGAAAGTGGCCACATCACAAGAACCTCACCAGCATGCCCTGTCAGCCACAGAACAGGGTGCGTTCAGCTTGTGGTCCCTGGAGAATAAACTCCCCTCTCAGCCCTGGGGGATCCCGCCAGGACAGGAATGAGACACACACACTGTGACAGCCATTTCTACAGCCATGAACACTAGTCACTGTTAAACAATGCAAGAAGGGCTCTGATTAGCCCATTTACATCAGCCTTTCACCCAGCCAAACACCAAACGGAGCAGGCCAGCTCGTCCCAGTAATTCTGAACACACAGCTGGCGGCTGCTCCTGCTCCCAAGAGCTCTCTCCCTGTCTCGTGCTGACTCAGAGACCTTCCCTTCTCACTGCTGCCACAATCTTCCCTGCTCCTCAGCCACCAGCATATGACAATCAAACTGCAAGGGAGATACCTCAGGTATATGAACCCGAGTGCAATATGGAAGGTAACAAGTGACAGATGGGTGTTTGAGCCACCAAGTACTGCTAAACACATCCCGTTCTGGGACTGACAGGGCATGCCAGTGAGTTCTAGGCTCAGTACACTGGAGCCCAAGTACCGGGGCTGCTATTTACCTTTTCCCCTTTGACTCCAGGGGATCCTTTGACTCCCTGTTAAAATACAAGCACAAGAAACAATGAAGAAAAACCATGCTCTGCATACGTACACATTTGAGGGCATGCACACGCGCTGTATACCATTTTTCAGAACTAGATTACAATGCACCAAGGTAGCCTTTCCCTGGAGCCAGATCTCAGACACACTGGAGCTGCCCAATGCTCAGAGGTTTACTATGGCAAAGGCCAGGGCTTCCCATTCAGGTGGGGCAATGAAACAAATCAAAACCGTTCATATACTCCAGTGCTGGGCCCAGGACAAGAACCTGAACAGTACCAAGGAGGGGTTGTTGAGCAGGTGGGCAGGGGAAGAACCTCCCCCAGCCTCTAACACTGGGCCTGGACTCAGCATTCCTACAGTGAGGATCCCAGCCATTCCCAACACTCCATCTATGTGGTACTTACATCTTCCCCAGGGTCTCCAGGCTCCCCCTGTCTTCCAGGCTCCCCCTGGCAGGAAGAAAGAGAGTGAGACTCACCAATGGGGATTGAAATGGATCAGGTCACAAAGGCACCATGAGCCATCACAGGGAGGTGGCTAAGAGCAAAGAGTGGAAGCCCCTCCCTGCACTGGGGTGTGAGGAAGTTCCTCACCTTCTCTCCCCTGGGGCCCGGTAAGCCTCGCTCGCCCTTGGCACCCTGCAGGTAGAGAGCAGAGTTAGTGTTTGGCTTTGGGCACAGAGTCTGAGATATAACAGTGGGAAGGGACATGAAAGGCCAACTTACCGGTTCACCCAGCAGGTTCCCTTCAATCCCTCCAGGGGCGCCCTATACAGCAACACACAAAGGCTCAGCACGTCAGGCATCCCTCCTGTGCCCCCTGCATCCCAACCCCTTTCCCACCCTGAGCTGACATCTGGGCTCCCTTCTTCCACTGATCCTGGTCACCCCAAACCATCACTCCTAGTGCAGCCTGGGACCCCTGTGCTCCTGCTCAGACGCTGGAGTGGCTGAAGAGACACCAGGGAAGCCGGCACTGGACAAGCCAGAGCAGATGCCGCTCATGGCGCATGGGCAGCATGGCACTGAGAAAGCCCTGCACCAAAGGGCTGGTCACTCACTCCAGGCTGTTCCAGCCCCACCCTCTCCCTTTGTAGCTTTTACTGGGCTCTAACAACATTATTAGTAATGCAATTTCTGGGTCAGAGTTGGAAAAAGAACCCAGAAGTCCTGGCTCCTAGTCCCCACACTCCCGCTCTAAAGCTTTCTGTGCAGATTTCTCCTGAGCTAATCCCCAAGCCTCTTACCTTCTCGCCTTTCATCCCAGGAGGACCGACAATCGCCTAGAGACAGGGAAGGGGAAATATGGACATTTAACAAAAGAGTGATGTCAGGGACTGAGGGAAATTTCTCACTTCAGGGGCCAGGGTAGGAATTGAGTGAATCACACAAAGGAGGACAGCAAGACAGCACAATGATAAGCATCGTTGCTTGGTCTATGGCTTAGGCAGGGGGATACAGACTCCCTACCCCCGTGTGGAAGGGCTGTCCAGCCCAGCTGAACCCTGGCTGCTGTCACTATTTCCTCACTGGGTAAGCTATAAAGTGATTAAAGGTCCCGACACCATCCCCGTATGGGACCTGCGTTCAGAATTCCGGCAGCAGGTGATGTTGGGGTGGTGGTGGGCCTCTCCACAGCCCCGGAGAGGGGCCAGCTCAGCCCACCCCACCCCACCCCACCCAGCAGGGCTGGGCTTTGGATGAGTTACTCCCACCTTCAGAAGGAAAATCCACTGAAAGGAGCTAGTAACCTACCACAGCTGGCTCAGAAAATGAGCCAAGGGAGATAGGAGAACGTCTCTCACACACCTGTCCTGGGAGCCCGGCGTCCCCTGGCTCTCCTTTAGGTCCGGCAGGGCCTGCGGGTCCTGGCACACCCTGTCATGCAATCAACACAACTGTTAGGCTTGGCCTGAGATGGAAATGATGGGTGCTGCTCTGCCCCAACTCCATGCTCCTTTGGCTGCTCTGCCACCATCAGCTCCCTCAGGAGGTGGGGCCACCACAGAGGTAACCTGGCAGATCATACACGGCTGCTGACTTAGCTCTCTTGCATACCACACTCCCAGGGGTTGAATTCAATGTACTCTTCCACACACCATGCTGCCATGGAAAATCTGAACCATGCTGAATTCAAAGCCAAGCTTTCAGTGCCGATTAGAGGCGCCACATCCCCTGGAATTTGTGGTTTGATGAGACCTCCTGTGTCATCCAAACTGGGCTAGAGTCACTAGGGCATCCAGCTGCACAGACAGATGTAGAACAACTCCTGATCCACATGGTCTCCAGTGCCAGACACACAATGGGAGGGAAGGCCAGAGAGGCTTAGTGCAGCAGGATTGTGGCATTTCTAACTCCTCTGTCACCCAAGTATCTGGGGAATGCTGCCATTCCCCTTCCTGCTGGAGCTCACTGTAGCAGACACACATGCCCTGCCAGCACCTGTGTGGGACATACCATTTTCCCAGGCAGCCCTGGTTCTCCCTCCTTCCCTGGCACTCCATCTCTCCCCGGCACTCCAGGCTTTCCAGTCTCACCCTAGAAAACAGGAATGGAACAGCTGGAATTATCACGGGGAGAGAGAAGTAGACAGCACTGCTGACAATCCACTCCACAGCTAGCATCTCTATCGGACTCCTTCTGCCACTTCCAGGCCTTGGAGAAGGGCTACCTGGATCCTGCCCTCTCAGCCAAGGGAGGCCCAGCTCTGCCAAATGGATGTGTACACAAAGGCAAAGGTTGCCAAAGAAGAGATGCCAGTGGCAGGACATTGGGAGGGCCATAGGCAAAGCCAGGCAGGTTGGGAAAGGCAATTCATACCCCCCTGGCAGCAAGGGAGCTATCGGGCACTGTGAACAAGCAATGCTCACCACTTGTCCTGGCAATCCTTGGGTGCCCTGCGGTCCCTGTTGGAAAACAAACACAATCAGGAATCAAAGGCAATGAATGAGGAATTGCAAATCTCCCACTCTGGGCAGCAGCACAGAGACCATTCAAACTCTGCTCCCTGATGGCACCCAGATGGGAGAGAACCACACCAAGTACCTACCACAAGGCCAGGGGGGCCTGAGGGGCCTGGGAGGCCGACGCTTCCCTGGGGCCCAGGCAAGCCCTGCAATGGAACAAAGAGGCATGTGTTAGAGAGCAGGGGAAGCCTCTCCCTAGAATAGTGGGTCCCCCACTGACAGCATCTCCCCCCAGGCAGTCACTCTGCAGGCTCCCAGGCCTTGGCCTGACACGGAATCAGGTCACACCAGTTGTCCCCTGAGGAAAGGGCCCAGCACTCCCTTTAGGGCAGGTGTGTACACACTGGGTAAGGTCCCAGAAGTGCCTAAGATCAGGCCAGAGCTAGCCTGACTGGGGACGGGGCACAGAGGGCAGGGCATGGCAGAGCTACTCACCCGAATGCTGGAGCCAGGCTCACCCACATCTCCCTGCAATAAGAGAGTCTGTTACAAACCCGCACTGGGCAGGTACAACAATCCGAGATTCAGCTGCAGGTGTCCATGAGGCCTCAAGCCAGCGTGCACGGGCGTGTGGTTAAGTGAGACAGAGCAGGGTAGACGCCCACCCACGGACGGGGGCAGGTACCCCCCAGGGTGCTCTCTGCAAAGACACACTCAGTGTCTCCCAGCCCTGGGTTGCTGCTCTTTCCCTTCCGTGGGCTTTGTCCTCGCCATTACTTTCCTACATTCAGCCCTGGGCTCACTGCGCTGACTCCAGGGACATGTCCCAGGGTAAATTTGGTCCATTACTGTGACTCACGCTCCCCTCACCTACTTGGCTGGAGAAGTGGAGCCTCCCCTGCTGTCACCCCTTCCCCATGTCCCTTGTGCTATGGAGTGCCCAAAGGCTCCAGCCAGTCTCTCCTGCAAGCCTCCCCCTCACTCTTTCCATAATGTGGGACAACGCCATGTAGGCCTTCTAAACATATGGCACCCCTTTAAGGGGACAGCCTGCATCTCACACACACTGTGACCACAGTGGCCAGGGGACGGTGTAACCCACAGGTGTTCAGTACTTGACCTGGAATCAGACCCTTGCAATCCCGGGTCTAAGCAGGGCAGCAAAGCCCTCCAGTTAGCACAGCGTTCTGCATGCTCTGCAGCTCCACACCCTCTGGCTTGCTCAGGGATGTGCCTATCACCCAAGCCTCACGCGTGGCCCTCTCTGCATGGAACCTGGTGCTCCCGGCAGCTGGAGGCCTTCCCCAGTGGATGCACAAGCCACGCTTGCGGGTTTCGTATTGACTCATTGATCTGCAGTGCTTCCTCCAGCTAACTCAGCCTCCTGGAGTCCCGAAGCCCAGCAAAGGCAGCAGGACTCCAGCTTCCTCTGGCCAGAGGTTCCAGCCTCCAGCGGGTTGGAAGCTGCTGCTGTCTGGGATGTACCTTTATTCCAGGTGGGCCCTGAGCGCCTGGTGGTCCAACAAGCCCCTGCAAGGAAAGAGAAGATGGTTATCCCAGGTACAGCTAGAGCCCAGCAGTGCAACTGAGCCAGTTCTGGAGCGCAGCACGGACAGCACTGAGGTGTCTCCTGTTTGGTTCGCTGCCTTGTAATCTGCCGCACACACAAAAGCCCTGTTTAACATCCTGGGCTCAGGGCTCCACATCTCCCTAGCCCTGTAATACCACAGAGGGCTGTGCCTCCGGCTCTGCAGGACATCATCTCTTGCAGGCCCCGTGGGGAGGGCTGGCAGGGAGGTGAATGCTGAAAGAAAATGCTTTGTGTGCCTCTGGCAGCTCCAATGGATGTCACTGGGATTCTATTTTCTGTTCCCCTTTCCCAGTATAAGCTCTGTGCTGGGCTGACATCTCATGCCAGCAGGTTTCAGCCTCCAGGAACCATCTGGACGCTACTATGCATGTTGCGGTTGAGGCACTGGCAGATTCCCCCATGCCACCCGAGATGTGGGTCTGATACACATACGGCCATAGACAACAGAAGGTACAGCAGGCTGGTGTTACTTACAGCTGTGCCTGGTGGCCCTGGATCTCCCTGGTTGCCCTGCAGGACAGGAGAGAGATTGTTAGTGCTGGATGGGGGCTCTGATCACCTCTTGCCATTGCAGAGGCCAGATAGGCCAACTGACTTCTGGGTTTAACTGAGTTTTGGTTGGATCAGTATTCTTAAAAAGGGTTGAGCTCTGGACTGAGTTATCCTCATGTGAAATGTCCCTGCCACCATACCATAGCCCCCTCTCACGGCCCTGCCAAAGGAGGGAAGTTGCACTCAGCGGGCGACAGGGTTGTACCCACACTCTCCACACACTGTTGTGCATGTCACACGGTGTCTGGGACAATATGGGCAGCAGTGCAAACACAGCCTGCTTTAGGTGATTTACAACAAGGGCCAGGCACAGACAGACAGGATTTTAATCCTCTTACTTTATCTGCTGTCGGCACTTTTTAACCAGCTGTGCGCTACACAGTCAGTCGTTCTGGGCCTTGCTCTAGCATCATTATCCAAGGATCGCTGAGCTCTTTACACCTGTGAGGAGCCTCAGAGTCACTAGCCCCATTTTACAGATGGGGCAATGGAGGGCCAAGAGAGAGTAAGTGACTTGCCCAAAGTTGTGAGTCAGAACCAGGACTAGAACCCATATCTCTGGAATCCCAGTCCCTGCTCTAACCTCCAGATGCACGATCTCTGCCTCCCTGTGAAAAGATTACAATGCAGACTGCTCCTGAAAGCAGAAACGCCCCAGACTCTGCAGGAGAAGGATGTACTTGCTACATGCAGAAGGGGCCCAAGACAAGAGGGGAAGGCAATCACCTACCGGTCGGCCTAGAACTCCGGGAAAGCCTGGCATACCCTGCAAAGAGGCAATTCAAAGCCGGAGAATTAGCGAAACCACAGCAGCCCCTGAAGCAGCCCCAGTTCGGGCCTGGCCTTCTACACTTCTACAATATGATGCCAAGACAGAGCTGCTGCACAGGATAGACAGAGAGCTGGGGAAGCCAACCTCAGCCAGGGCCCAGAACCAAGGCCTACCATGAAGGGTTACTTACAGCTGGGCCGGGAGGCCCTCTAAAGCCCTGCGGGCCCTGGATGGAAGGGAAGGACACAAAATGACAACACGTGAGCTGGCAGCAAAACGTCACAGTGGGGAATGCTGCGCACGGGGGTGCAAAGGGACTGGAACAGCGATGCTGGCACCTTGTGCAGGAGGGTTTGCTGCACAGCTAGTGTCTCCCGCTGGTTAATGCCGGCAGACGTGTCCCAAGAACAAACTGGGGGCTGTCCGGGGATCCCCCACCAGCTCGATCACAGTCAGCACCGGGTACCTGTTCCAAACCCTCCTGGCACCGAGAGCACCAAGATACAGCACGACAAACAGAACAAAGGCAGCTGGTTTGGGGGCCCTTAGACACGTGCTGAGCCCTAGTCTCTCCTCCCTGCCTGAATCACATCCTGTCTCCCTGTGCTGCCAAAGGGCACCTCACCCACCTGCACGTGGGCCAGCGATGGTCTCAGCCATGCCCGCTCAGCGTCCTGAATCCCTGCCGGCCCAGGGAATTGTCCCACAAACGTTCCAGAGAGCCCAGCTGTGGCACTGGGGAACTGGCAGTGTACTGGGGTGCTGGCATGTCTCGCGGGAGCTGCCCTGTCTGCAGCTGGGAATGACGACCTCCGCCCGCTAAACCCCCCGACACAGGGACTCTGGCTCCTGAGAAAACCCCAAGTGATCAACTCACTCCTCTCCGAGCAGCCTCCCAGCCAGCCTGTCACACACTCCTCCGGCCTCCCCATTTCCATGCGCTCCCTCCCACACCCCGCACTCCCAGGCTGATGCTTCCTGCCTTTACTCACCGGTTTCCCTTCCGGCCCAGCAAGGCCTCTTTCTCCTGGGAGGCCCTAAAGCAAACAAGGCAAGGAACAGACAGACAGTAAAAAATAGGCACCAAGGGGTTAAAACTCTTTGAAGCACCGAGCCCCCAGCTCGGCTGAAGCACCTCACTCTAGCCCTGGCTGATCCAGCCTTAACCCCACCCCCAGCCCTGCCAATGCACATTAACCCCCCCTGTGCTAGCCCAGCCTCGCCCCCCCAGCTCTGCCAACATACCCCAGTCCCCTATGTCAGTGCAGCCTCCCCTCCCGCTGCTCTACCAATGCACCCCAGGCCCCCCGTGCTAGTCCAGCCTGGCCCCCCAGCCTGTCAGTGCAGCCTCGCCCCCCAGCTTTGCCAACGCACCCCAGCCCTCGTCAGTGCAGCCTCCCCCCCCCCGAGCTCTGCCAATGAACCTCAGTCCCAACGCTGCTGCTGTTCCAGTGGTTCTGGTCCCACTAGCCGTACTCACCGGGCTGCCATCCCTGCCTTTCTCGCCAGCTTCTCCTCTGTCCCCCTTCTGCCCAGGTTCACCCTGCAATTGGGACACGCAGCACGTCACAAAGACCAGCAGGAAATCACCATGACCCATCCCAACCCAAGATCCTCTCCGGTCCAGGGCAGGGGGAGGCTCACCCGCTGGAATATTGATCTGTTTGCTCCCTGAGGGGAGGCCAGAGTCCCCCCATCTCCCTAGTGCTGCCCAGCTCTTTGGGGAGGGGGACATCACATGGGGACATAAGGTCTCAGCACAGCACAGCCTTGGGCATTTATTGGAAATCGGCAGGGGAACTAGCTCCTATGGCTGCACAGGGAGCAGGGCTCATGCCATAGTAAAGCGCAGGGTACAGAAGTGCTCATGCTGCTTTGTTTATATGTAGGGCCTACAGGATAATGTGGACTTTTCCTTCTTTTTTAAAGAATAAATCCAGCATGATTGTGTGTGGAAGCTGCTGGCTTGACAGCCCTGGGGCTGAAGTCCACTGTTTATATGCCGAACAGGCTGAGGCCAGGCCAGCTTCCCCCGCACACCGTCACCTGCTGACATGCTTCACACTTGCCCTGGAGGGCCCCCCTCGGGGGATGCAAGTTCTCTCTCCATGGACCACTCAGACTTAGCCTGAGGAGCTGCCATTGCCAGGAAAGAACCATTCCAATGGGATGACGAGCCACCAGTAATGCCTTGGCAGCGCACCGGAGCCTGGATTCCAACACAGAAGGGCCACCCCCAGAGACCTGGGCCTGCTGAGCAGTGGTGCAGCCAGATAGAAGGATAGCGAGAGAGAGGCTGAGGGATCAAAGACAGAGTCAAGTGCCCCAGGCAGAGGAGATCCCCCGATGTGAGCGAGACAGAGTCAGAGAGGAAGCTGGTGAAGTGCAGGTGCCAGAAGACTTACTATACTCAGACCTTATCTCCTTTGGGTCCTCTCTCGCCATCCACAGCGGGCTCTCCCTGCACAGGAGAGAAGTTAGTGTCAGAAAGCCCTGGCTCAAACCACAGACAGACAGTCACCCGGCTCTAACCATTGGACACACGCCCTCACAGAGCAGGGAACAGAATCCTGGAGCCTTGGCTCCAGACCACTCTCTCCCTACATCTCTCCTGAGTGGCAGCTGCCACCTCCTTCCCCAGTGCAGAAGTACGCAGCATTGCTGCCTCTGCTCCAAGCCCCACCATTGTTCCCACTTCGTGTTTCATTCACATTTTGTCCCATTTGCTGCTTTGTTCCCTTGAAAGTACATTGATGGTTGTGGCAACAATGATGTCACCAGGGTTGGCTGAGCTCACCGTACCACAGTGTCCGTTTCCAAACTGGGCTGAAGGGAGACCCTGGTTTGGGAAATAAGGAGCTTACGGGGTGATCCCTATAACATTATAAACAGGGATCATTTCACCCACCACTGAAATGCAGCCACCTCTGGGCCAGGGGGGCTGCTGAATATCACACAGCACATTCACAAGAGTCTATTAAGGAGAATCTCTTAGCCAACTGGAAGTACAGGAGGAATCTAGGCACGCCCTGCTCCACACAGGAGTCTGGCCAGGACACAACGGTTAAACCCACGCTTGTGTGGTAAGCACCATTAGCTCTCTGATGACCACAAAGGACCTCGAACATCCCACCTGAAACGCAGCAACAGCAGCAGCACAGCACCTCTTAGCACCATGCTGGCGCACTGGGCCAAATTCAGGGAGAGGGAAGAGTTACCAGCTCCATGTCCTGCAGCACCCTGGGAGATCTGGTGAGACAGGGGTACTGTGCGGTGCTGGGTGAAGTTGGTGATGGTGACAGACAGGGGGTCTCGTGGTTCCTTTGGGCCTTAAACTCTGACTGAGACATGGGTACAGACAGGGCTCCTCTCTCCTCCTTGGCACTAACCTTGGCTCCCTTGGGTCCTGTGGGTCCACGCTCCCCCGGAAGACCAGAGAGGCTCCCTTCCACCACATCTGCCTGGAGACACAAGAGCACAGTGAGAGGCAGCAGCCCAGGGCAAGCAACTCTGCTGCCAACAGCACTGGGAACCCTCCATGGGAATCTGGTTTCCTACAGGGCAGCTGCCAACCCCTCTCCCCACATGCCCTGGGTAAGATTCCTGTTTGTCCCCTGGAGCCACAGGAACTGCCAAACCAGATCTGACTGATGGGTCCTTCTTGCCCAGGGGCCAATGGCCAGACCCAGCTGCTTCTGAGGAAGGTACAAGAAACCCCATAATGGGCAGCTCTGGAAGAACCTACCAGCCTCTTCCAGCCCTGGGCATGGAGTGGCTGGCTGATGCTGTGAAGCAGCAGGGCTCGTACCTCCTCTATGTTCTGTACTAGATTAATAGACCTGGGTGCCCCTTAGACCCACTGGGTCTGGAACGCCCCTTTCGGGGCCACATCCAGAGTTCAGAGCTGACTGTCACTGGTGGCCTCCTCTGGGACCCATGCAGAGATGTGCTGATCCTGTTAGGCGGGTCTGAGGGAGACCAATCCTGCCAGGTCTCAGGGGTCTTCCCATGGCACTTGCTAGCTAAAAGGACAGGTCCTGGGGAAATTTGCCCCAGCTGCTGTCTCCTAGTTCAACTGGGGCTGCACAATGGCGAGGCCCCTGCTAAACAGAGTGATGTTAGTCACCTGGTTGCTGCCTGCAGTGGCTTCCCGACATCTGTGTCTGAGCTGCCTGAAGAGCAGGACCCCATGATAACACGGGACAGTAGGGACTCAAAGGCCCAAGGCCTGGGGAGGGTGGGGGTTGCATAGGAGCTGCCCTGTGTCACAATGGCTCTATCTCAGTTCTGGCCAAAGAGCGATGGACAAGGCTGTCTAGACCCAAGCATCTCCCAGGGGCAGGAGGCTGTGGGGCAGCATGGGGCACTCCCTTTCCCAACAGCTCAGCACATGGCCTTCACAGCTCTCCCGTCCCTGTCAGCCCAAGGAGCAGGGGAGTCAGGTCCTTTGCAGATGGCCCAGAGCCAAACAAGTCAAGAGTGTCATGTGCCACAACCTCCACACACCCAAACCCCTCTGGTTCCAGTGGGCAGACCTGGACAACACTGCCAGGTGGGGACTCACTCACCTTGGGTCCTGGGGGCCCTGGAGGACCCTGCACACCATCTCTGCCCTGAGACAAGACAAACAGGACATGGATCAAAGTCCCAGATGATCCCCCAGAGGGCAGAGCGGAAGCCATCCCCAGGGGGGAGACAGCCCTTCACCCACAGCTCCAGGAGAAGACAGCCCCTGTACACTGACCCTGCAGCAACACCCCAAGGGGGAAGGGTTGGGAGGAGGTGAAGGACTGTCCTTTATGCACCTCTTGGCCTGTTCTCCCCACCCTAGTTTGGGTCCAAGATCTCAGGGACCCTCCATTCTGTGCCCCACAGTCAGTGCTGGGGCCTCCTCCCTTCAGGGCCATGGGCACTGTCTCTGATCCCAGCCCTCCGAGGCTCCACCTGCTAGCCCAGAGCACAACACGGGTGGACGATGGTACTGCAGCACTGTCAAACACCTTCCCTGCTGGTGCACGTGCCAGCCAGCTGGGGGCTTCTTTGTGTGCCCTGCGGATTCCTGCTGGATTTAGGGTGGGGCTACACGAGGAGCCACTGGACTTTGAATCATCAGTAACATGCGTGGGGGGGTACAGAAGACAGAACCCCTGCCCCATGTCTTTGGAATCTAGCCCCATGGCCACAGGCTACATGCAACCGATGGCCTCTGTACCCCAATGGAATAATCCTGAGCCCCCTAAGTCAGAGGGTCAGTTTCCCCTACTGGCAATCTTGGATGCACGTGCAGGCATGGGCAGTAATAGCTGCCTCTGATCCCACAGAGATACAGATCATGGCATGTTTTCCAGCTGTGGAGAGTGCATGATATGGAAAGGTGCAGCAGGCTGCATGCCTGGCGGGTCCAGGCCTCACTCACCGGCTCTCCCCGATCGCCCTTCTCGCCCCGATCGCCCTGCAAAGCAAAGGTGGGGCCAGGTCAGCAGTGCTGTCTCAGGAGTTCGGTTCTGCTCCCTCCTCCCTTCCCCAGCAAGGGTCAGTAAATGCCACAGGAGGGCCCCAGCTGACAGCTTTCAGAGCAGTCTCACCGGGAGCCTAAGACAGGGCTAGGGGCCCTCAAGCAGCTGAGGTCCTCGCCTGGAAACCAATAGCCTGGTCACTGTGCAGCAGAGTCCTCTCAAAAGGATCCTTTCCCCCTGCACAAACTCCTCAAAAAGGCTCCTAAATCCCTGGGCTGCTCCCACCCACAGAGGCACCAGTTGAGCCTGAGAGAATAGCCATGGCAGGTAGGTGTCACCACACCCTTGGGTTTCAGGGGAGAGGGTTAGGGAGGGAAGAACCCTCCGTCCCTGTTCCATCCCCTAGCAGCTTCACGCACTGGGCCAGCTGCATAACTGGCCACCACTGACCTTCCAATCCTTGTTCCCTCTTTCCCAGGTCTCACTCACCTTCTCGCCAGGCCTGCCAGCCTCTCCAAGCTCCCCGGCCCGGCCTGGCACCCCTGGGATTCCAGGCTTGCCAGGCTCCCCTGCCTGGCCAGGTGGCCCCTCTGGACCTCGCTCTCCGATGGCACGTCCCATGGGGCCTTGAGGGCCAGCAGGGCCTTGGTCTCCTTTGTCGCCCTTGGGCCCTCTCTCTCCAGGAAAGCCCATCACACCCTGAAAGAAACACACCACAACTCAGCTAGTCCCAGGACTGGCGCCAGCAGGTGAGATGAAATGATGGGGAAGCTCATGGTCTGGGAATGGATGGACAGCACTGGAGATGGAGTGCTGCTAGTGGATAGACAGGCTTCCTTCATGTGTTGCCCCGTCAACGGGTTTCAGCCCTGGCTTGGAGGGAGCCCTTTGGGGCCAGCGGGGAGTTCAGTCTCTAGCCAGCAAGAGGCTAAGTCCGGGCTGGCTGCCAGTGGAGCACTGGGCACAGGAGGCAGGAAAGTCTCGCTCAGTCTTGGGCAGCACCAACAGGCTAGGGTTGCACTTTCTAATGGAGTGTGATGGCAGGACTGTGCATGGGGAGACAAGGGTTAACCAGCAGGGCCCAGAAGCAGCATGAAGCAGATCTATGAAGTGGCTGGAACTGGAAAGCCCCAGTGAGGGAGGCAGCTCCCCAGAGGAGATGCTGCTGAGATTCATTGTATCTCTGAACTCTGAGGCAGAGAGAACCAGGGAGCCATCGGGATTTCCGGCCCCCTCCCCCCAATCTTCCCCAGGAGACAGGGGACTCCAAAGCCATGTGTGCGAGAGTCCTGAGGAGAAGGGGCTAGGGACTCAACATGTCTCCTCTCCCGAGGAAAGAAGGAACCTGAGGAGCTGTTTGCTTGGCCCTGTCCACCGAGGGACTCAGAGAGGCTTGATTTAACCCAGGCCTGAAGTGGGGCCCATTGGGACCAGGTACAGAGCAACCCCTAACAAGGGCAGTGTTTTATTTCCCTGGGTGCTCGCTGAAGGATCCCTTGCCCACAAGGGGCAGCAGAGGAACTCACCACCTCCCCTCTGTACCTGCCCCAACCCTCTGTTGGTGGCTCCATCTTACCTCTTTGCCTGGAGGTCCCCTCTCCCCTGAGTCTCCCCTGTCGCCTTTTTGGCCTCTCCGGCGGTCAGGGTAGGGCAGGAATGGATCAGTGCTCCCATCATAGGCTCCAGTGATCTCTCTGAGCGAGGCAATCTGAGAGAGACAGAGCGCGGTAATCACCACAGAGGGCAAAGGAGGGAAGTCCCAGACCGTGGGTTGGGGGAGGGATAATCTATCCAGGCTCTGCGGCCCCTGACAGAGGGACAACCGGCAGAGTCCATACAGCCCTGAGCAAGTGCTTCTCGATCCCACCACTGCACAAGAACAGGGTCCCCGATGAATACAGACAAACATGCTGGGATCCCATGATTTGTTGGGGGAAGATCAGTGGCAGGGACAGAGAATGGTAGGTCTGACCTTCACACTTGGATAACTTCTCCCCCTGGCACACATGGGAACGATACCATCATAACACCCTGCATCCATGGCCTACCACTGCCAAAAGCCTGCCACCAACAGAACTGTTGGGATACCAGGCAGATGCCGGCCAGAGCCCCTGGTCTTCCCCATCACTACCCCATGGCCCAGTGGCTGGGGACCCTAGGCTTTCACTCCCTCACCCCTCCCCAGGTGCACCAGCCAGTATCCCAACCTTCCTCACATCACATGCTCGATGGCTCTGGCTTCTCTCTCGGTTGTGCACTCACCAGGCCCTGGTCTCCTCCACCCATGAGCCTATTGGCCAGGGCTCTGGCATCCCCCCTACATCTCAGTCTCCCCTTGTTCCTCACCCACCCTGACCAGGCTCAGGCCTCCCTCCTGCTGGTTTCCCAATGGCCAGGGACAGTGTCCCCACCCCAAGTCCCGTGTTTCCCCTCCCCCTTTACAGATGCCCTGTGAGCAGAGCTGGCTGTTGCTTTGCTTCCTACCTTAATCCCATAGGCTTCCAGAGCACGTTCAACGTTCTACGAACAGCAAGGGAAAGACAATGAGAACAAAAAGAGGGGCAGCCCCCAGACAGGGTTGCTGAGGCATAACCCCAACCCCCAACACTGCCAGCTCTGAGACCCCAGGGCCTTAACCCTCCCCACATCTGCCAGGGCTGAACTGGTTCCACCAGCAGATGCCCAGGTTATTTTGCGGGTGTAAGTAGCTCCCCCACTCTGAGATGGAAGGGACTGGCCCCACACAGTGACTTACCGAGACCGTCCCGGGCTCACCACGCTGTCCAGGATCCCCGGGTCTGCCCTAGTCACCATGAGAAGAAGCAGAATGACACCAGATTAGAACAGTTCTGCTCACTGCCCACCTGGCCATGTCACACAGAAACCCCTGGGAAGGAAGCAGCAGGAGTTGGGGGCCTGACCTAGTGAATGCGGGGGAGAGAGAATCCTCCCCATCTGGGAGGACAGGCCTGAGATCTCACCCATCAGTTAGTGCGATGACGCCGTTCACAGGTCACTACTGCGCTCTCCCTGGGACTGCAGGTCTTACACAGGCCCCGATCAACTGCCTTTGTAAAATACCCAATCACTTGCATTAACTCTTCATACCTTGCATACCCTTCATACTTGCTGCAACCAGAGTCTGCTAATTCTGCAGCAGTGTCACACTCAGAAAGCGAGTGCTTGCCTGAACTACCCAGGGGACTGGATTAGCCCATCAGCTAGAGGGAAGACGCAGTAGTGACTTCTACCCCAGGGACACATGGGAGCCCACAGCACGTTGGGTTAGCTATTTGGATATCAAAATCCATTTTACACTGCCTCCATTTTCACTGGGCTGCAGGCATTTGTATTAACGCAGAACCACCTAAGCGAAGCCGTCGGGGAAGTTGGAGGTTGGGACATCTGAGGCGGTTAGCACCGTAGGAGGTGGTTTGGAATTGTGAAATAGCAAGAGCTTCAGACAGATTTTGCTGCTAAAATGATCCGCAGGGAAAGAGATACTATGCTGCTATTAAATTGACCTCATTAAGTTCCAGAGTTAAACACAGGATCGAGATGAGTGGGGCAGAGTTCTTTCAGGCTGGCATTGCTGCATCGGCTATGCTCGGGTCACACTCCCAAGCATTTCTTCACAGCCACCGGGGCTAGGAGAAGGCTCCCTTGGCAATGAGAATGAACATGCAGGGCACTGTTCTGCTGCAGGGGTGGACTCAGCAGGCCTATCATCACCCTGTTCTTCCTGCTCCCAAGTGGCAGTGACTGGCAAGGGTCTATTTATCTCAGCTGATGGAGCTGCTCCAGAGTCCCAGAGCTGCATTCAGAGGGGATACAGAGGGGCTGACCAAGCTCTGGGTTCCCCCGCACACACCCCAAAGGGCATTGCATTGTGGGGAGGGGAGGACTCAGCGCTGGTGGATCACCCCAGGCAGTGCTGGGTATTCACCTGTTCTCCTTTGGATCCAGCCTCTCCTCGGTCGCCCTGAAACAGAACAAGAGGAGTCAGGATCCCCTCCAGCCCTGCGAGGGGAGAGTAAAGCCCCAGAGGAAGAGTTGAGCCCCGCCTCCTCTGGAAGAGCCCCCGCTTAGGCCTAGGCTGAAGTAATACAGCTTGGGGAGGGCCCTGGGGAGGAACAGTTCCAAGGTGCTGGGGGAAGGGCAGATACCCAAGTTCCCTCCCCAGACAGGTGGGTGAACACACGAACTAGTGCTCCACCCCCAGCTAGCCCAGCACATGGGCTCTGCAGTCTCAGAGAACTTCCACCTGGAACCAAGTCTGGGCCAGACACGCTGGGAACCCCCACTGGCCTACTGCAAAGCCTATGGCACCCCAGAGAATGTGGGCAGAGCTCCCTTACCATTCACACCTGGGCCCCACTGCTCTCCACGCAGGAGAGCACCTTAGTCCCTCCTAGCCCCCAGCTTCTCCAAAGAAGACAGCTCACAGGAGGACACTAAGCCACACCCACCAGCTGGACACAGTGGGAAAGGGGCTCAGGGAACTCACAGGATTAACCCTTGAGGGCCCAGAAGTTTGTGCTCTGGCACAGCAAGCCAGCCTCTCTCCAAGTGGGGTCTGCGAGGAGAGGCTGTTCTGCTCTGTTCGTTTTCCAGTGGCCTGATGGGGGCTGGGAAAACACTCACCTTTTGTCCGGCCACCCCGGCGAGGCCTGGAGCACCCTGGAAGGAATAGAAGAAATGTGAGCAGACCCTGGACCTGCAAGTAGCGGGAGAGAGCAGCTTCACTGCCAATGGGTGGGGTCCGCAGGCACTCCCAGGGCTGGGGAGAGGAGGCCACGCAGCTTGGGGTGTCTGTGAGCACTGAGACTGGGAGGAGGAGCCCACTCAAGCTGGGGTACTTTCCCTGCCCCGGGGTCTGCCCCCTGAGGCAGGAAGCAGGCTGTATGGTCAGCAGTCCAATCCCAAGTGGTCCTGCATGGCTGGAAGGAGCTTGTAGCTGCAGCTGGAGAGGAATAGGATTTCCCCAGGCAATCAGAGAGGGACCCAGGGTATCCATGCCATGGCACAATGAGCCACTACTCTGCTGTCCAGACCCTGGCAGCTCTGGACTTGGCCAGGTCTGTACTCCAAGCTCAGCCATGGGCATGTCATCTAGTGGCTAGAGCAGGGTCTGGGAGACAGGAGTCCTAGGCTCTGAGCTCAGTGTGATTTTGGGCCAGTCTCCTCTTCTCTCTCTGTCTCTCCACTCCCCCAGCTAGTGTAAACAGCACTAGTGCTCTCCCCATCCCCAGTTCCCATGCAGACTATGGGGCTCCATTCCCAAATGACCATGGGCACAGCAAGCCATGTAAAGCAGCTGGTATTAGGAGTATTATTCTGGAGGTTACACACCTGGCCTGGGGGTCCAACCTGCCCAGGTACACCGGGGACACCAGGAGGTCCCAAGGGGCCTGGTGCCCCGCGGTCTCCTCGCTCGCCCTTGGGGCCTTCTTGACCCTGCCAAAGAAGAACAGACGCATCACCATCTGGTGCTGTTCCCCCTTGCCATCACCCCACAATCCTCCTTACCCTCACCCCCTCTCAGCTGGGAGGGCTACAGAGAGGTACTACAGCCAGATGACTGCTGAAAAGCCTGTCACTGTCGAAGAGTGCCAGCAACCTGGGGTGACAGCAGAAGGCATGTACCTCCCCCTGGCACTATCACCACTTGCTGTGGGTGGGGGCACCAACTGGGAGCAGGCCAGCATCTTTTAGTGACCCTTTAATGGACGTGCCAAAAAAGGAGCCCAAGAAACAACTAGGGCCTGTAAGCAATGGAGTCACTGAGGCCCCAGTCCCACCCTGATCCACTCCCACCCATCAGCATCTCATTAGCCAGAGCTGGAGCCCCCTCTGCCCTTTCCAGCTCAGCAGAGCCTGACATCTAAACCCAAGCCTCTATAAGCCGGGGAGCACAGGCCAGAAGGCGCAGCTCCCCTCATACAGTGTGTGGTGGGGGGAGGCCTGAGGACGCTGCCTGCACTCCCCTCCCCTGCCTGTGGGTATAGGTCCTGATGCACTGGATCACTACCGACCACCCCTGCCTGCCTATGGGCAGCAAGCTGGGGAGACCCATCAGAGTTGCCCCCAGGTTTGCTAGATGGGGTCTCTGCCACTGGCACCATCCAGACGGTGCAGCCCCCAGTGTGATGGATTATCGGAGCAGAGAGAAGGCCTAACTGACTGTGTAGGCAGCACACGGAAGAGTCACATGTGGAGCCACCAAACACAGACAGACCCTGCGCCAAGCCCCTAGGCTGGGGGGCAATTTGTGACTGAGGTAAATCCAGGGCAGGTAGAGGAAAGGAGACGGGGGAAAATCATAGGTACTTACGTCTCTGCCAGGGGCTCCAGCTTCTCCTTTGTCCCCCTAATCAGGAAAAGCCAAGAGAAAATGGCTATCTTACAGCCTCATTCCATTTCCAAATGAGACAGTCAAAGGGACTCAGGTAGGGCCCAGCCACTGCGTCCGCCTGCCCTGCCCCCACTGGGGCAGGAACCCTCGCCCAGAGCCTGGGTCTGTCTTCCCAATGGCCCCTCCCCTGTAGCCAGCAAGGTCTGAGACTGCTACTTAGTGGGGAGGAAGTAACATCAGGCCTGACCTCACCCACCCCTCCTGCTGGGTAAGCAAAGCTGGAGCAGCCCGGAGCTGCATGTTGGCACCAGGAGGAAATGCATGGTGAGAGGTGCCTGGCAGAGACAATGGAGCAGCAGGAGAGTCTGTCACCCAGGGGAACCCCACCTGCTAGGCCGCTCGCAGGCCTGCCTAGCAAAGGGGGCTGGCTAGTCCAGGGGAGAGGGGCCCTTGAGCTCATTACCTTCCTCCCATCTTCTCCTGGAGTCCCATCTTCTCCCTAGGAGGATAGAAACCATTAGTCAAAGCCCTGTTCCACACAGGCCCTGCACACTAGGGGGCTGGGCCCTGGGCAGGTGTGGGGAGAGAGCCCAGATCAGACTGTCACCTCCACACTGGGGAGCACAATACATCGCCTTGGGTCCCCCAGCCCTCCTGACATCCGCCATACAGTCCTCAGATGAGCCAGGCTCCCTCAGGGCTAGTGGAGCTGAGGAATGGCGGGCAGCAGGGAGATGGCAGACTCTGGCCCTGGTGGTTACCCATTGCACACTGGGTGCCCCACATGGGAGGGTTGGGGAGAACCCACACTCTGGGCTTGGGAAGCCCTTTGTTATGCCCCTTTGACAACCCATCAGTGGAAGGTCCTGGCAAGCTGAGGATCTGTTACAGGGGTTGCCAATATTTGGTCTGTCGGGGCGGGGGGCGCAGCGGCACCAGAGTCTGATAAGGAGCCCTCTGCCTGCGTTCAGTACGGTCTCAAGGACGCTATAGCTTTACAGGCAGCAGTCTCTTCCTCTGTCCCCACACCATTGCCAGCGCAGCTCCCTCTCGCCTGGGCAGGTCCTTGCATCTCAGGCCTAGAGACCCTGCCCACCACAGCCAGGAGCTGCCCTTCTCCAGCAGAGGCTGGCTCCTTTACTCACGTTCTTCCCATTCAGACCGGGTTTGCCATCGTCTCCGGGTTTGCCCTTGAAGGAAGCACAGGCTGTTAGGAGAGTGAGGGGCCTTCCCCGTGCCTGAGACAGCAGCAGACTCCTCTGCAGGCCCCCTCTGGGCTCACCCTGACCGGCAGTGTGGCTGGAGTCCAATGCTGTCATACCACAGGGCAGCAGCTCCTAGAGGAGGCTGGGTCAGGATACCTGCCCCCGCTGTGAGCCCTGCCCAGAGAGTGATTAGCTGGGGCATGACAGCTGACTGGAGAGAGCCAGACCCAGGGTAATAGCATGGGCTGAGCTGTCAGAGCAACCAGCCAAACAGGGCTGCTGGGAGCTAAGGGCTGCCGGGAGCTAAGGGCTGCCCTAAACCCTCCTGAGAGATCAAAGTTCTGGGCAAGCAGCCCCAGGCCCAAGCAGGCCTCACATCAGACTTGGGTCAGGCTGCTCAGGGCAAAATGATGGGCCAACAGGGCAGCATGAGTCCTGGGAACAGGCCTCCCAGAGCATGTGGGACATGGTGTGGAGCAGGGTCACACCCCTCAGGTCAGGCGCATAAGGGTGAGTGGAGACCATGGATGAGAGGCAGCTGGAGAGCAGGAGTGACCTCATAAGGAAGCCCCTGGTAGGGAGGCAAGGCAGGTAGTGGGTTATCTGGAGCCCTGCCAGTGCAGGGCGACACCAGAGAAGATGTAGGGAACAGCCGGCAGGGATGGCCCACAACAGTCAACCAAACTACTTACAGCCAAGCCTGGTGGTCCTGGGGGGCCGATGGCTCCTGGGGCACCTTGCTCCCCTCGTAGGCCTGGCAGCCCCTGCAACAATAAAAGATCAGGTGAGAGGCAGATCCCAGCTGGGTCACAGGCAGACACGAGGGGCAGCAGCTCAACAACAAAGGGAGAGGAGGACTCGTGATTGCAGGGGTAAGCAGTGCCCTCAGGCCAGGGACTCTGCAGGGTCAGATGGCCCCCGGGACAGCTCCATCATGCTCAGGATTTCAACACACATCTCCAGGCCTTGGGCCCGCAGGGTAAAGCATCAGTTGCTGGTCAGAGGAAGGATACTGGAATGGATGGACCCCTGTGACAGGGAGGTGGGGCACAGAGCTAGCTGAACCAGTGCTTTGCTCTGGTGACTCCTGGGCCCATTGCTGCAGTGTTATTCAGATACTGGCCTCGTGCATGAGACTTCGGGGTGCCCCAGGGAAAGCGGAGAAGCCCCCTGCCTTGTGTGACCCACCACCCCTCAGAATCAGGAGCTCCATACTTACATCTCGGCCAGGATCACCCTGCTTGCCTGGGTCACCCTAGAAAAACAAGAGAACATGGCCATGATCATTGGGGCTGGGCTCAGGCCTGTCAGGGTACTGCCGGGGGGCTCCAGAGAGGCCTGGCTCATTTCACGGCATGAAAGCAGGAGAGGTCACCACCACACAGGCACCTCTGCTAATAGGGCCCCTAGACTCACTGGAAGGGAGCAGCAGCCACCCAGGGAAACCCAGCAGCACCCCTGAGCTAGCCCGGCAGCAGGCACTCAGGGGGCACAGACACAAATGAGCCCAGAGCACCACACGGCTCAGCGACACAGACCCTCCCTCTAGGCACAGACTCAAATCCAGCTCCGGCTCCATGGGCTCTGTGGCTGAAGTGAACGAGCTGATGGTCTCCATCCAGGTCCTCAAGGACAGGTGCCTGCACTACTGAGCCACCATCACAGCTGGCACTAACTGGTGCCGTTATTGGCATCTCAGCAGAGAGGCCAAGGATTGGGTGGGTCACCCTAGAGACTGCACTTCCCTCCCACCCTGGGGGTGTTACTCCAGGGGGCGCTGGCACGGCTGGGGCAGCTGTCAGCCTGTATGCGGAGAGCCCCACATGGCCCTGCTAGGCAAAGCCTTCTCCTGCCTTCCTACCACAACCCTCCATATTGAGGCAGCTCCTTCAGCTACAGCGGGGGTCCTGGAGCCTGGGGAAGGGGTCTCCTGGGCACCTGCACAAGCTGCTGTCATGTGGCAATGCTATCAGGGGCAGGTCACGCTGCCAGGGGCATGTTACATGGCTAGCGGGACCTGGCGATACACCAATACTCCAGTTAGTGGCTCTCCTTGCAGGGAGCAGAGCCTCTCCTAGGCCCCTCTGAGGAGCAGCCTCACTCAAGAAGGATGGGACCCCCAGCCAGGCCACACTTACCCTTTGCCCCGCGGGGCCCATTTGCCCAGGTTTGCCATCCAACCCGTTCCGGCCATCCAGCCCCGGAGGGCCTCGGTCTCCCTGAAAGAGAACCAGGCAGTGACAGCTTCGCCCCGAGGCGCCCCCGTTCCGACCTCCCCCGAGAGTCCACCAGTGGGGCCGGGAGAACAGATGGTGCAGCACCGGATGCAGTGGAAGTAAGGACCTTCCAGCAACAGTGCTGCAGGCCAGCCCTTCGGCCCCCAAGCTGGATGCCCCCTCCCTGCCCCCTGCAGATGGGCATGCTGCACTCTGCACCCCTCACCCGGGACTGCGAGCACAGGCCAAGCAGCAGGGATGTATCCCTCCTCCCCCACGAAGAAGGCAAAGAGGCCCTGCCGGCTGCAGGTCCTGGCGAGAGCTCCACTTATAGACATGATACGGCCCAATGGGGCCCCTCCAACACACCCCAGCTCCACCCTCCCGCCCACCCCATGCTGGGCCCAGGCAGACCTGGCATGTCTCGTGGAAGTGAGGCTCTTACCTTGTCTCCTGATTGGCCTCGGTCTCCAGGGTCACCCTGAAGGGTACGAAACAGAAGAGAACATGGCTGGTCACAAGGTGAGGGGCAGAGCCAGCCAAAGCTCCCCAGCACCTGGGTGGGGAGCAGGAAGTGCTGCATCCCTCCAGAGCAGCAGAGAGGAAAGGGAACAGGGACTCACCCGAGCTCCGGGGGGGCCTCTGGGGCCTTCGATCCCCTGCAAGAGGAAGGAGATGGTTCTGCTCCAGGAGTGTCAGGAGGAGATGGCTGGGGCCCACTTTCCCCCATATATTCATCACCCTGCCCCTCACCACGTGAATACCTGAGAGATGACCCAGTTCTCTGTGCAGGCTCTCCCCACATGCACACGCTCCCCAGAGGTACCAGCCCCCAGCATGCTCCCTTCTTATGTGCACCTATGCCCCAAACCCAGAGCTACAGACTCCCCAACCCCTGCAATACACCCCCCTCCCAATGCAGCCTCCCCACGCTCACTGCTCCCCTGGCAGGCATTCCCCACCCCCCACATGGGCATCCCTTCCCAGCGAGACAGCCGCCCTTATTCTGTGCTCCCAGGAGCTACTCCCAGACCCTCAGCTCCCTCTGCTACACCCCCCTCCCTCCCTTAGAGCTCTGCTTGCAGAGACTTTCAACCCAAGGGCATTTCAGTTCCAAGCGGCACCTCCTGAGACAGATACTCCCAGGCACTAGCACCTACCCTCTCTCCAGGCAGGCCAGGTACCCCGGCCTCGCCCTTCGCACCCTTCATCCCATCCTCTCCAGGGTCCCCTGGCTCCCCCTGAAATGGAAACAGCCAATCAGAACAGATTAGACACAGGACCACTGACGTTCAGTGTTTTCAGGCAGGTGGACCAGCTCTGTCGCTCCCCTGGAACCAGATTGTGATGTATCCTCCTCCAGGTGCACCCCCAGAGCCTAAGCCCAAGTGAGCCATGCCCCTGCCAGGCAGGGAGGGAACAGTTCCACTCCAGGACAGTCTCTCTGCAGGGCAGGTGTGGTCCATGCTGCAGAGTCCTGAGCGGTATCAGAACACACAGAGTGCTAGGCTACAGCCCAGCCTCAGGCCTAGGGCCCTCAGCTGGGCTGTCCCACTCCTGCAGAGAGAGGGCAGCTCCACCGCACTCATCCTACGGCAGCCCTCAGGAGATGATAGCAGCGTTACCTTCTCGCCTCTCTCTCCAGTTCCTCCTACAGCTCCCGAATCGACCTGTGGGGAAGAGAGAGGGGTCACATGCTATGGGGCCCAGGGCACAAACCCAACACAACCAGGGCAGGGACAAAGAAATGCTGAGCTTACAATTCGTCCTGGGGGTCCAGGCAGCCCCTGCAGAGAAGAAGAGAGAGCCCAGCATTAATGGAGGCCTCCAGGACATCTTCACAGACAGCCCAAGACACAGCAGCACCCCGTGGGGGCAGGGGGAAAGCTCTGCAGTGCTCCAAACCACCTTAGACATACAAGAGCTAAATAAGAGCTTTGGGAGCCCCCACCCAGCATGGAGCCTGAATGGAGCCCAAGCTCCACATCTTGCCCTGAATCAAGAAGCTGCACTGGGGGGTTCTCATAGCCAGGACCAGCTGCTAAGGGGTGGCAACTGGTGCAAGCTTCTCCACGCTGCCCCCTTGCCCTGACCTGGCCCATCTCTGGGGACCAGCTAGCCTTTGGGTACTCTGCTGAGACCGCCCATTAGAGACTGGGCGAGACATCAGGCTTAGCACATCAACTTAGCTGCCAGCACTGCTAGCCTGGGCTGGCTCTAAACCAGACACCTGGAAGGGAAAGATCATCAAACCCAGGTGCCATCGCCTGAGCTTGGGATACTTGTGCAGGGTCTGGGCGAGCATGAGGGAGGACACGCGCAGGCCCGGGCAGCACCACACAGACCAGGGCAAATCAGTAAGTGTACAAGTAAGCCTGTGTCTTCGTGGGGTGAGCGTGCAAAAGGAGCAGGGGTGTGTGCACGGAGCATGCAATGGACACCCTGAGCCTGCAGTGGCTCCTCTCAGAGGATGGCAATCCCCCTACATGCCTGGATTTCCATTGTGTGTGGGTCATGGTGGTGCTCCTGTGCCCTGTTTGCAGCCCTCTAGGTGTGACACTGGGAGCCCTAGCTTCACCCTACTGCAGTGCCCCAAGGAGAAGGGTCTGTGTGGGGGTGGAGCACCCCCAAGCTGAGCACTAAACGTTTCATTCCAAGCGTGGCAGAAGGGGGTGCAGCTACTCACCGGTTCCCCGCGGTCGCCCTTGGCCCCTGGTACTCCAGGACTGCCCTGCAAGGAGAGAAGGGACACAGTGAGGGGAGGGGAGAGTCAGGCAACCGGCTGCTGGGAAAGGAGGAGGTGGGCTGCAAGTTGGGAACTTACATTTCTGCCATCATCGCCTGGGTCTCCCTGGTCACCCTTCTCGCCGGGGAGGCCACGGTTTCCTGGTAGGCCCTGGTGGAGAGAAAGCAGGTGAGGCAGCAGGTCCAGAGCACTATGGTGACCCCCACGCTGGAGTGAGAGGCTGTGGAGCCCAGACCCAAGGAACAGGGCTGGGGAGGAGCAGGGGCGCTCAGGTCTCAGCAGTTAAGGAGCAGGGGCCAGGCAGAGGCCCCTCCAAGAGGCCCATGGGACACGCAGCGATGGTGCTGCTGCCCCTACAGAGGCTGGAATTCACCAGGCTCCCCAAGAGTGGAGGGTACCCAGCAGCCGGGGCGGGGACAAACTCCACTGTAACATCATTCCCCCAGGCTGTGCCTTCTGGAGTTCACCCCAGCCAGTATCTCGGCTGCTGTCTCACCCCCAGGCAGCACACAGGGCTCAGCTGGGCCCTTTCTGCAGCTCCCCACTCACATGAGCTCGGGGAGCATGAAAGCATGGAGTCCCATGGAGGGGCAGCATTTTGTCCATCCCCATGTCCCCACTTGATCCCAGCAACCCTGGCCCCTGGGGGAGCCCACATGCAGGCCTCCCATGATCTCTTCCTCCCTTCCACCCCACGGGATACACCCCTCACAGCCCCCTCACTTACCCGGGGGCCCCGGTCTCCAGGTTTGCCGGGCTGACCCGGCTCTCCCTGAGAGGGAAAGAGAGGGAAGTAAGCGAATGGTGGGAAAAGCCAAGTGTGGCCAAGCAGGGGAGGGGCATTGCCACAAAGCGACAGACTGATCACTTACCAGGGTCCCCTCATCACCCTTCTCACCACGTTCACCCTGCAGCACACACAAGAGAAAAAAGAGTTACCAGTAATCTTCCCTGACCAACAAAACAGAGTCACCCACTCAGTGCACCCTGTGTGCAAACCCAGCACCCTAAATACCTCCATATGCACAAGCCCCCGTCTCCCTGGAACATGCTTCCACTCCACACAGTCTCTGCCATCATCCTCAACACATCTCTACTCGCTACACCCCCAGGAACACGCCTCCCCTCGATACACCGCCAGGACCACTCCTCCACTCCACACAGCCCCACCATCACCATGAACACATCTCTACTCGCTACACCCCCAGGAATACACCTCCACTCCACACAGCCCCCACCATCACCCCAAACACTCCTCCACTCGGCACACTCCTCCACACCACACAGCCTCCTCCCCAGGCATATGCCTCCACATAACCCCACCCGCACCAGCCCCTCAAACTAACCTTCACCGGATACACCTCCACTGCACACAGCCCCCTCAAATACCTCTTGGATCCCCTGTTAAAAATAGCCTGTTGATGTTGTCATGACAATCTGGCACAGGGTCTCCATGGAAACTCCACCATGTTGTATAATCACTGTGGCCAGAAACAGGCTCTCCACCAGCAGGAACTGTCTGAGGCAACAGTCAGAACTGTAGACCCAAGAGCCCCATCTGCCTGCTCATGGGCACCCTGGAATGCACCCAGGTCATGCCCTCCTCATCCAGAGCACCTCTACATTACCTCCTTCCCTCGCAGGCCCATCTGCCCTGGAGCTCCTGGTCTCCCCAGCTCCCCCTTCTCACCGGGTTCCCCTGGGTCACCCTGGACAAGAGAAAAATCACAGCAGAGAGAGGAGAGGCTGAGTCAATGTACAGCCAGTTAGTTACAACCCAGCACCCAGCTAAGAGAGCCCCAACCCACAGCACCCATGTGAACAGTGTAGAACAAGAGGAGCCCACCAACACACCCCACAGTAACCAGTGAGCCCCCCCGCCACATAAACAGTGAATGCCCAGAGGCACCTTCCCTCCCCCTCATACAACACAACACCCACACATGCAGGGCAGGGCAGGGCGAGCCCCCCCCGCAACACAGCATCCATGCAAATGGGGCAAGAAGCAAGGAACCCCTCCTCCCATAGGACAGCACCTGCGGAGAGGAGCCCAGCGCACACACACAACCCAGCTCTCAGGGCAGCCAGGCAGAGGAGCCCTCCCCGCACCCCCCATCACCCCACAGAGCCATTACCTTTGGGCCACTCTTGCCAGTGAGGCCGACAATCCCCTGGTTGTCCGGAAAGAGAGAGGCTGTTATTGGTGACCTGGCTGCCTGCAGGGTCTGTGCAGCCCCCACTGGATGTGGTCTCAGGGGAGGCTGTGGGACACGGAGCAGAACTCGCGGGGCCTTGGGGACTGCTCCTGGGCCTTTCCATAGAGCCCTTCTTGCACATGGGTGGTGGGGGTGCGAGTCCCCAAATCCCTCCCCCACCCAGAGTGCAGGTGAACCAGGGCCCCACACCTGTGCAGAGATGGGCTCCCACCTGTTCTTACACCAGCCACTTTCATATTTACCAGTGGCTCTCTAGCCCTTTACCCACCACTTTGAGGGAGAGAGGGGCACAGCCCTGGGCTGATCGATGCCACCCCAGCAACCCTGGCCCGAAGGATAGAGACCAAGCAACTCCCTCCTCACAGAGAGCTTTGAGTCAGACATAATCCCAGGGACAGAGACGAGTGGGAGCATGGCCCCATGGCCCTGATGGCACCTGGCCCAGGATGCAGGGCACAGCCAGCTGTGGGATGCCAGCCACAAAGCAGGCAGGCAAGACTCACCCTGTCGCCCTGTTCTCCTTTGGGGCCAGGTGGGCCAGGGACACTGAATCCAGGGGGACCCTGAAACAAAAAGAAAAGCAGGTCAGAGCAAGGCAGGCAGGACAAGCCCTTTCCAGGCTCCTCACCTGGCCAAGCTGTGGTTCTCTCTGCGTCCCCCCAGCGATGTTACACCCAGAGAGGATGGTGTAGCCTGGCCTGCCCTCAGGGAGAGATGGATTCCAGCTCCCAGAGCACGGAGCTACACAGGCATGTTGGGGAGCCCCAAGCACAGGCCCAGATTTCAGACTCACCTCTGAAGAGCCTCTAAGCCACGGCGCACTGAGGGGCCACCTTGCGGGATGCAGCATTGGTGGCAGAGACCCTCTTTCCTACCCAGCTATGAGAGCTGTACCCCCATGTCCCAGAGTGATCACCCTCTCCAGCGCCAAGAGCTACTCCGGTCTCCACTCCCAGCAGTGTCCCTGCCCCTCCTGAGCAGGCTGCTGGCTGCGGGACTTGGGCTTCTGCCCACCAAGTGGGGAACTGAGCCCCAGACTCACTTCAGCGAGTTGGCCCTGAGCCCGGGTCTCAGAGGGGACAGGAGAGATGGCTTTATCCCCTGGGCCCCCACTGAGCTGCCTGCCTCCGCCAGAGCTCCTGGCTGTGCTGACGGCCTAAATGATACTCACGCGGGCTCCTTTATCTCCTGCGTCTCCCCTGGGACCCGGGGCCCCCTCTGCTCCTGCAGGGCCTCTGTCACCCTGGAACAGAGGAAACAGCACCATCAGCCACACAGAGCTCCCCTCTGGACCCCAACACTGACCCTCCCCCCACGGGCGAGACAGAGCTGCTCATCTGCTTCCCAGGGCAACGGGGGCAGGCGGGGCTCAGGATAGGATGACACTAAAAGGAGCCGGCTGGACTGACCACAAGTGACTTGGAGCCAGGAGTGGTGGGGGGGTGGAAGGAATGTGTCTGGGATACTGGAGAGAGCAGGGTCAAAGCTGCCTCTGTGCAGGTAAAGTTCCCAGACTGCCCCCAGAGAAGCCAAAGCCCCCTCTGCCCCTGAGCATGGGGGCTCCAGCCTGCCTGGCCTCAGCTTTCATTACAAGAAATAAGTTTCCCGCCCTCCCAGCTGCAGAGAGCCTTCCAGTCATGAGCTGAGCACAGCCACTGCAGCGATGGCTGCCCGCGTCTGCAGAGAGCCTGCTGCGATGACCCAGTGGGTGAGCGCCCCTGCCGATCCGACTGGAGCAGCAACTCTCAAGCCCAATGACCTCACGTGAGTGTCATCTCTAACTTTTTCACTGCTGATGATTTGAGCAGACAGAAGGGAATGGGAGTAGGAGTGACACCCTCAGGTCCTGAGAGTTGCTGCAGGAAAGGCAATGCAGTGGGAAAAAGAGAGACATAGAACAGAGTGGGTGAAGAGGGGAACACAGGGTAGGAATATGGCAGCCTAAAGGAGGTGTGTTCTCTTACCCAAGGCTGACCCCAGTAACAAGGCACTGAGCTGATAACAGACCAACCCTAAGCTACTACACAGAGGCTGGCCTCTCCCCTCGACCTTTGGGAGCATCTCCTGGTCACTGTGGGAATGTGTCATCCTAACCAGAAACCCTGGCCCACGGAGCAGAATCAACATGTAGTTGAGCTCGCCAGCCCTGCTGGGTAACTGCCCCCTTCCTGGGTCACATCAGCCACCACCATGCCACAGGCCCACGCCCCATGGCTGCACTCTGCCCTGCCCTAACACACAGTGCCAGCTGGGAGTGCATCTTACACACTGTACATTTGCAAAAGAGCTAAGAGAGGCCCCTCCCACGTCAGCGCCCCACTTCTGGGGACAGGATCATTTTCAGTTACCTTCTCTCCTTTGACCCCAGAGACGCTGGAAGCCTGGAGGAGAAACACAAGGAGAGAAACTGCTGAAACCTGTGCACCGCTCCCTGCTGGCAAGGACACAGGGAGAGAGCCCTGCCTGCCCTTCATGGGAATTGCTACCTCTCACAGCCACCAGGGGGAGCACTTCCCCTTGGCCAGGTATCCACAGGAGCAGCCTTCTGCCCATCCCCTGGCTGAGGTCAGCACTCAGGAGAAGGGTGGTGGGGTACAGAGGAAGAACCTCAACTGCTGGGTGCAGTAGCACCCTGTAGGCAACGCCCCACTCCCTGAAGTGAGTTATCTCTGCACTGACCCTCCCACAAGCACCAACGCTGGGGGTCATTGTCCCAGCAACGCGGTCCCGTGGTGCCTCTCCTGCCCCTTTGAGGGTCAGTATCCACCCTACGTGCTGGGAGCCCAGTAACACCCTTCCTGGCCCTCGGGAATGCAGTTTCTGCCTGGCAGAGAGGAGGCCACTTACCGGCTTTCCAGGTTCCCCAGGAGCACCTTGATCCCCCTAAGGGAAAGAATGACAAAGGCCAGGGGTCAGCCACCCCGCCCAGGGGGCAGAGCCTTCCCGAGGGGCAGCAGCCCACCCTGCCCTGGGAGCGTGAGGAAGCCATCAGAGGGCCCCGCGTGCCGAGGGTCTCTCGGGATTAGCTGGATTTCCTTTGAGAGCCATGGCCCTTCAGCTTATCTGCCAGCATGGCTCACTCACCAGCCCTCTGCACCTGGCTGAGCGCTGCAGGCCAAGGTCCCCATCGGACAGCCGGGGACCCAGCTGCCATTCCTTGGGCGTTACTTATTGACAAGGAGATTGCCGAGGGGCTTAGTGCCAGACTGGAGGGTTGCAGTATTGTTCTTCCTGTTGCCCCACACCACAGACTTTAAACACCCAGATCCAAAGAGCGCAAGGATTCCCCTTCCCCTGCAGAGCTGGGAACCCAAGCCCAAGGGCACTGGGGCTAGTGCCAGAGACCCAGACAGCGACAACAGCCAGGAGAGTGCTGTTGCCCCAGCTGCGTGACAGAGCATCAGTGGTCCCATTCTCTGTGCCCAGTGAGCACAGATGGCACAAGTCACACAGGGAGGACATCTGCTTTCTGCCCTACCAGCTCCTCTGGCTGGAGGAGATAGGCTGGTATTGATGCGATAAGCCAAGCGGACTGCACGCAATGCCACCTCCCTCTGCAGGGCAATCCCAGCACAGGGGAGACACCTCCTCTCTAGAAAGAGCCATCTGGGGAATATTATTTCTTCTAAGAGCTTCTCCAAGATCCAACAGCCCTGTCCACCAGTCTTGCCTATCAAGGGGGATTCCCAGCACTTCTCTCCCCCAAGACCTAGAGCCCTTCCCTTCCTACCTGGACTCCTCCTCCACTCCTCATTTAGCCTCCAGGCACCCACCAAACGTCAGTGATGAATGCAAAGGGGCAGCAGTGTGGCAGCTGACCCCTTGTCTGTTGCATTAAGGACACTCTGAGTATTTTCTGCACTTAGACCCAGGGTTCCTGGCCCCTGAGGCCCAGATCTGCGGGAGGGACATTGACGAAGGCAACACTCGGGATGTGCAGGCCCAGAGAAGACACGCACAGGAAGAGAACTCTCCACATTAGGAGCAACATTGGGGGGATGGGGGGAAAATCAGTGCAGCTCAGGGGTGGGCACTGTCATCTCTCACTTCATGGATGCCCCACAAATGCTCTGCTCACCCCAAGAGCTGGCTAAGGGGCCCAGCAAGCAGGCAGGACACAGGCCATGTCAAAGGGTCCCTACCTTTTCCCCTCGCGGGCCGGACGGTCCTGGCAATCCCTGTTCCAGAGATTAGAG
Organism: Chelonia mydas; assembly: GCF_015237465.2. NCBI lineage: Eukaryota > Metazoa > Chordata > Testudines > Cheloniidae > Chelonia > Chelonia mydas. The sequence continues at coordinate 23,502,580 of NC_057853.1, forward strand.
AGACAAGAAAAGCCCATGAGAGAACTGGCAGTAACCTCGTCTATCCATGCAGGGAATGCCAGCCGCCCCAGAGACTCACGCCCCAGGCCAGAGCCAGACTGACCAAGAACCATGGATGGGACTCCAGCCCAATTTGTGCTGGGGCCCATTGCTTAGGAGCTGGAGGGAGGATCCCTGACTGCCGAACTCTCCCACTGACTCAGTGTACTAAGCCAAGGCCTCGGCAGGGCAGTTACAGTAGGTTCCAATAGTCATTTCTGCTCCTTCTCTGTCCCCTCCATCCATCCCCTGGGCCTGTCAAGCTCAGCGGAGGGGTAGGGGAGAAAAAAACACAGTGCCAGATCAGCAGGGGGCGCTGCAGCAGACATCTCAGCACAGGCGCATTCCTGCCCAGGCTTTGTAACAGTGTGGGGCTGGCACTGCCATGTTCCACCTGGGCTAGGCGGGGTCTCCCACACTCACCTCTCTGCCTGTTGGGCCCAGGCGGCCTGGGGCTCCCGGCTCCCCCTGAAACAGGACAGAAGGTGTGAGTGGAAGCAGGACAGGCTCTGTGCACACTTGGCATTTAGAAGTGAGGAAGGACCATCACACCCCCACAGCCCAGCAGGAGCCAACCTGCACCCAGAGCACACCCCTTGCTCAGCCTCCCCACCTCACCCAGTTCTCTGCTCCTCCCCCAACCATTCCCCGGCTGGGATCACACAGCATTGCTTGATCTAAGCCTCTGGCCAGCGCTCCTGCTCTCCTGAGCTGCAGGACGTGGGTGGGTTTGGGGGAAGGGGACCCTTTTGGTTGTGCAGAAGCTTCCAGCATCCTGACAGAAGCAGAGAGAGCAAGCGCACTGGCCCGCTGCATTGGCACAATAGAAGAGCCACTCTCCCCAACCAGCTGCTGTCCCTCATGTGCTGATCAGAGGGGGCCACAAAGCTGAACAGAATGAGCCAGGGCCATGGACGGGGCTGACCCAGCTTCTCTGGCAAAAGCTGTCCTGCCTACTACCCACCCCCGGCGATCGCAGGCCCTTGGCTGTGAAAGGTTAACCCAGAGCGAACCTACCTTTGTCCCTTCCGGCCCAGGGAGTCCGCGATCGCCCTGCAGAGGAAATGGAAAGAGAAAGGACATTTCAGCCGGGCGCATACTCACTGGGGCCCCTCGGATAACCCTGCCCCCTGCAGCAGCACCCTAGCAGCCAACGGGCACCCTCTTTGGAAACCTGGTCGAAACAGACTAGGGCAGAGCATCCATCTTCTAGAGAGTCTTCTGCAGGGGTTTCGAGCTACATGGCCATAGCACAGAGCACAGTCCTGCCCATCCCAGGGCCCAGCAATCCACATCCAGTTTGTCCACGTCTCTAGCGCACCTGCAGACTGTGAGCCAGTCTGTCACTGGGGAGGCTGTTGGCAGACAGGGATGGTCACAGGGAAATCCCAGCCTCTCCCGTTCAGGGCTCCGGTTTTCTCCATCACTTCTGGGGCAGAGCTTTGGCTTGGAGCAGCAGTAACAGGCAGGGGGCCAGAAAGTCCCAGGGGTGTAAACTGCAGACCCCTGTTCCCTGTGCAAAGGGAGCACTCTCGGGAGGTGGGAGCAGCAGCCAGCAGCACTCAGCCTCAGCTCAGGAGCCCTGAGTGTGGTGCCTGCTCCAGCAGGTCACCTGCTTGGTCCCAAACTCTCCTCTTGATTGGACGGGATGTCGTGACTCAACAGCACTGTCCCAAGGGCACAGGTGAGGCACTGCCCGATACCCCTGATCCCCACAGCGTAACCCTGTGCTCCAGCAAACTCTCACCTTCTCCCCTGCTTCTCCGAGCTCTCCCGGCTGCCCACGGTCTCCCTGTCACAGAAGAGATAAGTGCATCAGTGTTGGAGGGCACAAGGACCACGCCCGGCGATGGGACCTAGCTGGGAGGAGCCCCAGGGGCAGCAGCGGAGGCCTTCGGCCTATTTCATCCTGCAGAGTTTCCAAGAGGCAGGCACCACTGGGCGAGCAGCCAGCAGATGTCTCCTAGGGGGACCCCATGAGCAGAGTGGACTGTAGCAACTCCCCACCTGCGTGGCCCTGCCTTCACTCCCCGGCACAGGAACACACAAGAGGCTCGCGGCCTCAGCAGCTCGTTGGCTCCCACTGACTTTCCCCACTTGAGGCTGCAGTGCTCTGTCTCAGACTGTCCCTGGGCCATCACAGGCAGAGGGTTTCTGGCCAGGAGCCCATGCACCAAAGAGCAGGGCCTGGGAGCGGTGCCCCATCATATCCAGCTTCCCCAGAGAGTTCAGGGGGGAAAGGCTCAGATGGGCGTCCTTGTTACAGGGCAGTGACCATGTACAGCGGGCAGGCCACCTGCGTAATAACAATTCACACTCAGCACCTCCTTCTGGGATCTCCAGGCATGTTATCCCCATGGCCCCAGGGACACAGACAGCATCCCCCCCCGCCCCCGTTTAGAGGGGGAAACAGGTGCAGAAGGGAGGAGAAGGGGCCGTCCCAAGGTCGCAGAGCACAGGACTGGCAGAACTGGATACACCACCCATGAATCCCAACTCCCCGTCTCCACCTGAACCAGCCTTCCAGCAGGGAGGTCTCCCAGGACCCACCTTGCTTCCTTGTTCACCTGGAGGTCCTCTCGGGCCCTAGGAAAGCGAAGCAAGAATGTTACATCTCTCCACCAGGGAGTCCCTGGCAAAACCTGCTGAGGTGTGTTTTCAGGGGCGCCTGGACCTATCTCCCTGCTTGATCGGAGCGAGGCGTGAGCTGGGTTGTCTAGGGGGCAGCCCGGTGGGTCAGTGGCTGAGGAGATTGGAATCCAGGACCCACTCCCCCACTCCTGCAGGCTTAGCCTCCGACTTCCTCAGGATACCTGTGCACATGACTATTTCCTGCCCCTGTTCAGGCCCCATTGCCGGCGGTCTGAGCCAGGGCGTGAGCAGCCCCCCAGCACTGCGCCTGCTCTGTGCACACCCCCAGCTGGAAGGCTGCTTTACCAGAGCTGAGAATGGGGAGGCTCCTGGCTGAGGTGGCTTTTAGGACTGCCATCCGACTGGTGTAAGAGCAGCCAGCCGAGTACATGAGCTCCTCCACCCCCGGGGCAGGGCTTGCCAAGCTGCCATCCAGCTGAGGAGAGGCAGGGCTGGCTCTAGGGAGACAGCCAGCGGAGCGCTGGCCCAGTGGGCCTCATGCAGTCTCTGATTTAGAGGCTCTCTCCTGCCCTGCTTGGGGCATGGACTCACGGGTCTAATAGGCCTTTCCCAGCTCTGACCACATAGCCCTAGAGCGGTTCGCTGTTCCCCACTCAGGGGGCCTGCTGTTCGAGGCTCCACAGGTGCTCCATGCCAGCTGGGTTCATTCCACCAGGGCATGGCTTACCTCCTCTTAGGGGACTCACCCGATCTCCTGGGTCCCCTGGGCGACCCGGGGGCCCTGGAAAGCCTTCTTCCCCATCACCCTGGGGACAAAGAGCAAAGCAAGTGTCCAGAAAAGACAAAGGCATCGTATCTCAGGGAACTTGAGGGGACAGGAGCCAGCGAGGATGGCTCCTTTGCTCCTCCAGGTTAGCAGGGTGGGATCCAGGGAAACGAGGTCACTACAAGCCACAGCAGTCTCCTACCATGTGTGCATCGCCCTGGTCACGGCATCAAGTGCCTTTGTGCAGAAGGGAGACCAGAGCACAATCCCACAGCGGATTAGGGGGTGAGGGATGGCAGCAGATCCTGCACTAGCAGAGCCTGGGCTTTCCTGCGACCCCTGCCTCTCACCACAGCCACTCCTCTTACCTTGTCTCCTTTCTGTCCTGGGGGCCCAGGAGGTCCCCGTGGCCCAGGATCGCCAGGCAAGCCCTGAGGAACGAGAGAGAAAGAAAGAGCCGAGACCAACCTGAGCAGTGTGGAGACCAGCCCTGAGTGACATGGCGTTCATGGGAAGCCAGCCTCAGCACAAGGTTAACACTGCCCACATCTAGCAAGGGGGATTTCCCTTTCTATGGAGCCTTATTCTGCGTCTTCCCTAACTCATATCCCCCGCTAGTCCTGCTTACCCCACTTCCTCCACACCACACACCACCAACAGAGTCACCCTCACCCCATCCCCACCCACCTCTCTCACCCATGCATCTCCACTCCCAGCCCTGGCATGGCACGGGGAGGTACTCACCGGGGTGCCTGGCTCTCCTCCGGGAGGTACCCCATCAATCAGCCCTGGGGGGCCCTAGAGAGACAATCACAGGGAGCTCAGATATCACGTCACAGGAGATATCACTCCTACTACCCCTCTCACCCGCCTATGCCCTGACGGCCCCACGAGCTGGCTCTGCACCCAAACACAGCCCCTCCACCCAGGGGAGCGTGTCTTGGCTCAGCCCTGTGGCTAACTGGCTGTAGCTCCCACAGGCCAGCTCCACAATGCAGAGAGCAGAGCCCGCTGCTGCCCTGTCACAGCATTGTGGGACCCCACCCGCTGGCATGAAGGGGCAAGTGCTGCTGAGCGTCACAGCCTGTCAGCCTCCCCCAGGCCAGAGCGCAGCACGCAGGGGAAGAGCCAGGGAAGGAGGAAGGTCACTTACCCGCTCCCCTCGCTCGCCTTTCGCCCCCTGCAAGAGGAAATACACAGGGTTAAAGGGAGGGATTCCTGCACCTGGCAACCTAGTGCCCCCTAGGCGGCCCTGGGAACGCAATGCTCAGTGGGCTTGGTGCATTCATAGCCCAGGGCACCTGGCAGGGAAACCACAAGCAAAGATAAGCTCAGCATGATACCCACTCACCAGGAGCAGCCTCAGAATATCTGGCTTGGGTGTACACACCTGGCCAGGGGCCACGGTGGGGCCATGTGTGCACAGGTGAGAGATCCACAGGGACACACAGTGTGCACACGTGGGGGGGGATGACGATGCACATACAGCAGGAGGCAGCAGAATCAGGGGGGTAATGGGGGCTAATTTTCATTGTGGGGGCGGATGTGTTTCCACCCCTGCAGCCACGGAGGGTGTGAGATGGAGCATCCTGGGGAGAGGGAATGCCTGGAGGCAGGGGCTGGAGCCGAGCTGGGCGGGGAAAGGACAGCTGGGCAAACCCACATCATTTAGGGGACAGAGAAGGGTTGTTTCCCTTCCAGGACAGGACCCACTAGCTGTTGCATAAGAGCAGCTGCCAGGAAGGGGAAGAAGAAGCCAGGCGGGTGGCTGCTCTGGGTGCCCGGGGTAGGGGTGCAGGGATTCCGTGCCACCGCAGCTGCCCTAACCGTACCGCTTCCTCAGCCTGCCATGTGCCTCCGATGCGAAGGTGAGTGTCTGCCCCACCACCTTTCCCCAGCCCCGCTGCTGCCCAAGCCCCAGGCACTGCCGGAGCTTCTTCTGCAGTTCAGGCTTCTTGGTGCACACCCCAACCTGAAACCTCAGCCCACCCCAGGCCAGGCGAGCTTACCACAGGCAGGGCATGGCTGTGTGGAAGGTGCTGGGGCAGGCTGCTGTATGCATGGGGTGGGGTAGGAGCTGCATGCCCGGGGAGGCAGGGCATGGCAGGGCCTGCGTGCATGGAAGGAGCTGTAGAGGGGTTGCATGGGGGCTGCCGTGCGGGCGCATGGTGTTGTGGAAGAGGCTGTGTGCGCATGCACAGGGGAGGGGGCACGATGTGCCTCAATCTAGCTGCCCGGGGCAGGGCCTCTGAACAGCTCCTCCCAAGCGGGAGAGGGAAACGCACCTTGACAAACTCTCCGGCAGGTCCGGACGGCCCTGGAGGTCCACTGGGCCCAGGAGGTCCTGGATCACCGACTACTCCTCTAGGCCCAGGGTTTCCAGGCAGGCCAGGATTTCCCTAGAGAATCAGAGAGGCTCCATCAGTGCTCTGTGCTGGTGAGAAAGCGCACCATGGACCACCCACCCTCCCAAACGACACCCATATTGAGGAGGCCTGAGAGGGCAGGATCCATAGAATAAGAGCTGAGCACAGATCTATTCAGAGCAGAAGTGCCCTGGGGGCACCAATCCTCGTGCAATCGGAGATTCATTGGAATGCTCTCGGTGCCACTGAACGGATTCCAGAGGCTCACACCACGGGGCGGAGAGATGCAAAGCCCCCCCTGCAGTCCCACTGTGGGTGCCAGGGCCCTGGGCTACAGGACCTCTCCTTTCGTTCCTGTACCCCAATGACCACACAGTCCAAACCTGCTTTCTATTACGTACCGGACTCCCAGGCTCCCCTTTCCGGCCAGGCAGCCTCCCTCCTCCGTTCACAATCACCCCTGGATCTCCCTACACAAAACAGAAGGCCAAACCTCAGTGCACCAGCCCAGCCCCATATACAAGCCTCAGCTTCTCTGGGAGAACACATGGCAGCTGTACCAGCGACACTGCACCACGGTTCAGGACAGGCAGCGAAGAAGAAATCGGGGAAGGCTGCACAGAGTCACCAGAGCTGGACTCTGGCCAGGACGTGGGGGTGAGCACCAGACTCTTGGGCAATGGGCCAGGGGACCGTTAGTGATCACAAATGGCCAAGAACTCAGTTTTATGACTTATCCAGCAGCACAGTGCCCTCGGCACCAAGATCAAAGGAGAGCAATCCCTATTGAGTTGTTCATTGGCTCTGGAGTGCTGTGGAGTCTCCGCTCCAAGCATTGAGCTGGTTCCACCCTGCTCAGCTTGGGAGCGCTGCTGTGACCCCAGTATGACGTGTGTGTAATTTACAGGGAGATGTCTAACTGGCTCTAAGGTGGAAGGCCTCCCTCTTGCCAATGCCAGAACCTGCTCACGGCAGCACTGCCTGGTAGGGATGCGGGACACAGAGCTTGGAGGGATCAGGGGTTACATAAAGTTGCGGGGGGGGGGGGGCTGTGGACCACCCCACATGGCTAGGAGCCGGCAGAGGCTGCTGCAGACAGAGCTCGCTCTCTCTCTCTCTCTCTCTTTCCAAGCGGAGCCTTTGGGATTGCCCTGCTTGGTGGGGAATCCAAGATGGTGGCCACATTAGGCGGCACTGGACGGGATGTACCTCTACCTACCGGCTCGCCTTTCTCTCCCCGCAGCCCGGGAGGCCCCACTGGGCCCTGGTCCCCCTGGAAGGCAAAAGCAACAGTGAGCAGGGTTGCTCCAGAGCAGGGAGCAAGGCTAACGGGGAAGCAGGAGCTCTACGTACCGGGGACCCTCTGAGACCAGGAATGCCTTGTCTACCCTGAAAAAAAAAAACAAAAAAAAAAACCAACAACAACAAGATGAGGAGCATCCTCTAGCCAAGGGAGCAGGAGACTGAAGCCGAGAGAGGAGGTACACACGTGGTCTGCATGCCATGCATGGAGCAAGATGCAGACACAGGAACAATGGAGCAGGGTAACCGCTACAGTCCATGGCACTGAAGTTAGCCACCACAGGCAGGAGACAGCACCTGGAAGGGGATTGACACGGGGGACAACAGGGGCAATGTGGGTCTCAGAGACCCATTTAATTTGGACTTCTGCAACCCTTGTTACATGGAATGAAGTCAAGTAATAGCTCAGTGCTGCAAAGCATCACGGGCAAGGGGATGTAAATCACCCGGCAGGCAAAGAACAATGGTAAATATGGCCCAAGAGGAGGAATTAGGAGGAATTACTTACCGGCTGGCCAGGGGAGCCAGAGTTGCCAGGGCGACCAGGGCTTCCTGGGATCCCATCCACTCCTGGGAATCCCTGGGAACAGAGAGGAGAATAAACCAGCAGGTCCTGGCTCTGCTCTGGCCACTGGACTCACCATTCCCAGCCTGGTTCACGCCCCAGAGTGAAACCCATTTATGTTCAAAGTCACCCCAGAGTGCTGAGCTGTGCCAGGGCAGCCACGGGGGCTGAATTTGGGACAGGGCATCTTGGCTTAGAGGGTCCCCTCAGCTGGGATTTGGCCAAAGCTCTCACTACAGAGCCCCATTTGGACTTGCTTTTAGCTCCCCAAGGGATTCCATGGGGATAGGATCCCTCCTGGGTCCTAGTGCCAGAGAAACCCCAGAAGAAAGGGGGTGTGAAAGATAGTTGCATCCCCAGCACCGCCAATGGCCCCAGTACCTCTGACCCAGCCTGTCCATGCCCCTGGCACCCAGCACCGCCAATGGCCCCAGTACCTCTGACCCAGCGCTGTCCGTGCCCCTGGCACCCAGCACCACCATTGGCCCCGGTACCTCTGACCCAGCGCTGTCCGTGCCCCTGGCACCCAGCACCGCCAATGGCCCGGGTACCTCTGACCCAGCGCTGTCCGTGCCCCTGGCACCCAGCACCACCAATGGCCCCGGTACCTCTGACCCAGCCTGTCCATGCCCCTGGCACCCAGCATGGCCAATGGCCCCAGTACCTCTGACCCAGCGCTGTCCGTGCCCCTGGCACCCAGCACCACCAATGGCCCCGGTACCTCTGACCCAGCGCTGTCCGTGCCCCTGGCACCCAGCACCACCAATGGCCCCGGTACCTCTGACCCAGCGCTGTCCATGTCCCTGACACCCAACACCACCAAAGAGCCTGGTGCTCAGTGCCTTGTGGCCAGCATTGTTGGTGCTACTGGCACCCAGCACCGTCAATGGGCCTAGTGCCTTGTACTCAGTGCTGTCCATGCCCCTCGTGCCCAGCACTGCCAGTGGGCTTCAAGCATCCACAAATAAGGACACCAAGGGGCTCCATAGTGGACATGGGCATGGAGGATGCACCCAGAGGGACCCTCAGGGCACCGGCTCTGAAGGAGATCAGAGTTGAACAAAGTGGATGTTCTGCCCCTACAATGCAGCCATCCAGTGCCCTGGCCCCTCCCCCCGGCACGGGGCGTGAATAGCACTCACTCACTCTGTCCCCCTTCTCGCCGGGCCGCTCGATGATCTCGCCTGGGGCACCCTGGGGCCCAATTGGTCCTGGGGGGCCCGGAAGCCCATTGAGGCCCTAGAAAGAACAGAGGAGAGAAAACAGCCAAGGAGAAATGACATGGGGTTATTACGTGGAGATGCATCCCCCGTGGTAAGGGCAGGCTCGGGGCCTTGGGAGGCCCCTCTGCGCCCATCACCCTGCAGTGCCTCCATCTCCTGCTCTCTGCGCCTATCCAAAGAAGAAGCAGGACGATTGGCTGCCACAAGAAGCTTTCCTAGGGCAGGCCAATGAGGGCCCCTAAGGAGCACAGCGCAGCAGGAGGCCCAGGGAGGGGTCCCTAGATCTCCTCCTCCCTGCTTACTGGGGTGACACAGGGGCTTTGTAATAAGGCCCCCTAAAGGCCCCTGTGCTACTCCTCACACGAGCCCGCACTGCGCAGAGGCCCTGGGACTGCCGGCGGCAGCACCCCTTAGCTGAGCTCCCCAGTCCCAGTCTATTTCCAGGCATGCCCTGTGCCTTGGAAAGGTCCTGACTCTAACACGGGGTCTGCACCCACACTGAGTGCAGGGAGAGCTCAGCACCACAGTCCCCCCAGCCCAGGGGCCCACACACAGAGGGGGGTATTACCGGGTGTCCAGGGGGGCCAGGCTGCCCCACACGTCCTTTCTGCCCCTGCACAGAGACACAGAGACAGGAATGAATGGCCATTCGCACTCCCAGGACGCAGGCTGATCAGCAGTCAGAGCTTCTAAGTCCATCAGCTAAGCCACTAAACCAAAGTGGCCTCGCAGCCCCTGGAAGGGGAGCAGACCCTCCCCCACCCTGCACCCCAGCACCCCTCCAGCAAATCCTGTAATACTCACAGTCTGGCCGGGCTCCCCCTTCTCACCCTGCAGCAAAAACAGCAAAGAGGCCAGTTAGGGGGCAGTGCAGCAACAGGCAGAAGAGCCACCCGCGAGCATCTCCACCTCCTGCACCTCGGCCCAGCCATTCCCCAGAGCAGCACAGACAGTGATGGGGCTGGCCAGGCTGCTCCAGGAGTCAGTGCAGAGCTGGCAGGGAAAAGCCATCACCCAGCCCATCTCTCCCCACCTTCCTGGCCAGGGGCCTGGCGCTCTCACCTCCACCCCTGTGGCCCAAGGCTCTGGGCTGGAAGCAGCCCACTCCCTCTGCAGATACACCTGGGGGTGGAGTGCCCTCCCCCCAGGTGTTTGCTCACCTCCCAAGGGCACCTCAATGTCCCCTGACTCCCCACTTTACCAGAGCCTGGAGTCCTCTTTGCAGCCCCCTCTCCAATACGCTCCCCTGCCCCAAACAGGCCTTTCACACAGCCTGATTCTTCCACGCTGCCTCCCCTCCCACTGCTCACTGCACTGATCCCCCACAATAACTCCATGCTGGCCCATCCCCACAGCTCCAGGAGGGCTCCCATCCCTTCCCTCCCCCAGCTCCAGGAGGGGTCCGGCTTTCTGCAGTCGCTCTCCTGCAGCCCCCTCTTCGTGGGAGGAAGCTGCAAAGGTGCTGACTGGTGTGGGACTCACCTTGGGACACTGCACCGTGCAGGGCTCCAGCTGAGGGGGAAAAGTTCTGCATTAGAGAGGGCCTTGGGCAGCCATGTCAGCTCCACCCCATGCCAAGCCCCTGGGGCAGGGAGCAGCACCCCCCACCTGCAGGGGGACATTATACACATGGGCCACGGAGATGCTGCATGTGCAGGGGGAGGGGAGAGCTGTCCCCAGCCCCAGGGCTTCAGTCACTTGCAACTCCCTATGCCCCACCCGACAGCAGCTCCAACCTGGCTCTGGGATAGCTCCGGGCCTGCAGTTGGGGGCAGCCCTGGGGCTAGGGTTGCCAACTGTCTAATCACACATCGAACCCAAACACTCTTTCCCCACCCCTTCTCTGAAGCCATGTCCCGCTCATTCCATCCCCCATCCCTTGCTCTCCCCGACCTTCACTCACTTTCACCAGGCTGGGGCAGGGGGCTGGGGTGCGGGCTGCAGGCTCTGGGAGGAGACTCGGAGCTGGGGCAGGGGATTGGGGTATGGGAGGGGGTGAGGGATACAGGCTCTGGGAGGGAATTTGGATGCGGGAGGGGACTCAGGGCTGGGGCAGGGGGTTGGGATGCAGGAGGGGGTGGCGCTTACCTCAGGCAGCTCCCAGTTGGAGGCGCAGCGGGGCTAAGGCAGGCTCTCTGCCTGCCCTGGCTCTGCGCCGCTCCTGGAAGCGGTCAGCATGTCCCTGCGTCCCCTGTGGGGGTGGCAGGGGGCTCCACGTGCAGCCCCTGCCTGCAGGTACCACCCCTGCAGCTCCCACTGGCCACAGTTCCCAGTCAATGCTGGGGCAGGGCAGCACATGGAGAACCCTCCCCCCCAGGGGCTGCAGGGACATGCCGGCTGCTTCCAGGAGCAGCACGGAGCCAGGGCAGCCTTAGCCCTGCTGCGCCACCAGACATTTAGCGGCCTAAAAATCTCCCAGTTTGGCTTCAGTAGCCTCCAGGAGATAGAGATCGATTCTGGGAGACTCCCAGCAAAACCGGGAGGGTTGGCAACCCTACCTGGGGCAAGAAGGCAGCGTCCCCCTTGCAGGCCGCTCTCCCCTCTTACCCTGTCCGTGACAGTCACCCTGCAGAGGGTGCTGGCGAGCCTGTCCTCCAGCTCCGACAGGCCAGCCCTCGAATCCTTGACATAGAAAACATTGCGCGGGTCTTCACTGGTGACAATGCGGCGCAGCTGCTCGTGATCCACCCCGTCCATGCCCACCGCCAGCACCTGGATCCCTACACAGAGCAGAAAGGAGTCTCAGGGGGCCAGCCTGGCACTAACCCCCCTGGACTCACCACTCAGGGGGGTGAAGGGAAAGGGGTTAAAGGCTCCGGCACCCCGGCAAACTGCCCTGAGCAGGGGTTTTGACCAACCCAGCAGTAAAGAGGAGAGGGAGAGGTTCCCACACAATCCCCTCCCTTCCTGTCACTCCCCCCCCTCCCCACACACACCCCTCCCTTCCCACCATTGTAAACTCCTTCCCTACCAGCCTGCCCTCTCCCTTCTTCCCCACACCTTCCCCTGCCCCCCAGCTATTGCCCGATGTGACAAAGTGGGAACATTTTCTAATACTTTTATGAGTCTGTCTGGTGCCTCGGTTTCCCCTATATGCTGAATTGTTATCTAGTGGGTAGAAAAGGACTGTTTGCTCTCGGGGCAGGCTAAGACATAGATGTGAATGGCGCCTAGCTGTCTGGAACTTATGCCCTATATCAATGGAGCATCTGAGAAGACAATGGCAAATCCAATTGCTCAGACACTGGCACTTAGCACCCAATGACCCAGGGGGAGATGGATTTTCCTGCCTCTCTTTAGGGAGGCTGAACAGCATCTCCCTAGGGCGAGAACAAAGGACTGGGAAGGAGTGAGGTGGGGGATCAGAGCTGGCTGCTGGAGGGAGTCTAGGCTCTCACCTGGGGTCTGATGGAGAAGATCAGATGGAGGGAGACAGACACAGCTTGAACCAAGGGGTCACTACAGCTTGGCTGGGCTCTCGACTAACCAGAAAGGTCTGTGCTTTAACCTTCAGTTCTCTAGACTACCCTAAGGCCTTCCTACGCTGTGCTCCAGTTAGCGAATTAACCTGACTGTGGAAGTATCACTGCAAACACTCGGCGAGGTGCATTGATCCCCCCAAGAGCGCACAAGTCTCCCGCGGGGTCTGTCTCAGTTGGACTTGAACAATGTGAAACAGGAGAGCTGCAGGCACTGAGGACCAGTCAAAGGAGGCGGTGAAGTAGAGTGGCTTACCCTGGAGAAAGGGCGAGACCCACAGGGGGACCGGCATGCTGAAGGGGTTCCAAAGCTGGGGGTGTAGCACCGATCATGTGGGTCTGCGACACCCATCCCACCCTCTCCGCCTGGCTCAAACGCCACATCCCAGCTCCAGGGATTCAGTTCTCACCTGTCGCCTTGATCTCCCTGGCCGGCCCAATGGCATCGTCACCGGAGGGGCTGTCTGCCAGCACCACCAGCACCCCTGGCACACCAGGCCGGCGCCCTGCACTGGGGCTCAGCATGTAGGTCCTGGCAAAGTTGATGGCAGCTCCTGCAGAGAGAAAGGGTATCACTACCAAGCAGGTGTGATGCCACCTCTATCTCACCCCCCATAGGGCCCCGCCACCTCCATCCCCTTCCCCCATCACCACTCACACCCACCCAAGGTTAACTCCAGAGCGGGACCCCAGCCAACTGGGAAGGTGTTCCCATGGCCTGGGGTTGCAGAGTCCAACCCGCCACTGCATAGGGCTCTCGGAGTACAGGGCCCCCTCCCTTCCTGCCCCTCCCCCAGACAGTGTTCTGTCCTCATCCCCTGGCACTGTGGCATCGAAGAAGCACGACATCCAAAGCTGGCATCACCCCCATCCCTCAGCAGGCACCATGGGGGAGCCCAGGCTGCAGGCATGGGGCCCCTTACCCAGGGCGTTGCCGCTGGGCTCCTCGTAGCGCATGGTGCGGATCCGTTCCAGGACAGTGCCCAGGTCACTGGAGCGATTCAGCAGGACCCACGGGATGCTGCGGTAGCTGTAGATCACCAGGCCCACCTGGGGAAGAAAGCAAGAGGTCAGCCAGGCCACTGAGATCACAGCCATGATGTGGTCCCAGGACAGGGTGGGACCAGCCCCAGGGCAGGGGAAGGGGAGACACAGAATGGCCCAAGGCAGCCCCCAGGGCAGGTGGAGGAACAAGGAGTATGTGTGCAGGGTGCACGTTCCACCCCTCCACATCAGTGGGGAGAACCAGAGCTCTGCTCCCAGGCCAGCCCTGCCCCCCAGTACCTGGGCGGCATCAGGGCCCAGCTGGCCCAGCGCTGAGACGGTGTTGGAGAGCAGGGCACGGACGGCCTCGGCGCTGTAGGCACTGTCCCGGGTGCCATGCACTAGGAAGATGATGTCACCACGAACATCCCTGCAAACTGCACAGGAGAAGGAGATGAGGGAGCCCCTGAGAGGCAGTGGGACAGGAAGAAAAGCCCAGGGCAGCTCAGCTCCTGTGGGTGGGTTTGACGGAGGAGCTGCTCCCCGCACCTCTGCTCTGGTGTGCAGGGCAGGCTCCTGCCTGCTGCCCCACTGCTCAGGATCAGGGGCAGTGAGTGCTGAGGAAGCCTCCACAGCCACCAAAAAGACCCAAGCGGTAGCAGGCTCCAGTTGAGGCCTCACTGCCGTGCGGAGATGCCAGCTGACTAGTGAGAGCCCCTGTCCCAGCAGCGACCAGGCTGAGCCCCAAACCGCTAAGTGCCCCAATGGAGCCAGGCCCCACAGCCCAGTCCCTACCCCTCCCACAGCCGAACTGGAGCCGGACTGGTCCTGGGAGCCAGCCAGGCTGTCCTTTACCTGTGCGGTCGGTGAGGGTGGACTCCGCGCCCTTGGCGCTCCCGAACAGCGGCCGGATGGTGAAGAGGTATCTGTGCCCCAGCCGCAGCCCCGACACCTGGTGGGAAGTTGCTGACCCGGGCAGTGTCCTCTGTGTCTCGCCTCCCTCTAACCCGAACAGGGACAAGGGACCTCAGCATAGACAGGGTCCGAGGGAGATGGCCCTAGTGTGCGCCCTGCTACCCATCCCCTCTGCCTCCCACCTCTCTGCTCAGTGCTGTCTCTCTTTGAAGGGGTATTTGAACGGGGGATGGTCAAGGATCCCACAGCAATGGAAACAGAGACCCTCTTTCCAGACTGGGCTCAGGCCAGAGAGCTCCACTCCATCCACCCTGCTGCAGAGCGACCCCCCAGCAGGTCCCCATTCCCAGCAGTGACCTAGCCTGTCTGGAGCAGGCTGCCAGCTGGGGGAGTTGGGCTCCTGCCCACTAAGCGGGGGCTGAGCCCCAATCTCACTTCAGTTCGCTGGCCTTGAGCCTGGGTTTCCTCTAGGGCTTTGCACAGCCTTAGCCAGGACTTCTGCAGACCTTGTTTTGGGCAAGCAAGGGAGTCCCAGAGGTGGGGGCTAGCTGTGGCCCAGCACGGAAGGGGGGTTCCTATCTCTTCAGGGGGGCCCTTTCTTCAGGCAGCCATGGGGCGCAGCTCCATGCAGGCTCTAGGGGTCCCTGCTGTAGCTCTGCAGCCCCAGAGGCAGCCGTGCTGGAAATCTGTTCATTACCTCGGGGCAGCTTCCAGGTGAGGAGGTAGCCAGTGGCCCCAGGAGCCGGAGTCCAGGCCAAGGTCACAGAATCATCTCGGGTCTCCGTCACCCGGAAACTGGTGACTCGGCCCAGAGGTGCTGGAAGGGCAGGAAAGAATAGGGTGTAGAGTGTGCCTCCCACTCCAGCCCAAGGGACTGGTGTCACCCCGACCCCCACCAACAGTTCGTGAGGGCGTGGGGAGCAAACCCAACCCATCAGGCAAGGGAGGAGGGGTCGGGGAAGCACAGTTCTGCATTTCACCACAGGGTGGCCCCCTGGCTCCAGACACGGCTCAGCCAGACAGGGTCTCCAGGGGGCAGAACTGGGCTCCCCTTAAGAGAGACGGCTTCTAAGCCTGCAAGGTAGTCTCAGACTCCAGAGAGGGCAAAACCTGTCCCATCCCGCCCCCCGATGACATGCCAGTGAACAGCCGTGGTCGGAGGTTCCCTTCCAGGCCCTCAGACCATGGGCTGGGTGAGACGGGGCTGGCCTGTGGGAGAGTTGCCCATACCAGTGTTGGCAGCGATGCCCACAGTCTCGCTCTCCCGGCTGCCCACCAGGCTGGTGATCCGGATCTCATAGCGCTCTCCCGCCTCCAGGCCTTCGATGTCGTAGGAGTTGACGTTGGGGGTGAGCAGCTGGCTCCTCTCCGGCCCTCCTGCCCCAGGGGAGAGACGGGGTTAAACGGGGCAGGGCGTGCCAGGAGAGCTGCGGGGAAGGTGGGGAAGGAGCTCACCATCGGCTGGCCTCCAGCTCAGGCGGTACCCGGTGCTGCCCGGCGCTGGGCTCCAGGTGAGGCGAATGCGCTGCTCCGAGGAGTCAATCACCCGCAGGTTCCCCACAGGCTGGGCTGGGGCCACCTCTGCCGCTGTGGGGCAGTAACACAGAGGGACAGGGTCAGGGGCATAGTGCTCTTGCTGCAGCTGTCAAAACCAGGGGCACAGAGAGGCTCCCCACTGGGATCTGGGTGTCCTGGCTCACATGGGCAGGATGGGGCACACTGGGCGGGGTTCCTCGGCTCTCTGTCAGGGACCGGAGAGGTTCTGGCAGGGCTGAAGCTGTGTCACAGGGCCTGGGAAGAGCTCTCTGGGCTGCATGGGCAACTCTTGCCGGGGCAGACTTGCTGCTAATTCTCTGGCACAGGCATCATCACCTCCAGCTCCCAAAGGCACTGCCTACCAGCTCAGGCCACAGATCTTAGAGCAAGGAGCAGATGGGAGTTCCAGTTCCCTGCCCACACCCCGCTGGGAGGGCACTGCCCAGGGTCAGGGGACCCTGGACAATGGAAGTTACCAACTCCACCCACAGACCAGTCTAAGCCCAGCAGGGATCCAAGACTCCCATGGCCAGGCATCAGCACTTACGTGTGGTGACGACGATGGAGACAGGGTCACCCTCGCGGTTGCCAATCAGTGCTGTGACCTTCACTGTGTAGCTGACCCCACCCTCCAGGTTGAGAATGTCAAAGGAGCTGGTGTCACCAGAAACCACCTCGCTTGACTCGGAGCCCCCTGCAAAGGAACAGAGGGTTAACATGGCACCCAGAAGGGGCAGAGCCAGCAAGGATGCCAGCCTCACTCCAGGTGCCCAGAGGGGGGGCAGAGCCAGGCTCTCCACTAGCTGATGATGGCGAGTGATCCCATCTCGTCAGGGGAGGGAGAGATTCATCTCATGATGCCCAACTCCAAGGTTTGTGCCAGTCAGATAATGGCAGAGAGAAGAGACTCCAGGGCTGGAGGCAAAGGCCCTCTGTCCTTAGAGCGCAAGAGGAGTGGCGGGATGGGATCTGCAGGCCAGGGCAACCATGGGACTCCTGGAGCTCCCAGCACAGCCAGGACAAAGCTGGGCAGAGGTCTGGGGATGTGGGCACCACAGGCAGTGTGTTGACCTGGCTGGGTACATTACCATCTCGACGGCTCCACACCACCTTGTAGGCTGTCGCCCCAGGCACTCCAACCCAGGTGACCCGGACAACGTTGCTCCTGGACGAGAGGATCTTGAGGCTGGAGACCATCCCCACCTGCTCCGGAGCTGTGACAGAGGGCACACAGGAGGCCTGGGTTACTAAGAGATCAGTATCGCACAGAGTCACAAGGGGCAGGGAGGAGCTGCACCCTGAGGCCAGGCGAGGCCTCACCTGTTCTAGCCGCAATGGTGACAGGGCTGCCTTCCCTGCTGCCAACCAGGGCCGAGACCCCAATGACATAGACGGCCCCAGCCTGCAGCTCTTCGATACTGAAGGAGGTCCTGTCGGCTGGCAGGACCCGGGAGATCTCCTGGCCTGCAGGAGAGAAACACAAGCTGCAGGGGTTGGATTTCATAGGCAGGGCAGGTCTGGGAGGGCGGAGCGGGCTAAGATGCTGCGGGAGGGACACCCCGGCCAAGATGCTGCGACAACCAGGGAGGACCACGACCCGCATTTCATGGCCGCACCCAATCCAGCGGGGAGGGAATGGCAACAGCAGCTGCCATTTGGAGGTGAGCCACCAATCTGGAAGCAGCAGGGGCCAGGATTCCAGTCTGTGCTCTCCCCAAGGAGCAGCAGGATGGGGTCTCCTCAAACAATGAATGGTGGGTTAGCCAAGCACAGGCGATTGAGCATGGAATGGCCAAACCAAGCCCCACCCTGCCTGCAGCAGGCACTGGCCTGCAAACCTCCGGCAGCAGGATCTGCTCTGTGAGGCTGTAGCTTATTCCCACCTACGGCACAGCCAGTCCCGCTGGCCCTAGAATAGGTTGGGGCAGCAACATACCCCAGGCCAAAGGCACTTCAAGCTCTGGGCTGCCAGTGAGCAAGGGGGTCCTGTCCCCAGCTCTAAGCAAGAAGTCAGGCACAGACACCAGTCCCCTGCTCCAACCGCTAGATCATGCTGCAGTTTGGTGCCTCCTAGCAGAGGCAGACGGGTAACGGGGGCATCTCCCAAGGCAAGGAGCCAGTCTGGATAGTCTCACCTCAGTAGCCCACCTGAGCCCACATGCATTCAGTACACCTACCATCACTCGCCCGCCATGTCAACTTGTAGCCACTCGCCCCAGGAAGCCCACTCCATGCGACCCTCAGCTGGTTGGGTCTGATCTCAGCCACCCGCAGGTTGGTGACGCTGCCCACAGACGGGGGATCTGCAGGGCCGGAGACAGCGTCAGCCTGGACCCCAGAGACTTGTCTGTCATGCCCGGTCCCCGCAATCAGCCCAGCCAGAGGGCAGGAACAAATGCAGGTGCTAACCAAGGGCTGTATACCTAGAGCCTTCACTGGGAGAGCCAGACGCCCTGCAGTGGTGACACTCAGCCTCACAGGCTTGCTGGGAGAGCTGGACCATTCAGCCCAAGCGCTGAGCTAGCTTGGTGCCCCCCCAGGTGCTAGCCATGCCCCTGCACAGGTCCCCATGCACACGTACCCAGCTGGACAGTGATAGTGGCAGGGTCACTCTCCTGGCTGCCCACCAGGGTTGTCACCTGCACCAGGTATGTAACTCCTTCCTTCAAATCCTGCAGCTCAAAGAAATTCCGGTTGCCGGGGATGCGCCTGGTCTCCTCTGAGCCATCTGCAGCAAGGGAAAGCACTGGGGAGTCGGCCTCTGCACCCCAGCAGGGAGCGAGGCTCCCACAGCACGGCTACTGCGGCACGGGGAAGGGCTCTCAGACACCCTGAGGCTCCCAGGGGAGATGGCCCTAATGTACTGGTGCATGCCAGGCTCGCCCAGTACAAAACCCCCCGTCACAGCCACCCGCAGCCATGTCCTGCTCCCCCTCATAACTCCCAACCCCTCCGCCCTGCCCAGTCACAGCTGCCTACAGGCCCTTCCCCTCCGCCCTGCTCAGTCACAGCCCCCCGTTCTGCCCACCTTTTATCTGTGTTCCACTGACGTCCCTCCAGGTGCCTCAGCAGACACCCCTGCGCAGCAGAGCTCTGCCAGGCAGAGAAGTGGGTACCAGCAGGTATGACCCCCATACCACAGCCTATATAACACCCATGCCCACACTCTGCAGGCCAGCTCTTACCCTGCCTGTTGGTGATCACCAGCTTGTACTCAGTGGCCCTGGGCATGGCACTCCACAGAAGCCGCACACGGCCCACACCCACAGGCACCACTTGCAGGTTGGACACGCTGCTCACTGACGGCTCTGTCATAAACACACAAGGGAACCCCCCAGTCAGAGCAAGCCCAAGGGGCCTGGACCAAAGCCTGCTGGGGGAGCAGGCATGACTGCCCCAGGGGAAAAGGGAGCGTTCCCAGCCCCTGGGCAAGGGAGATGCAGCGACCAGGCCCCCGGAGTGGGGGTAATATCGGACATAGCACGCACGGCTTGTAGAGTGGGGCTGGGTGCAGCGTCCAGGGCTCATGAGCACCCCTGGGTGTCTGTTCTAGAGAGACACTGCCGGCTGTGCTGAATGCCAGCTGATGACTGCTGAGCCTGCTGCTGGGGGAGGGAGCATGGGAAAGGAGCTAGGGAAAGAGGGACCGACCCCTGTGTGAAGGGACAAGAGCCCATCTCCCACCCATGCCCCCGGCAGAGCCCCCAGGGTTGCTAGTAAGAAATCCCATCTGACTGCCTGGGGCCAGCTCCATGGGAGGAGAACACTCGCTCCAGCCTGTCCTCCCTGGGGCCTCAGGTCCCACCCACCCACCGGGGCTAGCTGGCACTCACCGATCCGGACACTGATGGGGACGGCGCTGCCTTCGCGCCTGCCAATCAGGGCTGACACACGCACTACATAGGTGACCTCCTCTCTCAGGTCCTCGAGCTCCAGCATGGTCTGGGTGCCTGGGATCTGCCTGGTCCTGTCAGTGCCATCTGCAGGGGTGACAGGAATGGGGAGGCTTAGGGCTCTCTCCAGCTCTGATGTCACATCAGCTGTGACAGAGTCCCTCTGTGACATCCCTGCTACCCTCAGACCCAGGTACAAAGCACTGCACCCCCACCCACAGGCCAAGCCATGCTGACCCCAAGTGCCTCCTCAGCCTTTGGGCACAGATCTCCTGGCTGGGGAGCTGACTGGGCTGGAGAGCAGAGTGGGAGCAGGTACCACTCCTTCCCCATCACATGCACACGTCTCGTCCGATGGGCAGGGTGAGCGCACTTCCCTCAGAGCCCACTTGCATGGCCTGGAATCACACATGCCATTCCATATCACCCAGCAGAGGGTGGCCACACTAGTAGGTGCCCGGCCAATGGTGCTCTGGAGGAATGCCAGGCCAGGGGTGGCTAGAGCAGCTGGGGCTAGTGGAGTGGGGACTGGTAACTCCCCCCACTACTGAGCATGAGTTTGTGAACACATGCTCCCAGTTCACGGCATCAGCTCTGTGTCACACAATTCAGCTGTGGCCTGACAAGTGCAAGGCAAACCTTCAAACTGTGACCCCAGGGTAGCAGACAGCAATGCCTGCCTGAGTCTGCCAGCAGCCTGAAACAATAGCTCAGAGGTGGGAACTGCTCTATTCACATGAACATGTACTGTTGACACTGGAACCTAACGATAACATTGTACATGATAACTCTTAACCATTTCAGTGTTGCTTGTTTTGGCAAAAGCATCCCGCTAATGGGTTTGTGCCACTAATCCAAGCTGCCTCCTTCAATTCCCCAAGGGACAAAAGTCCCAGCTGGCCCCTACCCAGCTCCCCCAACACAGCTTCAGTGCAGCCTCAACACAAGCCCGTGCAGCACACAGAGAATTGAATGGAGGGACAGCGCAGAATGCACTGCAGTGAATAGCCAAATCACAGCACCAGGAAGAAAGGGGGAAGCCAGGGGGCACTGCACTGTGGGCTTTAGTCACTCACAGACTTAATGCCACCAAAACCTGCGGTCTCAGATTTAGCATCTACCTCAGAATCTCAGCCAGCTGCTCCCAAGCAGTCAGCACAGGGCTAGTGCCAGCCAACTAAAACAGGCAGGGCCGGCTCTAGGATTTTTGCCGCCTCAAGCAAAAACATTTTTGGCCGTCCCCGCTTTTTTTTTCCCCCATGTCTCCCTACCCCCGGCTCTGCCCCTTCCCAACCCCTTCCCCAAATCCCCAGCCCCACCTCCTCCCCCGGGCGTGCCGCATTTCCCCCCCCCATTGCTTCCTGCGGCTCCCCCCTGCAACCACCCGCCCTAGCTCACCTCTGCCCCCCCCCGCTCCCCTGAACACGCCGCCGCTCCACTTCTCCCTGCTCCCTCCCCAGGCGAGGGAGAGGCAGCACGCTCAGGGGAGCAGGCGGAGCGGAGGTGGGGGGCGGAGCGCAGGAAGTAACGGGGGCGGGGGGTAGAGGAACTGCTCCCCACCCCAGCTCACCTCCACTCCGCCACCGCCGCCTCCCGCGAGTGCTGCCGCTTGGCTTCTCCTCCCTCCCTCCCAGGCTTGCCGGGCGAAACAGCTGTTTGGCGTGCGGCAAGCCTGGGAGGGAGGGGGGAGAAGCGGAGCGACAGCGGCGCGCTCAGGGGAGCGGGTGGAGGCGAGCTGGGGCGGCAGGGGCACATTTCTAGGGGCGGCATGGCCAGCGCCGGAATGCCACGCCTAGAAATGGGCCGCCCCAAGCACATGATTGTTTTGCTGGTGCCTAGAGCCGGCCCTGTAAACAGTGAACAAGCCCCCACCCGTCCTCCCAGCAGGATCGGGAGATAGAGGACTGAAGGGCTGCTTCGCAGAAGCACTGGTGTGGGGTGGATCTCTAACTGTGTGTGCGGGGGTCATTCCCACGACTGCAGTTAGCCTCCACTGGGTATCTAGACACCATGGTGTGTTCTCCAGGGCTCTGGCCTGTCCCACTCCCCCCACCACTGGGCCTCAGATGCAAGTCAGGAGGTAGGTGGCACTCCAGAGAGTCAGCTCTGGATGGGTCTGGAGCTCCAGCCTGCAGCCACAACTCCCCTGTGGCCCCCCAAGCACTGGCTCCCAGCTGGAGACTCACCCTGGGAGCTGCGCAGCACAATCTTGTACTCAGTGGCACCTGGGACCCCAGTCCAGGCCAGCCGGATCCTCTTCCCCACGGTATCAATGACCCGCAGGTCAGAAATGCTGCCCACTGGGGGCTCCGCTCCTGCAAGACAAGACAGTGCTACGGCCATGGCTCACAGCTGGGCAGGCACAGCCTGGGGACACCAAGGAGCACTGGAAGGAGGGGCGGGGCACCACAGACCTATGGAACAGTCAGAGCAGGCCTGGCAGGGCCAGGAGAGCCTGCCCTCGCTCAGTCCATGGGGTTCCTGGCACCCCCGTTGCTGCATGGATGGAGGCTCCAGTGTAGGGGAAAGGGCAGGGCAGGGATCTGTTTGATCATTGTTTGCCCAGCACCCAAGTTGCTTCCTTTGAAAAGCTACAGTCAAAGAGCCTCCAGGGAAGGGGGCGGGTCTTTCAGCCCCACACAGTCTGGGCCTGGCAGGGGGCCCAGCATTCAGCAATGACCCCACCCATGCTGCCATGCCACAGCCCAGCGGGGTGAGCCGGGAGAAGAGCAGGGGCCCTGTGCTGGGGATGTCACTCACTCGGAGGGCTAGCCACCCCAAAAAATGCTGGTAGGATGTCACAGAGCCACTTGCATGGTGCACTGGGCACCTCTAGGCTCTGGGATCCCTCCTCTACCCACTCCACCCAGGTGGGCCCAGGGGCGTTCACTCACCTGTCTGGGAGATGGTTACGGGCGTGGCCACCTCCCTCCCGTCGTACAGGGTGTAGAGGGTGATGCGATAGTCCGTGGCTGGCTGCAGGCCGGTGAGCTGGTAGCTGTTGATGTTGGTGGGCAGGGACACAGTCTGTGGGGGCTCAGCACCTGAGAACCAGAATGGGATGGGGGGGGGATGGGGGGGCGGAAATGAGGCAGTCACTTGCTGCTTCCCAGCCCTGAATCTCAGCACCTCTCCTCCCCTTCGTCCTCCCAGGGACTCCTGCACCAGCAGCTGGATCCCCCTGAACCTGGCCGGCGGGTGAGCCAGACCTGGAGCCCAGCTGAGCCTGTGGAGATCAGGGATGGGGATCTATCACCCTACCCCCATGCAGACACAGGGCATTTCAGCCTCTCCAGTAGCCTTCCCCACCGCCTGCCCTGGGGACCTGGCCAGCCTACCTGTTGCTCTTTTCCACTCCAGCCGGTAACCACGGGCATCGCGGATGATATTCCAGGCCACCTGGATGGAAGTTGGGCCCAGAATGACAGTCCTCAGGGACTGGACTATGCCTGTTTCTAGAGGAAGGAGAGACAGACGGCCAGGCTGAGCTCAGCAGCATGAAGGCTCTTGACAGAGACTGGCGCCCACCGAAGGGAAACACTTAGGCTTCCAAATCCATCTCTCAAGCCGAGCCTAAAGCTGGGCACCCCGCCAGAGTAGCCCTTTGGGAAGTGAGGTGGTGGGCCTCAGTCCAGTGCCCACCACCACAGCTGTCGCTAATTACTCCCCAGCTGGGCTGCATACCCTCCCCCAAGGGAGGGTCCTTCCCTGGCAGCTCATGGGGGAAGCCAGCTCTGGCACTGCCTCGGCGGAGCCTGCTCTGAGTAGGGATTCAGTCTGCAGGGCTGGCAAGCCGGGGGGCTGCACTGGCAAGAGAGCTACTATGCCAAGAGAGAGGATGAGGAGCCAGGCCTGGGGCAACTGACGCTCGCAGCCAGAAAAAGACACAGGGAAAAATAACTCCCCATCTCCCTCTGCTTTAGAATATGTCCAGAAATATCTGTGCCATGGGGGCACTCCCAGGGCTGAGCCCCCCCTTACAATAGGGGCCTCCCTCCCCAGAGACCTGTGGGAAAGGAAAGGCTACTGTGCCCTGGCCTGGAGAATGGCATTAACCCCCTGGAGACCCGGCCAAGGGCACCAGGGATGGTACTGCTGGGGGCAACCAGCAGGGGTACTGTCAGGACTGTTTCTGCAGGAGCAGTCCCAGTCCCAGCCTCCTCCCCACTTGACTGTAGGTGCCACCTCATCCCGCTTTCTGGACATTACAAAGTGCTCTCTCAGCCAGGATCCCTTCAGTACCATATCAATCCGCCCCCAGCCACACCGGGATGCAGAGCTGCTGTCTCCCCCTGTGCATCGCTCTCCCATGAGAGGGACACCAGCCAAGCCTGGGGCCATGTGCATTGCTAGTACTTTGTGCTGCCCCAGCTGCTTGTCCTGTCAGCCCTCTGGACATTCTCAGAGCATAAGCTCTTGGGGCCTTGACTCTCTCTTCATTGCATGTCCATGGGTGTTTATCTGTGTGACACAAGAATCTCTTCTTGCCAACTAGCAAGGAGCACAGAGGGGGTGCACAGGGCTTTTGGGGATCTCCTGGATCTGGTACATAACTTCTAGTTCACCAAAGAGTGCCGTGCGAGGTCACAAACAAAAGCCAGTGTCGCACTCATCATCAGTATCGGGAAACGCATGTACAGAGGTTTCATAAGAAGTTGTTATGTACATACACTGAAAATTATGTTCTCTAGGTCAAGTCAAGGGGACTGGTCATCCGCAAAGATGAAAAAACAGGTTTTCCGTCAGTCAAGAAATGTTTCTGTCTAGCTGCTTACATGGATATTAAGTATTGTCTGCTTCACATTGGGTCTCCCCTCAGCCGGCTGAACGGAATACAGACAAAGGGTTGCAAAGGCTTCAGCGAGGAAAAAGCAATAGGAAGAAGCAGACAGTGGGCAGGGAGAACAATACTTGAAGTGCACATGTGACGTTATGGACTTGAACTGAGACCGTGTAGATCATTGTTGCAACCAAGGTCCTGCAGTGGCACCAAATCTTATATAAAGGGGGTCAAATAATAAATTTCTAAATAAGAAATAAGAAGCGATGGAATGGGTAAGACAGAGTCCGTCTGGGCAAAAATTACATTGGGAAAGAAAACTATTAGAGCCTCCCCTGGGATAGTGCTTGGGGTCTACGGATATTTGGATACGGATAGAGCCCCTTTTAATGTTTTTAATAAAGTAAATACTAATGGAAACTGCGTGATCATGGGAGACTATAACTTCCCAGATATAGACTGGAGGACAAGTGCTAGTAATAATAATAGGGCTCAGATTTTCCTAGATGCGATAGCTGATGGATTCCTTCATCAAGTAGTTGCTGAACTGACTAGAGGGGATGCCATTTTAGATTTGGTTTTGGTGAGTAGTGAGGACCTCAGAAGAAATGGTTGTAGGGGATAATCTTGGTTCAAGTGATCGTGAGCTAATTCAGTTCAAACTGAACAGAAGGATAAACAAAAATAAATCTGCAACTAAGGTTTTTGATTTCAAAAGGGCTGACTTTCAAAAATGAAGGAAATTAGTTAGGGAAGTGGATTGGACTGAAGAATTTATGGATCTAAAGGCAGAGGAGGCCTGGGATTACTTTAAATCAAAGCTGCAGAAGCTACCGGAAGCCTGCATCCCGAGAAAGGGGAAAAAATTCATAGGCAGGAGTTGTAGACCAAACTGGATGAGCAAGCATCTCAGAGAGGTGATTAAGAAAAAGCAGAAAGCATACAGGGAGTTGAAGATGGGAGGGATCAGCAAGGAAAGCTACTGTATTGAGGTCAGAACATGTCGGGATAAAGTGAGACAGGCTAAAAGTCAAGTAGAGTTGGACCTTGCAAAGGGAATTAAAACCAATAGTAAAAGGTTCTATAGCCATATAAATAAGAAGAAAACAAAGAAAGAAGGAGAAGTGGGACCGCTAAACACTGAGGATGGAGTGGAAGTCAAGGATAATCTAGGCATGGCCCAATATCTAAACAAATACTTTGTCTTTAATAAGGCTAAAGAGGATCTTGGGAATAATGGTAGCATGACAAATGGGAATGAGGCTATGGAGGTAGATATTACCATATCTGAGGTAGAAGTGAAACTCGAACAGCTTAATGGGACTAAATTGGGGGGCCCAGATAATCTTCATCCAAGAATATTAAAGGAATTGGCACACAAAATTGCAAGCCCATTAGCAACAATTTTTAATGAATCTGTAAACTCAGGGGTTGTACCGTTATGATTGGAGAATTGCTAACATAGTTCCTATTTTTAAGAAAGGGAAAAAAGTGATCCAGGTAACTATAGGCCTGTTAGTTTGACATCTGTAGTATGCAAGGTCTTGGAAAAAATTTTGAAGGAGAAGGTAGTTAAGGACATTGAAGTCAATGGTAAATGGGACAAAACACAACATGGTTTTACAAAAGGCAGATCGTGCCAAACCAACCTGATCTCCTTCTTTGAGAAAGTAACAGATTTTTTAGACAAAGGAAACGCAGTGGATCTAATTTACCTAGATTTCAGTAAGGCATTTGATACCGTGCCACATGGGGAATTATTAGTTAAATTGGAAAAGATGGGGATCAATATGAAAACTGAAAGATGGATAAGGAATTGGTTAAAAGGGAGACTACAACGGGTCCTACTGAAAGGTGAACTGTCAGGCTGGAGGGAAGTTACCAGTGGAGTTCCTCAGGGATCGGTTTTGGGACCAATCTTATTTAAACTTTTTATTACTGACCTCGGCACAAAAAGTGGGAGTGTGCTAATAAAGTTTGCAGATGATACAAAGCTGGGAGGTATTGCCAAATTAGAGAAGGACAGGGAAATCATACAGGAGGATGTGGATGACCTTGTAAACTAGAGTAATAGAATTTAGTATGAAATTTAATAGTGAGAAGTGTAAAGTCATGCATTTAGGGATTAATAACAAGAATTTTAGTTATAAGCTGGGGACACATCAATTAGAAGTAACGGAGGAGGAGAAGGACCTTGGAGTATTGGTTGATCATAGAATGACTATGAGCTGCCAATGTGATATGCCTGTGAAAAAAGCTAATGCGGTCTTGGGATGCATCAGGAGAGGTATTTCCAGTAGGGATAAGGAGGTTTTAGTACCGTTATACAAGGCACTGGTGAGACCTCACCTGGAATACTGTGTCAATTCTGGTCTCCCATGTTTAAGAAGGATGAATTCAAACTGGAACAGGTACAGAGAAGGGCTACTAGGATGATCCGAGGAATGGAAAACTTGTCTTATGAAAGGAGACTCAAGGAGCTTGGCTTGTTTAGCCTAACTAAAAGAAGGTTGAGGGGAGATATGATTGCTCTCTATAAATATATCAGAGGGATAAATACTGGAGAGGGAGAGGAATTATTTAAGCTCAGAACCAATGTGGACACAAGAACAAATGGATATAAACTGGCCACCAGGAAGTTTAGACTTGAAATTAGATGAAGGTTTCTAACCATCAGAGGAGTGAAATTTTGGAATAGCCTTCCAAGGGAAGCAGTGGGGGCAAAAGATCTATCTGGTTTTAAGATTAAACTCGATAAGTTTATGGAGGAGATGGTATGATGGGATAACATGGTTTTGGTAATTAAATATTCATGGTAAATAGGCCCAATGGCCTGTGATGGGATATTAGATGGGGTGGAATCTGAGTTACCCAGGAAAGAATTTTCTGTAGTATCTGGCTGGTGAATCTTGCCCATATGCTCAGGGTTTAGCTGATCGCCATATTTGGGGTCGGGAAGGAATTTTCCTCCAGGGCAGATTGGAAGAGGCCCTGCAGGTTTTTCGTCTTCCTCTGTAGCATGGGGCACGGGGCACTTGCTGGAGGATTCTCTGCTCCTTGAAACCTTTAAACCACGATTTGAGGACTTCAATAGCTCAGACATAGGTGAGAGGTTTTTTGCAGGAGTGGGTGGGTGAAATTCTGTGGCCTGCATTGTGCAGGAGGTCAGACTAGATGATCATAATGGTCCCTTCTGACCGTAGTATCTATGAATCGAGGTGTCCCAGACAAGGTTATGGTTTGTTGGTTATGATTATGCGATCTGTATGTGTGTATCATTTTTACAGTTGACGTTATGAATATTGGCTCTATACTGTCTGTATTTCAAACTTATGCTTCTGTGTGACACCCCAGAAAAGCTGGTGTCAGCTCTGCCTAGCCTGCTTGATGGCCCATTAAGGACCATCAGCTGTACAACTGACCCATTGAGAGAAGGCAGACGCCTTGTGACTCAGCAAGGTTTGCAGGGACATGCCTATGGACAGAACGCTGAGGTTTTTCCAGGCCACGTGAAGGACAGCTTGTCTTTGGAACAAAGAAAGCAGAGACCACATGGCAAGAGAATATAAAAAGCTGCTGCAGCTCCTCCATCTTGTCTCCAGTCCTGCTTCATACCTCTGGAGGGACTTTGCTACACTGAAGCTTTGAACCAAGGACTGAAAGACCCATCCCAGCTGTGGATGTCCTCCAGAGACTTGATTTGAACCTGCAGTTTATTCTACCACTGCTGCAAGCCTGAACCAAGAACTTTGCCATTACTGTGTGTAATTGATTCCATTTAACCAATTCTAGCTCTCATCCATCTCTTTTTCCTTTTATGAACAAACCTTTAGATTTTAGATTCTAAAGGATTGGCAACAGCATGATTTGTGGGTAAGATCTAACTTGTATATTGACCGGGGTCTGGGGCTTGGTGCTTTGGAATCGAGAGAACCTTTTTTCTTTTACTGGGGTACTGGTTTTCATAACCATCTGTCCCCATAACGAGTGGCACTGGGGTGATACTGGGAAACTGGAGTGTCTAAGGGAATTGCTTGTGTGACCTGTGGTTAACCAGTGGGGTAAAACCAAAGTCTTCTCTGTCTGGCTGGTTTGGTTTGCCTTGGTGTGCATAGAAACCCTAGACTTGGGCTGTAACTGCCCTGCTTTAAGCCATTTGTCCTGAATTGACACTCTCAGTTGGGTCCCGGCAGAACCAGCATCATTACAGCACATCAAAGATTTGCTCTAATGAAGACTCCCTGGCATCCTTCACCTAGGAAGCTAACAGACTGTGAGTTTACTTCATGAAAGAGGGGTCTCCATCAGGCTTGGCTGACAACACTGGAAAGCATGTTGGGCAAGATCTGCTTCTTCAGACAGGAGGAGAAGTTGTTAATGTAGTTACCTAGAAAGCTGGTGATGATTTTGTTTTGTATGTAACCATTTATTTCTGATACCCTTACTCACTATCACAGGAATCTCTGTTCTAGTTTTCACTATCAATATATCTCAGTGCTGTGTGTTAAGCAAAGTGCTGCTCCTGAGCTGACAAGCTGGTGCATACGATTCCTTTGGGAACAGCAGGCCTGGTAATTCTAGGAGTGGCCGGTGAATCAGGGGCTGGATGGTGCACTGCATGCTCTGAGAACTCAGGCATTGGTGTGTGCCGATTGCTACCTGTACAGAGAGCAAGGCCTGCGGGGATCTGGAAGGCAGTGCTTGGGCTGCCAGTGGCTGCCGGGAGCTGATCCACAGCACGCACAGACGTGACCTCCTCATGCTAAAGACAGGTGATGGTGAGGTGCCTCGCTCCTGGGGAGTGTCACAATCGAAAACACGGCTTGGCACTATAGAGCCCTAACTGGGGCTTCTGGGTGCTACTATAGTACAAATACTACAGTTATCCCAAAGAGCCACCAGCTTCCTGGCACAGACCCTGCCTCCCGCCCCTCAGCAGTGGGAAGCCTCTCCCATGGCCATGCACACACCTGTTCTTCTCCTAATAGAGGCTGGGGGCCCCTCCACTTGCCCGTAGAGTGAAATGACCGTCAGCAGGTAATCTGTGTCTGGCTGCAGCCCTGTCAGCAGGTAGGAATTCTTGCTGGCATCCACATCAAATTTCCGAATGTCCTGGCCTGAGATAATCCAGAGCAAAAGGGTTTAAGGCACAATTCCAGGTCGTCCGTTCAACTGAGAGCCCCATGCAACACCAGGGACTCCACATCAGACCAGACCAACAGCCCTTCCAGCCCGCTATCCCATTTCTTGATTGCACGGGGCCAGAGCCGCGCTGCTAATCCAGTATCCTTGCGTCCACGACACAGCAGATGAAGTCTAGTCTGGCATCCAGCCTCCCCCCATACACCAGGCCATACCCCAGGCCCATCTCATCAGGTTTTGGATTCTGGGCTGCCAAAGGCCAGCAAATATCCTGACACTACTCCCACACCCAGCCGTAAGTGGCTTTGTCAGTAAAAACTGTTCATGTTAATAGAGAGCATGGGGGATGATTGAACAAGAAAGCTCCCCGCACTCCACCCCACCTCAGACACAGGTGACTAACATACAGGGCCTGATCCTACCCATCCTCCACAAGCAGGACTCCCAGAGTTCTATGCCAAGAGGTTTGCAGACCTGGGCCCTGCACCTGTGACCCAGATGTGTGGGCCTTCCTTGAGGGATTCAGCAATGGGCTCTGTACAGACAACGTGGCTGACCTGGCCAAGAAGCTGCGCAAACCCCAAAGCTCGTGGTGAGGTCATTTCCAGGAACACATGGACACCTTTCAGTCTGGTGTGATTTGGCCTGGTTCTCCATGTGTCTCAGGGGCAGAAGGAGAGATCGCCAGTACTCCAAGAGCAGGGCCATGCAGAGTCTCCCAGAGAACGGACAGAGAGCCTGGAGCATGGCCCCTCCCCACCATTCCCCCAGGCTGTTATACCCCTAGGACTGGCACAAGGCCCAGCAGGAGAGCAGGTATGGATCTGAATTGCCTTCAGTGTGATAAAGATTCTCTTGACAGAAGTTCATCACCCCGGCCCCCTTTGCTCATTCCACCACCCTGCCCCCAAACTTTCTTCCCCTCACCCCCAACTTCTCAAGCAGCTCTGCCACCTGCCCTCCTCTTCTCCCCCTGTATGTGCTTGCCGGTCACTTGGTCCGCTTCTGTCTTGGGCATCCTGCCCAGCCCCCGGTCCCTTTCTCCCCTCAGCATGCTGCCTCACTCGCCTCTCCTCCAGCCACTCTGGACTCTCCAGTCTCTCCACACTTCAGCAGCAGGTGCTCCAGAGAACACAGTTTGGGACCCTCTGCCCCATAATGCACCTGACTACACAAGAGTCCTGTCCCATGGGAGGGGTGTATCTGCTCTGCTGGAAGAAAGGCATGCCAGCCCCCCACCCACACCCACTCCTTAGAGTCTGCACCACAGCTCAGCACACTGGGGCTCCCCACCATCCAGCCAGAAGGTCTAGAGAACTGTGTCCACCGTTCAGTCTACAGCACCCTGCCACTGGTTTTTGGGATGGGGAGAGAGCTCTAGTTAGTCAGGTAGACTTACCTGAGGGGAGCCCCCAGGAGACCCGGTATCCAGTAGCTCCACTCACACCCCGCCAGGTCACCAGCATGCTCTGCTGGGAGATGTTCTGAACCGACAGCTGCTGCACCCCTTCCAAACGCACTGGAGGGAGAGGGAATCAAACAAAACACAACCATGGCACAAATGTGAGACCCAGAGAGCTCAGCCTCCATGCAACCTGCAAGACAGCCAAATATACTGCAGAGTCCAGCCCAGCCCAGCCCAGCCACCCTTCTGCATTGCCAGCTCATGTAAGAGACACAATAACCTTAACTCTGCCCCTAAATAAGCACAGTTCCCTTCATCGGTAATCTCAAAATATAAATACCCCACAAAACTCTTCAGAAAAATACACCCAGGAATGATGCATGTGCACTTCATGGACATGCACCAATCAGCTTCAAATGCAAGTCCACACACATGCATTATTTTAAAAGTGGATTACGTCACATAAACCAGATATCCAATACTAGTCTCAAAATACATCAGAGATACCTTACCAAAAAATTCTATGCTCAGGTGATTAGAGAGAAATCAAAATCACTTCTTCATTTAAAAATCCCCGGGTCAAAGTGAAGGATGTTATGCTGCATCTGAGATATGCACGTTTTGTACTTGACCTGAGTTAGACATGGTTGAAAAAACACGAGCTAACAATTTCACAACATGTGGGAGTGGTGTTCATTTCACCGGATTCGAAGTGGGCCCATTTTCCAGTTTGCCTGACACTTTTCACACAGCTGGATTGATATTTTTATCAAAAGCGTTTTAGAAACATTTTGCCTATTAAAAACCATAGTTCCTTCCTGGAAACCAGGATTTTGGCAAAGAGAAAATGTTGATGATGATTTTGAGAACTATGTTGATAGAGTTTTTATAAAAATATGGAGAAAAGTCCTATGAAAAACTGACATTTCAATAATCGGACAATTATTTTGCAAAAAAAAAAAGAAAGTTCCTTTTTAAAAAAAAAGAAATAAAAAGTCATTTTTGGCAGAAAGAAAACCCAGTCAGATGCCCTCTGGCAGCCCCAGGCTCTGGCTGTCTGAGCAGATGGTACTTACGGGTTCGGCCGGTTAGCTGGGCCGGCGCTGCCATCTGTCGCTGGGAGATGGGCTGAAGTGTGACCACGTAGTCAGTGTTGGGACGCAGATTGCTGAGTGTGACAGACACAGCGTTGGCCCCCAGGCTCATTTCCTCCGCTTGAGCATCACCTGGGATGGGCACAGACAGCGACACATGAGTGGGGCCCAGCACGAGGGGGGACTATCCACTGGAAGGCAGGGGACTCTGGCGCTGCCGGACACCACCCCAGCCTTGGGCAGGCTGCAGAACACAAGCTATGTGGGGCTTCAGACAGGCCTTTCCTTCATGCAGTAGGTCAGGACTGGAACACTCTGGTGCCCAGGTGGGTTGGCGAGGGGGAGCACACGCAGGCACATGCAGCACAGAACACACTTGGCCTCCCACACGTGTGCAAGCACATGGCTAGCAGCATGAGCAGACACGCTCTGTGCGCTCAGTACATTCAACCAAGCTCTGTGCCCCCATTCCCAGCAGCAGGGCTCAGCCAGTGCAAGAAGCTAAACAAAGATCAGGGGCTCAACCCAACCAGGCAGGGCTGGGAAAAGGGAGCAAGGGCCCTGCTTGCACTCCCTGGCAGGGAGCTGTAGGCAAGTCCTGGCACTCCCTTGCAGATGCCATGAAAGGAGGGGAAGATGGCAGGGAAATCTCCACACACAGTTCTAAGCTGGCCCCCTCAGCCAGGCACTGGGTCTGGGCAGGGCACAGGGGTGGTTCGGATGAGCTCAGCAGTGGTTTTGTGCCCTCAGGGCTAGCATTCTCTGCTGGGGAGATGCACTGCCATGGCAGCCGGGTGTGGCAGCATGCAGGGCGAGGCGCACTGGGAGTGCTGCCAGGGCCACATGCACTGGGATGGCTGCAGGCTGGGGAGGGGCAGCTCCAGGTGCAGCTTCCTACAGAAAATAGCACTGGGGTGGGGGGCTTGAAACCATCTATACCCCTGCCCAAACCCCAGCATGCTCAGAGAGCCCCTGTACACACACACACACACACACACACACACACACACCCACCCCCTCTTTGGAGCACACACTGTACCCCATGTACATACCTCCACATGTACACCCCCAGCACATGTACTGATCTCCTCCCGTACACACAAACCAGCCCTGTACACCCACACCCCAGGACACACACCCAACCCCTTTCAACCCCCTCCCCCCGCCACACACACACACAGAGGATATACAGAAGCACCTGGGCCCACACATTCCCCCGCAACAAATACAGCTGCAGTGAGAGGAGAGCTGGGGCTGGAACCCGCTCTCACCTATGGGCTTCACTCGGCCACGTGAACGCCACACACCATATCACAGAGATCCTGGCAGCACCACCCACCCCCTTTGGGCACAGTGGATGCCCTGCACTGACCCCGGCACAGCACGGCCTCCCATGGGAACAAGAGGCCATTCAACTGGCTCTTTGTCTGCCTGCCTCGGAGGGAGTTCATACGTCACATCTGTCTGCTCCTTGGGGTTTGTGGCTAACAAAGTTGCTGGACAGACAGGGTGTGGGGAGGAGGTGGTGCAGCCAAAGAGCGAAGGGAGCAGAAATCCGTGCTCGCTGATTCCCCTCCAACCCTCCCACTCAGCCGAGACCTAGGGCAGTGGAGAAAGGCCTGTCCAGGCTTGGATTCCCCTGCCCTCCTGGAATGGATCCAGGCTCCTCACCCTACACATGAGGGACAAGGGTCTGTAGCCGGGCTGGCTGGCAGTTCTCCTGTGGCAGAGAACACAGCCCAGGGGGATGTTCCCACATTGCAGAGCCACAGGAGAGGCAGCGCCTCCCCGGCCCAATCGCCCGCACTCCGCCCTCACCTCGGGCCATGTAGGTGATCCGGTAGCCCTGCAAGTTCTCCAAGGCAGCTCCCCAGGCCAGTCTGAGGAAGGACGGCCCAGCCTCCACCACTCGGAAATTCGACACTCCAGACAGGGCCCCTGAAAGAGAATGGGGGCAAGGCCATCACCCTCACACACTCCTGCTCCAGAGAGCCGCCAGCCCTTCGCGCGGGGTCAAGAGGCGCCTTGGTGCCAGGAGAAAAGCAAGCTGCCTTGGGGCGATGCAGGAGGGGACAGGGGCGGTCATTAGCCAGCCTGGGGCCAAATCCCAGCATGTGGCAGAGCAGCCCTAAAACTGTCACACTCCACTGGGCAGCGTCCTCGGGATTCTAAACACTGACTCAAAGACTCCCCATATACAGTTCATCTCTCCGCTGCCAAGCCCACCGACGCCCCAGAGCTAACGTTATTGTGGGACCCACCAAAAACCATCAGCGCGAGAGCCCAGTGCCTGGCTCGGCAGCGGCACTCACACCCTATCTATCCCATCCCAGCACGGTCATCCAGCCACAGAATCCAAGATGGCGGCAATGATGGAGTGAGCACATGGTGAGGCCAGAGGGAGTCACCCATTCCCATGGGAAGCCTGCCAGGGTCACAGGCATGAGGAGTCCCACTCACCCCAAACTGAGCTGGAAGCGGGTCCAGCAGCCCTGTCCCATCCTTGGGTGGGCTCAGCCAGGCCCTATCCCTGTAATGGGGCCCATCCTCAAACAATGGTGCATGGACATGGTAGCCGACCTTTCTAGTCCCAGGCTGGATTCCAAGCTCACCCAGGCTCTTCCATCAGGAATCCCCCTGGCTCAGAGGGCACCAGGGAGCCTGGGAGTGCAGGCTGGCTCCTGCTCTGGGCAGGTGGACGAGGTGTGGGGGTGCGGGGAGTGTCAAACATGCTGCTTGGATGGGGAGCAGGGCAGGTTACTCACCAGTGCGTCCTTTGCCAGAGACCGACTCGCCAATGCTGTTGGCATACTGGGCGATGACAGTGACCAGATAATCCGTCCCTCCTATCAGCTGGCTCAGCACGGCACTCGTCTCCCCGGGGCTCAGGTTGACCTGTTCAAAGGCACCCAAAGGCATTCCCTTCTTCAGCCAGAGAGATCGAACATCCTGCCTGCTCACCAGCCTCCTCCTGCTGTCCAGATGGCATGGCCCACTGAGCCAGGCCCCACGGAGCAGGTGGGCTCCATATGAGATTTTGCACCATTCACTTCCCTAAGGGGTTTGGTGCTGGAGCAGGGGTCAGAGCCGCCGCCACGAGAAGCCAACAGGCTCTATTCACCCAGAGGGCAGGCTGCAGGCACACCCTTTCCAATGTGCCTCAGCCAGAGAAACCCCCTTTCCCAGCAAGGGGGGGCAGCTCAGTCCCACTGGCCTCTCTGCCGAGCCTGCCCAGCAGGCGGATTTCCGGCCATAGCTGGGAAGGGAAGCTCTCACCTCTTGCATCTCTGCTGTAACTTGCTGCCCCAAGCCCGTGAGCGGCACATACTGGACTTTGTAGCCTGTGACCGGGCCACCCGCCGCAGTCCAGCGGATCCTCAGCATGTTGACCGTCTGCTCCACGAAGACCAGATTGGACGGGCCGCTGTACACCCGCGGACCTTAGGGGAAGGGAAGCAGCAGTTAGGCTCCCTGCTGGCACCACACCTTCCCCAGGGCTGACACGCACAGAGCCACGGCGCAGACGCTAAGTCCCAGCTGCCCAACGCAGGCAGCCCGCTCGGGGACGGATGGCCTCTGCCACAGCGAAGAACGTCATCAGAAGAGAATCATGAAAACGTTCTCACTCAAACTTTCTGGGTGGGGGGGAATCAACTGGGCAGGGCAGCACCCGTGGGGCCAAAGCGAACCGACACAAGGCCCCAGTCAGCGCCGCGTCACCACAAAACAATGCCGCAGCGTGACACTAGCACTGAGCCCTAGACACCGAGATGTACTTCCAGGATGGGGCTCATCTCCAGAAACACAGGGGAAGGTGGAATTTAAACCCTTCCATTGCAGCATCAGAAACAGCTGCGACAGCCAGTGCCTGAGACTCAGAAAGAGAACTATCTTGCCAAGCAGAGCCAAGTGCAGACAGGGCCCAAATCGGCCCAGTGGGGAGACTGCCAAAATCCCTCAGGCTGTAGTGGTCTCGTGGGTTAGAAGGGCACAGCAGACAGGAGAGATGTGATCAAACACGGCGTTCCAAAGCACGTCCAGGGCTGAGCCATCGCAGGGGGAGGCCGAGAGCACTAGCTGCAACACGCCCCTTACCCGTCTGCAGGACCCCTCCGGTGCTGGCACACACCCTCTGAGACACCAGCGGCAGCAGGGTGCCCAGGATCTTAAAGTCATTGACGTAGAAGAAGTAGTCCTCTGTGGGAGTGGAGGCCACACGTGTGAGCTCCGCGCTGTCTGCGTTCTTGATCCCTGTAGGGGGTGGAGAGCCAGTGAGTGGGTGAGTCTCTCTCCTAGGAATAATCCCCAGCTATGCCCTGAGCCATGTCCCCCTCCACCCACCGGCTGGCACAGTGACACCCCCCCATTCTTACTCGCCGTAGCTGGCTGCTACAGTGTCAGACATTCACAGCGAGCTGCAGCACATTATAGGTGTGCTGGGTTCCCGGGGCCCTTGGCCCATCGCCTCGGACTCTCCCACCTCCCACCCCCCCTTGCAGTGCCCTGTAATGTCCTGCAGTAGCCAGCAAGCCAGAGCTCCCTAGCCTCACACCCCTGTACCATCCACTCCCCCTGCCCTCCCACGCTAGAGGATCAGGCTCATTCCAGGCCTGGCCAGATGCTTCCACGCTCATCCAGCAGCTGCACTGATCAGATCAGAGGACAGATGCATGGCTCTGCCTTCCTCCTAGAGCTCCCCTGCACCAAAGGGACACTTTGGCCAGCGGTGGGAGTCCTGAGCAGCCTGATGAAGGCAGACACACCCCTGGGCTCCTGGAGTCACTTACCCACAGCAAAGACCTTAGTGCCCTGAGCCTTCAGCTTCACGGACGGCTGCTCAGTGTCATCTTGAGACTTGCCATCTGTGATAAGGATGCAGACCTGCCAGGAAGGGGCAAGGGCAAGTCAGGCGGGGGCTGGCCAACTCCACACCAGCTGCCAGGCTCAACACGAGCCATGGGGCCCACCTCAGGGAGGAGGGACCCCAAGGCCAGTGCCCCCATCTGGCTCAGCCAAAGCACAGCAGATGTGAGACTGGGACCCCCAGAAGCTGAGTTTGGAGGGGTCCACACTGGGAAGAAGGGGTGCAGCAGTCAGACAGTCCCACTGGGCTGGAGCATGTTGCCTCCCCATGGTCTCCCCTGTTATGGAAAAAGACTTGGAACTGGATAGATGTTACACAGGGGTTCGAAGGAGAGAGGATGTAGCAACCCACCCGCTCCTGCCAAGCACCCAGCTCTGCTCCCCTCCAGCACAGAGGGAGCCGAGTGACCGGCCTAGCCATCAGCATTCTCTGGCCCCACTGGAGGAGAACTGGCAGGCCAGCGTTTTGCTCTCACATTCCCTGGCCATGGCATAAGCAGGGTCTCTCTAGAGGTACCTTTGGGACTCCGGCCCGGATCTGAGTGGGCCCAAAGAAGTTGTCAGCGATGTACCGGAGGCCGGCACCTGTGCGTGTGTTCCCGCCCTTGTAGCTCAGCTGCTGGATGGCCCTCTTCACCTCCGTCCCGTTGGGATGCTGGGAGAACGTGAACTCGACCCTGGGGACAAACGCAATCCCAGGGGGATGGGGGAAAACCACAACACAGCCAACTCCCGCTCTGAGCAGGATCCCTACACAGTAACTGCATGGCCCACATGCTTCCTCAGGGGAAGCTACCAGGGCACCCACAGGGTTTCTGTAGGGGATGGGTCATTTCCCATGTATCCCTAGGGTGCGGCTCCACGGAAGCGAGGCAACGACACTACAGAGGTGGTCAGTGGGTTATCTGTAATGGGGCTCCTTAGTGTGCTAGGGGCTGCAGGGGCAATGAGGGTAATTAGATATTTTATTCTCCCCCTCCCCCTGCCCAGCCTGGGACAATGAAGGCGTTTCACTGGCTACCAAGGGGCACCGAGCACAGTGCCCATGAGCAGAGGCTGGGCCTCCTCTGTCAGTAGCAGGTGTGAGGCACTCGCAGCACTCCCTCCCCCACCAGATAGCTCTGGGGCCACTCCAAGCACCCCGAGCTCCCTTGGTGACTGGAACCCCAAGAGTCACCCCCAGGAGCACAGAGAGGCGCCCCCACCAGGGACAGGGCTGCAGGGGCCTCCCGCACCCCATGTGCCCGGCAGGGGGGAACAGGACCATTGGGACTCACCTGGGGTCGTCGCTGTACTGCACTGCCCCGAATCGCACCGCGCTCTCACCGACCACATGGACAAAGGGCCTGACCAGGTCCTCCATGAAGGCTCGGATCATGCGGAAGTTGGCCCTCCCGATGCTGGAGGATCCATCCACCAGGAACACGATGTCGGCCGCATAGACATTGATGCATGTCCCTGCAAAGCAACCATCAGCAGCTCAGGGCTGACTCCCTTTGTCCCAGCATGCGAGGGCCAGAGGGAACTGTCCCAGCCCTGCCATGGAAGCTCCCTCTGCTGATTTAGCCCTTCCAGCCTCTTACCCCAGGAGCCCTCACTCCTCCCACAGAGAGCTCCAAGACTGCCAGAGTCCATGAGTCAGGGCAAGGAAGCCCAGACCTCAGGGCCACATTCTCTAGCAAGGAGACAGGTTCAGTGCCAGAGGCTATGACAGCCTATCCCTCTATAGGAGTTCCAGGGCCAAGCGGGTGTGGAGCAGACAGGGCCACCCAGGCAGGGGTGGGGATATCCCATGAATATGCAGGGGATGAGCACTGCCAGCAGCCAGTGCTTGTGGGCTGACAGCTCCCCGAGGGCCCACTGATCAGGGGCCCCTTAGCAGAGAACACAATGGATTTTCTCAGACTAGTACCCCATTCCTCCCTGCCAACCACAGGCCTTGCAAAGGGGCCAGGGACTCACCAGCGAGGCAGCAGCTGCCCCTCCCCTGGGAATCACTCCAGCCTCTCACACATCCCACATTCCTTCAGGGATAAGTCCAGCTGGGCTGGCAGCTGGGACTCCAGGTCCTACATGGGCTGACAGAGGCAGCTCCATCACCCAGGACCATGCATCCTTCCTCCTCCCCTCATGCCACAAGCATAGGTGCTGGAGCTCGGGGTGCACCGCACCCCCTGGCTTGAAGTGGTTTCCATGGGTTTACAGTTTGGTTCAATAGCTCTCAGCACCCCCACTGTACAAATTGTTCCAGCGCCCCTGGCCACAAACCTCCTCTGAATGTCAGCACAGGGCACCTCTCAGCCTCCCCCAGGATAAAACCCCTGGGCCCCTCCATGCCCCAGCTCAGGGGAGGGGGCAGTCATCAAGCCTATGGGGGAAGGGAGAGACACCAACTCCCAGGCTGAGCATCAGGGAAGCGCAGTCTACACCCTGGAGCAGAACAAACCCGCAAGGAGCCCTCTGGCCTATCCCAGGAGCACAGGGGCAGCAGCAAGTCAGCAAGGGAGATGCTGCACTCCCCCCACTCGCAGTTCTGAGGGTTGCCAGCTGCCTAATAATCACACAAACCCAAACACCCTTGCCCCACCCCTGCCCCGAGGCCCCACGGCTGCCCCACCCCTTCTCCGAGGCCCTGCCCCCACTCACTCCATCCCCCCTCCCTCGCTCTCCCCCACCGTCACCAGGCTGGGACAGGGGGTTGGAGTGCAGGAGTGGGTGCGGGCTCTGGACTGAGGGGTTGGGCCGGGAGATTCAGAGTGTGGGAAGGGGCTCTGGGCTGAGCCTGGGGCAGAGGGTTGGGGTGCAGGAGGGGGTGTGGGCTCTGGGAGGGAGTTTGGGTGTAGGAGGGGGTTCAGGGCTGGGGCAGGGGGTTGAGATGCATGCAGGAGGGGGTGCAGGGTGTAGGCTCTAGCTGGGCAGTGCTTACCTTGGGCATCTGCTGGGAAGCAGATGGTATGTCCAGCTCCTAGGCTCAGGGGTGGCCAGGCGACTCTGTGCACTTCCCCCACCCCAAGTGCCGGCTCCACAGCTCCCATTGGCCACTGTTCCTGGCCAATGAGAGCTGCAGAGTCAGCACTCAGAGTGGGGGCAGCATGCAGAGACCCCCTGGATGCCCCTGTGCCTAGGAGCTGGACAGGCTCTTCACTCTGGGAGCAGCGCAGAGCCAGGGCAGGCAGGGAGCCTGCCTTAGCCCCGCTGTGCTGCCAGACTTTTAGCGGCCTAAAATCTCGCGGATTGGCTTCAATAGCCTCCAAGAGATCGAGGGTTGGCAACCCTAGCAGTCCTCGTTTCAGGGACGGGGGCTCTCAGTCTAGGGATCTAGCCCTTATCCCCTCCAAGGACAGGACCTCCCAGGTGGTGCTGAGAGTAGGATTCCAACCTGACCTTCTGGAGGGAGCAAGCAAGATCCTGACAGCTCACAGGTGGGGCCAGGAGCTGAGCACACTGGACAAGCCCCACTTCACCTTGCACATCAGCAAGCATGGTGGGATGGGGTGGGGTGGGCCAATACGGATACCAGAGAGGCATGAGCCAGAGAACTGCAGAGAGCAGCAGATTTCTGACACCTAACTATGCAACAGCATGCCATGCTCCAGGCAGACATCCCAACCACAGACACAGAGGCCAGCCTCGAGGCAGCAGGGGCGCAGAGATCCCCTACTCTGGATCATTTCTCTGCCCCGTCCAGTCCTGTGTCCGGCATGTGGGGACTTGGGGAACCATGAACCACTCAACAAAGTCTGTGTCCCATCCCCTCCCCCACATACACCCCACCCTCCAGACCCAGTACAATTCAGCATGGTGACGGCTCAGATCTGCCTGGGCAGCCTGCCAACGAATCTGTGCTGGGAGGAGACACCAGGTATCGGACTACAGGGCACAGGCTGGTTTGAGGGGTGGAGCTGGGACCAGCCTGAATTCACCCTCCCAGCTGCCTATGTGGGCCAAATGCCCCCATCTTCCCTCCCCCAGCTTCTCTGGGGCCACGCATTGTTTCCAGCAAACCCAGTGATGGTGCCACGAGTGGGCCCAGCCCCCAGACCTTGCCTCACGTACCCCCACCCTCCCCACCCCCTTGGAGAACTCAGACAGCACCAACCTTGGTTTCTTTTTTGTGCCGAAACTGGTGCTGGAGCTAGGAGCAGAGCGAGGAGCAGGATCCACCCTCTCATCATGGGAGCCTGCAAGACATAACAAGTGGGAGGAGCGGATGCCCACCAGGGAACAGGAAAACCAATGGGGGGCTCATGTCTCAGCAAAGCAATGGGATGGGGGCAGAGACACAGCTGAGTTTCACGGAAAAAGCCCACCGGACCCTCCCAGGCACCTCACCCCACAGCAGGGGTTGCCACATTAGGCCAGTGGCCTGTCTCCGATCAGTGGCCAGATACAAGAAACCCCCTAGCGGACACTTATGAAAACCTCCCCCAAGGGAAGTGGCTACTAACCCCAGGTGGTTGGTTCAGGGCCCGAAGCAGGCATTTTTATGCTGAGTAACCGTGGACACTCTTATTATCTATATAAAGGTCTAATCTGGGTTTGAATTGTGCTGAGTTCTGGGCCACAACGACCCCTCCTGGCAGCAGGTTCTCCAGATTCACTGGGTTGAAAAGTGTTTCCTCTGGTAAGTTCTAAATGAGCTGGCGTTCAGTTTCCCTTGGCCGGCCCCATGTTCTTGTGCCAGGAGGCAGGGTGTATAGGCGACCCAATCTGCCATCTCTAAACCAGTCACTATTTTGCATACGTCTAGAGCAGTGTTTTTCCAACCCATGGGGGCAGGAGCGTCACACAGCGCTGCCAATTTTATTACATTCTGAAGCTCCCCCATGCCTGGCACATCCAGACCCTTCATGGTCAAGTTTTCTCTGGCAGCCTCTGACCACATGCACACACTGAGGCAGCTCAGCATTGCTACCTTTGATACTCTGACTTCTGTAGCCAATGTAAGTGATGGAAGGGGATCACCAACAGTTGTTATTTCGGGTATGGGGTCACCACCTCAGAAGGCTGCGAAACACCAGGGGAGAGCGTCCCTGTTCTCTGAAATACAATGTCCCCATCATGTCACCTCTCCGTGGGCAGCCTCTCCCCATTGCTGGATCCTTTCTGAGGTTGCCAGAACCGAAAACACATTCCAGCTGACATGTTAGTACTCATTTACACGGAGGCATCCTAGTCCTTGCAGCATTATTATTATTCAATATTGTCTCCTAGCCCACTCCTTATGCACCTTGCCATTCGGTTTGCTTTTTCTGATAGTCAGATATCTCAGAGCTGTCCACAGTGCCGTACATGACTTTTCCCTGAGCTGTCACAGTTCATTTAGAACCCAGCAACAGGTGTGATTCATTCAAATGATTCCCTCCAGTGTGCATTAATTTACTCAAGCTGAAGGGCAACAAATTTAACTGCTAAAAAAAGACACTGTTAATCTGTGGGACTTGCTGATGCAGGATATTACAGAGGAAAGTAGTTTAGGAAGATTCCACTAAGGGTTAGACATTTATCCGAAGAAGAACAGCATCTGCAGTGACACCAGCTGAGACAA
Organism: Chelonia mydas; assembly: GCF_015237465.2. Classification (NCBI taxonomy): domain Eukaryota; kingdom Metazoa; phylum Chordata; order Testudines; family Cheloniidae; genus Chelonia; species Chelonia mydas. The sequence continues at coordinate 23,545,072 of NC_057853.1, forward strand.
AGACTACCCCAAGGGCCATTGATCCTGATGCTTCAGGAAATAGAGTTATCACCAGCTTGAGTAGGTGAGTGAAGAAATCTCTACCCCAGGATAATGCTGTGCACTTATGCATAGGCCTGGGTGTGGGAGGGACAATTTCTTTTCCATCAAAAGCACCATCCCCCATTGGCCTCTAGAGAAGAGCAGGTAATGGTCTAGATAGACCCTCCATCCCTCCTGCAGACAGACACCAGACATGACAGGCTGTTGGGCCCAGTCCAGTATAACATTCCCCATACTGCTCTGGCACCATAGGAAAGAGCTAGACTACCACAGAATTGGCTTGTTTTTATGTCCTTTTCACTTATTTCTCTCTGTTTGAGCTCTTCCATGTCCCAGCCCGGACCCCAGCAACCCGGCAACAGAGCAGAGGGATTGGCAGCAGCGCAGAGACTGGGGGACTCACGGAGGGGCGAGAAAGGATGACACCTGGCACCAAGGGCTCCCTGGAACTTTGGTGGCAGTTTGTAAGAGCTCCCATTTCCCCGAGCACTGCACCCCAAGATGGAGAATAGAGAGAGGCTGCAGTAACCATCATTAAAGGCAGAGGGTAACTGCAAGCTAAACCCATCCCCCACCATGTACCAATCCTCTCCCCTACCCCACCTCGGGCTTCAGGCATCCACTAATGCCCATAAAGGGGATACTGAGGCTTGCTTTGCACACAGCATTGCACTGGTTTGACTAATGTGGGATGTTGCACTGGTTTAGATAAACTGTGCAGCCCCATGTGGACACACTCCCACTGGAGTGGTCCGCTATTAACTGATGTGAGCCAGATTTAAACACAGACAGATTGAAAGCCACATCCAAAGCTTCCCCAGTTTAAATCGCCCCACGGCTGGTGAAACGGGTAGGAGTTCAGCCTGAGGACGAGCCCGCGGAAGGCAGCAAGAGCCCAGCCCATTTGGGGAGGAAACTCTCCCCCGCACTTAGCTTCTCTCATTTGCCTTGAGTTCAGAGCTGGCGAACGGCCTGACTGACAGCCTGGCTGATACTTGGGCCTCACACTGCACTTTTCCACTGCTAGCTCTCAAAGGGGAGGGTCAGCAGCGTTCTTATCTCCGTTGTGCAGAGGGGAAGGACACACAGCGAGTCAGCGTCAGTGCTGGGAATGGAACCCAGGTCTTCCCACTGCCCCGTCCTCTACCCATGGGACTGTGTTGCCTCCCCGCAGAGCAGCCAGCAGCAGTGCAAGCTTTACCCAGCACTCCCTTCCCCCTGCCCCCACCCCCCCCCGAGCCAGTGGGCCTTAGCCATGTCATACAGGGATCTGCTCGAGGGGGCAGAGGGGCGTTTGTTCTCTGCATCGCAGCCCTGGGCTCTGGGATCCTTCCCTCTAGAGCAGCTGGGGCTGTTCTGCACAGAGCTGTAAAAGGGAGATGCCTTGGCAGGGCCCAGGGAATGAGTCAGATGGACCTGGGCTGCGTTATTGCATGTTGCAGTGATTTGGTGAGGAGCCTGGAGTGCCCACATGTGGTGCCATCCAGAACAGGGAGGACAGGTATTGGTAGAGCCAGCCGAAGAGGAGGGGAAACTCCTCTCAGACCAGGGGGCTCCCTTCCAACATGGGCTGAACACCTGCCTGGAATCCAGGCCCATCAAAACTCTGCAGCTGGCAGAGGCTCACATGAATTAACGATGGGGGGCACTGCTTCTCTTGCCCCCACAGCCGATGAACACCAGATCGTACCCCAAGGTCCACAGCTGGGGCAGAAGAGCTGTCAGTGCTGCAGGCCAGGAGTGATGGGAACTTCTCTACAAATCTGCACTGGCAGAAGCCTGGGAATTGAGGGCTCTCATGCAATGCGAATGGGGCTCTTGCTCCTCCCTCTAACATGTAGCTGGAGTAGTGCAGCCCTGAGACAGCTAAGGAGGGTCATTGCACCCTCAGCAATGCAGAGTCCAGCTTTCCAATGGGGACAGAGGCATAGCCAGGGCTGAGGGCCCACACATGCTAGCCATCACTTTCCACCTCTTGCTTCAGCTGCACAGGAGCCCCACACCCCTTCTGCTCCTAGGCAAAACCAAGCAGGCGCGTTCCCCCATGAGCAGCTCCAAGTAGGGTCTAGAGACTAACAAAGTAGATCAAACCAGAGACACCTGAAAGTAAGAGCTTCTGGGGCACCGACAAACCCTGCCCAGCACAGCCAGGCCAGATCTGATGCCCCCTCCTCACTGAGCTGAGACAATCCCAATGAATCCAAACAGGAGAGAGTCCAGGCTCACTTACACATCTGTGATCTGTCTCCCCAGGATTCCCACTGACACCAACAGGAGCTGGCGGGTGGAGGGGGGAGGAATGCAGGAGAAGAGGGCAGAGAAAGTGAGGGGCAAAGGACAGGAGGCAGGGGTAGAGGCACAGGTCCTCTGTTGGAGCTTTTAATCAGCAAAGCCAGCACCCCTGATTCCAGCCCCAATGAGGAGGGGCCACCTCTCCAGCATGGCACAACTCTGTCCGCCTGGGAAGGAGAGAAGCCAAGTTTCAGCAGGACATGGGTGCCCCCGTGCCGGGGAGAGGGGAATGGGCAGGGCAGGCTCCCCCGGCAGAAGTGTCACTGCACACGCTCACTCCAAGGCAGAGAGCTAACCTCAGGCCTTCCTGCTTCCCAGCGGCAATTCCCAGCTCTCTCCAACCAGGCTGTGTACACCCAGGAGTGCAAGTGTGCAGCTGTGAGTGTGCGACAGCATGAGCGTGCGCTGTTCTGACCCTCAGAGGGTGAGTGGATGGCTGTGGTTGCAATGCAAGTATGTGATTGTGCATAGTTGAGAGCGCAAGCACGCACAGCGGTGTGAGCGTGCAGTAGTGTGCACTGCTATGAGTGTGAATACTTGGGCGGGATCCCTTCGGATCTTACCTCTCCCGTTTCCTCCCTGTAACTGTTTGTTAACGGTTGCCTGGCTGACGTCCCTCTCCCCTCGCATGTTCCGGGCCCCCGTGAAAGTCAAGGCAAACCCAGAGCCTGAGAGAGATGCTCCAAGGAGCTCTGTAACCTGCCCTTTCCCCAAACCCCTGCCAGCTCCAGAGTGGAGAGTCAGCTCAGCTGTCCAGGATGCATTGCCCCTTCCTGTCTCCCCATCCCCATCTTTTGGCCCCTGTCCCTCACCAGTCCCAGGTAAGCAGTTCCCCTGACATACCCTGGGACAAGCTTTATACAGGGAGCTCCAACAGGATGGGGACCACAGCACCGGTGCACACTGGCTAAGCCTCCCACTCAGGGCAGCTCCCCCCCATCTCCCCACGGAACTGGTCTCCAGCCCGGGAGGCCCTGCCGGGGGGACTCTGTTCGGACCCAAGACCACCCTTCTGCTGGGTGCCTGCAAAGCCACGGTGCATCCAGAGAGCTCCCAGACCGCGCGGGGCGGGGAAACGGGCAGCAGGCTGCAGGGGCAGCGCGTGGGAGGGGAACTGGAGCGAAGGGGAAGCCGCAGCGGATGGAACGGACCGGACCAGGGGTTTCCCCTGGAAAGTTCCCAGCGCTGGTGAAGAGGGAAGCGTGTGTCCAGGGCGCTCTGGGGCTAGGGAGGCTCCTGCTGGGGCTGTTCCCCGCCCCGGAGAGGGGCAGAGGGGGACACGGGCAGGGGCGCACGAGAGACAAGCCCGGCTGCACAGAGAGGCCCTGGGATTCCCCGGGGGCGCCCAGCCACCTGGTTCCCATCGCAGCCCTGCAGCTGCTGCCCCTGCCCGGCCCCCGGGCCCGCCCGGGCTCCCCCAGGGAGCGGCGCGGCGTTACCTGCTGCCCGCCAGCATACTCCGCAAATCCCGGCTCTCACGCCCCTGGGAGCCGGGCTGGGACCCGGCGGGCGCTCGGCTCCGGCCCCTCAGCGAGATCGCCGCGCTCCTTCCCCGCCGCGCATCGGGGAGGAAGCTCCCGAGGCTCCCCGAGCAGTGGAGACGGAGGCTGGAGAGAGTCCCGGAGAAGCTGCTGCCGGGGGGGGCCGGTCCCTGCCTCCTTCCGGCTCCTGCCTCTCTCCTCCGTGGCCCCAGAGCCCCTCCACCAGTAAGCCGGGGCCCCAGCTTTTGGGCAAAGCGCTGCAGGCTGCACCCCCGGCCCAGCCCCTGCTCCCGCGGCAGCCAATGGCCACCCGGCCCTCCCAGGTGCAAGGGGCTGCTCCCCTGCTCGCGTGTCAGGGCGCTGGGAGTGGAGCTCAGCCGGCCACACCCGGGACGGGAGCTTCCAGCTCCAAGCGGGACACCGGGCCTTCCCTGCCCAGGAAAACGGGACATCCCCGGGGTGGCAGCAGCTCCAGCCTGTGCCTTTGAGGGACAGCGATGGCCTTTGATCTGGCAGAGCAACTGAGCCGGGGCGGTGAATGGGGCAGATGGTGGCCACTGGAGGCTGGGTCCTGGCCCACGCTGGTGGAGACCGAAGGGGCCCTAAGAAGCAAGGATGGGTCTCAGCTCAGATCCTTCTTTGGCCAGATCAGGAAAGCCAGCCCACAGCTCCTTGGGGGTGGGGGGCTGAGGAGACTGCACCCACCTCAGGACCCCAACAGGCAGGGCTGGCCCACATAGACTCAGCACCCCCCCACACACACCCCCGCCCCCGGAAAGGCTGGTTGACAAAACGAACATTTCCCAGAGAACTTTCCCTTGGCTGGAAATGTTTCCGATTCCTTAATGAAAAATCAGCACCCAGCTTTTGTAGTCAAACTGTCTAGGTTTTGTTAACACTTGGAGGGTTGGGTTTTTCACCACTCAGCATCACTCCCCAGAAAGGTTTTTGACAACTGAAAAAATGTAGGCATTTGGGTTCCGTTTTTGTTGAAAAACTGGAAAAATTCACTAGAAATTCGGGGGGGGGGGAATGATTTATTTTTGGTTCAAATTTCCCATGAAATATTGGCATTTGGGGCCAGCTTTAACTAGAGGGTCCCCCAGGTCAGGGCAAAGGTGCACTGGTCGTTTCCCCCCTACACACTAATCTGGACAGGGTGAGAATCATAGAACTGGAGAGGTCACCTAGTCCAGTCCTCTGCATTCATGGCAGGACTAAGTATTATCTAGACCATTCCTGACAGGTGTTTGTCTAACATGCCCTTAAAAATCCCCAACCTCCGTAGGCAATTTATTCCAGTGTTCAAGCAGTGCTGGCCCCTCCTCCCCATCCCAGAGCAAGGACCTAGGATAGTCAGTTGGGAGAGTTCTTTGGGCTTTCAAATCCCACTTCACCCCACAGTGCCGGGTTTGCAATGGTGCCAGTAGCTCCATGGAGCCAGGCCATGCTCAGAAGGGGCCCCGGCCTGCTCTGCTTGCACTGTGCCCTGAGATCCCGCCAGCCTGCTGGCTCCCCTGCACACACATAATTGGTCCTCTCAGGAGGGTTCCTCTCCACCCCCTGGCCCTATCTGCTGGCTTCTCGCTGCCCCCTGGCTGGACCCCAGTGCACCTCTGGCTCCGGGCAGTCTCTGCTTCCCAACACCTGTGGTGCCCCACCTGTCTCCCTAGAGCTGAACCGCCTGGAGACTGGTGTAGAAGCCTGGCCAGTCTTGGCCAGTTGGGGCAGGGGGACAATGTGGGGGGCTTGGCTGGGCCCCTCCAGGCAATCGGGTCTTGAGGGAGCCTGGCTGGGGCAGGCCCTGGCCTGGCTGATCACACCACTCCCAAGGGGCCGGAGTGATTCCCTACCCCGGGACCAGCCCTGGTTGCACCGCTGGCTCAGCCCAGCAGACACAGTCACCTCCCAGCAGGGGTGGTGAGTGTGGCCGGGAGGCAGGACATGGCGGGGTGGGTCTCTGGAGGGCCAGGTGTGTGTGTGTGTGTGTGCTGGGCTGTGAGGGGGCGGGGAAGATCTCTGTGTGTTGGGGCACTAAGGAGTGGGGGTTCTGTGGGGGAGGCTGTGGGCGGGGGGCCCTGGGCAGGGGTGATGAACAGGGTGCTGTGCAATTGTGACACAGTCCTTGGGGGGCCCTGAGCATAGCAGGTCTGGAGGGGCTCTGGCCATAGGAAATTGGGGCAGGGTTCCGGTGTTGGGTGGGAGGGCTGTGTGGCATGGCATGGTATGGCCCCACCCCTGCCATATAACCTCACGAAGGATAATCGGGTAGTTCTGTCTGTCCAGAGGAGCCAGCCCATTTGGCCACACAAACGGAGTCGACACTGGCCACATTTGAAACAAGAGACTGAGAAACCAGAGGCCACTGACTCCATCAGCTCTGTGCCCTGCCTGGAAGAAGCCAGTAGCTGATGTTCTTGAGGAATGTGTAACCTGCCCATTATGCGGCTGGCTCATTGTGTAATACTGTACATGATGTGTATGTGTGGGGAGGGGGGTCTTCCTGACCCTTGCTGTGAGCAGTTTATGTATTAGAGCATGAAGATTGATTCTCCTCTCATTTTAGTTACGAACCTTACGGATCGGTGTAGCATTATCCAGCTGCATTTTCAATCCAGGCACCGGGAAGTCGCTCAGCGAGACACAGCCAGCAACTTTTCTAAGCCAAATCCCAGCAAGAGAGACTGGATCCGTTCTGCTTCTGGTGTAAATCCCTGGCTCTCGTGAGCTAACCCAGCCTGGGGCCTCTTGGCCTAATGCTAAAATAAAATGTAATCAAGTTACCCCACCAGAACAATCCTGTCTCCCCTTCCCTCCCTTACCCAGTCAGAATAACAGTCCATCCAGACCAGGGTCTACTTCACTAGGTATTTCCACGGTGCTCCCACCCCTGCAGTACTTAAGCACTTCAGGGACTCACAACTAGGAGCGTCAAGTGTTCTGTAGCCCTGGTCATGGTAGATCAGACTGATTAGCCCATCTAGGCCAGTTTCCTGTCTCCAGCAAAAGCCAGTACCAGATGCTTCAGAGGAAGGTGCAAGAATCCATACAACGCCACTGTATGTACTATCCTTTCCTACAGGAAGACAGGACAGTGTGGTCAGCTAATGCTCTGAGTCAGGCAGGGGACTCAGAGCTGTCTGGGGAATGTGCATTATCTGCTTTTAAATCCAATTCACCGTGCACCCCTGGTGATTTTGCATTGGGTTGTCTGTCCATTACAGTTCCACATGAGCAGTCCTATAAGGAAAACGGCACCTTTCAAAACTATTGCTGTAGGGCATGATTCAACCTCAGTCCCTGCGATAAAGCAATGCTAGCTCTCCCCACCTTGGCTCTCTAGGGCAGCAGGCTCACTCCAGGCACTTTGCCCTTTGACTCCAGCACTCCCAGCTTCTGCCTGGTGAACTAAAGGGAAGCTCAGCTGGAAGAGAGGGGACTGACAGGCAGGTTTGAGGCAGGCTAACCAGCAGAGGGCGGTGGGGCCAACACCTCACTGCAGCATGAGGTGATCAGGTATCATCCTGCTCTCCTCACAAGCAGAGAATTACCAGTCATCTGCCTCTGGACCCCCAAGTCAGTTAGCACTCCGCCTCCCCACCCACCAGACACCACCTAACATGGAGAATTAGACCCCCCAGCCCCCACCAACTGGAGATCAGCACACGGCTCCATGCCCACACCGCTGGGCTGCCATTCATTATGTAGAAGCACCTAGAGGCTCCGGCCAAGACTAGAAGCCCATTATGCTACAAGGAACCTTGAGGAGAGGCCATTCCCTGCCCCCAGGGGCTCTGTGTCCAGTTCATGAGAAGGCTAGAAAGACCCCACTTGGTTTCAAAGCAATTCCCAGGGTCCCTTTTAAAGCACCTCTGCCTGGGGAGTTTCCACAAAGGTGATTAAAGGGCCCAGGACCCCACTAGACAGGACAGGCTACTTCGATCACTCCAGCAGCACGGAAGGTTAATTCTCCATTGAACTTTCATTGTACCATTTGACCAACACCTGACTGCTCCCATTCCGCGGGCACCAGTGTACTGCATGGCTAAAAGCCCTCTCCTGAGCCTGGCATGCTCCAGAGGGCAGTCTGGACAGGGCTGAACCAGGCTGCAAGGGGGAATGGAGCCACACAAGGCCTGGACTGGGTAAGTCCCATCCTCCTGATCTGGTCCTAGCCATGACTTTGCGAGCCTGGTAAAGTTCAGCAGGAGCTAGAGACATCAGCCGTCCTGGGCTGCGTGGCATTGGCCCAAGTGGCTTTGCTGTTCCCATCCCGTCAAGGGAGTCTGGGGAGTTCCGGGAGCCTCGGCTGCAGCCCCGCTCACATGCTCAGATCGGTTCAGCCACCAGAGAGAGTCACCAGAGAAATGTCTTCAACAAACAAACAGCCGGCGGGACGGCTCCAGCATTTAATTAGATTATCCAGAACGACCACCGGAAAGAAAACAAACAGGAGATGCTGGGGCTCCCAGGCTGCTCAGTTCCCAGCAGTGTGTACACTGGCCAGGAAGCCAGGGGCCTCTCTTCCCCACATCCCTCAACACTGGGACAAAGGGTCACGCACCTAATCAAAGGAACAACTTCTTATGTAACTTGAAGTTAACCCATGGAACTCACTGCTGCAGGATATTACAGAACACCACAGAGTACATTTCAAAACAGAATTAAACACTATCAGAGACAGGCTGCCCTTGGTTCTGTATGGCAGGATGGAGAAAGCTAGACTAGATGGTTCCCACGTGGCGACTCCTATGGAGAATGGTGCTGGGTTACTCTGCAACCAGCCCTAGACATGCGAGTCCTGGAATCTTAGCTTTCGGAAAGGCCAGGTGCAGAGGGAGACCAATGATCAAGATTAGTCCATGATGAGGGGCATCGTGGAGCTGTTATGGGGAACATCACTGACCTTGGGACCCCAGAGGGCATGCTCAATTTTCCAGGCTGTTGAGCTTGTGTTAAGTCTCATAGGGAGCCAAACTGAGAGGAGATGGGCTATGAAATTCCCTACTGGGCTGGACTCATGATCCAGCGAGCAGGTATCCCGCCTCCTACAGTGCCAGCACTGTCTGCTCCAGAAATAGTGCAAAAACCCTACAGCAGGCAGCTCTGGGATACCCTGCCCACAGGCAGTTAGTGGCTGGGCTGTGCCCTGGGGCAGGAGGGCTTGGATCTCTTCTCTAGCATAATTGGGAACACTCTCATCACCTGACAAACATCAGCTCCTTTTGGGGATCCTCTGCCCTTCCCACCCCAAAGGGTATCCCTCTAGTCAATCCCCCTCCCCTCACAGTGCGTTTAAGGGCACCCCCAAATGCTGCGTCATGTTTCCAATCCTGTTACCACCCCATGGCTTCTCTCTGGCTTAGCTGCTTGTCTCCTCTATCGTGGGTCCCCCCCCAGCAGGGCAAGAACCCAGTGGCTTCTCCCCACACTACAGCAGCTCAGGGCAGGCTGCACCTCAGAAACAGCTGCATTGGTGCCACACCTTCCCAGCAGGTACCAAGCCATCTCCCTCCTCCTCCTCCTCCTCCTCCAGGCCTTTGGTATACCTGTGTCCTTGCCTCCTCTCTTGGAGACACAGATCCTGCAGGCTCAGGAACTCCCCCTTCCACTCCTTCAAGAGTGATAAGCAGGTCCACGTGCATCTTCCAGCAGGGGGTGGAGGCCCATTACCCAGAGTAGCACCATGGAACCCCACAGCCAATGCACCTTCAAAGCTGTGTCAATGGATCAGTGCTACGCACTTGGGGCCTTCTGCCCTCGCAGAGATGCAGCCTGCCCCGGGCTCCTGAAGCACTTTTCCAGACACAGTTTCAAAGGCCGGGGAGGGGCTGCCAGCTCCCTCTTAAAGGCACAGCACCAAGAGCATCCCATGCCACCTCATTAGCACTTCTTTGCATATAGACCTGTGTTCAGTCCCCTCCCCTAAACGGTCAGTAGCTCCAGGGCTGGTGGCCTTTAGCTTCCCTTGTTGACTAAGCTCTGGGTGGGCCTGGCTCTGGGTGTTGAGGTGGCTAACTGCACATACACACACACTGCACCATGCTCTGTAATCAGGGTGATCCCTGTGCCCTCCTCCCATCTGCCATCCAAATGGGAGCAGCCTCCTTCTCAGCAGCCTGTCCAATGAAGGCAGGAGAGCCTGTCCCAATTAGAAGGGGGGCTTCATTAAACAAGGAGCAGAGGCAGCTGCCAAGAGCTCTGTAGCTGGCCCCAGGCCCAGAGCAGCAGTGGTAGATTCTTTGAGAGGGGGATTGCCTAGATGCGATGGCTGAAACAGCTCAGAATTTGACACCCCCCCCCCATCGCTGATGTCCATGGGGCAGCCACAGTAAAGGGTTCAGTGCCTGGCAGCAGTGCGCATCTCCACAGCATGGCGTTTACTCGTGTCCTCACGGCCCTGCTTGTAGACACAGATCCTCCAGGCTCAGGAGAAGCACTTCCCCCCACCGCGACGCCACAATTCCAGTGGTATTGGAAGGTGTGTGCCAAGAGATGGGCCTCATGCTCTTCTCAGAAGCTGCCAGGAGCCAAGGGCATCCCAGCTCCCCGTGGAAGGGAGTCCTGGCTGAGGGCCTGCTGCTGTGAAAGCGCTGCTCCTGGCTGCTCTGAGAGTCACCCTGGGCTCTGCCAGCCACCATGGGCTCCAAGAAACCAGCTGGCATGGCAAGGCTTGGCCAGGTGCCCACGCACAGCAGGGGCTTCGTAGAGAGGGAAGAGGCCTCGCAGCATCTGGATGGCATCCCTGCAGAGCGCAGCACAAGCCACACAGCCTACAAGAGAAGGGGCACGGGCCTGCACAGGTGCTGCACCACGACTGACTCAGACCCCATGCAGAGTGGACGGAGGCCCCCAGCCCAGGCCACATCTTCCAGAGCAGCCCCAGCAGCCCTCTGTGCCAGTGGCATCCCAGTTTCAGTGTGGGAGCAGCCCAGCAGCCCTTCTAGGCCAGTGTCCTGCAGTGCTAGGACAGACTGGGGAGCCATCTCCGCTAGCAGCAGTGGCTGGCGACAGAAAGTCAGAAGGGGGATAGCAGTGGCTCTGAGCTGTGAGGATCCCAGGGCAAACCCCAGAGAGCTGAGTGCCCCCGCCCCATCAGGGCCACAGGAGATGGGGGGCTGCAGCAGGCAGCCCGTGCTGCTTTCCTAGTCACCAGATCAGATGCTTCATGACCCCCACCACAGCGGTGCCAGGAAAGGAATCCTGCATGTGGCCTCCAGGCCCAATGGCTCCCTTCTGCAGAGGGAGAGCACCAGGTGTGAATGACTCACCACGCTCCTCCTTCCCCTGCCCCCTCCCATGCCTAGCGTTCCTCCAACTGCCAAAGCCACGAAGGGAAAGGTATGCATCGTCATCAACCTGCCCCATCTCTCCCCTTAACCCCCCCCCATCCTGCCTCCTGCCAGGCATGTCAGTCGAGGCGCAGTCGCTCTGGGGCCCGGATACGTCACCGGGAGAGGAACTCGAGGAATCTGCCTGCAGGCAGCTTGCACGTCTCCCTGCTCCACAGGCACTCAGCAATGGGCCCGTGGAGTGAGAGCCACACACTCGGAACAGGGCGACTACTGGGCAGGTGGTGCTGGCATCAGACCCTCCCTTCATCAGCCTTTGGAGCTCCCTTGGGTTGGGTTAGGTCAGCCCTCACCCCCCCATTCTAGCCCTGGGACCCCACACAGCTCTGCCAGTGCCCCTCTGTTCACACCCCCAGAACCCCCCCCCCCAGCTATTCTAGCCCTGGGACCCCAGACAGCTCTGCCAGTGCCCCTCTGTTCACACCCCCAGAACCCCCCCCCCAGCTATTCTAGCCCTGGGACCCCACACAGCTCTACCAGTGCCCCTCTGTTCACACCCCCAGAGCCCTCCCCCCAGCTATTCTAGCTCTGGGACTCCTCACAGCTCTGCCAGTGCCCTTCCATTCACACCCACAGTCGTCCCCCACACAGCTCTGCCAGTGCCCCTCTGTTCATACCCGCCGGGCTCCAGTCTTCGTTCCCCACAACTGAGCTGGGAAAGGCCTCAGGGGCAGGCGGGACAGCCATGCAGAGCTCCCAGAGACACACAGCTAGCGCACTCACTGCACCATCTATTATCCAGAGAACGCCCTTTACAAAGCAGGGGCTCCTGTCTGGCTCAGCTGCTACCCATAGCCCTCATGAAGAGCCAGGGGTAAGCCTTGGCTGCAGGACCCTCACACAGAGAGCCGGGGGGCTAAGGCGTTCCATGCAGCTGGCTGAGATCGGGGAGGGAGAGGGGGCTGTGACTCATGCTCAGTGTAGTCAGAAAAGGGCCCTTCTCTGTCAGTCTGCATCCACCTGCTCACTTCACCAACCCCAGCAGCTTCCCTTCAACACCTTGTTTCCTTCTGTTCACCAGGTGGTTCCCCCTAGCAGTTCTTCTGTCTATGCTCCTGCGCAGGGGAACAGAGCAAACCCAGGACTGTGCCCGGTGGGCCACCACCAATGACTGGGGCCAGGCGGTCCCACATGGCAGCAGGGCTGCAGTCGCTGTCCTTCCCTCCATGCCTACAGTTAGCTCCTCCCCATTGCAATCCCTTGAGTCCCCCAGCCACCAGTGGACTAGCAGACAGAATCGAGCCATGCAGGTGCCTATGCCAGGGCAGCACCTGATATGCCCTGGGCACTGCAAATGTGGGGCTTGGCCTAAGGCCGTACACTCAGACCCTTGGTTACTGCAGTAGTGGGCGTGAGGTAAGGGGGGGATACTGGGCTGGCCACGCTCACTGAGTGGACTGGACTGGTTTCCATGCTGTGCCTGTGGGCCCAGGGCCTTGGGGAAGGGAGGTTTCAGACAGCATCTTGTAGGCCAGGGCTAAGGCTTCCTGGCTGGGAGTGGGCTCAGCTGAGCCACGTTCCACCCTCCAAGCAAGGCTGTGCAGGCTGCAGTTGCTCTGGGCTAAGCTGGGAACTATGCGGGAGCAGCTCGGGGCAGGGACACTAATTCTCTCACACAAGCAATGACAGGAAGGCGCTACACTGCCAGAGTGGGACACAGGGAGGAGGAGGGTGCACAGAATATGCCGGGTGGAAAGGGGCCCACAGCTCAGCTTACATTGGTGCCAGAAAGCTTTTGCAGTGGTAATTACTGCAGAGCGAGGAGCAAGGTGAGAAAATTAAAGGGAGCAGAGACACCACCTCCCTTTCTGTAGGGGCTGCTCACCTATTTGCACCCCTGCTTAGAATCCACAGGCCTCACCCTCCACCACCCCCAGCTCGTCTGGTTCCAACCTGCCCCAGTTTGCAGCGCAGCAGCAGGCAGGGACCCCTACCATATTCAGGCTGCTGATGGGATCGATCTCTCCCTCCTGCTGCAGAGAAGAGGGTAGGCAGCGGTGGCTCCACAGGACCAGTAAGGCTGGGGGTCCTGCCAACCCTGTTGTGAATTAGACACATTACCAGCTTTACCCACAGCTGCAAACAGGCTGTGCCTGTCAATTTCAGCTACTCCCCTTCTCTGTTAACAGTCTCCCCAGCCGGACAGGAGCCAAAGCTAAGTAGGAAAATCCAGCAGCAACCAAACAGGTACTAAAAAATAACTACCTACCAGTTACTTTCTGCCTGGCAGGTCTGCTGGCTTCCCACCTGTCTGTAACACAGTCATTAAAGTCTCAAGGATGGTCTGTGTATCTGCTCCACAGAACTGGTGGTAACGGGCCAGATTGTCAAATGTCTGCCCCCAATGTGCATGAGCAATTACCATAACTGCACATGCAGATCATGCCCTTGCACTTACAGCTGGTTAATTAGGCCCATTTGTACACACAGTTATCTTATTTGGGCACATTATTGCACACCTGGTTTTGGAAATCGGGCCTACAGCCCTAGTAATTGCATCTATAAATGGCCATTGAGACATAACTAGTTATAATTTCTGACACTGTGTGTGCAATGACATCAATCACATGTGTCCATCAGGCACATGCACACTGATAAGACAAATCAGGCGCAATTCCTGCACGTCTCTCCACCAGTGCTCTTGAAGGTCAGGGGACTGCTCCCTGCCCTGGGGACACTGGAGAGGACAGCACGGAAAAGGACAGAGGGAAAAGCTCCACTTTCCCCCACCTCTCCATAAGGGTAGAGGACTCCTGGTTGAAATGCCGGGAAGGATAATTCCAGGACAAACACGTCCCCACACTGCCCTTAGTGTGCTTGCAAATGCACAGAACAAAGCCTACGGGGTTAACTCCATGCAATTTCCCTAACACTGGCCTTTACAAACAGCACCAGAGGTCGTGTGCAGTCATGCCCAAGCTTTCCAGCACATTCTTCCTGCAGTAGCAGCAGCCAACCTTCCCACCCACTCACCCTTCAGAGAAAAGACCCTCCCCCTCCCACCAAGGATTGAGCAAAATCAGGCAAGAGGCCCACTTTTCTACAGGGAAGGTGGCTAGTGACCTACAGCGGAATGGTTCCCAGCGGGGAAGTGGAGCTTGCTTAGAGCTATAGTGGGGACAATAGCAGGACATGGGTTTGGTCTGGCCTCAGAAACAGGGTCCTTTGCTCCTTCCTCATATCCAGCCTGCAGCAAAACTTTGCCCTTATTTCAGACAGGCAGATAACAGTCAGCTCAGATCCCCTCACCCCCAAAGCATAGAGCTGACCACATTCCCACTACAGGTCACACAGGGCCCTGCCTCTCTCAGGAGACTAAACAACCCACCTAGAGAAGAGGAGCCATGAAGGAGAGTCCTTATGGCCTGTACCAGAGGGCTCCCTTGTGAGGAGGGGGGACTTTCTAAAGCGCACAGCACTGGCTGATCTCTGCCCTCACTGAACCCAGTCGAAGTTTTCCCTCTGCACCCAGAGCACAAGAGAGAGAGAGTGCCTGTCACACGTTTCTGCATCTCAGGCCTAGCTGTCCGTGGGGGAGAGGAGGGAGCCTCTTGGGGCTGGCTGGTGGGACTTGGAGGTGCAGACTGGCAGGATGCAAAGATGCTGGCCCTACAGCAACAAGCGGCAATAATGGCATCTGTGCAGTGAGAGGGAAGGGACAGCAGCAATGCTGGGCCCCGGCCTCCTGCTCGCCCCAGCCATGCCTGAGCTGAGCTGTGATCTTCACAGTGAGAACATCTGTCTCCAGGTGGGGGAGCGCAGTGGGTAGATTGGTCACCTTCCACCTCCACGGCCAGAGGGCTGTCCAGGCGAGGTGCCCTGTGTGTACAGCACCCAGAACAATGGCGGCCCAGGCCTAGGTGGGGGCAGTTGGGGCCAGGGCCAGGCTGGTGGAGATGAATCCTTGCCAGTGAATGTAACGGCATCCTTGGTCCTTGCCCTCCTACTGCTGGCTCAGAGGAGGGGAGGCAGGGCCACCTCAGGAGACACTGGCTTAGTGCGAGCTGAGCTGGTGAGTGGTATTAATACTTTGGGCTCTCACCTGCAGCCCAGAGTTCCCCTGTGCTCTTCATTTCCCTTTCCCTGGCCCTGGCCTGGGCACTAGCACTGCAAACACGCTTACTGTCCAGCCCCCAGGGCTCCTCTTTGCCTCACCACCATGGAGCTCTCCCCCAGACCCAGCCCCCAGCTGCCTGTAGTCCAGCCCCCCCCCCCCCGCTGCAACTTGGCACAGCCAGCAGCTGCACGCCAAGCCTGCGCCGGGCAGGAAGGCAGCTAGCCCCTTGCCAGGCAGCCGTCCCCCTCGGGGCTTGCATTGATTCCAGGAGACTCACCAAGGCTGGTATGAGGGAGGCCCAGAGCAGACAGTGACTCACGCCAGGCAGTGGAGATCATGTACGGACGCTGCGCCAGGGCAGCCCTCGGCTTGGGATCCCCACTGCTGGGCAAACGCAGACACAGCTGCCGAGCCCCAGGCGGGGAACGGCCTCGTTAACCCCCAGCAAGGCTCCAAGCCTTGCCAATGGCTGACACTGCGTATGGGAGGAACCAAGAGCAGCCACAGAAATAGCTCTGGGCTCCTCAGCACCTGAGAAACTATGGCCTGAATGGTACGGGCTGAATGGGAAACAAGCCCCTGGAAGCTCTGAGCCAGTGCCTAGCCCCATGCTGCAGCTCTGTTATGATACCCCGAGAGACCTTACTCAGCCCCCAGTGCCACGTGCTCTATTACCTTGAGATCCCTTCCCCCAGCTGGCCAGCTGCAGTGAGGGTAGACATCAGCTGTCACAGCTGTGGGGAGTGTGAGTACAGAGGGAGGTGCCTCCTTTCCCCTCCCATCACTAGGGTGCCCCTGATGGCAGTAATGCTGTGGGACAGAACAAAGCAGGGAGCCCCCATGGTGCTCTCCCTGCCTGCCCGCCCTTTAGGCTGTCCCCAACACACTGGGAGGCCGCACACCTGAGACAAAGGGGCCTGGAGCTGCCCTGCATGCCAGATTTGCAGGTGTGGGGGCAGTGGGACAGAGCCAGCGATCCAGGAACCCCAGCCCTAGCACAGGAGGCTCCTGGACTCCTTGAGCTCCTGGGTGGGGCAGCTCCAGCATTGCCTGGTAGAGGGCAGGGCATTTCCCAGCACTGCAGCTTCTCCAGAGCAAGGGATGGGCAGCCCCTGAACCTTATCTCATCTGCCTGTTCCAGAAGGATGGTGACAATAACGGGGAGGCTGTGGAGAAAAGGGGAAGTGTTTCAGTGCTCCGGCAGGGACATTAGAGACCCTGGGGCAGGTGGACAAATCCAACAGGGAGGCTATTCCCTGCTCTCTCTGATGCTCTGAAGCAGATGGTATTGGCTCCAGCAGGAGACCGGGCTGATGGGCCAGTGACCTGCTCTGACACAGCATCTCACATCTTCCTGGCTGGGGCTTAGATGCAACTTGGCCGCAGAGTCTATTAGAGGGGAAACAAAGTGACCTCGTCTAAGGTCAGTAAGCAGAGGAAGTGGGGTGAGCTGCAGGGCCAGGACAGAGATGGCCAGAGAAAGGAGCTGCGGAATCTCTGCTTTGCCTCAGGGGCTCGTTGGGACATGCTCCAGGAATGTCTCCAGAGCACTTCCCAGCCCCTGGAGCTCCCCCAGCAGGGCTACCTCACCCGCTTGCTCTGCTGAGAGCAGGCCCGGCAGGGGAGCCACTCTCCCAGAATGAAGGATTCACTCCAGCTGGAGCCAGCTTAGAATGGGGGGAGCCACTCCAGAAAAGAGCATGGCTTCACAAACTGGCTGCTCCCCAAGGCAGCCTGCAGTACATTCGGGGAGAGCAAGAGAACGCAGTCATGTGTCCAGGGCCTGGCAGTGAGGGCACAGGCTGTAGGCCCAAGGGCTCGGAGCTCCGCCCAGTGGGAAGGGGAGAATCTCCTAGACATCCCTAAAGGTCTCTCCTTGCACTTGGCTGTGGGACAAAGCAAAGGGCCTGCAACCAGCCTCAGGGTCATAGCTCTTCCCTGCCCCACTGTTAAAGCTCCCACGCTAAGAACTGCCAGCTGAGCCAAGTGCTCTGCATGCAGAACTCTCTCCTACCCCTGAAGCATGGTGGGGAGACCGCATGGCTGCTGTGTGTCACTCCCCAGCAGCGTGCCTGAGCCCAGCTGGAGCACAGGTAATCTCCTCTCCGGCCATGAGTGCATCTAAGCCAAGGAAAGAGATATCCCACAACACAATAGAGGCTACTGCCAGGAAGCAGCCACAGAGGGTGCATTCTAGCACATGGCACGCCGCTCATTGGAAGTGACACACCTGGCACTGTCAGCAGCCTGTTGCCAAGCATCTGGGGGTCTGAACTGGCATTTTCCCACTCACCTTCTCCCAAGAAGCCTGTCTGGTCTATTACAGCTACTAACCAAGTCAATGCAACATGCTAGGAGCCGCTCTCTCCCTCTGAGAATCAAGGCTGGTGCTCTGCTGATGCTTTTCTGTGTCTGGGGCCCGTGCGGGGTAAGAGGGCTCAGTGCACCATTCCGGGCCGGGGGAGTTTTAAGCCCACTCGGCCATTTCCTGGCAGGCCCAGCCCCCCAGGGGCCCTTGGACAAGCCCTCACCAGCCCACACTTCCCAGGGGCCCAGAAGCTGTGGCAAAGCAGCTTTTTGTCTCATAAACTCTTGAGTCTGGAGTTCCGGAGGCAGCCAAACTGACATCCCAGACAGGCAAAACATTGACCTGTGGCTCCAGACCAGCTTCTCCCTGGCCACCTAAAGAACCTCCTGCAGGCCTCACTGCCCAGGCTCCCCCCCCCAGAAGATGTTTACCGTGCTCAGCGCTGAGAGCCATCAAACAAGGCGGAGGAGCCCAGCCCAACCTCAGTCAGACAAGCCAGCTCAAGTTCAACGTGGGCCTGGTTTGGCCGAAGATGCAGGGCCCCAGCCCTGCTGTCTGGGGAGGAAAGAGTAGCCGGAGGGACAGTACGGATGGCAATAGTTAGAGGGCTGCTTCTGTGCATCGGAGGGTACTTCAGGCCTGGATCCATCACTGCCTGTCATTATGGAAATGGGAGCCATGACCTGGACTCGTGGGCCTGGTTCCACGGCTGTGCAGCCGCGGGAGTCGTTCCCAGCTGTGCAGAGTGAAGGCTGGATGCTGCCACGCTGATCTGGCCATGTTTTACACCCACTCTGCCTAAACCGGGTGCCAGGCGGGGCAACCCTCTGGGCTGCACTAACAGTGAGGGTGGGTAGCTACAGGTCAGATGGAGAAGCAAAGCGAAAACCAAGCTCTTTGGGAGCCGACATTTCCCAGGGCACATGAACTGCTGTTTGAGGTCAGCAAACCTGGGGCTGCCAGGAGCACCGTCCCATTTCAGCATTAGCTACTAGGTTCCCGCTGCAAGCGCTTACACTGTGGCGGGCACTAGAAAGGAACAATAATAAGAGAAATGCTGCTGCAGGAGTCGTCCGAGCCCTACCCGCTGCCAGGAATCAGCATGCAGGGCACCAACTCAGGCGACAGCACCGTATGGGTGCTGCAAGCTGCGGCCAGCGTGCCCCTGGGAAATTCTGACCCTTTGCCAGCTGGGTGGGCAGACACAATCCATCACTGACTGCAGCTGCTGAATCATGGGAGACAGAGAGGGGGCATGCAAATGAGGGTTCCCCTCCCCCCAAGCAGAGCACACATCCTCCCCCTGCCAGGTGACAGATCTTGAGTGAGTCAGTATCGAGGACCTGGCAAGTGCTTGAGGCTGGGGTCCCAGCTCAGAAAAGCTGGGCTGCTCTCTGCCGTTGTTCAGATCTCTCAGAAGCTCTGCCAGCCAGCAAGGGGGAGAGGAGCCAGTGCTTGGCAAAGGCCTGGCAGAGCAAGAATAGAAACAGGGATTGTTTGGGCAGGCGCTTCCCAAAACTTCATTCCAAAGGATCCAACAGTGACAACCCCACTAACCGCCCCTGCAAGGCAGGGTTTGTGTCTGGCTCTGGGCATCTCCCATTTAGCAGGCTCCAGCAGCCAGTACCCTCTCCTGCCCCAGCTGTGAACCTCACCCCAGTCCTGTGGCCAGAGCTTGCCAGCCCCTCAGAGCATGCGGGGGGAGGGAATGGAGGGTGGACTCACGTACGTGTGCTGGGTGCTGCCAGGCCTCCCTCTCCCTTGTCGGGAGCCTCCCTTCTCCCTCCCTTGAGCCTGGAAATGCTCCTTCCTCCGTCCTGGTCTTACTGCAGCCAGCACAGCACGGGGAGCTGGGGGCTGTTCTCAGGCAGATATTTGGGTCTCCTAGGTAACGAGCCATCTTCACTGGAAACATCCAGGCCTGGCACCGCTCTGTTTCTGCCAAGCAGGCTGCGCCCTTCCACTGCAACAGCGGGGTCTGGAGACTGGCCCCTCCTCAGCCCGGATTCAGAGCACAGCTGGGTTGGAGCGCGCACGTGGGGCAGTGCTCTTCTGTGCACATGCACGTGACTTTGGTTCTTGTGCTTGTTTGTGGACGTGCGCATGGGTCCGTGAGCAACGCCCCCTCCCCCATGGGGGGGTTAGTACGTAGGGCAGTGCACATGCACTGAACAGTGTGTGAGTGTGCACATGTGTGACTGCGGACGAGGCAGGTTGGTGTGGAGGGGCCTGTTTGCTGCTCAGGGCCAATTCCATGCAGGAGAGCTCCCCAGGAGAGCTCTGCCTTTCTACCCTCTGCTAAGCGCAAGCATAGCACAGACCCTGCTCTGGTAACCTAATGGGCCAGATTCAGGGCAGGGGAGCGAGGTACAGGCCTCTCAGGAGCCAGCTGGAGAGGCCAGGGCTTTCACTCAAGGAGCCAGGCCAAGCAAAGGTCACTGGTGCTGCTGTAACCAGTTTGGGTTCATACTCTGGGCTCCCTGCCAGGAACTGCCCAACACACCAGCCCCTGAGGAGAGGAGAGGCTCCCTGGGCAACCAGCTCCCTCGCTCCCCAGGCCTGAGAGGAGGGACCAGCTTGCAGTGCAGCACAGCGTGAGAATGCAGGCAGCGAGGGAAGGCGGGTTTGGGGGGTCCTGCAGCAGGAAGCGAGGAAAGGCAGCCCAAGAGCCAGGGACATGGGTAGTGCCAGTGCCGGCTGTAACTCCCCTGGGGACAGCGGGCCAGGCTGCAGTCGTGCCAGGCCTCCCCTCAGTCCGTCTTCCAACTAGACGGGGAGGGACCACCCACGCAGTTGAGCAGCGTGAGGCTCATCCCAGAGGAATCTGCCATATCAACAAAGTGTTCAGGAAAACTCTCCTCCCCCGGCCCGCGCCCCTGCCCCTGCGCCACCTCGGCAGGACGAGCACCCCGGTGCACACGCTGTTTTGTTTTCAGCAGCTGTTCCTGTGGAAAGTGTCTGACTCAACAAAGCAGCTGAAAGGCTGGTGGCAGGAGAAGGGAGAGCAGAGTGGGGGGATAACCGCAGGGCTTGGCTACCCCTCTGATACGCACAGTGCAACAAGCACAGCCTTTGTCTGCTTTCCACCAGGCTAAGGACCCCAAAGCACAGCACTCCCTGAGTGGGGCTGGGGGCAGCAGTGCTGTGAAAGACAGCACTGCAGCCGCCGTAGCCTCAGAAGAGATCCAGCAGCACGGCAGGCTCCACTCCATGCTGCGCCACGCCAATATGGGAAGCAGCAGTCATCTCCATGCCTCTTTCAATCCTTTGTCACTCAGCTGAGGGTGCCTACAAGGGGGCCCACTGGTGCCAGCGCTGGGATATGGACACCTGCCCAATGCCCATTCTGGACTGATCCACCCACTCCTTTCACACGAGCTGCCAGACAGCCTCACTGATGGGCCACTGCAGATGGGGAACAGAAACACGAGGGGATTCCTCTGAGCCATTCAGCTCCTTCAACAAGGTAGCCAGGCAAAGTGGCCATGTGGAGGTCATGCAGCACCTCCCGCCACTACCCTAAGACAGATTAGAAAAGTGTCCCCCACCCTAGGGAGCGGCGGGGGGTTGCTGTGCACTGAGAGGGATCCATGCCCCAGGACTGGAAGGGCCAGCGTTTCACTGGGGTGTTCAGGCCTTCGGCAGCAATGCAAACACCCCATCTGCAAGAGCAGGGAGTAAGGGTACGTTGACAGAGGTTGTTTGAACAGCTGCCCAGGCTATCGAGCATCCACTGAAAATCCTGCCTCACAAGCCCTTGGGCAGAAGAGCGACTGATTCCCTTTGCTTAGCAGCACGTACCTAGGTACCTAACTAGCCTCTGTTGCTGCTGGATCTGCGCACTCAGGCCCTGTCCAGAGACGCACAGGTTAGAAACTGCACAGCTCCGCCTCTAATTACTGATGTGCTGCAAGAGGGATACGTTCTGTACCAGACGGGGCGGCTCACCAGGTGGGTCAGACCCACGGCAGCTCTGCAGGGAAGGTGCAGCGGGCTCGGCTGGCCCAGATAAATATGACTAACAGTACTTATCAGACCATAAAAGGGAAACTCTTGCCTCTAAAAGGCAGCTTAATTAGCAGCCTTGAGGGCACTTTGGCACTGCTTGAATTAAAGCTGAACAGACAAACCCTGTCTCTCGAGGCAAGCATGCTCCGTGGACCTGTTTTATAGGCAGCATAGGGTGCCAAGTCATTGGCTCCTGTCCCAGGGCACAGGCATGTTGAGTGCAGGATGAACGGCTCTGTGCTAGTCCTTGTACCTCACTTGCTGCCATGCAGGGAAATGAGGTGCAGGAAACCAAGAGATTGGGAACTGACTGTGAGTGGGGTGAGCAAGGAGGGACAGGTGTCTTGGCCAGTATGGCCATTAAGTCAGCTGAGCTGCTGTGGTGGGTTGTTTGGGATCTTATGGGGCAGCAAGGGGGTTACGTTTTTGGGCAAATGTTAGTGCTTATAAAAATGAGGAAGTGACAGAGCTAGCTGGAGTCAGGCACAGCACACAGCTCTGCTGGCGCCCCTTGCTCCTGGCCTATTGCACCACCAATATTCTAGGTCCCCCATACCTCGGTCGATGCCCCTCGGTCCTGCTGCTGTTCCACTCCCAGAGCTCCCCTTGTCCAGAGACCTGCAATGCTCTGCAATTGAGCCGGGCTTTACGGATGCAAACAAACAGCCCCAAGAGTTAGGCTGAGCCCCCGCACCCCAAACTCATTGCGCAGAAGGCCAAATGCAGACTGGAAATAAGATTTCTGGCCTTTGTGGGTGCAGCCTTTTACATATGGGACATGGCTTGTAAGCACCCATCTCAGCTGGCGGCAGCTGTGATCAGGATTAACCCACTAGCCCCTCAGCAACAGCTGTGTATCTGGTGTGTCATCTTGTTCCAAGACTAGACCTGTGTGGCTCTCACGCAAGAGCTCTCCCAACAAGGACAGCACAGAGGGGTTGCAAGGAAACAGGCAGGAGGAGCATAAGGGAGAAGAGTTCTCTGCGGTCCCTGCAGCCAGGAAAACATGAATGAATCCAGCTGCAACTGCTCATTCATTCAGACTTGTGTAGGCTGCAGCTTCGTATCTGCAGAGCGTGACTCAACACGCGTCCTGGCTGAGGCAGGGGCCGGTGTCCAATTCAGCAGCTGGGCCAGGGAGCCGGCTCTGACAATGCCGTCCCAAGAGCTGCATTCCTTCTAGACCTGTGTAGCCTGATAGCCACTCCCGCTGTACAACCCAGCCCACTGGTAGCAAACCTCAGGACACAGCCACCTAGCGCACCCCTGCAGGACCCTGAGCCATGAGCATGGGGGTGTGAGTGAGACACGCTGCCCCTTCCCAGGCCACAGCTCAGATGTAGGCAGGAATAAGGGCAGCTGTTTAAGCCAATAGCTAGAAGAAGGCCTGCTACCTCCTGGCTAGCCCAGGCAGGGCCCCTCAGAGAAGTGATGACAACCACCACCTTACCTTCCACTAGTGCAGGGGTAGGCAAGCTATGGCATGCATGCCAAAGGCGGCACGCGAGCTGATTTTCAGTGGCACTCACACTGCCCGGGTCCTGGCCACCGGTCCGGGGGGGCTCTGCATTTTAAATTTAATTTTAAATGAAGCTTCTTAAACATTTTTAAAACCTTATTTACTTTACATAGAACAATAGTTTAGTTATGTATTATAGACTGATAGAAAGAGACCTTCTAAAAATGTTAAAATGTATCACTGGCACGTGAAACCTTAAATTAGAGTGAATAAATGAACACTCGGCACACCACTTCTAAAAGATTGCCGACCCCTGCACTAGTGTCTTATGTCTCAAAGTAACCCAGAGCCGTTCCAGGTTGCTCCCATCACCACACACACATACACGAGGGAGATAGAGCCTGGATCAGTGCCCCAGGAATCCATTTCTGTCACAGGCTCAGGTGGGTCTTAGGCCTGAGGACAGTGGGTTATGGCCCCCTCTGGAGCCTGGGAGTACAGAGGGGTGATGCCAGCTTGCCCTTCCTCTGGGGTTGACTGCACTCATCCCAAAATGATGGCCGCAGGGGGAGAGGCGGGGTAAGGAAAGCCCTCGAGAGTCAATAACGGACTTTGCAGTGAGGCCGGGGTTGGTGCATCGGGTCCCATCCCATCTCATCCCCAGAGACGCAGTGCAGCCCAGAGGAGCGAGGTGGCTCGTGCTGCTGTCACCTGGTACAGCAGTTCAGAGTTACACAGGAGTGTCAGGGTCCGGCCTCAGCACTGCATGGGGAGGCTGGGTTGCCGATGGAGGTACCGTGCAGGATGGGATGGCCCTCAGGCACTCAAGCCCTTCCCTTTGTGTGCGCAACAGGATGTGACCAGACACCCCTTCAGATGACTCACTGTGTGCGCATCGCTGCAGTTCCACCTTGCCCCAGGCTTTCGGTGGCATCCACAGGCAACAGCTCTAGCAAACCAAAAGAAAGTTTGCCCCCAGCCGAGCTGGAAGCTGAGCTCAGCCCAGCCGCATGGTGGTGTAGGCAGGTCTTACACCCACCAGTTGCAGGAAGAGGGCTCTGACATTCAAAGCACGCAAATATAGTTGATTGAGAAAGCAGGCAGCCCATGGGAGCTGGGGAGGAGGAGCTCTTCCCCTTGGTACTGAGGGTCTGGCCCAGGAGATTGATGGCCTCAGTGCTTGGCAGTGGAGCTGTGAGGATCTCTTTGAACATGTGTGCATGGGGGAGGAGAGGACTCCGCATCTGGGTTAACTCCAGTGCCAGATCTGGATTTCCCTGCCTTTGAAAGCTGTAAGCGGCAGGTCAGCTCCTTGCTTGGTTTACGTGGCCTAAGCCAAGTCTAAGGAGCAACATCTGCCTCCCACTACCTCCAGGATGCAGCACAGGGCCCTGGCCCAGCTGGTTATCCTCTGAGTGAGATTGCAGGAATTGCACGCCCCTGCCTTGAAGGCTGCTCTGGCTAGGTTTAAGATTCCTGCCTGCCCACGCAGCCCTGCAGCGCCTCACGCTGCTCACAGGCCCAAGGAATCACCACAGCTCCAGATCATCGGGGCTTGGGCATGACTTAGGGGGTTGGAGAAACTCCTATTAGGGCAGTTCTGAGGCAGGGCCCATGGGTGTCACATTGGGCCCTTTGCCAATACCCTAGCTGTTGGGTAAAAACCAAAGTGGCCTTTAGAAGCAGCTGGCACCTGTGGAAAAGCAAAGGGGCTCCTCCCTAGGCAGCTCTCACTGTGCCCCACTGAACAGGCTGGAAGGAGCTGTTCCCCATTCTGCTTCCCAATTCACTCTCCACTCTGCTCTGGAGCCAGGAGTTGCCATGGACCACGGGGTGGTGAGCGTTGGTGTGCTTTGAATAGACCTGCAACAAGCAGAGCTCTCCCTAAACCCTGCTGTTATGGGCCCTGCTGGCAGGCATGGGGGGAGGGGAAGATGCTCCAGGACTCCTGCTCCAGCCCCTGGATCTTGGGGGAAGAGTAACACCGCAATGGTGAACGCAAGAGGGAAATTAAAGGAAGTGAGGGAGCGGTGGAGAGGTGCTAATGAATGGATGGAATTGAACGAAGGGGGAAGCTGCCCTCCTAGGTTTAAACTGGAGCTCAGCAGCCGTTCGTTCTGCACCGAGAAGGAAAGGAGAGCCAAGTGCTGAGCCTGGGAATCTGGAGCCGTGCCCCGTGTGCTGCTAGTGGCTGTACTTTACTAGCTGCTTGGCTTCCTGGGGCAGTACTGAGTTCGACTGAGATTTATGATGATCCTATTCAGGAGCTGGGTATTTTTCCCCAGGACCATGGCACTGGGCAGCTTTCCAGATGCCAGAACACAGGGCTGGTGCATTCCCATGTCGGAAGGGAAGGCTAGTTACTACGAATCGTATTTAGAGCTTGCAGGAGCCAGTGCAGCCTCTGCTGCTCCTGCACTAACTCCATACTTGCCAAGATACAGAGGTGGTGGCACCGGGTGCTCAGTGCCAGCCTCCTCTGGCAGCAGAATGCCAGGGGCTGGGAAGGGGAGCAGTCCCATGACCTCATTTCTATAGCACCTGCCCTTTGGAGACGTTTACAGCGTTTCATGAGGGATTGAAATAAAGTTCCCCGTAATTTATAAACAAACCCTTCCAACCTTTCTGGTGCAGAGCTTGGAGCCCAGCAACCAGAGCAGCCCTGTACTCCCACACAAACAGGAAGAGAGGGGGAAGGGGTAAATGGAGGCAGGCCTGCTCCCCTACAGAAATTCTCTGGCTAGGTGCCCCAAGGTGGGAAGGGTCATGCCCTCGCTAGTATCCAGCGGGCAACATCGCGGATTTCTTCACACATGCCGCTGGCAGGCCCAGTGTTAGAGGGGAGAGCTACCTTCTTTTGTTTGGCCTCCAAGGGAATTCTGGGTAACCCAGACTGTGAGACCAGAGGCACTGGTGCCGCCTGCTAGTCTACAAACCCCCATCCAGTAACAGCTTTCCAGAGGAGTTGACAGATCCATGTGACACAGGAAAAATTCACACAATTCACACTCTTCAACGTCCACAGACACCACCTCCACTATTAGCCCCCACTCTCCAATTGCCTCAGTCCTGACCTCTGGGGACTGGGAAGGGCATTCATTCGCCACAACCCATCCAAGTCTTCTGCACAGTCTGCCAAGATGATGGCCAGTTACTACCAGCAGTGTTGGCTTTGTGACGAGGAAGCCTCCGAACCACGAACTTATCTCACAGGCTAGCAAAACGGCCATGAGATGGTTCTGGCTTTGGACCACTATCATCTTAGGCTGGATTAGAAGTGGCCTACTAGGGTAAAAGGTTCCATATCTCATTCCAAGATCAGCCACTCCCCCCTTTTATTACTGACTTACAGATCTCTGTTGAACAGTTCAGTGTTATCACATTGTAACTGCTCAATGGTGTACCTGCTTCTCCTGCAAACATATTTCAGGATTCACATTGTGGATCCAGTAATTCAATAAAATCACCTCAGGACCCACTGCAGTTTATGGTGAAAGCCCCATTTTTAACAAAGGTGACGAAGTGGGACTGTTCTTAATGTTTCCTCTGAATAATGTGGGGGTGCCTCAGTTTCTCCTATGCAGTTCTTAAGTATCTAGGGGGTGGGATAAGGGTGTATGATCATTGCAGAGCCCTACAGGGCAGGTGTGTGCAGGGGTCTGGACACAGAGAATGGCCGACACCCTGTTTCCTGGCAACTGATGGCCTGGGCCCTTCCTCCCCTGCAAGGTGAGAGCTAAAGGGTTGGAGAACAAAGGAATCAGGTGACCTCCTGGCCCAGGAAAGGGACAAAGCCCAGAGGAGGAAGGGCTGGAGAGAGTTTCAGTTTTGGGGCTGGCTGGGACATGGAGTGAAGTGCAGATGTGGTTGTCTGGCTCACTGCTCCCCAAAATGGACCCAGCTGAGGGGTCCCATTCTCTGCACCTGCAAGCTCTGTTTTAGACTATGTTCCTGTCATCTAATAAACCTCTGTTTTACTGGCTGGCTGAGAGTCACGTCCGTCTGCAAAGTTGGGGTGCAGGACCGTCTGGCTTCCCCAGGAGCCCTGCCTGAGCGGACTCGCTGTGGGAAGCGCACGGAGGGGCAGAGGATGCTGAATGCTCCGAGGTCAGACCCAGGAAGGTGGAAGCTGTGTGTCCTGAAGACAGGCTGCTCACAGAAAGGAGACTTCCCCAGAGTCCGGACTGGCTATGCAGGGAGCATTTCCACAGCATCGCCTGGGGACTCCGTGACACCTAGTTTGACCCCAAAAGCTTAGAACGTGTTCTTCAGCACTAGACACCTGTTGGTACAGAGAACTAAGTGGCCCCAGGTACCTATGTCATTACAAGTCATAATTTATGTAAGTTAACCAGCAA
Source organism: Chelonia mydas (assembly GCF_015237465.2). Classification (NCBI taxonomy): domain Eukaryota; kingdom Metazoa; phylum Chordata; order Testudines; family Cheloniidae; genus Chelonia; species Chelonia mydas. The sequence continues at coordinate 23,572,429 of NC_057853.1, forward strand.
GGATGGTGACAGGCACTTTAGAAAGCAGCTTAATGGTGAGCATGAGGAGCATGCACTCACATGGATCTGAACAGGATAGCCATTGCACCACATTGTAACAATAGGACACTTGACCTGAGATAGGCAGGGACACAGCTAATGTTAGCATACACGCCTAGAATGCAACGTATCCTATAGGAAGCTTCAGGGAAGAGGGTATTTTTAAAAAGTCCCATAGAGAGGATGACTAGCAAACTGGTCAGAGATCAAACCCAGGAGAAGGATGCTCTGATAATAGAACAATGAGGTCTCTGCCAGAGATTTGCTGCAGCCATTTCATAGATAGGGCAGAGCAGGCACATAGATGGTGCATGCTTCTTTGCAGCAAGGCTGCTTTTCCAGCCAAAAATAGAGTTCTGCATTTTCACACCACTAACTTGCCTATTAACACATGGTATTGGGAAATAGGAGGATCCCCACCCATGAATCCAGCTGTTTTTTGTTACAGCAGTAGTCATTTCACACATCAGCAGCTTATATAACCCCTCATCGGAGCCTAAGATAAAGTTTTTATGGTCATTAGGCAATCAAAGCAGCTGAAGTACTGGGCTAAGGTGGCAGATAGAGAAGCAACCCCTCAGGTTTCCCAGGAAAGTCTGGGTCTCTTGCTCCCACCCAATGAGACAAGAATATACAGCAGCAAGCACAGCCGCCCATAGTACTGTAGCGAAGGGACCCAGGTGGTGTTTAAGGAGATTTATGAAGTTGGCATGACAAGGCATGTCCCAAGTGTTCTGCCTTTGGAGGTTGGTTCTTCTGTTCATCCTTCAGCTTTTTGGAGGGGTGCCCATGCAAGAAGAAAGGACAAAACAAACACCACCTTGCCCCACCAGGATGAATGTCTGTCACCATGGGAACCCCTCCCATGCACAGCCCCATCCAAGATGGCCTCATACTGCCACAAAACAGACAGACCACATCATCCTGCTCAGCTGTTTTGCCAGCAGCATATTTGATTGCCTGGCTGGGGTGTGAGGCTTTGGAAAGTTGTTTTTCTGCCCTTAGGAAGTGGCTGGCAAATGCAGCACCACGGCATCCACTTGGGCTGACACAATTTTTTGTCCCTGCTTACTTCCCCTCATTGGAGGAACTTGAGTGAGTCCTTCATTCTAACAGCCATAAGCCGGCTGGAACAGTATGGGGTGCTAGACCACATCCAAGGACCATACAGTCAGACCAGCCCAACACTTTGGCTGGAAGGTAATGCTGAACAGCGATTACATGGCTTGCAACACAAATTCACACCCAGACAGGATTTCTGTGCTGGTGCATGAACTTGGGTCTCTTTCAATGTCCTAACTAACAGAGACGACGAACAGCTTCTCCTGCATGTCTGAACCTCTTGATGCAGGATCCAAGATCTCCATCATTCCCCAAAGCAGCAGACAAAATCCTGCCTTCAGAAAACAAGGGCCACTGACTAACTCACATGAGACTTCTCCCGACCTGAGCTAGAGTTGCTTTGCTGAGGCCGTGTCACTGAAAGTCAGGCAGTGTAAATGCTGTTTGTTGGCACTTTTGCCAATCAAATACTTCCATGCCCTCTGAGCGGGGTTCCTGTTGTCAACAGGAGAGCGCTCCTGCCGACAACGAGCTGTTTACACTGCCACTTGCTGCGGCAAAACTTTCAGCTTTCAGGGGGAAGGGGAGCGGGGGGGGGGGTTAAGCATCTGTGAAGGACAAAAATTGTCGTCGTTCAATTGGCAGTGTAGACAAAGCCTAACTCATCAGCAAATTCTGCTCCTTCGGACCCCTGGAAACCCAGGTGCCAGCTTCAGACATGAGGTCTCTAGTAGAGAAATCCATGGCTCACGCTCTTGGCCCTTTAAGCAGCTGCATGCACCAGACTGCACTGGGAGATGTTTATATTACAATGTCACAACAGCCCTGCCAAGTTCCGCACATCTGGAGTCTAAGTACACAAAGCCAGGAAGAGCAGGCCTGGGAGTCACAGCATCCCAAGAAGCGTCTTCTGCTCTGCAGTCCCCAGGGCCCCAGGGTTAGGTGTATTAGTACTAGTGCCACGTGGATCCCACAGAGTTGGGTTATGCATCAAAAGAGGCAGATACTTAGGCAGAGCTTAGCAGATGCTTTGGTCTTAGTCTCTCGAGAACCAGCACGCTGGAGATTGCTGACCCTTCTTGGAGTTGTCTAGGCTGCACATCTCTGGGGAGAAGCTGCTTCTGTGGACCCTGTGTCACTTCTACTCCCAGTTGAAGGCAGAGGCACCGGCACCCCTGCAAACACTAACTGACCCAGCTTCCGTGCACCTAAAGAAGGCTGGGTTTTATTTCCTATAACCCTGCTCCCTTCCCACTTTAACTGCTGCAGGAGCTTCCCCTTTGCCAGAATTCATTCAACAATCCAATACCTCACTTATCTATGCATCAATAGCATCCCAAATCAATGTTTTGTGAGTGGACCATGTCTTCTGACCCCCCTTCTGACCTTTGACCTCTGCTGAAAAACAATCTTGATTGTGGCTGCCTGGCAAGGAACCAGACAAAAATCCTTCAGGGATTTGAAGCAAAATCTTCCATAATAAGCAACATCATGCTCACACTGCAACTAGAGCTGCTTATTGTCCTATTACATCCTTGACAGAGGAAAAGGATGCTGCTTCTTGTAGCAGTTGAGCTACCAGGCTGCAACTGCTGAGGTTAAGGAGTGAAGTGTGTTAAACCACTAGCCTAGCCAAGCCAAGCGGAACAGTAGCCACTCTTCCCGTTGGGCAGCACCCCACCCTGCACTGTCTGAACAGATTTCAGAGTAACAGCCGTGTTAGTCTGTATTCGTAAAAAGAAAAGGAGTACTTGTGGCACCTTAGAGACTAACCAGTTTATTTGAGCATGAGCTTTCGTGAGCTACAGCTCACTTCATCGGATGCATAGCAGATTGCTATGCATAGCATTGCTATGCATCCGATGAAGTGAGCTGTAGCTCACGAAAGCTCATGCTCAAATAAACTGGTTAGTCTCTAAGGTGCCATTTGTCTGAACAGAGTCTTTGGGGGCACTGCTAGCTGCCCAGGTGAAGACTCTCACTTTGAAATCTTCCCTGTAATGCCTGTCCTGCTCAGGCCAGGATCTATTGTAATGGCTCATCCCCTGTTCTGGACTACCATCTCCAACCTAGAACCTCTTACTCCCTGTAGTGCCTCAGGCAGTGAGTGGCTGGCTGTGTCACTCTACCTGCAGGATGGGAAGAAAGCCTTCCCATTAGTGCAGCTCACACAGCATGTCTGTTTGCTCCTGGACCACCCAAAGGAATCCAGTACTAATCCAGCCAAGCTTTGTGGCACACCTGAGACTGGGATTGCAGCTGTCACTTTTGACATGAAGGAAGTGAACAACGTCGCTTGAGAACATAAGGCTGCCACCTAAGAGAACCTCCCCTTCCAAGGGCCAGCCTTCTACACCAGCATGAGAGCAGGAATTACCAAACAGCGCCTTGGCCCTGGCCAGCATGCTGAGCCCCTGGGAAGGTGTCAATCCCACAGTCCCCCCTCTGGCTAAACTACAAATAGCTTTGATAGACCTCAAAGCAGAAGGTCCCCATCCAGGCATCCTCAGCTGAGAGAAAGATCTTAATGCTAGGCCTAGGGGGACAGCGGGGAGATAAGCTTAAGCAGAGAGGAAGAGAAATGAGGAACCTCTGTAGAGAGCAGCTGAAGAGAGAAGAGCAGAATTCTTAAGTCCCAGTATTACTCCCTTCCCCAGCCAATAGTAAGTATTGAGGAAAGGCAGAGACTGAAACCAAATCTTGCCCTTGAGCTGCACGTTGCCCCATCCCAAATCAACTACACAAGGACAGTGGGTGGGGCTGGGACATAGCTGGCGGTCAGGCTCGAGAAGACCGTTCTCCACCTCTCTCTCTCCTCCAAACTACCAGACACTCTACATCAGCATCTCTTTTTTCCCCCAAGAAGGATCATTTCTGCTCCAAGCAAGTCTAGGATACTGCAACTATCCCTTACGGACCAGAGCTCAGAAGCTGGGGACACTCCCAAGACTAGCTCCAGCACTGATTTCTTGCCAGTTTTTGTAGTGTGTGGGAGAAGTGAGATTTAGTGACTCTGCATCAGGAGTTAGCAGAGCCTGCAGGTTCCTAGGAGTTAATGGGTCATATAGCACATTGCTAGGGGGGCATATCTTTGAGGACTTCACAGCTCAGATCATCATCCAAGTGCTCATTCACTGTGGTGCAGCCAAATGCAAGCCGCAGTAACACATCTACTAAAGAAAGCCCTAATGCGAGGAGCTAGTTCATTCACTCCAACAGAACAAGTGGAAGCAGGCCAGACCTACAGCTCCATCTAGGTACTTAGATGGCTTCATCACCAGAGTGCCTCAGTCAATGCATTTGTAACTTCAACAACCCTGAGTGGTAGCAATGTATAATCCCCATTGCACAGATGGGAATGGAATCACAAGGTGCTTTAAGTAATTTGGCTAAGGTCACACAGGAAGTCTGGCTGAGCCAGGAAGTGAATCTAGTCTCCCATCCACTAGCCCATCTTCCTCCCCACCCAGCTCACAGGACAGCAGCATGTGTCTGCAAAGGGGTTGACACTTCGCAGGTGCATTTTTGACCTCAGCCATATTAAGAGAGTAGCTTCAATAAAGGTTAATCGACCAATAAGCCAGGTACTTTTGAGTGATAGCGACATGGGCTTCCCAGCCATACTGTTTCATGAGATCTCTCTCCCACTTGATTAGCTTTCCTCTTCGCTCCATTACTGGCCATGGCCAGGCCCTCATCCAATCAAAAGCTGCTGGCTGTACGCCATAGCACCTTAGACTAGCCACACAAGGCTCCAGAAGCCTGGGGGACAGAGGGAGGGAGAGCACACAAGGAGAAGCTGTTCCTTAAGCCTGTCCACATTGCCATTAAGGCTGCTAATTCAGTTACAGTACTGTCCATGCTGGGAACAGGAGTTGTTCAACAAGCATAAGCTTGACAGAACTGCTCTAAAGATCCTTCCTAGCGGAGTCTGAACATGTTTGAGCTTGCAAAGCATAGATGAACTGTGCTCCCATTTTAATCCCTGTTCCTATCTGAACAGATTGGAACTGTGCTAAACACTTGCCCCCTGCAGGCCTGATTCTCCTCACCCACTGCAAGCATCAGGAGTGGCTCTCAATCAGCAGCAGCAGAGGGAAGCTGGTAGAAAATAGAGAAACAGGCTCAGAGGATTAAGGCTCTTCTTCCAAAAGCTCTCCAGAATACAAGGGAACCAAGAACAAAGGCAGCTCTCTGCAGCTCCAGGGTTCTCTAAGGACAAGCACAGCTGCACATCTATGATTAGTGTCAACAATAATTTCCAAGGGGGGATAATTGAGTTCAGGTAAGGTAATTACAGACAATTGGCTGCTATGGACCATCCCTTGGCAAGAGATGGGTATTCCAAAAAGTCAGCTCTCACATATCAAAGAAGCTGCTTGTTCCAAAGGCAGATCCACCCTGCACAACTGAGGGTCTGGTTTCCTGGTCCCCAGTGTTCACATGCTGTTCTATACACCCCTGGGCGGGAAACACAGGCAGAGAATACTGCACGCTATCCTGGATACCTCTGAATTCTCTCATTTCCTAGCGAAGCACAGCAATGAAGGAATTTATTTAAAGCATTGGTTCTCAGACTCATTTAATCAGGCCCCCCTTCTTTGTGTCTGTAGTCAGTCATTTACGCCCGCCCACCCCAAGTACATATACCACCACCCAGCTCTGCAGGCAGAACAGAGAGCAGCAGCTATTGGCCGGGTGCCCAGCTCTGAAGGCAGCACTGCCTCCAGCAGCAGCACATAAGGGAGGGAGGCAATGTGAAAAGTGATATTTGTTAATGTCACTTTCCACAACAAACTTAGTGCCCCACTGCCATCCTTCTGTGCTGCTGTTGCCACTCCAGGGCTGACAACCCCCAGGTGAGGGACTGGGGGAGGGCAGCCTGAGTGGCAGGGCTCCAGCTGTCCCCTTTATTCCCCACTTCCTGGGTGTGCGTGGCCTTTCTGCACAGCCCCAGCCACCCAGGTCTGACAGCCAGAGCATGTTTTTTTTTTTAAATTATTATTTAAAAAAAGAGGGCAGCAGCTCCCTTGACACATTCCCATGCCTCCCCTGGGAGGCCTATCCCATAGTTTGAGAATGGCTGATTTAGAGGTATTGTTCAGCTAAATCACCATCAAGGGGCATAGGGGAGAGAAGGCAACTGTGCACAACTATGCAAAGGGCATAAGCATCAAAAAGGGAGCACTGTTTACAGTGGAGGAAGGGGCTGTAACTAGGAGTAATGGGAGAAAATGAAGCAGGGAAAAGTTGAGAGAGTATTAGAACAACATTAGCAGCATGGTCCAATAGACTGCAGAATAATCTTCCAAGGCAAGTAGCTAAAAATCATTTAACTCATTGAAAACTAGACTGGTCAAAGCCCTGCAGAACAATCCTGCATTGTCTGGGGGATGGAAGACTGATTTATTATGTCATCCAGGCCCTCTCTAATTTATCTGAAATTGCCCTGTTCCACAGAGTGTTCCCGCTCCTTCCTCTACTTGCTGCCACTGTCCCACACTAGCCCTTGGAACTTGGGAGGTGGGGGAAGGAGAGAGATGAGCCTCTCTCACACTTTCAAGATACACTGGTTATGCAAGACGTTTCCAAATGTGGATTTTCTCAGATCGAGGCTGCCCTGATGGGGCAGCACAGAGCAGTATTAGTAACAGGGACCCTGCCAACCACTTCAGAGTTGACACAGAAGAGTCCAGATGTCAAGTATATTGGGACTGGATTATTCAGCAACTCATTCTCAAGCCTCTTGTAAGAGTCTGAGCAAAAATCCATTGCAAGCCAGTAAGCAGAGGATTGAATTCCCATCACTATAGGCTCCCAACAGCAACCATCCCTATGTTCTCTACCAGGCTGCTTCTGTCTAAAGGCTGCACACAAAGGAAAAAGGTTAGTTGTGCAGTGAATAAATCCCTTTATTTTCCTTACAGCTGGTGGGCTGCTCAAGACACCATCAGCATTTCTAAAAGCCCTGATCGCCAAAGCATGCAGACACACTGGGGAACCTATAGACAAATACTGTTTCAACAATCCTCAGCCAAACCAGCAGCAAGAAGATTTCCCCATACTGCCTTGTAGCTAACAGGTAGTTCTTTCCAAAGAAGATAGTTTCTCTTCACTAGAGCTATCTGCTCAGGAATTGTCATGTGAAGGGTTACATAAATGGATTCCCATTTGCCCACCTTACAGCTGTCCTCTTCTACCTCCCACCAACTACAAAGCTTGCTGGCAGTATTAGACTCAACCAGCTGACCTAGCCCAGCTACAGGGCAGATGCAGCTAGGGAAGGCAACAAAGAGGGTTAGGGTCTAATTGCAGTCATAAACAGAGGTGGAATTGTTTATTGGTCCTACAAGGTTTCAGGCAAAAGGGAGCATGTTATTAAGTGTTCTGGGATTTAGATGTGTGTCTAACAAGCTAGAACTTGCAATGCTAGTTTCAGTTCAAACCGCATCAAGAATATTTAACAGTTTCAAACATGCCTAATACATGCAATGAGTTCGGAAACACCAATTCTCATTAAGAATCCAGATTTGGCACAAGTGGCTTAGCTCACTGGATTAGTCTTGAATTCTATGACTAACTCTTGGAAGATTTTACATTTTAAAATCCACTTGTCAGGGCAATGTCTAGAAATTAAGTGAGAATTCAATGAATATTTATATCCACAGAACAAAACTTTAAATAAAAAAACATGTTGCAATTTAAGAACAGGGAAATTCTGAGCTAGCGCCACCTCGTGGGAAGTATCTGCGTTACCACTGTGCAAAGCTTTTCAGCAGAAAGTGCTATTTGGGTCAATGAACATTTCACACTGGTGTCAATGCTGATGTTTTTCAATTCACCAAATATTCTGAAGAGTTTCAGTTTCTATTTGATCTGAAACTCCTAGCAAACTAAAACAAACAGTTATTGGCACAGTTCTAATTTGCACCTCCATATTGTACATTTTGGGTCTGACCATACAGTCAGCTTTCCACAGATATCCCGTGAATTTCATGCCTGTGAAGATGCTGGACTGACAACACAGGAGCTGTGTGGCTAGTGGAGACCAACCAGGTATAGCAAAAAGCAGGATAAGTTTCCTCCACTCTGCCCTGAATGCCCACCTCAACCCAACACAGACTCCAGGGATAAGATAGTTCAGTCTCCATGGTGCAGTCAGTTCTTGGCCTCTCAAACACTGTTAAAGATAGGACTGATTATTAGTGGTTTGTCTGATGGGGACACTTGTCTATTTAGTTTCTGTTTAGGTCCTAATCATTTCACACAGAACAAGGACATCAACCAGTAACAAGTTTTGATCAATACTGACTTAGCCCACATTTAACCATCAGCCTCAAGATGAAGGGTCCTGAACCCCATTCCCAAGCCTCTGTGCCATTAGACACCCATTTTCCTCTCCTTTACCAGTAGGACTAGTGCACAGGGGCCCCAGTCAGATCGGTGCCCGTGGTGCCAAACACTGTGCACAAACAGTAAAACCATAGTGCCTCAAAGAGTTGTACCATGCTACTGTTGAACCACAGCAGTGTGTACATCATGTGCCCAGTGGCATCCTGACAGCCTTTCTCCAGAAGAACGAACTACTTGTACCTGGACTAGAAATGAGAGCTCTGAGCTAAAGTGGAGGTGGTACGTGTGCACACATTGGTAGGCTACTGCAGTTCAGAGGCTCTCTCTGAAAAGAATCTGAATGGACAGGAATGCTGGTGCACTCTTGGAAATGAGCCGAGAACGTAGATCCAAACCACTCATTCTAGAGAAACAAGCCACAGTTTCGACCTCTCGCCTAGGCCAGGCTGTCTGCTCAAGTGATGCTGTTCATAGCTTAGGACTCACGTGTAGTGAAGCTTAGTGTGTCTGACACACAGGAAAGAGCAAAAGAAACTTGAATCAATAAAGTTTCATTGCACAGCACAAGGCTACCACTCTCTCCTTACATGTACTGCCCAACTGGATGGCAGCTCCATCACTTTCGCTCCTGATCTTTGTGGCTGTTTAAATGCTGATGCTTGCTGGGTAGCAGCAGAGCAGATGAACCTGTTTCTGAAAGCAAAATTTTAGTCCAAGGTTGCCCCTTTACTCAGGGCACAGAGAAATAAAATCCTAAGCAACCCCTTGGGTGAAGCCAGCTAATCTGTGCCCATCAAAAAGGTGCCGGTGAGTAACAGTTCTGTTTGTAGGCACTGTAAAGAGGCGCAAGGAGGAGCTGTATTGAAGGAAGAGTGAAGATTAGAGACATTCATCCTTCTGTTCTAGCCTGGTGCCACAGAACGAGAGACCAGTGTCAAAGGTGTCTCTGCAGGCTATGGGCAGTGACTGAACAGCAAACACAGAGTGCAATCCCACAGCAAAGGGAAGCAAAACATTTTTTTCCCATTTTCCTTCAAGGGAAGAAGGAACTTTGGAGCATTTATAGAAACTGACAAGAGGCCCAAATATCAGAAGGCTTTGCAAGATTCCTTCTACATGGCCCTCCCTCAATGCACCCCAATCCAGACCAACAGCATCCCTGTTGGTCTTCGGCCACCTGCGTGTTATACTGGTCTGCAAAGGTGAAAGGCAAGAGCAATGACTCCAGGCATCACTTAACTCAGCATACCCTATCACAGCCCAGCTACTATAGCTGCATTTTTGCCAGTGCTAATGCTGGTCCAGTGTGTCACCAACTTGGAGAGGTTCATGAAAGAACTTCCACCCCACACCTAGCCAACAGTGGCACTTTGCCATAAACACCCATGAGAGCCAACTCCATTTAAATTATATTTATTTGGCTCGGTTAGTTTTAACAGTTGAGAAGACAAGTGTTTGTACAGCGCTTACAGCAAGATCCATCTTGCCACTGCCACACAGAAGATTCAGACACAGATCCACCCCTTGGGAGCACCATCCCAGCCCAAGACATCTCCATTTTCATTCTGCAGGGGGCACAGCCTAGAAACGGAGCCAGTACATGGCGCTGCGGATCCGGTTGTAGTCTGGGAGCTGTTCGATGGGACCTGAGTAAGCAGAGGAGAATTAGTCACTTAGAATAAAGTGAAGAGATCCACCGTCAGCTTCTCAATTCTACTGCTCTTTGATCCAATGACGCCACCACACAGACTCAAATCCTTATATTAAAACCTCAGTCCAACAGTAGGAAGAAACAAATCTATAAAGACAGTTTAACTGGACAGTGGTTTTTAAACACTATTTCCCATTTGTCTTGAAAACCCCTTTTCTTATAGCTCCTCCTTGAAGATTCAAACTTAATCTTGGAGATCACTGTGCGGAGGAGGGGAATCCACCAGGCACTTAAGGGAGGGAAGATGCTTGGGCAAGTTTTCCAAGGGGAACATCTCCTTGGCTGACAGACAGACATGGCAGAGTAGCACTGCAAGGAGCCCAGCCCATTGATTCTTACATTAACTGATGTCACCAGAGTAAGGAGATGACATTTGGCGGGCACTATTGCGGACCCCACTCAGATTGAAACTCCATTGTTAATCATATCTCTGTAGCCTGTAACAGAGTGGGAGGCTAGCCAGCAGCCCAAAGCCATTGTCTTAGCAGCTGTACCTAACTAGATTTTCAAAACATACTCTCTGGTGAACATGCTTCAGCATATCGATGCACAAAGGCAGGGGAGACAGTAGTGAAGTTACCAGAAGGGTAAATTAGAGGGAGAAAAGCCAGAACTACAAATTACTTTACACAGAAAACTGCCAGAGATCCACCAAGCAAACACCTTGCTCTCCATTATAAACAAAGACTCAACCATGTTGGTTGCTTTTCAACCTGTGCGTATAACCCGGTCACTTACCTACTGCTGCAACTGCTGGGCATTTGTCATAGATGTATTTGCTGCAGACCTCCTGTACCATCCTGGCATCCACAGCCTAACAGGAAATGACAAGAACAGGCAACAAATCATGTTTCTGATAGACACACATTTACACAAACTAAAAGCCACTCAACTACCACACAATCAGACTGCCAAAGACCAAGAGATTTGACCCTTTCTGCTTATCTATTCAATATGATGCTGCTTTGAAGTTATTTGACTACTTGTCTGCCAGGACAGCTTACAGTCTCCATCAGAAATTCCTCTTGGCATGATATGGACAACCCGTTCCAGTCTATATAACTAAAGTCCCCCAAGTTATGTATCAGATGTAGTGCTCCACAAGTGCCAGAGATTGCACACACACAGGGCCAGGCAACGAAGCCCCTTGTTATATGGCTCTTGCAAGACTGCACCCACTATGTATCTGACAGAGGGAGCTTGGGGATAAGTATTAAAAATGAGGGAGTCTGACAAATTAACTTAGAAGTGAAGATTAAGAGTTCAACACGAGCCATACTTGACCAGAAGGAAGAGTGAGCACAAGGGGAGCCTTTGGGGAAGATCCCCTGAAATACCTGTTAAAGAACACTTCTCTCTCAATATTACTCTAATGCCGCAATAGCAAAGCCAAATGGATAAGCAAAGGAGAACTTTATGAACCAGCTTTCTGCTCATGAGGAAAATATTCTGGGTGGAATCTTTCAAGCCATTTCTAGTTCAGGCTTCTGGTTAGAGAAGGTTTAACTGGCATATACTCACTGAAACCTTTCCGGCTGAAACTGTATCCTGGCCATCTCCTCAGAGGTGGATTCACTCAAATGAGCCCACATCACTAATGCTATAGGCACTCAAGTCACTTAACATGGTTATATGTTGTACTACTAACCTACAAGGGACAAACCAGCATCTAGACCAAGGGTGCAGGAAGGTGGTGTGACAACACAGAACACAAGTATAGTCTTATTTTGGCAATTCCACGATACATATATTTCACTTGTTTAACACTGACCCTGCCTCTGACTTGCCAGGATAAACAGTCTAATTAAACAGGTAAGTGCCTTAGATGCCCAATTTCTCAGCAGCAGGTTTTATGCCCAGTAACAAACATCTGGAGTAAGGTTAATTGGGCTCCCGTAACAACTGATACGTACAGCAATTCTGGCATCCCATTCAGCTAAAGATATACGGCGTCCATAGTTCAAGAGATGACTCCCAATATTTTCACATAAAGGTGTGGTACCTGGGAAAGATGTAGAGATTCGTTAGGAAAGACCTCACGTTTTGAGCAAGACAAAGGCCTTCCAGCACGTCACAGCTAAGGTTATGTTTATGTCCCGGAAGTCATGGAATCTGTGACTTCCAGAGACCTCTGACACATTCTCTGCTTCAGCCCCAGCGCTGCAGGACTCTGGAGCTGGCAGCCAGCGGGGCCCTGGCCAGGGTTCTGGCGACAGCAGCAACAGGGGGCCCCCTGCAAGGTTGCAGTGACAGACTCCTGAGGAGGCCCTTTCTCAGGGTTCCAATGACAGGCAACAGCCTCGCACGGGGGATGCCTTGGGCGAGTGGCTGGAGGTGCCCCATTTTCTATTTGGGAAATATGGTCACCCTGTAGCTCCCAGCTGCCATGGGTGGAGGGAGGCCCCCTCCCCCCGCAGTTTCCAGAAGCTGCCAGCAGCGTGGGGAACCCCACAGCTGAGAGCCACCACGGTGGCAGGGGAAACCATGGAGCCACAGCAGCAAAAGTCAGACAGGTCACGGCTTCTGTGAATTTTTGTTTATTGCCCATGACCTGTCCATGACTTTTACTAAAAGTAACCATGACAAAATCCTAGCCTTAGTCATAGCATGACCACCAGTTTGGAAAAAAGTATGCAAGCAGCTCGTACCATTAGCCAGCTTCCAATAACCCAGCACCCACGCGCTCCTTTAGTAGGCCATCCCAGGCAGCTCCAGTGGGGAACAGAGAAATGCATTAGGACTTCCACCTCTGGAGACTATGGTTCACACCTAACTTGGGTCATAACTGAAACCAGCTTGATGGTCTCAACCTTGCCCTTGGTCAGCATCACAAGGGTGGTGCCTAATTTGTTTTGGCACTGCCACCTTTGCTCAGGAGAGACCCATGGATTCAGGATAGCATGGAGTGTTACAGACTAGGATTCAGAATTAACAAAGCTGGGGTGGTAACCTAGGACAGAAACAGAGGATACGCCAGGTCAGGGCTGAGGAGCAACCTTGCATACTGCTTGCCAGTAGCACCTTGCTTCTAGCCAGAGCTCCTCCGTTCCAGGAAGGCCAGAACTTGGAGCTGTTAAAAAATGCAAAGCAGCTGTTCCTTAGATTAGAACATACCATCCAGCTGAGCCACCAGGGCATTCCGTAGGATGTTCTTGGCTCTCTTCACCTCCCCATCTGTTGCACTGGTGCACAGACGCATCCTGAACAGGAATCAGAAGGAATAAGGGGCTCTCAAAGACATTCCACTAGTACAAGATGAGAAGTGATTACCTCCACCCACATTTATTTTTGAACACTGCCCCTCGATTTTCAACCTCTTATACAAACTGAATACTAGGTCTTCAACCCTCTTGCTACTAAATAATACACCAAGAACTAACCTTCCCCATGTATTGTTCAGAGTGGCTACGAACTCAACAACGAGTAGCACAGAAAACTGACAGCTGACCGAAGCAAGCTCAATGCAAGTCTAGTCAGAGCATACATGGGGGGAAATGACAAATACCTTACCCGAGCAGTCACAATTGGGAGCACCTCAATGGCAGGTGTGTCACTCCAACTTGGCAGCAACAAGAAAGAAAGCAAAGGGACCAGGGCATGCTGCCAGCTGTTAGTCCTGTTATAAACTTCAAATCACTCACAATCTCTGCTGCTAGAGTTGTTAAGGGTCGCAAAATGGGAATCAGTCACTGACCACTGTCAAGGGATTCCAATTCCTGAGGGTTCTGTGCAGTTTGGAGTACAAGTCTTACATCCCTTTCTCCCACCCAGTGTATTTAGATAGCAACCTCCCGGGGGCAAGGACTGTTTCCTGCTCTATGTGTACAGTTCCTAGCACAGGGGGCTCCCCCCATTCTGGTTGTAGCCTCTAGGCACTGCTGGAACACACATCATAAACTCTAAGAAAGGCTAAACAATGTGAAGTGCCTTTAATCCTGGCAATGAATGGTCTCCAGCACCAAGGCATTTACCAGTCAGTCAACAGGACTGAGACTGTGCATTATGTATCACCAGGTCACCTTTCCTAAGTGTAACATGATGGACAGACTGTGCCTTTCACATGCTCTGGGAAAGGCAACCTTGTTTGGGGATAAGAGGCCCCTACACTAGAACAACCTCTAATGCACCAAAACAAACAGGGACCACAGCCATCATTCAGGGAGGTCAGGGGGATAAAACTAGAACAATGGGGTGAGATTAAGACAAAGGAAGATTCAGGCGGGATATGAGGAGTCATTTCTCTTACAGCCTGAAGAGTTTCTTCTCAAGGTAAGTTGTGGAAGCCGCACAGGAAAGGATTAACATGAGATAAAACTCTAGAAAGCACAGGACTCTTCTTGACAGTACGTGGGCTTGAACTTTGTAGGATACAATAAGTTCTCTGCTAGATCTAGTCTCCATAATAGGGACTGATTACATGCAGCAAATCACACTCACCACTCTCCCTGAGCAAAATGCAGCGCATCTTCTACGTTCAGAGCATCAGAAACAAAATGGAGTCCAAAGAGGCCTGTGTCAGAGTAGCAAGTGTTGAAGGTCTGGAAACTTTGACAGACTTTATTCTCTACTGCAATTGTAGCCAGCCTGCTGGATTGATTCTGCACGTAAGTAAACACCCTCAGTGATTCAAATGCTCACCTTTCCTTTGACAGTTCAAATGCCTCCCCCTGAGTGGTTATAGGGTCAGAAGAGCAAACAAGGTAGAGAGCTCAGGGGGGCACTCCAGGCTCTACCCCACAGAGATGACAAGATTTCATGGTAGAAAGTAGAGTGTACAGCCTGCTGAAGGCTTTTACATCTCACTAAACAACTCTCCTTTCCCAGCACTGCACTCTGAAGGTGGTACTTGGTACCATTCCAGAAGGGTAACACAAGGACAGTGGGGGGATACAGGGAGTAGGTGGCCTGAAATTAGAGTGGCCTATACTACAGGCATGCCCTGCCAGAGGGAGTCTCTATACAGAGATAGGAGAGGTGTACATTGGGTTTTAAACAGGTCCTCACCACACTGCAGTTGTAAGATGTGCCTGTGTCTTAGGGATACACATTACCCTGCCCTGCTTAAATACTATCACCACTAAATGAACATTTCATTGTTGCATCACAGGACAAGTTTAGGGAAGGGATACTCAGGGGTGTGAGCACCTTGCTGGGAATCGTCCTACTCAGTCCTATTCCATAGCTGCTGAGGATCTGCAGTGCAGCAATCCTCTCCGAGAAAGCTGCATATAGCTCTCCAGAGACAGCTAGCAGGACCTCCTTGCCACACCCCATCCAGCCCAAGAGGTGTCCCAGATCAGCCCTGGTCAGCATTTCTATCCTGCCTTCTGGATTCACAAACTCCATTTCATGGGAACATTTCAGAATTCAATATTATACACAACAGCTTCCCGCTCAAGGAGATCATAATGTTAAGTCACTACAGCTGACTCAACGCCATGCTCCCAAGTTTCTTACCTTACCACCAACAAAGGTGCGGTCATAGCGCCCTATGATCAAGTTAGCTACAAGAAGGGGAATATTGTCTGGATTGGACCATCCTGGGCCCTCCACTGCAATAGCAACATGAGCCAAGGGTAAGGCGTCATCTCTGACACGGATCTGAAAAACATCAAGGGGCATGGCAAGAGTAGAGTGAGCATTGTGGCCTTCTCTCCAGGGTCTTATACAAAGCATGGGTTGATAAATTAGGGGATTTGGTGCGGTCATGGGCAAAATCAGCTAGCCTTTCACCTTTAAGTTCTTGTATGTAGTGTGCCACTCACATCACCAGATGCATCTGGTTTCTAGACTCCATTAGGTCATAGATGAAAGTACGAGCCTCAATAAGTTCCTAGGGGATTTTGATCACATCTACAACCAAAACATTTCTGCAAGACTGGCAGAGCTGTGTAGGGGTCTCAAGACTAGAACAGTGGGGCCTGCTGTTGGTCAGGACTGAGGTGCCATCTACTCACATAAAGAAAACATACAAGTTTACACAGAGATTTCATCCCCTAAGTGACCAGGGGATAATGTCACAAAGGTATGCTTTGTACTCAAAGCAATCTGCTGTTGCTGAGAAGAATTTACCTCACTCCCAGTGAAACGGCACGGTGGGGGGATGGGCACCGCATCCTCCTTGTATTCAAAGGGAACTCCACTCAAGTGCTGCCTAGCAAGGTCTACCAATTCTGTGTGGGAAACACCTGGAAAGGGGAACAGAAGGAACAAGGAACAAGAAATCAGTACAGCTGCTTGAGCCTCTGAAATGCAAGGAAGAAAAAAAATATGTTCCATATGACAGACAAGAGCCTGAGAGAGACCGCTTTGGAGTCTAAACATCAGTTTTAAAATATCAAGACTTCCTAGAGCATTGTTTCTCAAACACGGCCACCATGGCTGCCTTTTCTTGTGGCCACAGCCTCCTTGGTGGTGATGGGGGGCGGGGGAGGTGAAACCACAGCCCCTCCCCTGGGGCTGCCAGCAGTGGTTGGGCCCTGCCCCACTCTGAAACCAGAAATGCCAGAGGAACAGGCAGCTGGTGTGAGTTCCCCACATATCCTGGTGTGGCGGGCTCTGGTCATGGGCTCTACCCACATGGCAGTGGGCTCTATTCCCAGGCTCACCACTCCCCCCTGTTGCCCTGGTCCCCACTGCCTCCTCCAGCCCTGGGCTTCGGCTGCATGGCAGCAGGCTCCATCCCCCAGGCTCTGGCCAAATGGCTTCGGGATCTGGCCCCAGCTGGGCGGTGGGTGCTGGCCTCCGGCTCACTACCCCGTGCCCGTTGCCCTGGGCCCCGCTGCCTTCTCCATCCACGGGCTCCAGCAGCAGGCTCATCCTATCTCCATCATCCCTGGCCCCCATTGCATCCTCCAACCCCGGACTTCAGCTGCACAGCAGCAGTCTCTGGTCCTCGGCCCCAGGTGCTAGCCCGCCGCTGCTTCCTTACCTACCTCCCCAGAGAGGGCTTAATTTAAGTAAGCTGGGAGCTGAATAAATCTGCCATGAAAAGTGATATTTGTATGTTAGTTAATATCACTTTTCACTGCCTGCCACCCAGCTAACAAATCTTAAAAAAACCAACGGAAGACAAGAACATGCAAAGCACCTTATTTTTGTTTCTTTTCTGTTTAGGTCCAGTAAAGAACAGAGACAACGGTACGTTACTTTTATTATTGAGTTTGAAAATAACCCCTACACAAATCACAATGCTTTGGATGTGTATATGTGCATATTTGTTTGTTTTTCCTACAGTTAATTAAGTATTTTAGGAAAAATTGTCAGAGCAGCCACCAGCAAGAGTTGGTGGCTGCACTCTGAGGCCACCAAAAATTCTGTTGAGAGAACCCCACTCCTAGAGTCCCAGAAAACTAGCACTTACCTCCAGCAGCTGCGAGGACCATGCGAGGGGCCTTGTAGTGAGTGTCAATGTAGGCGGCTAGATCTGCACGAGTCAGATGCCTAAAGAGCATACACAACATTTTAATATCCCAACAATCCAGGTATGGAGGAGATAGGTTGAGCTGTGAGGGCTGGGTGTCGGGGAAGGCAGGTACTCAATACAACGGAAGAGACAACACTCCCTTGGTTATAGTAAGAACATCTCCTGGGAATCGATCATCTAGCCCTCCCCTGTGCTGTACCCTGGAGACCACAATGCTTAGGGAATTGGGACTAGGATACTGAACCTTTCACTTCTAGGTCTCCAGTTCAAATCCAGCCTATATCACTTGTGACCAGAAGTCATTACTTTCCGATGGTTGTTTAGTAGCCTATGTGAAGTGAGGTGATCTCTATCTACTTGCTAATGGGTAAGTGTCCATGGTCAAGGCCACCACCATAATGGCACTCCTGGCTGGTGATCTCAGAGGCACCACAGACTAGATACAGGAGAGGGCTGCGCTCTTGGCCTAAACAGTCAATCCCCCCTAGTTAGCGCTGAGGCACGATGGTGGGGAATATGTGAGAAGCTTGTGTAGCACTGCTCGCCCTAGGATCAGGCCTAGTACAACAGGACTTCAAACTCCAAAATTGATAATACAGCATCCATCACCAGCAGTGGGAAGCACAGAGTCAAGGCAAAAATTGTAAGTCTATGGTGAACAGATCAGCCACATGTATAGCACTACCTGCTGCGTGCAAATGGGTAGGGTTCCTTGTGCAAACACCTTTGTTGCTGATGTGCTTTACTAGCAAAGACCTTTCCACCCTCACTGCACACAGCTGCATGTAGTTGTGGTTATGCAGCTCCCTTTTTATCAAGTTCAGTGATCCATAACAGGAACTGTGTGCTCCCAAGCATTGTGTGTTAGCGGAAGGAGGACTGTCCTTGGGTGTGTATCATACTCCAGACCTAAAAGAGTGGATTTGCTGCTCACTTGATGTTCTCAGTGGTTCCCTCGACAGTGCGGCTCAGGGCAGTGCCTTGGAAAGCAGTCGCATGAAGATAGTCAAAGACTACATCTGTCAAGTTGCTGTCAATTTCCTGCAGCTCCTGAAGGATGCAGCTCCGTTCCTTCTCGATCTGAGAATCCTCTAGGCTGCAGTTCTGCACAATGTCAGCCAGAATCTCGACAGCTACAATACACACACGCACACAATTTCAGCAGTTTCTTTACCTGGCCACTACAGACTGCAGCAAGAAACTGAAGACAGGTCATAATCTGGAGAAGGAATGGGTATGGACTGAAATAAACACTCTACCAAGACTCAGCAAAAAAGGGGGAATGTAGGAGACCATGATGGGATAGGGTATGTGGGGCAAAATGGGCTAACATACTAGCCGTTCACCTAGGTTCAAGTCTCCATCGGGTCACAAAACAGATAAAATTGAATGGTTTCAATATGTAGAAATCTCAACATTAAAAATCATCTCTCATCTTGGTATAACATTTTGCTTTTCAGAGGCATTATAAGACTGGTACAGGAATTACATAGCAGTTCAGGGGTTCCGTACGCTGGCAATACAATGTGGGTGCCCAAAACTGGAAGAGATGAGGCTGCAGCATGTCAGGAGTCAAATGTATAGGACACTTGCAGAAAACTTGCTATGTCTATGGTTTGTCATAGCTAGTCCTGTAGGTCCTTGCTCTCATGGGAAAATGCTACTTCCCAAAAGACACATGAAATCTGCATATGGCAGCAAGGAGCTGCACTGAAAACAGAACCCACAGGAGCTCCATTGAGCATTTCTGACCGTTAATAACTGAGTTAACGCTACCCATCTTCCCAAACCTCATAGTACGGCAAAGGATGATCAAAGCCACTCTCTCACCCAGCAACATTATTAAAGGCTATATACAGAACAGTAGTATAGTAGGCCGCAAAGGCTTATTTTAGAAGAATATGAAGCTGAAGGCTTGAGCACCATTCCATGACTATATGCTCATCAATTAACTATTCAGGACCTGCAAATGCTCAGATTCCCTGGGTACTAAGTGAATCATAGCCTTGGAGTCCCTGCTTTATCCCACTGGCACATGATAACAAGAGACATTAAAAACAAACAAACCAAAACTAATATTTCTCTGCCCTCAAGCTCTTGATCAGAGACTTAATAGACCAATGGTCACACTACCTCTGGGCAGGTCTTTGGACAGGGCTTTCATGAAGTAGGCAGTCTGCTCCCGGGAGGTATAACTGTTGAGGTGAGCACCCATACTCTCCACTTCCTTTTCAAAAGTGGCACAAGGACGTTTCTTTGTGCCCTAAAAGAAACAAATGTAGCTAGAAATTGGTTAGGTTTTTCCCTGACAACTAAAGAACTAAATTAATGACAGATCTTCACAGAACTCAGGGTGCCATTTTAGAAGTAGCTATGTTTCATTCCCATCAGATGCCAATAGGTACTTACTAATGAGGACAAATGTAATTTTCAGAATGCCCTAAAATGCTTGTCACCATGAAGTGAGGCTGATCTCCCAGTGAAAGCTACCATAGTATGGCTACTATTCAGCAGGAAGGCCTGCTTGCACTAAAAAAGTGCTGCTCAGCCGGTGGCTGCATTATTAAAAGGCTAGAGATGCTCAGCCATAAGGAAAGTTGTTATTTACAGCATTGTTTAGTTAATGTGGGCTAAATACTAATACAAGTTTTCTACACAGGTTTCTCCAGTAAATGAGTTACCCCAATATTAGCAGGTTTCAGAGTAACAGCAGTGTTAGTCTGTATTCGCAAAAAGAAAAGGAGTACTTGCGGCACCTTAGAGACTAAGCAATTTATTTGAGCATAAGCTTTCGTGAGCTACAAAATCCGATGAAGTGAGCTGTAGCTCACAAAAGCTTATGCTCAACAGCTCACTTCATCGGATTTTGTAGCTCACGAAAGCTTATGCTCAAATAAATTGCTTAGTCTCTAAGGTGCCGCAAGTACTCCTTTTCTTTTCCCCCAATATTAGCAGTAAGTCTCCAACTTGTCATATATTCAAATTGTGAGCAATTACTTCCTTTGCCACAAACTACACGAGTAGCAAAGCAAGAGTGCTTCATTTTTAGTAATTTTCATACATTTACACACACACAATTCTATATAAATAAAAATAAAATTACTGATGTTAAGTTTAAATAAATTAGGGTTCTGTTTTTTTTTAAAAAAGTGGGCTAAATTTGCATTGTTTAAAACACTTAACTGCATAGAAAAATTGTTCTGGAAGTTCAGGAGTTAGTCACAAGGACCTCTGCACACCCTTCTTGTACGCAGCGCACTGCCATTGATTTTCATGCCACTGACTGGTAAATTTGCTGTTCAGAGCCAGTTAATATTATCCCATGACTAGCATGGGAAACACTAGAGAGAGTTAGGTACGTAAATCCCCTGGGCAGTGGCAAGAGTAGAGTCACCTGAACACTGACTATGGGAGTCAGTACAAAGATTCAGTGCACATTCACAGATAAAATGCCTTTTTAACAGAGAGGGCAGCTTGAACTTTTATTTTGCCCTCATAGGTACCTAAAAAAGCCCCTTATCATTTGTATTACAGTGGAATCCAGAGGTCCAGATCAGGATTGGGATCCCATTCTGCTAAGCAATATGACAAACAAGGACACTTCCTGCCCTGAAGAGCTTAAGCTCATTTTCCTTTTAACTTACACAAAGAGGTGTGTTCATGCTTTGGTGCCCACACATCTTAAGCAGTGGCAAGTGGAAGAAGTCCAATTTTCTAACATGTATTTGACCCACAGGAATCAGAACCACATATAAATTAAAGTCAGACAGAAAAGCTCAGAGCCCAGAGTGATAGTTCAATCGTAAGTAGTTGCATAGGGTCAATTCCCATAAAAAGTACCAGACCTAGCACATCATCTCACCTTGAATGCCAGATGTTCCACAAAGTATCCTGCTCCATTGTTCTTCTCACTTTCATAACGGCTACCTACCCCAATCCACACACCCACCTAACAGAAGATAGATGAGGTGAATAAATACAATTAGGAGATGAGGTGAATAAATACAATTAGGAAATACAACTAGCAAAATATGCAAGTTTCCTGTCACTAAGTGTAACACCTGGAGTTTAAGACAACCCCACTGCTAGTACCAGGACATGCCCTTCAATGCTGGTGGCAGTGTATTTTTTTTTTTTTAAATAATCTAGTCTATTTATACCATTTACCTTGCCACATAAGAGAATAATTTTCAGAATTTTATCAAAGATGTATTAAGCAATGAATGGCTGTCATAGTTAAGCGTAAGTCTGAAAGCTACTTCCATGCAAACGCAGGTGGGAGATCTGGGCAGAGCATGAGAGCATCAATGGACTTTTGAGACATTTGTCGACTCATTCCAAAGCAAGTTGTGCCTTTTATTTAAGCTCCAGTTTGCCCAGAGCCACAGACAGGTAAACACAAATGGCTGAATCTCTGCTGCTAACCTTGGTTCCAACAAGGGCTTTGAAAGACTAGTACATTACCTGAACTAAGTTAACAGTGATCATGGGATGATTCCAACCCATATTAAAAACTTACTGTGCACATAGGCTGGCCGGATTCCTCAGAAGCCACACGGAGGCCATTATCCAGAGAGGTAACTTGCGTCTCTGGAATGTTATGGAGTGCCTGGGCATAGGTAGCTGCACCTCGATTTCTCCCCAAACTCATCAAGGCTGGCTAAAGAGAAAGCCACCATCAAACAGCAACTCACATTATAATACAAAGCTACCAACATATAGATTGCCAAGAGTCACATGACGGTGCAGACGTAATAAACTAATCCAGCAGAACACAGATTCACTTGCTAAAGCTTTCCCACAGTAGGTCCCTAACCATTAATATATATATTTTAAATTATAAGATTGCCAGATTCTGAGATCTCTGGATACTTGAGCATGGGGGTGGGGTGGGGGGAGATCTTCACAGGTTGAAGGGAAAAGGATGAGAGCAATCAAGTGGGCTCAAGGCAAACCCCAGAAGCAGGAGTTTGGAAGTGGTCCCATTGTTAAGCATTCTTAACGTAAATTGAGATCTTTTGCAGGGCTTTAACCTCATCCCAAAATCGTAATCTACACCATGGGTCTCCAGAGACTGATATCTGTACCTCTCTACTTTTCTTTCCTATGCTAAGATTTGGGACAGATAAGCAATGAGAGTTTATGTTGTCCTTCAGGTTTGTATATCGCCATTTATCAAACACTCATCTCACAAAGTATATATCTTGGTAGATCTGTACCAAGTGTACAGTGTACATACATCCTCTCCATTGTAGGGATAACACAATGAAAGTGATACATAGATCCTGATTCTTTACAGTGGCTGCTTATAATGTATGTATTTACAATATATGTAGCAGATTAAAATCAACTATGTCACTTCAGGTTCAAAGCCCTTAGCAGTGCAAGGGCTATCTGCATTTGAGACCCGTTCTTTCAGCTTCGGCATAGAGCAACACCACTTATTATTGAGGTTAAGATTTTGTCTCAGTTATTTTTAGTAAAAGTCAAGGACAGGTCACAGGCAACAAATAAAAATTCACAGACTCCCATGACCTGTCCCTGACTTTTATTAAAGATAATGGAGACAAAATGGGGCCGATGGCAGGGGGAGGACCGAAGTGTGTATGGCGAGGGTAAGAGGAGATGAGATCCCAAGCACCACTGTGGAAGATGGGGGGTGTCCCTCAGCACAGCTTAAGGCTCAGGTCCACTTCCCCGCCCTCAGTTCTAACTGGCCATGTATCAGTAAGATAAACAAATTAAGACAAGCAACAACAAACATGGTAGAAATGGGTCTTCAGGAAGCTTTTGAATGTAGAAAGGGAAAAGGCCTTGCAGACCAGCTCATTTTTAGAGATGAGCATGGAAAAAGGCATGCAGATACTCATAGGAGAATCAGACAAAAAGAGAGCTGAGGGTGGTATCACCAGCAGAAGAGGCAATAGATGGGCAACACAAAATATGGGCCAATAAGAAGGGAAGGGTGAAGAATTATGCAGAGATCTGAAAACAAAGACAAGAAGTCTGAACTTGATATGGAGGAGAAGAAAGATTCAAAGAGTGAGAATTATTTTCTCTAATTTTTTTACATTTAATTTGTGTGACAAAGTGGAAATTTTATGTAATAGTTTTGTGAATCCTGTGTACCTCCGTTTCCCCTATATTTTGTATGGCTATGGGGTGGGAGAGGATGGACGACCATTTGGTCTCAGGGCAAGCTAGGGCCAGAAATACATTAGGAAATTACATCAGTTAACTACATTGCTCAGGGGTGTGGAAAATCCACACCCCTAAGTGACGCAGTTAAACCAACCTAACCCCCCAGCGTAGACAGCGCTAATTCGACAGAATTCTCACGTTTACAAAGCTACTGCCTCTCAGGGAGGTGGATTAACTAATCTGACTGGAGAAGCCCTCCCTGTCAGCATAGGTAGTGTCTTCACTGAAGTACTATAGCAGCACAGCTGTGCTGTCAGAGACATAAGAGAATGTTGCCAAGTGTCTGAGCTTGAAGGGGTCATTTAAAAGACTGACATGGCCAACCCCATATCAATGGCAAATCCAATCACCAGAACACTGACACCCAGCAACCAAGGACCCACAGGAAGATGGCTTTCCCCACTTCTCAGCAGGAAAGCAAAGCAAAATCCCACAGGTCGAGAACAAAGGACCGTGGGTGGGTTAAGAGTTGGCTGCTGGAAGGAGCAAGGGCTCTCACCTGAAAATGACCAGGGAGGTCAGATGGCTAAAGAGACACACAGCCTGAACATGAGGGTTCACAACAGCTTGGCTGGGCTCTGGACTAACCAGAATGGACTTGAACTATGCTTTAAACTTCAGTTCTCTATGCTAATTTAAGGACTTCCAGTGCTGTGCTCCAGTTCAGCAATAAACCTGAGTGTTTTGATAGTACTGTTTGAGCATCCCTGTAAATACCTGGGGAGGTGCATTAATTCCTGAAAAGCATAAAAATCTCTACCAGGGGTTTCCCTCAGGTGGACTTGGTGAACAGAGCTCACTGTATGAAGTAGGAGTGCTGAAGCCACAGAGGTTCAGTCTAAAGAGGTGGCATAGCCTGCTCTGAAGGAAGAGCAAGACCTGTACATGGTCTACCACACTGAACAGGTTCCTCCTGGAGATTGCTCCAAAGCTGGGGGCATAGCAGCACTGCTGTGGATCTGTGACAGTTTGTTCTGTGCATTTTGACAGTATTTTCCATTGTCTGCTACACTGTTTTGCCTAGATAACTAGCTCTTCCCCATGTGGATTCTGCACTCAGCAAAAGGGGAAAATTTTCAAAATAGGAAAACATAACTGCAAAACTAAAGAGTTCGGCAGGGGGACTCAGGGCAGGTGTAGCACCTGAAGCTACTTTTAACTGATTTTTAAAAACTGATTGACATTATGCTGACGCTGTCATGGCTGAATGATCGGACCTTTGCTGTGGTGGGCTCCAGGGGGTGGAACTTGCTCCCTGCTGAAATTCCCCTTTTTAAAATAATCATAATACCGTCAGAATAAAGAGTTGTTGCTTTAACTATCCCTGCTACATCTGTATTACTATTTTCCTTTCATCCATTTTCCCTCTCTCAACTACAATTTGTTAAGCTTTTAGGGGCTTGTCTTAATAGTTTTAAAATCATTTTATTCAATAGAACCCCAAACTGGATAGCAGGATTTCCTTGGATTATGAACCTCAAACAGAAGGTGCAGTACTCTGCTCCCCCACAGCATCAGAAACGGCACCCAGTTTTGACATACACTAAATGACTTTAGTCAGGAAACAAATGTCTATTTATAGATGCCAACTAGTTGTCTGGTTAAGACTAGCGTCTCAGCCAGAGACCTCTTACTACACAGGAGCAAAGCCTCCCTAACGTATACAGCATCCCAGCACAAACATGGGAACTGGGTGCATTTCAACAAGCGGCTATAGGAGCTTTTAAACTTCTTTGATGCTACCTGGATGCATAGGTGCTGGAAGTAGGGGTGCTGCCGCACCCTCCAGCCTGAAGAGGTTTCCATCATGTACAGGGTTTACAAGTTTGGTTCAATGCCTCTCAGCACCTGCACTGTACAAGCTGTTCCAGGGCCGCGGGCTGTATCCCTGCCGGGTGGGCAGGGGCCGCGTAGGATTCAGCCGCCCGCAGGTGCGGCGTTGGCGCTCTGGGTAAGACTGATCGAACAGCAAGAAGCAACGGGAGCAGCCGCGCTCCTTAGCCAGCTCCGAAGCGAAGCCCGCAGGCTGGCTGGTCCCGCCGCGGGTGTACCGGGGCTCTCGGCACTAGGGGAGGCGGGATCCGACCGGGCGCAGTCTGGAGCAGTGCCCGAAGGAAGGGCCCGCTTGCCTCGGACCAGCCAGCGCGGCAACGCGCCCCCCCCGACAGCAGCGCCCTGTCCCTCCCCCAACGGGCACGGCTCCTCCGGCCAGCCCCGCGCACCCCGCCCCGGGGGAAGGCCACTGCGAACCGGGACCCTGCCGAGGAACGGCCCCCGCACGGCATTCCCCATCCCTTAGCCCAGCCACAGCGGGGGGAGGGGGGGGGGTGGCAGACAGAGCCAGACCTGGGCCACTGCCGGTCCCCAGGGCCTCGCCGTCCTTGTGACCTTCCCGGCGGCCAAGACGGCTGAGCCTGCCCCGGCCCCATCCGCATCCCCTCCCCCAGGCCCCGGCGGGGCAGAGGCGCGCGGCCACTCACCGAGGAGCGGGGGCCCCGCAGAAGGGTTCGGCCCGCGGCACAGCCGGCCCGACACACCGAGGAGGCCGCCATCTTATCCCCTCACCCCTACCGAGGCCGAACTGACCCCGATCGGAGCGAAAAAGACGCATGCGCGGGAAGACGAGCCCTAAAAGCACAGGAGCGCACGCGCACGGAGGCAAATTGCCGGGCGATACGCATGCGCAGGGAGAGACGCTCGCATGGGCGGAGACTGGGACAGCGGTCTAAAGCAGAAAGGCGCATGCGCAGCAATGGGTCTAGCAAGGCTGAGACCGTGTTGCGCCCTCTGTTGGTTGGAGGCCGATGCCGATGAGAAACTGTTCTCAGTAGGCGGGGCGGGTCCTTCCTTACACGGGCAAATAAGGGCGCAGGGAGGGATCGCACTGGGCACGCGGCCCAGCCCCCTCGGGGCACCGGCATGCTGCAGCCCATGAGCCTGTGCCCGGTTGGACGAGCCCCACCCTCCCAAAGGGGGTGGATACCTGCAGCCTGGGGCAGATAAGCCCTTGCCCTTGCTCATGCACCCCCGTAGGAACTGGGCAGGGGCAAGGCTAGTCTCCTGCTAAGCCTTGGGCTCCCTTGGCCAGGCTTCCAGCAGGCCCCTGCCAGTGACAGGCCATAGGAGGGAAGCACCTGCTGCTTCTTGCTGGCCTTGCTCTGCATGGCCCAGTCTGCAGGCAGGAAACTCATCAACCCGGAGCCAGGGCCAGATTAACCTTTTGTGGGCCTCTATGGGGGCAAAGGGGCACGGTGCGAGGGGGCAGGGGCGTTGGTCCCAGAGCGAGGGGCCGGCCAGGAACAATGGGGCCCAGCCCAGGGTGGAGGCGCTCCGCCCAGTTCAGAGCAAGGGCAATGTTTACAAACCAGCAGCTGCCAGATGCACACTGGCCTGCCTGGCCTTTTTCTGCACCACACACCCCTCCACCACCCAGTCCCCCCAACCCCTTATGCCCAGCACTTATGCAAAGCCCCCTGACTCCCAACAACTGCACAGCACCCCATAGAGACCCCCCACTGCCCCAACACACACAACCCCCCATTGCCCAGTGTCCCCTCCCCCAGATCTCCGGAGACCCACTCTCCTGCACCCTGCCCCCCAGCTGCATTCACTGGCCTCGCTGGGAGATGATTGTGTCCGCTGGGCTGAGCCGACAGTGCAGCTGGGGCAAATCAGGGATCACTGTGGCCTCTCAGGAGTGGCATGATCATTCAGGCCGGAGTGGCAGCATGTCCGGCCTGGGCTGGGCTCCCTCAGGCTCAGTCCTGAGCCCCCCGAACTCCCCCCTCTTCCCCTACTGGCTGAGACCAGCTCAGCCTCTGCACCGGTCCCAGGTGGCTCAGCCCTGGGGAGATGGGAGGGGCCACACAGATGGCAGGCAGCAGAGACTGTTCGGAGCTAGAGCCATGCTGGGGAGTGGGGCAGACCCCTAGGATGCAATCCCCAAGAGCCCACCCAGCTTGACTGCGCCCACTGGCCCTGTGGCCAGCAGCCCTGCTCAGCCCGCATAGTGAAGTCTAGCTGCTGGGTGGCGAGCCCCCTACAGGTGAGCGGGGCCCGCTGGCTGGGAGCCACTCACACAGCAAGGCCTGGGCCCTGGACTTCCCTGGGCGAGGTGCCAGACCCAGCCATGTGGATGGATTAGACAGGTCCATAATAGGCCCTTTCTCAGTGTGGGCTTGGCACTATTGTAAACCCGGTCTGCTCAGAGCTCAGTTGCTCCCTCTCCCCCACCTCCTACCAGTCAGCACTGAGTCAGGCCCCAAGGCATTACCTCCATCAGTTTATCTCCTGCTGACAAAATACTCAGTCGTGTATAAAGCTGCAGTAGAATGAGGCAAGCTTTCCAAACAGTGTTGGAGCCAAGCAGGGTGTGAGTCAAGCCCCAGCAGTTTGGGTCAGGTTGAGCTGTTTTTTGAGCACATTAATTTTGTATTTAATCTGGTCACTCATACCCTGTTGCTGTCTGTGCTTCTTAGTGGCTGTTCCAAAGCCCGAGTGGCCATGGCGCCAGCTAGCATTAGCCTTCTTAAAACAAAGTCAAGCAATTGCAAAAAGTATTCAGAGGGCCTGGCAGAATAAGGCCATGATTATAAATAAGGTAGGCCAAAAGGACATAGTATTTAAGAGTGGCTATAACGATGTAATCTGATGAAATGGTCAGCACTGACATGGATTTGAGGCTAGCCCTGACAAATGTCACATTAATAAATGACAAAAATAGCTGCTTTGTGTAACAACACAATTTATTGAGAAATATTCATAGGTGATTGGGCTTTAAGTCAGATCATGTTTTCAAATTAAGTCTTAGAAGTGGAACATGAATCAGGCTAGATACCAGTTAATTATCAGAACTAATTCCTGCTTTCTGTCAACTCCTTTACAGGTCTAATAGTCTATTCACTGACTAAACACATTTTTCAGGTTCTGTATTTACTAGATGCATTAAGCTGCAGAGTTCTTCAAAGGAAGTGGTGGGGCTTGGACACTTGAAAATATTCTGTAGGAACAATCCTGTCCTGGGCAGCTAATGGACTGGATAATCTAATAGGTCTTTTCCTTTTCTGGCATCTATGATTTTCTAAAGCACTACAAAATGTACGGTATTGATAATAAATAGTAAGCAATACCTCTATGTCACTGAATGAGCCCCTGTAGTCACACCCTACACAACTGTAATAATCTTTGTACAAAATATGCCTCGTGAGGTATCATTTGAAAACTAATAACTTGATCAATAATGTCATGGTGAAGTGCATGTAGTAACATTATATGGAAAGTTATGAATATAAGCTGAAGTTATGACTGAAATGTGTTTATCAGACAAGTCTGAGGAGCTGGTAAACCAGTTTCTCAAAGGCAAAGGACAAACTGACACCTCTAGCCAGGGGCAGGGCCAGCTCCAGGCACCAGCTTTCCAAGCAAGTGCTTGGGGTGGCAATTAGAATGGGGCAGCAGTCCATGTCCCGCGGCGGCAATTCAGCGGCAGCTCTGCCGCTTTTCGTGCCGCGGCAGCTTTTGGGCGGCAATTCGGCAGCGACTGCTTGGGGCGGCAAAATTGCTAGACCCACCCCTGGCCAGGGGTCATTAAAGTTGATTGGCAGTCACTGGTCAAGTGGCCATTCTTTGGCAGTGAAGGGGGGCAGTAACAGACCGATTTACACTTTAACCAACACCACAGAATCTCTTTCACAGCTCCATCCTCATAGCTGGAAGGAATTTCATATAGGGGTAACTCTCAGGAAAATGCATTTCAAAGGGCAACCAGCCTATAAAAGGGAGGGGGGGGAAACACCCCAGATACATTCACTCTCTCTCACTCGCTTTTTCAGCTGAGAAGATAAAGGAACCAGCCTTTGAACTCTGAGAAAGGCTCTACTTGAAAATTTAGTCAGCCCTGGTGCTGGGAACATTTGGTAAGAATTTACCTTAAACCAAGTCTAGTTTGTTTAAGTTTAGTTACTAGAAAGTGATTTATCTTTATTTCTGTTGTAACCATTTCTGACTTTAATACCTTTAACTTGTACTCACTGAAAATCTCCCTCTTTGTAACTAAATAAACTTGTTTTATTCTTTATTCTAATCTAATCCAGTATTGTGTTTAAACTGAACTGTTTGGTAACTCCAGTTAAAGTAAAAAGAAAAGGAGTACTTGTGGCACCTTAGAGACTAACCAATTTATTTGAGCATAAGCTTTCGTGAGCTACAGCTCACTTCATCAGATGCATACTGTGGAAACTGCAGAAGACATTATATACACAGAGACCATGAAACAATACCTCCTCCCACCCCACTCTCCTGCTGGTAATAGCTTATCTAAAGTGATCACTCTCCTTACAATATGTATGATAATCAAGTTGGGCCATTTCCAGCACAAATCCAGGTTTTCTCACCCCCCCCCCCCCTTCCAAAAACCACACACACAAACTCACTCTCCTGCTGGTAATAGCTTATCCAAAGTGACCACTCTCCCTACAATGTGCATGATAATCAAGGTGGGCCATTTCCAGCACAAATCCAGGTTTTCTCACCCCCCCACCCCCATACACACACAAACTCACTCTCCTGCTGGTAATAGCTCATCCAAACTGACCACTCTCCTTACAATGTGTATGATAATCAAGGTGGGCCATTTCCAGCGTAAATCCAAGTTTAACCAGAACGTCTGACGGGGGGGGAGGGGAAGGAAAAAACAAGGGGAAATAGGCTGCCTTGCATAATGGCTTAGCCACTCCCAGTCTCTATTTAAGCCTAAATTAATAGTATCCAATTTGCAAATGAATTCCAATTCAGCAGTTTCTCGCTGGAGTCTGGATTTGAAGTTTTTTTGTTGTAAGATAGTGACCTTCATTTCTGTAATTGCGTGACCAGAGAGATTGAAGTGTTCTCCGACTGGTTTATGAATGTTATAATTCTTGACATCTGATTTGTGTCCATTTATTCTTTTACGTAGAGACTGTCCAGTTTGACCAATGTACATGGCAGAGGGGCATTGCTGGCACATGATGGCATATATCACATTGGTGGATGTGCAGGTGAACGAGCCTCTGATAGCGTGGCTGATGTTATTAGACCCTGTGATGGTGGTCCCCTGAATAGATATGTGGGCACAGTTGGCAACGGGCTTTGTTGCAAGGATAGGTTCCTGGTTAGTGGTTCTGTTGTGTGGTATGTGGTTGTTGGTGAGTATTTGCTTCAGGTTGGGGGGCTGTCTGTAGGCAAGGACTGGCCTGTCTCCCAAGATTTGTGAGAGTGTTGGGTCATCCTTCAGGATAGGTTGTAGATCCTTAATAATGTTTTGGAGGGGTTTTAGTTGGGGGCTGAAGGTGACGGCTAGTGGCGTTCTGTTATTTTCTTTGTTAGGCCTGTCCTGTAGTAGGTGACTTCTGGGAACTCTTCTGGCTCTATCAATCTGTTTCTTCACTTCCGCAGGTGGGTATTGTAGTTGTAAGAATGCTTGATAGAGATCTTGTAGGTGTTTGTCTCTGTCTGAGGGGTTGGAGCAAATGCGGTTGTATTGCAGAGCTTGGCTGTAGACGATGGATCGTGTGGTGTGGTCAGGGTGAAAGCTGGAGGCATGTAGGTAGGAATAGCGGTCAGTAGGTTTCCGGTATAGGGTGGTGTTTATGTCACCATTGTTTATTAGCACTGTAGTGTCCAGGAAGTGGATCTCTTGTGTGGACTGGACCAGGCTGAGGTTGATGGTGGGATGGAAATTGTTGAAATCATGGTGGAATTCCTCAAGGGCTTCTTTTCCATGGGTCCAGATGATGAAGATGTCATCAATATAGCGCAAGTAGAGTAGGGGCGTTAGGGGACGAGAGCTGAGGAAGCATTGTTCTAAATCAGCCATAAAAATGTTGGCATACTGTGGGGCCATGCGGGTACCCATAGCAGTGCCGCTGATCTGAAGGTATACATTGTCCCCAAATGTAAAATAGTTATGGGTAAGGACAAAGTCACAAAGTTCAGCCACCAGGTTAGCTGTGACATTATCGGGGATAGTGTTCTTGACGGCTTGTAATCCATCTTTGTGTGGAATGTTGGTGTAGAGGGCTTCTACATCCATAGTGGCCAGGATGGTGTTATCAGGAAGATCACCGATGGATTGTAGTTTCCTCAGGAAGTCAGTGGTGTCTCGAAGGTAGCTGGGAGTGCTGGTAGCGTAGGGCCTGAGGAGGGAGTCTACATAGCCAGACAATCCTGCTGTCAGGGTGCCAATGCCTGAGATGATGGGGCGCCCAGGATTTCCAGGTTTATGGATTTTGGGTAGTAGATAGAATATCCCAGGTCGGGGTTCCAGGGGTGTGTCTGTGCGGATTTGATCTTGTGCTTTTTCAGGAAATCTTGAGCAAATGCTGTAGTTGCTTTTGGTAACTCTCAGTGGGATCAGAGGGTAATGGCTTGTAGAAAGTGGTGTTGGAGAGCTGCCGAGCAGCCTCTTGTTCATATTCCGACCTATTCATGATGACAACAGCACCTCCTTTGTCAGCCTTTTTGATTATGATGTCAGAGTTGTTTCTGAGGCTGTGGATGGCATTGTGTTCTGCACGGCTGAGGTTATGGGGCAAGTGATGCTGCTTTTCCACAATTTCAGCCCATGCACGTCGGCGGAAGCACTCTACGTAGAAGTCCAGTCTGCTGTTTCGACCCGTTGCCAACTGTGCCCACATATCTATTCAGGGGACACCATCACAGGGCCTAATAACATCAGCCACACTATCAGAGGCTCGTTCACCTGCACATCCACCAATGTGATATATGCCATCATGAGCCAGCAATACCCCTCTGCCATGTACATTGGTCAAACTGGACAGTCTCTATGTAAAAGAATAAATGGACACAAATCAGATGTCAAGAATTATAACATTCATAAACCAGTCGGAGAACACTTCAATCTCTCTGGTCACGCAATTATAGACATGAAGGTCGCTATCTTACAACAAAAAAACTTCAAATCCAGACTCCAGCGAGAAACTGCTGAATTGGAATTCATTTGCAAATTGGATACTATTAATTTAGGCTTAAATAGAGACTGGGAGTGGCTAAGTCATTATGCAAGGTAGCCTATTTCCCCTTGTTTCCCCCCCCCAGACGTTCTGGTTAAACTTGGATTTATGCTGGAAATGGCCCACCTTGATTATCATACACATTGTAAGGAGAGTGGTCAGTTTGGATGAGCTATTATCAGCAGGACAGTGAGTTTGTGTGTGTATGGGGGGGGGGACACCTGGATTTGTGCTGGAAATGGCCCACCTTGATTATCATGCACATTGTAGGGAGAGTGGTCACTTTGGATGAGCTATTACCAGCAGGAGAGTGAGTTTGTGTGTGTATGGGGGTGGGGGGGGGTGAGAAAACCTGGATTTGTGCTGGAAATGGCCCACCTTGATTATCATGCACATTGTAGGGAGAGTGGTCACTTTGGACAAGCTATTACCAGCAGGAGAGTGAGTTTGTGTGTGTGTGTTTTGGGGGGTGGGTGAGAAAACCTGGATTTGTGCTGGAAATGGCCCACCTTGATTTTCATACACATTGTAAGGAGAGTGGTCACTTTGGATAAGCTATTACCAGCAGGAGAGTGAGTTTGTGTGTGTGGTTTTTGGAAGGTGGGGGGGTGAGAAAACCTGGATTTGTGCTGGAAATGGCCCAACTTGATTTTCATACACATTGTAAAGAGAGTGGCACTTTGGATGGGCTATTACCAGCAGGAGAGTGAGTTTGTGTGGGTGGGGGCGGAGGGTGAGAAAACCTGGATTTGTGCTGGAAATGGCCTAACTTGATTATCATACACATTGTAAGGAGAGGGATCACTTTAGATAAGCTATTACCAGCAGGAGAGTGGGGTGGGAGGAGGTATTGTTTCATGGTCTCTGTGTATATAATGTCTTCTGCAGTTTCCACAGTATGCATCCGATGAAGTGAGCTGTAGCTCACGAAAGCTTATGCTCAAATAAATTGGTTAGTCTCTAAGGTGCCACAAGTCCTCCTTTTCTTTTTGCGAATACAGACTAACACTGCTGTTACTCTGAATCCAGTTAAAGTAGCAACTGTTGTACATTTACCTCGTACAGGGACAACAGACTAATATCTGGACTGTCCAGGAAAGGGCTGTATGGTGCCGAACACACATTCTTTGGGGAAAATCCAGGACTGGGAGTGAGTTGGAATCACCCTGCAAGTGGTAACCAATTCTGGTGGAAGCCAGGGTGTGGCTGGAGCATGCTGGCAGGCTGCAGCTATACACAGACACTCAGGCTGTGACCTGCGTGCTGTTTGTGAGGGGCCCAGATTGGGAGTTTCAGCAAAGCATTGTGAGGCACCCAAGGTTGCAGGGCAGGTGATGACAACCCCTTACTGGTCTGGATTGCACGCCAGAGAGTGATACTCTGATTTTACTGTTCTCTCTCTATAATAAAATCTGTGCATAGTCACAGCTTGCCCCATGAGGCAAGGTCGGATTTTGCTCTTGGTTATTTTACCCACAAAGTTGGAAATGGGATGCAGGGAGGGGACAAAATCTTAGATAGCCTCCAGATTGCGGGCTGGTTCAGTATTGCTCTTTGCAGGAAGTTTTGCACTGTCAATAGAACTGTTTGTCTGTTTCTATTGAAAAGCATCATCTAATTAAACAGTCAAGTGGAAAACTCTCAAGTGCAGCTTCTCTCCAGTGATATTTCATAAGAATGGCCACACTGGTTCAGACCAAAGGTCCATCTAGCCCAGTATCCTGTCTTCTGCGAGTGGCCAATGCCCTGTGCCTCAGAGGGAATGAACAGAACAGGTAATCATCAAGTGATCCATCCCGTCACTCATTCCCAGTTTCTGGCAAACAGAGACTAGGGACACCACCACTCAAGGGAAAGAGCCGCACACGCACACAGACACAATCAGAGATGGTTCCTGGGTCTGAGGGGATTCACAGGGGCAGAAAATCTTGTGTGTGAAGTGGATTCATAAGCCCGTGAGATCCCAGATCTCCTGTGTCTGGAGAAGATTCCCAGCAGAAGGAGATTTCATCTTTGAGATAGATTCCCAGTTTGTCCAGTAGCTAAGTGGGGTCCCAAGGGCAGATGATCTCAGGTCTCCAGTGCCCAAAGCAGATCCTTAGCAGTAGGAGATCTTGTGTCTGCTAGATTCCTAGTGGCAGGGAATCCCATGTCACCTGCCCTTGTAAAAATCAGCCAGCTCAAAGAGTCCTCTGGAAAGGTGCCTTGGTAGCTCCCTCTCACCTGTTCAGCTCCTGGGGACAGTAGATGCTGTTTCTGGTGGCTACAGTTTAGTGCTGGAATAAGTCTAAAAAGTCAAATAATAATAAGAGATTGGTTTGGTTTCCCCAACTCCCTGGAATAACTCCACATTCCCGGGGCTTCCCCACCACCACCCGAAGGCTCTGCATTGTGATGAAAGTGGGGTGCAGCTCATTAACATTGTTCTGTTCATCAGCCAGCAGGAGGGGACCAAGACCAATATGATGTGCTCCCAGCTCTGACTGGCCTGAAGAATGGGTCTCTCTCTCCCGCAGGAGCTGGGTTTTTTCCCTCGGCAGGTCTCCTAGTCCCTGCTGACTCAAGGGTTTCGGGGCATGCACTTGGTTTCCTTGCACGGCTGCATGTGCAGTAGCCCAGAAGGCCACCTGAATGGGGTAGTGTTAATGAAGGAATCTGCTCAGAGGTCTGCATAACTGAGAAGCAGTTGAGAAAAAGGACAGCAGATATAGTGGTGGTGGTGGAGAGAGAGCACATTGGCTAGGCAAGGGTGGGTAGAGGAGGCACACACGCTGGCATGGCTGGTGGAGAGAAGCATGCCGGCCAGCAACTGGCAACAAATGCTGCTTTCACATCTGTAAACCTGGTGGACTATGAGGGAGACTGTTTTTCCCTAAGGGAAGCAGAAAGACTGTGCTTACTGTGACCGGCTGTGGCATGTTCTGTCCCTTCCCCCTGGTGACATAGGTAATAGCATCGTGCACGGAGGCAAAGAGGTGGTGCTTGGTGATGGTTTGGCTGAAGAAGTTGCCCTTTTCCAGCTGGTCAATGACAGAAGCTGAGGGGGAAAGAAGGTGGCACAATAACACCAGGACATCCTAGAGTGAAAGCATGAGGACTGGCTGACGTGCCCAGCCTTGACCCCCACCCTCCACACAAAGAACCACCTCTCTTTTTCTTCGCTCTTTACTGTTTGCCTTGGGGATTCTTTGCTTTGGGAAGTGCTGGCAAAATCATCCAAGCTGAATTCAGGGAAACAGGAATGCTCCCCTGGATGTGGTCTCTGTTCTGGGGTATAAACAGACTCTGGCATTGCACCTTGGGAATTATGCCTACATGTAAGGGCTTGGGCTGATCTCCTGAATGGGGCTTGGGAAAGATTCCCCATGCACACACGCCGGCTCAAATTCAGCTATGGCAGAAGCTGATGTGACTTGTGTTGACCTCAGAGGGATTTACACCAGGGCTGAATTTGGTCCCTAACATGGGATCTGAACTATTAGTCACACTGGATTTGAAACCAGTTCTGTGAGCAGTTTCCATCTGTGTAACATCTGAGGCTGGTATGGTGTGGAGAGGAGAGGAGACAAGGGAAGGTGAAACCAGAAGCAAGAACCTGAATCTGCCCCAAGGGAGGGCAGATGGGGATTTCAGTGCAACAAGATACATCCTCCTGAAGGGAGGACTTGCTATCAAATAGAGGGTCTACGGCTTTGCTGCACCCAAGCTTTGAGGCCTCCTTACCATGGCAGCCAACAAGAAACACATCCACTTCTATCTCCCGGAAATCTCTGAATATCTGCAATGGACACAAGCACAAAGAGATGAGTCAAGCCCCTCCACAGACTCCTGTCCCTGGGGGCCGTGCCCCATGCCCAGCAGCAGCAGCACACGCAGAATGGGATGGGGTACGAGGTTACTAGCCAGCTGCCCCAAAGCAGCCCCAGATGTCCCCTTGGCCCCCTTTGTGCCCGCTGCTCGTTGATACCACTGACCTGGAGCCAATCTCCTGTGGGCTAGCGGGCTGCCTGGAAGACAAGTTAGGGATGTGAAACATACTCTACATCTTGTTGCCCAATTTACAGTTGACAGGCCTGGGCAAACAAGGTGACGCAGAAGATGTTAAAATGCCAACATGAGGGAGTGGGTGTGTATGTTGGAGCGAACAGCTCCTCTGTCACACACAGCAATGGCTCAGAGGTAGGGGTGGTGGGTGACGGGATCAGGGAGGGGATGGGGACAGGTTGGAGCCAGTGTCTGGTGAGATTTCACCTTAGCTGGTAGCAGAAGAACAGCGCTGAGGCACTCAAGTTCCCAGCACTGGGTGTCTGAATGCTCCCACTTTGCAGAGCTCTGTAGGAGAGTCCCCGGGGCAGCTGTGCCTGGGACATTTTCCCTGCCTTTCCCCTTACGTTCTTTAGGATCTTTATGCAGACAGTATCCACAAAGTTGACGGGGGTGAAGTCCAGTATGAGGGAGTGGAGGTTGGGCTTTTTGAGACCTAAAGACTCCAGGGTGGGTTCATTGAAGGCTTTTTGGGTGCTGCTGGCTTGGAGCTCCAACTCTATCTCGCTTCCATTGGAGTCAACCGCTGCAGGACCAGATCCATTGCAGTGACTCCCCAGCTCCTGTGGGGAAGAAAACAGTCCCCCCCGCATCAAATGAGATGATGGCATTCCTCAGGGAGCACCTCAGCCAATAGCAGACGAGCGTCAACTGACTGACTGCACCGTATCAGCGCAGGTGGCAGCGAGAAAGCGGTCTGGAAAATATCTATTTCCACTGTTGAAAAACAAGGCTTTGAAATGAGACATTAAACGGAGGCCCTGACCCCTACTGACACCAATCACCTCAGCACATGTCAGAGCAGAGTGGGAGATGGCCCAAGCCCTAGATTAGTGACATATCTTATTCCCCAGGTGTCTGGGGAGGAGGAAGGGCTGAGGGCTGGGAGGGTTTTGTTGCTTGCTAATGGAGGGTTTGTGTTAATGGTAGAGAAGACCATTGTGGTTGAGATTTTACCATGACATTCAACTATGTCAGGCACTGTGGGTATGGGTTGAGTGAGGACTTGGGTTTTTAAAGATCAACATAGATAAATACCTGCGTATTGGTCTCCATGTCAATAGCTACAAAGCCAAAGTCATTGCTGCTGGGGTCAGATGCCTCTGAGAGCTTGAGGGTAGTTTTCTGTTACCAAAACCAGATGGGGACAGAGAACGTTAAAGAGGGGTTGGTGTAGCTGCACGGCCCACATCACCCCACAGGAGGCTTGTCAACCCCAGCGAGGAGGTTTGGAACAATATAGGTTACAACATAAAAGCAGAACCTGGTTCAGTCCAGTGAGCCGCCTAGTCCAGTCTCTGACCATGGGCAGGTCAACAGAAGGTACAAAGCTGCCAGAGTTGACATTTCTGGAATAACTTGCCCATGGGGGAGGTTTCTTCCCTAGCCCAGTGTGACGAAGTGGGACTGTTCTTAATGTTTCTTCTGAATAGTGTGGGGGTGCCTCAGTTTCCCCTGTGCAGTTCTTAAGTATCTAGGTGGTGGGGTAAGGGTGTATGATCATTGCAGAGCCCTAGAGGGCAGGTGTGTGCAGGGGTCTGGACACAGAGAATGGCCGATACCCTGTTTCCTGGCAACTGATGGCCTAGGCCCTTCCCCCCTGCAAGGTGAGAGCTAAAGGGTTGGAGAACAAAGGAATCAGGTGACCTCCTGGCCCGGGAAAGGGACAAAGCCCAGAGGAGGAGGGGCTGGAGGGAGTTTCAGTTTGGGGCTGGCTGGGACATGGAGTGAAGTGCAGACGTGGTTGTCTGGCTCACTGCCCCCCCAAAATGGACCCAGCTGAGGGGTCCTGGTCTCTGCACCTACAAGCTCTGTTTTAGACCATGTTCCTGTCGTCTAATAAACCTCTGTTTTACTGCTGGCTGAAGTCACGTCTGACTGTGAAGTTGGGGTGCAGGACCCTCTGGCTTCCCCAGGAGCCCTGCCTGAGCGGACTCGCTGTGGGAAGCGCACGGAGGGGCAGAGGATGCGGAATGCTCCGAGGTCAGACCCAGGAAGGCGGAAGCTGTGTGAGCTTTGTGTCCTGAAGACAGGCTGCTCACAGGAAGGCGACTGCCCCAGAGTCCTGACTGGCTTGATGGGGAGCAGTTTCAGAGCATCGCCCAGGGACTCCGTGACAACTGGTGGCAGCGGTGGGATCGACTGCACCCCGTGCATGGCGCTTCCTGCAGTAAGTGACTGGGGAGCAGTAAAACGAAGGGGGATTGACGGGGACCAGGCGTGCTGAAGATTCAGAGAGAGACGGTTTCAGGGGGCGGTTAACCCCTGGGAGTGTGTGACCAGAGAGAAGGACTTTTGCAGTAACAGGGTTCCCCTGGGGATTGCAGCGAGTGGTCCCAGGGGCGGAGGAGTCTGCAGCTTGACCCTGGCAAAGAGGTGGTGACCTCGAGAAGGGCTGGCACACTAGGGGTTCTCCCTGGAAACCGTGGGGAGCTGAGAGCACACGGGCCTGTGAGTCCACAACAACTTGGGAAGAGCCGAGTGATGGCCTGTCACCGTCTCCTTAAGAAGGACATTGTAACCCTGTGCAGAAAGAGAGGGTTGAGCACTGGAAAGTTCACCAAAGCAGAGTTAATCGAGCAGCTGGAGTAGTAGCCAGGCATCCCCAAGACTCCTGTCCCCAACCAGACGAGGGTCTTCACGATCGGGTTCCCCATCGGAGGATCTGAGATGCATGGGATTTGAGCTAAGTCCAAGAGAGCAAGAGGACTGTGAGAGACAGCGAGGGCCCGAGAAAGAGCTGCAGAAGCAGCAGCAGCAT
This sequence comes from Chelonia mydas, assembly GCF_015237465.2. Taxonomy (NCBI): domain Eukaryota; kingdom Metazoa; phylum Chordata; order Testudines; family Cheloniidae; genus Chelonia; species Chelonia mydas. The sequence continues at coordinate 23,612,034 of NC_057853.1, forward strand.
GAACTGGCGGTGGTGGAGCGGAGAGGCATAGGGGACCTCCCAGGGGTGAGTGCGGATAGACCTCCGGGGGGCCAGTTCCACAGGGAACCTCGAGACTAAATTGCTGCCCCTGGTTAAGGAGGGGGGGGATGTGGATGCCCACCTCACTGCCTTTGAGCAGGCTGGAGATTTGAACCAGAGGGACCCTGCGGAAAAGCCCCGGTGTCTAGCTCCCTTGCTGGGTCCCAAGGCCATAGACTCCGTCAGCCAGATGGGTGGGGTGGTGGACAGGCTCCCACTCCTGATCCCAACCTATACGTCTGTGTGGAGTTTCCTGGAGTCAGGCCCCTCGGACCCCCAGGGGGAGCGGAAGGTGATGGTCAATGGGGAGACATTCCTGGGGTGGCGAGATCCTGGGACAGAGAGAACTGTTGTCAGGCCCTGGGTGGTGCAGCCTCAGATGCTGAGGGGCTGTGTGAGCTGGGTGAGGATCCCGGGGCGAAGCCCCTCGCCCTGCCTATGGCCCAGATCCCTGTGCAGACACAGGAGGGGTCGGGTTGGCTGGTTGTTGGGGTTCTCCAGGACACCAGCTGCGAGACCCTGTTGTGGGATGACTGTGTCTCTTTGGGACAGGATCCAGGCCTTGCTCCTGTAATTCCCAAGGGTTTGAATTTGAATCCAGGGAACCAATCGGTGGAGAGGGAAATGGTCAGTGAAAATGCAAATGACCTGGCTGGCAGCAGGGAGGAGCCGCTAGGCTCAGGCTATCTGCCTGCCTGTAACCAGACCCCTGGCGCTCCCCGCCCCCTTGCACACCGGAGATGGGGCTCTGATGCAGTGAGGAAAGCAGCGAGCTCGCTGCCTACCCCCACTGGGACAGCAAGGGCAGCGCTGAGCACAGTGGGAGCTGAGACCCCAGTTGAGTTGGGGGAGACACAGGCAGGGCAGGGTATCTGTTGGGAGTGGCAAGGTGCTTGGTAAGGAAAGTTTGGATGAGCCTAGGCAGCCTTGTGAGCTGATGGCTTTGTCTAGTCAGCAGGGTGGGAAGGCGAGGAGAGTGGAAGATGAGTGTCCCTGGCCCTTACCTGTTAGCTGGGTGGAGAATTGTGACAGTGAAGGAAACGTGCCTGTGTCCGTCAGGGATGTTGACTTGCCTATGGAGGGAGCTACCCTGATCTCCAAGCAGTTGTCTGTGACCAGCCTTGTGTGCTGGGACAAGGGGAATGAGATCCCAAGCTGTGTGTCTGGGAAAGGAGAAAGTGTGTCCGGCTCTTCTTTGTCTGTGGAGCAGCCAGAAGGGGCCTTTCAGCCTGTGATGGTTGAGGGTAGTGCAGTTGTCTCAGAGTTGGTTCTGGATTCAGCTAAAGCCCAGGAAGGGAATGGCCCTAAGTTTGTGTCTGCTTGGGAGAATGGCCCTGTAACTAGGTCGCATCCAGTTAGTGTCTATGTAAAATCCCAGAGACCAGACAATTCTGGTGCTTGTATTTTGCCTCTTGCTAGTGTGTGACTGGGAAAGGGTGTAGCAACTCTGTCTGATCAGGGTGAGATCCTAGCCAGGGCACAAGGAGAGCATGAAGGTGATGAGACTGTGTTAGCTACTGAGGGTCTGGAAACCTGTAGCAAGAAGGAAAAGATTCCTGAACTTGTGTGTGGCAAAGGGAAGGAGAATGCTTCTGACCTTTTATCTAGGACGTCTGTAAGTTTGCCTGAAAGGGGATTGTGTAGGAATCCGCCGGACGGGCTGGAGGTAATTCTGGATGTAAGGGAGACCCAGAAAGCATCTGCTGTTGCTCAGGAAAGTGTTCCTCTATAGCAAGCCCTAGGTGAAGAGGGTAAGAGCAGAATTTCTGTGAGGGGTGAATTGTTGCATAGAAAAGCCCTAGGGAAAGGAATCCTCATGGAGTCTTTGCAAGCAGTTTACTGCAACTGAAGGGTGTGAAAGTGATTTAATCAAGAAAGTTTCAGTTCCTAACAGCCAGAAATTTTCTGTTGTGAATGGATCCACTGACTTTCCTGTTGAAAGATCCAGTGTGGATAGCTCTGAGAAGGTCTCAGATGAAGTGAAAGCTGTTAAGAAAGTTAAACAGTCCGAAAACCAAGTGGCTGTGTTTGGCCAGCTTGTTGGGGAGAAGACCCAATCCCAGTTTGACCCCCTGAGGTTTTGGGGTGGCCAAAGGGCACGGGCCGCATAAACCTTCCCACATGTAGCCTGCGAGTGCTATCGACCACCCCCGACCTAAGGGAGGGCATGAAACTGGAAGGGCCTGGTGTAACTCCTACCAAGGAATAGGAGAGATGCTGGGGCATCCATGGGAACGTTGGTGGCTTCGAACTTCCCCAGGTCACCGGCTAAAGTGACCCTGCTCAGTTCGATCTCGAAGGGGGGAGAGATGTGACGAAGTGGGACTGTTCTTAATGTTTCCTCTGAATAGTGTGTGGGTGCCTCAGTTTCCCCTGTGCAGTTCTTAAGTATCTAGGTGGTGGGGTAAGGGTGTATGATCATTGCAGAGCCCTAGAGGGCAGGTGTGTGCAGGGGTCTGGACACAGAGAATGGCTGACACCCTGTTTCCTGGCAACTGATGGCCTAGGCCCTTCCCCCCTGCAAGGTGAGAGCTAAAGGGTTGGAGAACAAAGGAATCAGGTGACCTCCTGGCCCGGGAAAGGGACAAAGCCCAGAGGAGGAGGGGCTGGAGGGAGTTTCAGTTTGGGGCTGGCTGGGACATGGAGTGAAGTGCAGACGTGGTTGTCTGGCTCACTGCCCCCCAAAAATGGACCCAGCTGAGGGGTCCTGGTCTCTGCACCTACAAGCTCTGTTTTAGACCATGTTCCTGTCGTTTAATAAACCTCTGTTTTACTGGCTTGCTGAGAGTCACGTCTGACTGCGAAGTTGGGGTGCAGGACTTTCTGGCTTCCCCAGGAGCCCCGCCTGAGCGGACTCGCTGTGGGAAGCGCACGGAGGGGCAGAGGATGCTGAATGCTCCGAGGTCAGACCCAGGAAGGTGGAAGCTGTGTGAGCTTTGTGTCCTGAAGACAGGCTGCTCACAGGAAGGCGACTGCCCCAGAGTCCTGACTGGCTTGATGGGGAGCAGTTTCAGAGCATCGCCCGGGGACTCCGTGACACCCAGTATACAGTGGTTGGCTTTATCCATCCTAAGATTTCGTTTGCTGTTAGAACTGCCCTTGTGCAATGAGAGGAGGTTTTTGCTGAGCTGTCTGCAATGGCAGCTAGCTGCCTACACCCACCCCCCATTCTCTCCCCTTACGAATATTACCATTAGTAAATATATTCTACACCAGGCCTAGAGTGGAAGCTTCTGGGGCACCCCACTGCTAACATTTGCAACATGGAAAATTGACCATTTATTCAGGAGAAGCAGTGGAGAAAGGACTGGACCTGGGTTCTATTCCTGGTTCTGCCACTTGCCTGCTGGGTGACCTGAGGCAAGTCACAGCTATGTGCCTCAGTTTCCCCATGCATAAAATGGGAGTAACGATCTGACCTCTTCTGTGAAGTGCTTTGAGATCTTCAGCTAGTTTTGATCAATGACAGAACTTTAGCTCACCCTATGACAGCTTAGGGTCCCTAATGGCCTCTTCTGAGAGAATTTGCCTTTTGAAAGTCCAAATAACTTTTGCCAACTGAGTTTCCTTTATTTGCTCTTTACTTGACACACTCAAAGGATTCTAGTAAATTAGAGAGGCATGGTTTTCTCTACAGATGGTGTGCTGGTCTGTTCCCATCATATCATGTCCATGTAGGGGGCGTATAAGTCCCTCTTTCATTATTTGTCCTGGCACTGAATTAGGTTCATTAGTTTGGAATTCTCAAGATCACACCTTGCACTTGTTTCTAATAGCCGACCACTCACCAAATGTGAGTGAATCAGTGAATCACTGGCTCCTTAATTATTAACACCAGCAGCTTCCTCCCCAACCTTGGTCACAACTCCAGTGTCAGGTGGTTCCCTAGGCTTTCTCTTCCATGCCTGATGGCTCCAATCAGAGTACAAATGCTTGTCAGGCTCAGGAACATTCCCCAGGGGCCAAGGCCTACCCTTGGGTTCCCCAGTAGGGAAAGATGAGCCATTTCCAGTGTGGGTCCATCTTTGATTCTGAAGAGTAGGGACAGCCAGTTATCGAGAGAGGGATTAGGGAAAGAGAGGGAGAAGTGGGGGCTGGGAGGAATGGAGACCTCGGAAGAGGGAGTGAGAAGAGAGAAAGAGGAAGGAGGAGACCAAGAGAGATATGTACAGAGGGAGGAGGATGAGGATATGGTTGAAGGGAAGGAAAAAGAGAGAGACTGGAGGGAACCCCAGAAGGAAGCATTTGGCAGAGATGAACCTTTTTCTTCTTTGCCTCTTCCTTCTTGTCCTTCTCCTGCTGCTGCTTCTGTTTCTTGAGGGCTTTCTTCTTCTTCCCAATGAGGTAATCGACATTAATGCCACTCTGCAAAAGATACAGCTCCCTGGGATAGGGAAGCCACTGACCTGCTCTCTCCCAACCACTTCCCAGTGCATGGTGCAGGGAGTCCCTGCAGCTGTTCCTGCACAGAATGGAGCTCTCTCCCTCCACAGTCTTTTCTTGGCTTCTGGGAACAGGAGAGCTTGGAGCACTGATTAACTGCGGGAGCAGAGCCCAGGAGAGGAAGGGTTGGCTTGCAGTTTATGCAATGGACTGGGACTCAGGAGAGCGGGGTTCATTCCTCCCTTGGGCCTGTGCCTCAGTTCCCCGCCTACCTCAGAGGGGTGCTGTGAGGAGAACATTGCTGGTGTGTGAGATGCTCCAACACTATGAGGATAGAGGCCATATTAGCTCCTCTAGATCCACTACATACTGGGGAAGGGAGAACCTGTGCACTGTAGCATGAGAGCAGAGAGAATCAGGACTGTGCAGCTGTGCTGCTCTCCCAGCTAGACTGGAGAATGGCACCCCAGGCCTGAGATGATCTCCTGGCCAAGGTACTGGAGACCAGGCTGTAGAGAGGTCAGGCCTTGCCCCAGAGTGTGCTACGTGAGCCCATCTCTGCCCCTGCCTCACCTTCTCTTTCAGGGCCTCTGCATACAGCTCAGCGTTGGCAAAATACACTGTGGCAGAAGAGCGGAAAATCTTCACACCTGGAATTTCCTCAGTCTGGAAACAAAGGCATGGAGGAAGTTGTGGGAGGGACACTGCCTCAAAGAGGTGGGGGCTGTTCTGGGTCTTGGGGGTTGGGGGGGATCAGTAATAGGGAGAGCTTGAGACATCACAGAAAAGCAAAGCCATGCCCCACAGTATCTCTGGGCTCCCCTCCTCCTCAGCTCCCTCTTGAGGGCTCCCCGTTCTTTTGCTGCTCCGCCTCAGGTACTTGGAACTGCTTCCCTCACAGCAACCCTTAGAGCAGTGATTCTCAACCAGGGGTACGCATAGCACTGGGGTATACAGAGGTCTTCCAAGGAGTATATCAACTCATCTAGATATTTGCCTCGTTTTACAACAGGCTACATAAAAAGCACTAGTGAAGTCAGTACTAACTAAAATTTCATACAATGACTTGTTTATACTGCTCTATATATTATACACTGAAAATGTAAGTACAATATTTATATTCCAATCACTTTATTTTATAATTATATGATAAAAATGAGAAAGTAAGCCATTTTTCAGTGATAGTGTGCTGTGACATTTTTGTATTTTTATGTTTGATTTTGTAAGTAGTTTTTAAGGGAGGTAAAACTTGGGGCAGGCAAGACAAATCAGATTCCTGAAAGGGGTACAGTAGTCTGGAAAGGTTGAGAACCACTGCTTTAGAGCCCCCAAAGTCCCTACAGGGTCCCACCACTAGCAATGCCTGCAGCTTACACAGCTGAACTGGAAGGGGACCTGGCTTTCTAGGGGTTTGTAAAGTGCCAGGCATACTCGCAGTGCTCTGCAAAGGAGGAGCTCCCCCTCCCCAGGGGGAAGGGAAAGTGGCATCCAGTCCCTGAAGGCCAGTACTCACAGGTACAGATAGACAGGGAATCCCCAGCTCCTTCTGGGAAAGACAATGCCTGACAAGGACTTTAACCCTTTTACTACTGGATGTGCCCCATCTCAGCTCCCCTGGCTGCTCATGGCAGATTTGGCCCCAGTATCCTGATTTGCCTAATACATTCAGCAGCAGCAGCAAAGGAGCTGGTTTGTCTTCCTTCATGGGTCCCCTCTGGCCACTCCCTCAACTATCTCACCACCTGCTTGTACCTTTCAGAGTAACAGCCGTGTTAGAAGTGAGCTGTAGCTCACGAAAGCTTATGCTCAAATAAATTGGTTAGTCTCTAAGGTGCCACAAGTACTCCTTTTCTTTTTGCTTGTACCTTGTTATATTCCACCATGTCTCTGTAGATGTCTGTGTTGGAAACCTGCCCCAGGATGGAGTAGCGGGGCCTGAGGGGAGACAGAGAAAGAGAGCAGGGTTAGCAAAGGTACTGTCTATCCCTCGGGGAGTGGTGCTGTGCCTTACACTCAAAGTATCGCCCCAGTGACCTGGTGGTGATATAAGACTGACAGAGCCATGCTGTGAGAGGTCATAGTAGTGCTAAACCAGGCTAAAGCCTTGTGCGTGCCCATGAGCTGCAATTAGTTATGGCTTTGATTCATCCCTGGGTGGTGAAGGTGGGCAGGGGTACAGAATTAATAGCAACTTTTCAGCAAATGGGCTTCTCAGACTGTGCCGATGTCATCAGTGGTTCATATGTGCCCATTAGCAGCCCCCTGTGGTGTACACACGAATATACAGACAGGGCTGGGTACTCCTAGTCGCTCAGTAGCACTTACTGGAGCACAGAGGGAGGTGCATGGTATATGGGGACAGTGCTACTCACAGCTGGGTCCGAAAGATGACCGTGAGCAGGGCAAACGCCACAGAGACCCCCAGCCCCATGTCTAGGTTCAGCAGGAGGGTGGCCACGAAGGTCACGAGCCAGATGAGCTGTAGCAGACAAAGGCAGGGTAAGTGCTGGGGAAGAGGAACAGGTTTGTGGTAGACACTGGCTATTTCGGTGTGACGTTCACTAGTGCACTGGCCATCACTGCCAATGCTGATGCTGCCATGCAGTCCCAGGGAGAGCTGTACTGTGGGAGGGACCTTCCTTCAGAGGAGATGTTAAAACAAGGCCCTGCCTGCCTGTCTCTAGTGGGAATCCAGGGTGGAAGTTAGAGATCCCAGGACGCCCTATGAAAAGGGTTATGGAGGGGAATGCCAGTGTCCTGGCTGACGTCCCCGTCTTGTTAAAAGCGCTCTCTCTGATGTACAAAGAGGGATAAGCTCATGCTGAGTGCAGATTGGCAATTGCATTTGCCTGCAGAGTCTCTGTGCTGCTGGGATCCAGTTCCCTGCTCTGAATCCCGTGGGGATCTGGTTCCCTGCTCCGAAGCCCCCAGGGATGCAGCAAGGCGAGAGCAGAGATGGGCTTGAGCCATGGGGGTTAGATTTGGATCCAGATAGCATGAGTTCTAGTTCAGGCCCATTGCAGAAAGAGGCCTGCACTGTGAGATCCAGAATCTGGTCCCTGTGGTTTGGGATTCAGAGTCAGAGTCCTGGTTCTGACAAATTTCTATGGCCCAAATTCTATACTCAGTTAGTTCAAGCCTGGCAAGTTTCCTGGGGGAACTGCCACCTCCCTTAGTAAGGGGCTGCCAGGAGCCAGATCAGGGCAGCACTGAGGACTTGCCCTTTTTGTGCCCTCCAAAGGCAGAGCCCTATGGGGCTTGTGTCAGGGGAATCAGGCCCCATGGTCCAAGGCCCATGAAGGCCAGTTGTGTTCCTTACCAGATCTATGCGATTGGACCTCCATAGCATGCGGAGGTCTGTGAACTGCTTGAACATGCCCTTCAGGTTCACAATGACGATGGCAGCTAAGATGGCCTGGAAGAGAAATCCCCAAAGCTGTAAGGACTCAGCGGGCACCGCGGGGCCATCCCAGGACCCCACAGCCTGATGACTCCAGGGGCCTGCATTTCCCACAAGCACCTGCCTGAACAGAAAAGGGTAGCCCTTCCCCACTATTACTCTGTCCCTCCACATGGGACCTGACCTGACGGGGAGAGCAAACACTGAGTGAGGAAGCTCAGGCTTTGACCCCCAGTTCAGTGATTCAGCTAAAGTGAGGGAGGGATGGAAGGGAAATGCTGCCAAGGAAACAATGACCTGCCAGCGGAAGGTGAGACCTAGGGCACTCCCTTTTGCAGAGACCATTGAGTCAAACAACACAGCTGGATTTTTAAAGGCAGAAATGGAGAAATGGTAATTAACAACCCCCCCTGTAATTAAGGGAGCTGTGGTAATACAAAGGGGACTCTAGCCTCATGCAGCAGAGTACTTGTCAAAACCATAAGGGTAGCCTAAAATTCCTCCTTACCTGTAAGGGGTTAAGAAGCTCAAATAACCCAGCTGGCACCTGACCAAAGGACCCAATGGGGACAAAAGATACTTTCAAATCTGGGTGGGGGAGAGAGGGTTTGTTTTGGGTTCTTTGTTTCTGTGGCCGTTCTCTCTTGGGACTGAGAGAGGCCAGACACAAATCCATCTTCTCCAACCCATCCTAATCCAAGTCTCCAATATTGCAACCAGTATAGGTAAGCCAGGCAGGGCGGATTAGTTTAGCTTTTGTTTTGCTTGTGAATTTTCCCTGTGCTAAGAGGGAGGTTTATTCCTGTTTTCTGTACCTTGAATTTTCCCTGTGCTAAGAGGGAGGTTTATTCCTGTTTTCTGTAACTTTAAGGTTTTGCCCAGAGGGGAATCCTCTGTGTTTTGAATCTGAATACCCTGTAAAGTATTTTCCATCCTGATTTTACAGAGATGATTTTTACCTTTCTTTTTTTTCTTTTTAATAAAATCTTTCTTTTAAGAACCTGACTGATTTTTCCATTGTTCCAAGACCCAGGGGTTTGGTCTTTGATCACTGTGTAACCAATTGGTTAAGATATTATTCTCAAGCCTCCCTAGGAAAGGGGGTGTAAAGGCTTGGGGGGATTGCTGGGGGAAGAGGAACTCCAGGTGGTCCTTTTCCCTGGTTCTTTGTTAAATCACTTGGTGGTGGCAGCATACCTCAGACCAAGGACAAATAGAGATTTGTGCCTTGGGGAAGTTTTTAACCTAAGCTGGTAGAAATAAGCTTAGGGGGTCTTTCATGTGGGTCCCCACGTCTGTACCCTAGAGTTCAGAGTGGGGAGGGAACCGTGACAGTGCTATCTGGACTCCTGCATTTCTCTGTGTGTCACTGCACCACACAACTGGATAGAAGGGTTATGGATGATTTATCTGTCATCCTGTGATGCCTCAAATGCCGGATAGTGCTAGAGGAGGGACACTGTAATAGATGCACCAATGATCTGATCCAGTGCGGCGGAGGAGGATACTAGAGAGGATGCATGAACCAATGATCTGATCCAGTGTGGCAGAGGAGGATACTAGAGAGGATGGACCAACTATGGGAACTCACTTGTCCCTATATTTTTATAGGACTTGTGGCCCATTTTTGTCCTTCATGGGCTGATCTATAAATGGTGCCAGTAGCTGTAATGGGCCTGGAGACTCAGGGTAACTGTACAGACGGGCGAAGAGGCAGGAAGGCAGGCAGAGGCAGGCAGGGCTAGGACAATACATACTTTGGGTAGGTCTTGGAAGAGCTGCCCAATCTTCAAAATGGTCACCAAGATGAGAAGTGAGGCGATAACCCCGGCCACCTGGAGAAGACAGAGGAGAGATCAGTGAGAGAAGGGACAGGTGTGCATGGACATTTCCAGTTCCCATGCAGAGACACCACCTGTATGTTGTGTCTGAGGTAATGGGCACCATGCTGGCCCCGGAGAGAGCATGCTGGGCGAAAAGGGGATGCAGGCAAGCTCATGTAGGAAGGTGTCTGGCTGGTGATCCAGCATGTCCCCCTTAGGCCCTCTCTCATGTTCCCATCAGCTCTGCGAGTGCCAGAGCAAATGACAGGCAGCCCTTGCCCTGCGGATGGGAGTTATTTATGAGAATTGCCCCACTGCCCCCAGCTCTCTGCTCCCAGTGGAGCATCAAAAAACAATTAACCCTTTAACTACTCATTTGGTCTGGCAGATGATCCAGCCCATGAATGGTGGGTAATTACCGCCCGTCCACCGCCCACTGTCACCATTGATTAACACCCTACCTGGTTTTCCACACCACCTTCCTGGGGTTTTCCCAGTCAGGCCAGAGATGATAGGGGAAGCTTCCTTGCCTCATGCTGGAATCCTCCAGGATTCCTCAGGGCTGAAATTAACAGGAATACCAGCCTTATGGGACTCACCTGACTGTTTCCTCCAGTGGCCTCCTGCACCAGGGTCCGGGACATGGAGCAGCTGATGCTGAAGCACTGGAAAAAGCCGCCCACAAAATTACAAATCCCCAAGGCGAACAGCTCCTGCAAGGGGCAAAGCAGTGCGAGGGGTCAGGAACTGCAAGGAGGCTCCAGCCCTTGCTGGGCAAAGCGGAGCAGGCCCCCGCCTGGTGTCATGAGAGACCCCGAAGAGAGGGATGGGCACTGCTCAGACTCAGATTCCTGGGGAGTGCAGGTGTCGATGACAAAAACAAAGAATAAAAAAAAAAAAGGGAAGAGAGGCTGGAAGGGAGAGCCCAGAGCGTAGTGGGGTCCTCACCTGGTTACTGTTCACCTTGTAGCCGTGCTTCAGGGCAAAGATCTTGCCCATGGAGATGGAGATGGCATAGCCCACCACGGCGATGGCAAAGGCATTGCCCGCCACCTGCCCAAAGTAGCTGACATTGGGAGCCACTGGTGGTTTCATCCTGCAGCCAAGAAAAGGAAACCTGGCTGGAAAAGGGCATTCCCTCAGGGATGACAGCCTGCTCCCCCAGCACAGCCCCGCCGCGCCAGCCCCATGTCACAGAGGCTGTAGCAGAAAAACGTGCCATTCTCTGCCCATAATGAAGTGCCTGCTAAAGAGCCCAGGCTGCACCCTCACTCACCCACTGGGGATGTTGCCCACAACAGCAATCCCAAACTTGGTCTTCAGGCTGGCTCCATAGGAGATCCCCGTGGAGACGACGATCTGAAAAGAAGGCACGGTGTGAGGCAGAGTGTCCCTACTTTGCAACCCCCATGAGCCTGATAGAGAACAGCAGATGCGTGCAGGGGTCTGTGCAGGGCCCTCCTTGGAGGGGGTCAATGAAAGGGGCCAGCCTAGCTGAAAACCCCAGACTGGTGGGTAGAGCCCACCAGCAGCTAAGTGCATCCCCCCAACCAAGGGAAGAGCCCCAGGTCCAAGAATCAGACAAAAAACAAACAAACCAGACCCGGAGCACTTTGAAATGAACCAGACCAGGTGAAGGGTTTCAGGAGGGGATGGGATGGGGACAGTGAGCAGAGAACCCCAGACAGTGCCCATGGCCCCATGGAGTAGCCAAGGGCAGCTGAGTCTCCATGACCCATTTCACCCAGAGACAAGCAGGGGCCACTCAGGCCTGGTTGTGGGTTTGGGCTGGGGAGGGGCTGGCTGTCCAATAGGAACTGAACTCATTATGCACTACCAACAGGCACAGCTAGCCTGGGCCGGATTTAACCCGGGGACCTGCAGATGGTAGGCGATAGGGCTGCCCTTCTGGGCTATGAATGCAATTGTCACCCCTGGGGCCAGTGGATTTTCTGGCTGAGAGACCTGGCTCTGGGTGCTCCCAGCTGCGCCTCTCCTGGCAGCTGATGTAAGAGGAGCCCATCAGCAGCCCTGACCCTGGCACAGCCCCTGCTAGCGAAAACTGCTCTCCTTGGACCAGTGGTTTTCAAACTTTTTGTATTGTGACCCCTTTCACGCAGCAAGCCTCTGAGTGTGACCCCCCCCTTATACACTGAAAACAGAGGGGAGGGGGATTCATTTAATTTAATGGGGGCTCGGGGCTGTCAGCCCCATAGAGCTGACTGCTCGCAATCCCCACGTCACCACCTTGCAACCTCAAGGGGTCATGACCCCCAGTTTGAGAACCCATGCCTTAGACAATCCCAGGAAAATCTCAGCCAGAGACAGCCCACTCCCTGGCTGGCCCCAGCACACACCCGCTGGGGGAAGCATTCTAGGAAAACCAGGGCTTGCATCTGGAACACCAGCAGTGAAACTAAGCCAAAACCTAGCCATCTTCGGGCCACGCTGCCTAACCTACCCAAGTGCCAAAACCTCCCGGCCTCACCAGAGGAGATGAAACACTAGCACGAGGGAGGAAGGGGCAGCCACTAAACAACAACCAGTACAGGCACCCAGCAGAGAGCCGAGACCCTGTTCTGTGGGGTGACAGCCTGCCCTGTGCGGAGCCCCATGGGGCTGGGGGCTCTGGATGCCATGCAGTTCGTGACACACCCCTCCTTACCATGATGAATTCTATGGGGATGGGCATGGGGAGCTTGGAGGCGAACTTGGCACTGAGCATCTTGACAGGGAGGCTGGTGACCATGGCGATCAGGTTAGTGACCAGGGCGCCCATGTTGGTCTGTGGCAGCTTGGTGCAGATCTCAATGAAGGCCTACAGGGAGAGGAGGAGGGGAGACCATGACACCGAATCCGTTCAGGAGACAGAGCCCCGGTGCAGAGGGGCCACCCACTGGCTACGTCCCGTGGAACCAGAGAACGTCAGTACGTGCCCACGTTCACATCTCAGCACTGGCTGTGCTATCCCCCGGGCAGGGGTCCTGTCATCCCCTGTGTACATTTGGCAACTCGCACAGAGTGGGCCTCTGGCGGCTGGGGTCGCCAAGTACTAGTGCGATACAGTAAGTAATACAGACTGCATACCCATAGGGTGCTGCACTGGCCACATCCCAAGGAAAACCAGCCCGAGAAAGCCCAGTCACTGCCTTACCCCAGTGAACACCCAGGGAGCACTACTCGCCTGGGAGTTCTAGGGGAATCCCAGCTGCTGAAGAGACCCCCCATCCCATATAGCCCCAATGCAGACCCCATCAGCCCTGGTCTGGCCCCAGCACAGGTCCCTGTTAGCAAACACTGCTCCCCTTGGAAATCCCAGCCCAGTCTGACCCCAGCAAACCCCATTAGCAAACGTTGCTCCTCTGGGAAAGTGGCAGGACTGGATTCTTCCATGGTTAAGAGATTTATCAGAAAATGTTAGTGGCAGCATCCAAAATCCTGGGGGCAGCAGATCCCCTGCTGGTGTATGTGGTCATAGCTCCACTGAAGCCAATGGACCCCACTGAAGTCCATGCAGCTATGACCATTGACATCAGCTGCGGAACTGGTTATATAAAATATGAGGAGCTTGGTCCCCTTCCATGTGACTAAGATCTGGCACATGACACCTATTTACCAATCAGCTGCCAGCAGTTTGGGTTGGTTCGCAGCTTTCATAGAATCATAGAGTTGAAAGGGACCTCAGGAGATCATCTTGTCCAACCCCCTGCTCAAAGCAGGACCAATCCTCAATTTTTGCCCCGATCCATAAATGGCCCCCTCAAGGATTGAACTCACAACCCTGGGTTTAGCAGGCCAATGCTCAAACCACTGAGCTATCCCTCCAGTAAATACAAAATTTTGTCCCTATCAGATGTTCCTTCATTTTATGGATGGAACAAGTGGACCATATCCTGAGCTCCTGATTCAGGCAAATTCCCATGAAAGTCAACAAGAGTAAAACTGAGGGAGGGAGGGGACCAGGGTTTGGCCCTTAAGAATGTCTGCACTCATCAGTCTGTTTTGTCACTGGGGATCCCCAGGGGTTCTCCAAACTGTGTGCAGCCCCAGAGAATGTGTTTGTGCACCCACACCTCTTGTCTGAAAGTGTTCTGTAACAGGAGATGTAGGATCAGCGCTGGGGAACAGTTAAATCCCCCCATCCCCACCTGCCACCTGCCCTAGCTGGGCTCTACTTACAGCGAACATGGAAAATGGCCCTGACTGCTCAGCCACCTCCACCCCAAAGACGTACTTCAGCTGGGAGACCAGCACGTGGACGGCAGCGGCTGTGGTGTACCCCCGCACCAAGGGCTCGGACAGGTAGGTGACCACAAATCCGAACTGCAGCATCCCCAGGGCTATCTGGAAAGAGACCCAGCAATCGTCGGCAACCAACTTCCTCTCGTAGGGTTCTCACCCCGACGCCAGCCTCGTCTGGGAATGGTGGGGCATAGCTAAACATAAGGGTCGCCTTGGGCAGAGCTACAAGGCTTGGGGGACAGAACTACAACTACCAGGCTGCCACCTCTTTCAGTTTTCCTGAGGAACAAAGAGAACACTTGTATTTTTGCCCCAACAGCCCTGGGCTGGGATGCCCAGCGCCTCCTCTGCTTGCCCTGCAAGCTCAGTGGGACAGAACTTGCAAGGGTCAGTGCTGGGAGGGCCAGCCCAGGGGGCACCCAAGCTGCACAACTGTGGTTTGTGCTCAGGGCAGTCTATGCAGCAGAGTACACAGGGAGGCTCAATGACATCTCTAGCACTTGACCAGGTGGCTGTTTGGGGTAGCAACCTTTGGAAAGGATGGGGGACAACACAGAAGTCTGGTGTGCTGGGCAGAACCTGGGACCCCTGGTTCCCAGGCTGGTGGGACTGAGAGTGGGGATCTCACTTCACACACCATGCTGATTGGCCTAGCCACAAGCGAAGCAGGAATCAGCCTCAGGGAGGGACAGTGTCCCCAATCCTGCACTGGGAGGGGCTCACAAACATCACCAGGGGGCTGCAGTGAGCCCAGCCTCTGGACTGGTGCCAGGATGGACCCTTCAGGAATCAGCTGCGTGGCATCTCCCCGAGGACCAGCTCGAGGTCTCCAAGGGTAAGTGCAGCTTGTGCCCTTCCAGTAGGGCCCAGCCACTGAGAGACGTGATGTGAGCAGCAGGCTGGTCTTGGTGCTGGGGGGTGGAGGAGGAATGCCCCCTGCCCACGCTGTTCACCTGCCCTGGGGGGGAAATGGGAGCAGCTGAGGCCCAAAGGAGGAAAACAGAGCAGGGAGCATGAGCCCAGCAGCACAGAGAGGTCAGGCCTGGTCAGGGGGTTGGACGGCATGGCCCTCTCTGACTTGGATCTGTCAATGTCCCAGGGTGTACTGACCACCTCCACCCCTTGAACCCTGGCTTTGCCCATCCACCAGCCTTCGGAAACAACCCAGCCGGGATCCTGGCCCAGTCTCCTGCCTCCCCCGGAGCACCCTGCTCACCTGGAAGATACCCACCAGCATGGTGAGTGTAGCCACTAGTTCCACCCTGGCGCTGTCTCTCCTTGCCTCGTTGAGGACTGTCTCATTCGTGCCATTGACCGGATCCATGAAGTTGCTGTTGGGCATCAGCGAGCCTGTCACGCTGCCAATCATGACGGAGATGACAGCGAAGGGACCTGCGTGGAGGCACACGGTGAGGTCATGGGAGTCGCCAACTCAGGCCTGTGCCCTGGCAGATGATGCATAGCCAAGACCTGCCCACCCTGCATCCTCTTGGGAGCGGGGTCACACCCAGGGTGTCTCTGCTTATCACCAGTGGAGGGGCTCCCTCGTGTAGCCAGCACAGCTACCCAGCTGCTCACTCATCTGGATCTGGCTCACGGCGTCACTCTGAGCGCTCAGCTAGGGATGTGCAAGAATCGCCCACAGGGGGGCGCATGGCTGCTGGCACAGCAACTGCTGAATGCTTTTTGTGTGGGCAGAGAGAGGGCTGTGTGCACACTCCTCCAGTCCTGGGGGGGAAGGGGGGGGGCGCGAACCTGGCCAGTTCCCTGGCAGTGGTGAATGTGTGGGCCTGAGTCTGAGCTGTGAGCATAGGTTAGGGGGAGGTTCCTGCTTTTCATGCTCTACGCTCCTGGCTCTGGCCACTTTTGTTTCCTTGCCGATGCAGGAGTGCAAGGTTCCCACAGGCCCCTGCCCTGGGCACCCCCAGCTCACCCACAAGCCCCCCATCCTGGGCATCTCTAGTTCACCCACGAGCCCCGCCATCCTAGGCACCCCCGGCTCACCCACAGCCCCCTGCTCCCCCTCACCCACAGACCCCCATCCTGGGCACCCCCGGTTCACCCACAGCCCCCTGCCTCCCCTCACCCACAGACCCCCATCCTGGGCACCCTGGCTCACCCCAATTGCCCAACTGCCTGCTCACCCACTGAAATGTGCCTAGATGTCCCAAACAGGAAGTACAGGACGACAGGATATAAGGATGTATAGAGGCCGGTGACGGGAGGCACCCCTGCCAGGAGTGCATAGGCCAAACCTAGACACAGAAATGCAGGCAGGAGAGTTACTAGAGGCTCCCCCACATCCCCTACACCCTCACCCCAGCTCCTCACCCTCCCCCATCCCATGCACAGCCCACTCCAGCTCCCCATCCTCCCCGTCCCATGCACACCCCACCCCAGCTCCCTGCCCTCCCCATCCTGCCCCACCCCTTACACACCCTGCCTTCCCCCATGCCATCCCACCCTTCCCCCGTCCCATACACACCCCACCCCAGCTCCCTGCCCCTCTCCACACACACTAACACCAGACCCACCGCACTCTTCACCCACCCTTGCGCCCGCCCATACACATGAACCCCTAAAGATATACTCCTCCCCCATGCCTACAGCATGTACCGCAGGGCTACAGCCTTTGGCCCACAGGCGAAAGGGATGAGAGACGCCTGGCTGCGCCCCAGAGCGATCACCCCCAGAGGAATGTGTTTGCAGGCACTCCCATGGCAGGGGTGGGGGCTGTGGTACTTACCCTGGGGGAGGTGCATGATTCCCACACTGAACCCCGAGGCAATATCACCGAGGACCCAGTCCCTGACTGGGTACCGGGGCAGCCAGCTCAGGACCGGCAGGAACCGGAAGAGAAGGGACTTGGCAGCGCCACATGAGCACCTGGGGGAGGGTGGGGAAGCCACGACTGAGGAGAAAGCTCTAGGCTGCACTAGGGCCCTACAGAGTCAGGCAGGCTGGAGCAAGGGGATCCGTGCCCTGGCAGAGTCCTCCCCTGCCTGGGCTGGGGTCTAGCCCCGCAGTAAATGCATTGAGAGCACTCTGATATCCGCTAAAGTCCATCCCAAACACCCCCTGTGGGACTCCTGGACTCCCTCCCAATGCCTCCCTCTGAGGGGCCCCTTCAGCAGGGACTGGAGAACCAAACTGAAGCTTTAGAAACACCTTGCCAAGTCCGCGTGCAGTGGTGGCAAAGGCCCATGCAGAATACTGGCCCAGGGCCTCCCTGGCCTTCCTGCCCCTTCGGCCCTGGGACTGGCCAGGGGCCCAGCATGCGCTGCGGGGATGCCTGGCGCACAGCACTCTCCACCTGGCTGGCACTCGGCTGTGTGTGGAGTCAAGGAATAACAGCTCCCGCGCACCAGAGGGCATGGTCCAAAGGGCAAGCATGGCATAGGTGCATCCCAGGCCCAGGGGCTGGTGCCTTTACACCCCTTCCCCCTTCTCTGGCTCCAGCTTTGGGGCCTGGTGCTGGGCAGTCCCAAACACAGTGCTCTCTCCTGGAGACAAGAGCCATTTCGGCCCTGGGCCCCTGCATATGGATGGGGCAGGAGACAGTGGGAGCCTGGCTAGGCAAAGGCAAAGCACCCTGCCAGGGTCGTAAAACCCCTATCAGCGACCCACAGGGCGGTAACACTGTCCCCCTTGTGCCACTTCCCCCTGTCCAGTGACTGGGAAGGTGTGTGAAGCGCCTCCTACCTTACGTCCCAGACCCTGCTGCAGAGAGATGGCCGCGGAGCCTGGGTTCTCGGTGCCATCTCCTCGAGCTCAGCCTCGCTCAGAACCTTGCGGTCTGCCTGGGACGCCCAGGGGCGGCGCCGCAGCTCACTCTGCTCCATCGCCACAGCACCAACCCCAACTGCACTCCTGCGCGACCTTCAGGCTAGGCGAGAAGGGGAGATGGGCTGAGTGCTGGCAGTGCTACTGTCCCATGGGGGACGCCTGTCCCTGCCCATGCTCTGCTGCCACTGCTTGGAGGCCAGTTCAGCCCTGTGTGCGGGAGAGTCCCTCTGGCACAGCACCCAGGCCACTGGTGCCCCTCAGGGAGCTGTTTCCCCTCAAGCTGAGGAACTGTGCCGTCTCCACCGCCCCATCGCCAGCTAAAGCCAGAGTCTAAAGCTGCTGAGGGATCCAGTGGGTTGGTGTGACCTGGCACACACCCACAGTTAGACTCTGACCCCAGGAGCCAAGGAGAGGCCCAGCCTTTGGGAGCTCCCAGAAGCTATGGGGGGCCAGGAGAGAGCCAGGGTTCAGTGCGGGTGCAGGGAGCTCAGCAGTGCTGGGGGCAGCGCAGCATGGAGCCTGCTGTCTGGGGAGGACACCGGTAGGCACACTCACTTTGGGGGCACTGGGGCAGGGCATTCAGGAGCAGAACTACTCCCTTGGAGCAGCCCTAGGCCACTAGCAGTGTAGATGGATCTAGGCCCTGCCCCTTCAGGCTGCTGGTGCTGTGACTCCCCTGCACCTTATGATTAGGGGGCACAAGGCACCAGGATTTGGCAGGGGGAGCTCCCTGCCTCTCTCCCACTCCTGTTCCTGCACCAGAATCTGGGCCCAAATCTCACCCCCTGGAACACTGCAGCCCAGGCGCCACGTCACTGCAGAGCTCCAGGCTGGAGTCGGTGCCAAGCCCAGCCTGCTCCTTCAGTCTGATCCTGCAAGGAAGTTGCAGCCGGATGCTCATTACCTCACAGCTGGCTGCTTTGGAAATGATTCTACTGTCCCAGGTCCTGGTGGCTGAGGAGGAGCAGCAGCTGGGCTGAGAGGAGTGCGAGGGGTGGTCCTTGGGCAAATCCAGAGTGATTCTGGGCTGCATCCTGGCTACAGTGTGGGCCCTACACTCACTGCCCTCTTTTCAGTCCCTGGCATAAGGGCAGGCCCAGGGGCTGGAGGGTGCATGGTCAGTGTACTATGTATTCCAGCTATTCTGGACTAGGGGATGGTCCGTTGGGGATCACTGCATCCCGAGTGCAAGTGCAAACACCCAAGTGGGTGGCTGCTCTGTCTAGCGTATGCCAGCAGTCACTGTTTGTCCTTAAGAGGCCAGGAACAGGCTCCCTGCAGCCAGTCCAGCTCCACAGGACAGTCCCGTGCTGAGCCTGCACCTTCAGACTTTGCACTTTTCACATGACGGGTTTTTGTTCTCAGCAAAAGTAACTGACTTTCTCAGCAGCCATTGGTGGGTTACCCATCCCCTCCCCTCAGACACACACGTACAGTTGTGTACCTATACCCTCCATCCCCTCCTCTCAGACACATACAGCTGTGTACCTATAGCCTCTACCCCCTATCCTCAGACACACATGTACAGCTGTGTTCCCATACCCTCCATCCCCATCCCCCAGACACACATGTATAGCTGTGTACCTATTCCCTCATCTGCCCCCCCATATACACACATGTACAGCTGTGTACCTACACCCTCTGCCACCACCAGCCATACACAGGTACAGCTGTTATACCTCCACACCTGCCTCTCAGACACATACATGTACAGCTGTGTATCCATATCCACGGCTCCCCTTCCCTCAGATGCATACAGATACAGCTGTGATCCTATACCCTCCACCCTTGGCCCTAAGTCTCACAGATGCACAGCTGCATACTTATACCCACCCTCAACACATACATACAGTTGTGTACCTATATCCACACCCCCCAAACACTCACATGTCCAGCTGTGTACCTATACCTTCCCCCCTACCTCCCCCCGTGCATGTTCAGATATACAAGTGGATGCACATATGCATGCACACACCCCTCTCCAGTCAGAATTAGCAAGGATTTTAGTTGCCAGGTGAGTTCAGTGCTGGTGAAAGGGACCAGAGCGGCAACCCTGGAGTCTCCATTTCTGCAGGCAGAGCCTGGCTTCCCTGGAGGAGTCATGGGAGGGACAGGCACAGCCAGCCATTGGCATCTGTTGCCATTGTTAAGCCCTGGCTGCAGGGTGGTGGGAGGTGCAGCAGGCCCTGCTCCCAAGAGCGACTGTTTGTCTCTTGGCCCTGGGCTCAGTCCGCTGCTCCATTTCACACAGGCCAGACCTCGGGTAGGTGGGAGCCGCCCAGCCAGAGGGCAGGGCTCAGGTACATAGTGCACAGTGGCAGGCCCCAGAGGAATGAGGCAGAGCCCATTTGGCTGTGGGAGTGGCAAGGCCTGGCCAATCTCCTCTCCTTGCTCTGAGCCCCTCATGAGACCCCCTGCCCACACACACACACAGCAGCAAATGAGCTCAGCCCTTCGCCCAAGGCGTGATCCCTGCTCGAGGTTTAGAGCTACAGCCGCCAAGGAGAGCTTGGCCTGCACAGCTCCCCAGGGGCCTCGCAGGGCTACAATAGCAGTGCAGCCATTCCTGCTCGGGCTGGTGCCTGGGCTCTGAAACCCAGCCAGCATGGGGAGGAGAGATGGAAGGGTTCTCAGAGCCTGAGTGGGAACAGCTATGCTATTTTTAGCGCAATTGTGCCAGCCCAGGGTAACCACCCATCCTTTATGTAAGGGGCATCCCTGCACAGCAAGCACAGCGCAGGTTGGGGTTAGGGTCCACAGCTGCCTGTGGGGCACAGCACAGCCCCAAATAGCTGGGCATGATGTACTGTGTCTGCCCGCAGGCAGCCCCCCAGCGTGCCCTCCGCTGGGGACCTGGAGGAGGGCAGTGTCGCCAGCTGGGACGTTCCCCAGGGACCCCCTTCGTACAGCAGTCAGGCCCCTTGCTTTCACACCAGCATCCCAGTGAAGGCAGTCGCAGCAGGGCACGGTGGGGATACTTCCCTGTGGTGCCCCAGCTCCTCGCAGCGACAGGGCTGATCAAGGAAGTGGGCTATTTCCTTCCCAGCCAGCCTAGCTCAGGGAGAGCCTAACCCATCCGTCCCGTGGGGCTGGGCAGAGCCAGCTCTCCGTGCTCAGGGTCTGATGGCACATCTACACTGCACACACACCCCCATCCTGGCGGCGAGACGCAGAGGCCAAGTCTATGGACTGGGACTCCTGGGGCTTGCGTAGGGTGAGCCCCTTTTGTGTGTGTGTGGGGAGGGGCGGGGGGGGGGAGATAGAAATAAAGGGAAACCACATGAGGGACAAGGGTTTATTTTATGGGCGGTTTTAGGGAAACACCATTTCCCTCAGCACATTGTGTATTTTTTCCTCATGTGTACATTCCTACTGCCCTCCACCACACCATACAAGTCTCACAAGCTTCAATTTAATGTTAAAACGGTGCAGGAGGTCCCTTAAAATAAAGGATGGATGGTTACCCTAGGCTCGCACTACGGTGCTAAAAATAGCAGCGTAGCTGTCCCCACTCGGGCTCGGAGAGCCCTTCCCGGCCGGATTTCAGAGCCCAGGCGCCAGCCCAAGGGGGAATGGCAGCACGGCTACTTTAGGCTGGGGTCTCCTGCCTAGGAGCCTTGCTCCAGTGGGCTGCGTGCCAAACGTCACTACTGCCTGGTTGCTCTGGCAGAGGCCAGGGGCCAAAGTGGGACACATCACAACAGCTGCATGACAACCCCCTGACAACCCCTCCGCACACAAATCCACCATCTGCATCTAGGGCTCTCATACCCCATGGAGACGGGAGCATAGCCCCCCATGACTGCTAACGGGGTGTCCCACCTCCCATGATTTGGGGCACAGCCCTAGGGACAGGTAATGGAGGTGCTCTGTGCACACTCAGCTCAGATACAGTGAACCTGAGACCCGGATGAGCTGCTCCTGGTGCTATGCTGAGATGGCTGGAGCAATTCTCCTGCTGGGTGAGGTGCCCCTCTGCCCGGTGGCTAGTTGCAGCTCTCCCCCTCACCGGAAGAAGACTCTCTCCCACGATTGCTGGTGCTTACCTGATGTGGGATGCGAGCTGCTGTGCCTGACAGCCCTCCAGTGAAGTGTACACTCTCCTTCCCACTATTAATACTTGACTGTGATCTTTGAGACACCACTCCCCCCACCACCCTCCTTTGCCTGCCAAGAGGGCACCACAGCCTCATGTGTCAATAGGTTTAAAGGGGCAAATCCTGAAAGTGCAGTTGCCAGGCTGGGGGCCCCTAGGTGGGCAATCAGGCCTCAAGGAGACTAGCACAGAGGTCTGTGGGTCATCTACAGGGGGATGCCTCCCTGAAATCCCTTCCCTCACTGCACACCCTCCCATGCCTCTGTCATGGCCCCACAGCACAGCTGCCTCAGGAGAGCTGGGTGGAGAACCTTGAAGCCTACCAATGTGGCACCTCAATCAGCCACAGGGTGGCGCTGCCACGCACAGCCCTGTGCTTCCATGATAGGGTAACCAGACGTCTGGATATTAGGGGCTTTGTCTTATCTGTGTGTAAAGGGGACTGTTGCCCCTTACTAACATTCAGTGGGGGTGTTTTAGTTGCTAGCTCCCACTACTAAAAGGGGGAAGGGTCGATGGGGAATCAGGACCCTGAGACTGACAGTGCCTCCGAACAATGGGGAGAGGCCAATGCTCCAGGTCAGCCTGAATGACAGGGCGGGTAGGCGAATCAGGGAGTCAGGAGGCCCCATCCTCTGGGTGAGCTGGAACTGGAGAGGAGCCCAGGGAGCTGAGCCCAGGGAGCTGGAGGCAGAGCAGCAGCTGGGGCTGAGGCAGTCCACAGCCAGGTGTCGTGAGCAGCTGGGGAGAGCCAGGGGGGACCCTAGGCAGCAGGCCCAGCACAGGGAGACGCCTCAGCCAGGAGGCTCTGCAGGCCAGACTCGAAGGAGGATTGGTAACGCCGACAGGGCAGGGGCAACGCTGGGAAGAAGGGCCCTGCCACCTACAGCCTGTGGCCACCACCAGAGCAAGTGTGCAACCCACAGCATCCCTGCAGCACAGCCAGGGCCTGAGAAGGCGGCCTGGGACATACAAGGAACAGACTGTGAACTGCCCGGACATTCCAGAGACACTGTTTGTGATGTTCCCTGCCACAGAGTGGGGTGATGTGTTTCCTTAACCTTTCCCATTTTCCCTTATTCTTTTTAAAATAAATTGTTGATTAAATAACTTGCATTTGCTTCAAATTGTATGTAATGATCAGTAGGTCAGAGAAGTGCCCAGTGCAGAGAGAGTACCCCAGAGTGGAGACACCCTAGCCCCTGTCCTAGGTGACCACAGCAGGGTTGGGGGTTGAGCCCCCCAGGAATCCTGGGCCCAGCCTTGTTGGGGATACGAGGACTCTGCCAGACAGGAGAGTGGAAGGGGAGTCCTCAAGGGCAGGGAGGCCACTGAGTAAAGGAAGTGGGAGCAAGGACTCAGATCCTTTCTCTAGCCCACTTCACCGGGGTAGTGCAGAAGCCAGGAAAGTTCCCCACAATAGCAGGACTATTCTATGTAACTGTATCCCCTCCCCCCGAAAAAAAGTGTTTTGATTTTTACACACTTGCTAGCTGGTCACCCTACCCCAGGCTGGCTGGGCGAGACCTCAGGGTGAAATGTTCCTTCCAGCCTGTCCAACTCTTCAGTCCTTGCCAGTCGCTGACCCTGGGGATGGCCCTCTACCCCTTCCAGAGACCCTGGCTGAGAACCCTTCCCCCAGAGTGTGAGGTGGGCACTATTCATCCACACTGGGAGGACCAGAGGCTAGTAGCAGCTCCAGGAGCTGCCTGCAGAGGGCGCCCTCAGGGGCAACTTGTATGTTTTCTACCCAGGTGCAAGTAGCCTCAGTCTAGGGCTGTTCCCCACTCAGAACCATGGGAAACTTGCTCCCAGTGGGTGGGAGCCTTGGGCACTGTCAAACCATGCTGGGGCATGTGTTGGAGTCTAGGGTCTCTCACAAAGAGACCCCAGCACCAGGCCTTCCCATCCCTCAGGCTGCCAGATCCCAAACCATACAGGGCTTTGTAGGTCACAGCCAACACCCGTAACCAGAGGGGGATGCTGCTCCACTCTGTACCAGCAACAGTTTGGCTTCAAACTGCCCCCTGATCTTGCAGGCCTTGGCCCTGCTGCCAGACAGCTCATCCTGCATGCCCCAAACTTCCCTCCTCTCACATTCCCCACTCTGCCAGCTCCACTCCCTATCACATCCCCACGCAGCTCTGCACCTTTTCCCATGCTACCCCCAGGTATAGATCCTTCCTGGAACCTCCAGCCATGCCCCTCCCTCTGCTCCTTCAAACCCTGCCCCAGACCTACTCCTCACAGGCAGCCCTGTCCCATTACCAAGGTGCCAATCCAGCCTTTTCCTGGGCACTGCCCCCGAACACACCACCAAGAAACACCTCTCAGGCTCTTTCACTGCCAGACCCCTTGATCTCCCAGCACTCCCTCATGTCTCATCCAGAGTGCCAGATCCTCAGTGCCACAGACATCTCTGGCTCAGCAGGAGTAACCTTGGATGGTCCTATAATGCCCTTGCCTACAGCCTTGGTGCTCCCATAGGCCACTGAGTTCCTAGGGCAATGCCCACTGGCAAAGGTGGGTGCTTACCAGAGTGTTCTACAAGGACAGCTGTACCCAGTGGCCTATTCTATGTGCACTCACTGGGTACATGAGCTCATAGCAAGGAGTTCCCTTATCTCATTCCAAAGTTTCCTGTGAGGCTCCCTGAGTTCAACTCAGCCTTTCACATCTTCCAGCTCCCTGGGGTGGGAAGGGGTTGGGTAAGGTTTCAGTCTAGCATTGCCGAGTCATAGCTGGCCCTCCACCTGCGTTACTCACCCAGCATTACTAGAGTGCTTTTTGAGCTCCCATTAGGCGCTGGGCCACTCAGACACAGGTCCCCAGACCGTCCCTGCCCCCAAGGGCATGCAGCCTACCCGTGACTGGACGCAGCAAGTGAATCGACATGCGGCACTGACCGAAAGTACCCCAGTGCTCATGGATGGGGCTCAGAGCTGCCTGGTCTCAGCAGGAACCCATCATCAGGTGAAACGACCTGTGGTTAGAAAACCCAGTGCAACCAGTTCCCATGGTGCAGACACTTGCATGGTTATCCTGCTTTCTTCCTCTCACCATTTCTGCTAGAGGGCAGCATGACCACGTATCCACCCAAGCTAGGGTGGGTTCTAGATCCTGCAGCATCTCAGGCCAAAAAAAACACCTCACCTCCAATCCAGAGCATGTGCACTCCTCATGCCTTCTCTGGTGGCAGAGCAGCTGCTGGAGACCATCTCCTTCTGCCAAGAGAGATGCTCATGGTCGCAAGACCCAATTTTTCTCCAGGCACTATCAGAAGTGGCATACTGCAAGGGGTAAGCTCTGCCTCTGTTTGGCCTCTACGCCTAGGTGCTGAATGGCAGCAAGGCTTTAGCTTTCATCTTCGTGCTTCAGCCCATTTCTCTAAAGAACAGGCACCTCCTCACTCAGTGTCCACTGACTGTTTTCTCCAGCTGGCCCAAACCTCTCCTACCAGAATGTTTATTGTCTGACACCCAGGGCTACCTACAGCTTCTTCTCCAACCCGTTCCCTCTTAGAGCAGCATTTGGGATACTTGTCTTTCAAGTATCAGCCACAGGATCAGATTGGTGCATTTCCTGAGCTGGCTGTCGGTGATCAGCTGATGCGTCCCTTAGCACCAGGAGCCTAGGAATACCACCCGCCTAGCAATGCTAGCGCCCACAGCATCTCTGACTGCACTGTGCCCATCAGCGTGGTGTTTGGGTAGAGCCGGGTCAACGTTTCTAACAGCTATCAAAGAGCTTTTGATCAAATCAAGCCAGCAAACTCCCTTGCTGGTATCTCAGCCCTTCCAGTCACTCTCAGGTGAACACTTGCACCAGCAAGAGTTGATTTGCAAGGATGTTCACAGGAGGTGAGAGTGCCACAGATGCTTGTGCACTTCCTGGGTGTGTGCACAGAGGAAGTGTCAGGCACACACAGGGTGTGTTTTCTCTAGGGAGTTTTAATGCTTACTTGGCAGTGGGGGCTAGGAGACAGACAGACCTTTGTACAGCACCCAGCACAATGGGGCCCATTCTCTCCATGGGCTTTGTGCAGTACAATCATAACAATATTTACTGCTAACTCATACCAGCATGTTTGTGAGTACTCCCCATGCACAAGGTACCCAGTCCCATGGGCAGCCCAGGGCAGTCGCAGCAACGGGCAATGCTTTGCCAGGAAGATGGAGCTGAAACATTTGCACACAACACCCAGCTGGAATTCTGCTGGGGAAGCAAGGTGTAAAGCCCAGGTCCATCAGTGGCTGGTCTATGGGGTGGGGCTGACGGGGCAGCGTGTTCCAGCATCCTGCGCTCTGCGGAGTCCAGCCCTCTCTGTCCAGGGCCCATGGGCCTCTCTCAAACATGCATGTCTCAAAGACCATGCAACTCCTTGTCTTCCAGAGGCCCCATCAGCTGGTGCAGACTGTCCCAACCAACCAGGTGCTCACTGCTATAGACTCGCCCTCCACCAGCCTCTATACCAGGTGGATGTGTCCCTGGGGCAGCTGGTCTCTGGAAGCACCTTCCCCAGAAGGATTCCACCTGGCTGTCTGGACATGCTGGGATGGCCCCTATGCCCTATTGCTGAAGCTCCTCCCACTGAGCAGCACTGCGCAGTCCTTCCCTTATCAGGGACTGTGTGTACCTGAGCTGTTCCAGCCCCCATAAAGCTATAAGAGCACTGCTACGGGTAGCAGCTCAGGGCCCTTTACAGCCTTTTTATTGCCCCTTCCTGTCTCACTTTCCTCATTCTGTCTCATAGCCCCACTACTACCCCCTCCCCCATCACTATCGCCATCTCTCCCCTGTCTCCGATCACTGAACTTCCAGCCAGCTGGGCTCCCACCTTCCTCCCCACAAGTGGCTTACAGTTACCAGTGGATCCAGGCCCAGTGTAAGAGGAGTTTCCCTCAACACTGTGCCCCCAACTCTTCCTCCCTGCAGTCCTTCCACACCCTCTCGTGGAGAGCTCTTCCTCCCTGCCCCCACTGCCGCATGGACACTGGGGGGTCTTTGCCTGCCAGCTTCCAGGATGGTCACTTGGTTTCTCATGCCTCCATCCTAGCTCCAGAGAAGGAAGAACATGCTCCTCACACTGCATCGGTCTTTGTCCCCTGCATCCCTGGGAGCCACACTCAGCATCCAGGAGCAAGCAACCTGGACCCCACACTCACAGCCTAAGATTTTTCTACTGTAGGTCAGCCACCTGTTGATGCATCCCAGTGGGTGACAGTGCTGGAGGCAGCACAAGGCTCCCCTTGGGAGGAAGATGCTCAGAGGGAGAAGTTCCCCGATTCTTCACAGACCAGATTTTCAGGAGAAGGGAAGCAAAGGACTGCAGTAGGGCAGGGCTGCAGGCCAAGATGGAGGCACACCAGCAGAGCTTTGAGGGCAGGGTAGGAGAGGGAGTTTAGGCCTGGCTTAGCAGGGGGCTGCAGGCCAAGATTGAGGGGCAATGGCAGAGCTGTGTGTAGGGGCCCAGGACTGAAGCAGCAGGGGCCGCAGCTCACGCTGCAGGTACACTAGTAAAGCTGGGTGTAGGGGTCTGTGAACAATTCCCTCCTGGCCCTTCTGGGCCCTCTTGCAGCTGAGCACCCTCATGCAGCTGTTACCACCCCACTTCTTTGGGGCCCCTAAGGATGCCATGCCAGGCTCCCTTGCCTCACAAATCCCCCTCCTCATGGTCAGTGTATTACTAAGCCTAGTGCAAATCTCCCATTCAGAAGTAGGGTGGCCAACTTTTTACTCACACAAAACCGAACACCCTTGCCCTGCCTGTCCTCCAAGGCCCTGCCCCCATTCACACCATCCCCCCTCCCTCTGTTGCTCATTCTCCCCACCCTCACTCACTTTCCCTGGAGATGCGGGCTCTGGGGTGGGACCAGAAATGAAGAGTTCAGAGTGCAGGAGGGGGCTCCAGGCTGAGGCAGTGTGTTGGGATGCAAGAGGGGGTGAGGGATCTGGGGTGGGGCCAGGGATGAGGGATTTGGGGTGCAGGAGGGGGCAATGGGCTGGGACCAAGGGACTTGGAGCATGGGAGGGGGCTCTGGGCTGAGACTGTGGGGTTCGGACAGCAGGAGGGGGATCAGGGCTGGGGGGGAGTGACAGCTCTGGCTGGGGGTGCAGTCTCTGGGGTAAGGAACCTTTTTTCTGTCACATGCCACTGACCCACAGAAAAACAAAAAACAAAAAAAATCATTCATGGGCCACTCACCCACCCGGGGCAGGGAATGGAGGCTCACGGCTTCCCCCCGCAGCAGGACAAGCTGGCACTTGCAGCTCCAGCCCTGCGGGATTGGGGGGGAGGGGGCGGAGACTCAGGACTTCCCCCTGCAATGGGGTGAGTTGGCACTTGTAGCTCCAGGCCCCAGGGGGGCCACAAGACTCAGGGTTTCTGCTCCCTGCAACAGGGGCGCTTGTGACTCCAGCCCCATGGAGGGGCAGGGGGCACTGCAGGCCAGATAAAATTAACCAGGGGGCCAGATCTGGTCCACGGGCCGTAGATTCCCCACCCCTGTCGTAGCTGTAGGAAAGCGGTGGGGGGGGGGGGGGGGAAACAAACATACCGGCTGCTTCCTGGGATCCACGCAGAGCAGAGCCTAGCAAAGAGCCTGCCAGCCCCACTGCACGGCGCTGCCAGCCAGACTGTCGACTGCCTGTTCAGCGGTGCTGACCGGAGCCACCGGCATCCCTTTGTGGCCGGGTGTTCTGGACACCTGGTTACCCTGTCCAGGAGTTACACAACATAGTCCAGGTCTCACCCCCAGGGTATACAGCCCTTAAGAGGCCCCATCAGCAAGCAAAGCATGGACCACGTTCAGGCACTTCCACCACATCTGGGCTGCTCTTCTGTCCTCTCCTGGTTGGCTAGGACAGCCACCCCAGCCCTTCCAGCTGGGAGTTCATCCTCACCAGGGGAGCATCCAGCACTGCCCATGTTCCATTAACCTCCCACCACAGGCAGGCTAGAAACTAGGCCTGGCCTGGCTCTGCCCTCAGCAGGCTGCTGGCTCACCACAGAAACCCCCTTCCTCCCCCTCTGCTACTCCCATCTTCAGCTCTGGCTCAGCAGACCCTGTACTGCCTTCAGCCCTCTCTCATCCTGGCTCTCCAGCTTGGGGAAATCACAGCCAACCCCTCTACTCATCACCTGCCTTCAGCTTTCCCCAGGGAACTACCTCACTTGCTGAGCCTCCCTAACCCTTGATAGGCCCAGGTGCTGCTCTGCCATCTTTATTGGCCCAACTGGGAGCACCTGTTCTGGCAGAGGGGAGCTGGGCCTGCCTCTTTTAAAGGGGACAGCCACCCTTGCCAGGGCCTAACCAGGGGGCTGCAGGGCTGGATTGAAATACATGAGGAGGCATTGGGGGAGGGGAGCTCAAAACCCCGGTAATTTAGTAAGGAATTTAGAGATCACAGCTCTTAGAAATTGTTTAAACTGACCCAGTGGGCCTAATTCTTCTCCCCACTACACAGATTGTACCTGGAGTAACTCTGCTGGCTTCACCGGGGTTACTCCGGACACTGCAACGCAGCATGGAGAGGAGACTCAAACCTCAGCTAGTCAAACCTGGCAAAGGGTGCTCTGGGAAAGGCCCTTTTTTCGGTAATAAAGGAGAGGCAGGTGTCTAATCTAGTGGTGGTCTACAGTAACCTTTGCACTCAATTTCATGGCTTTCTCCTGGCCCCACGCTTACTCCTGTTCCTTGGAGAACAGGATCTTGTGTAGGAGTGCTGGCAGGAGAGGGAGGGGCTGTTGGTCAGACAGGGCTCAGGCATGATCTCTAGCTTGTAAACACTTATTGATCTCCTGCTGTCAGTGGACTGTGGCTTAGTAACAGTGCTGCTCCCCTGGCACAGAGCTGACCCCTTGGTTCTTGAGAAGCTGCCACTTTGAACCATCTGATATTATTTGTACCCACTCGTCACTACAAATATGTTCAACTCCTGAGGCTCCCTCAGGCTGATTGCTGCTGGAGTTGCTCACAGCAGGGCCCCATGAGTGCAAAATGCTGCCCGCTCAGAAAAGCATTTTACACCCCTTGGCTCTGGGGGATGCGGTGGCACAAAGAGCCAGGTGGGGGCATTGGCTCACAATCACACACTGAGCCTCCCTTACTGGTATGGGCCCCTCAGCCCAGAGCAGACCCTCGCAGTGCCAGGAGGCTCTGGGCTGCAGGTCAGACTAAAGGGGCCTGGGCAGGGCTGTGTGGAGGGCCCAGGACTGGAGTAGCACAGGGCTGCAGGTGAGGCGCCTGGGGCAGTGGCTGAGCTGGATGGGGGTGGGGGAAGCACAGTAGGGCTGAGGTGCCGTGCAGAGCCTGCCCAGGCCGTCGTGGCCTGGCCAGTGCTCTCGGCCCTCACTTTCACATGCACTAGAACAGAGGTCCCCAACGCGGTGCCCACGGGCGCAATGGCGCCCGCCGGGGCAGTTGTGTGCATGCGCAGGACAAATGCCGCCACTGAGCACGGCCGCCAAAGAGCCGCCCGCTGAAAAGCGTTGCTGCATTTCAGCGGCAGGGTGTCTGGCGCCCGCCACAGTCTTCTGGGACTAGGAATATGCTATTCCCACAGAAAGGTTGGGGACCACTGCCCTAGAACAACAAATGAGGAGACCTAGAAAAGAGAAACCTGAAGGGAGGCTCCTCTGGGTCTCTGTGGCCACCTGTCTTTGTGCAGGGAGAAGCTATTCTCCAACTACAGGCTGGCGGTGCAGGAATCACAGAGCTCCGACATGGCTGTGCGGGGCTGGTCGTTACAAGGAGCCTGCGCTTGCCGGAGGGATAAAAGCATATTGTCCTACTTCTCATGCACCCACCCAGCTCGAATGCCCCTTGAAAAGGGGGAAATTGACCCCCAGCTTTCTGGGAACACGTCCTGCCTGCAGGATCCCTGCTCGGCCAAGGACAGTTGTGCTGACTTAAGGCTTCCAGGTCGTGATTCATGGGCTGTGCCCCTTGGCACAAGGGAGCTGAGTGGGGGAGTTTTGCGGAGTGCCTGCCCTGCTCCTGCAGTTGAATTCATCTCACAAGGGCGCTGGGCTGCCTACCAACTTTAGCTTGGGCATGGAGTCTGTCCTCTGCTTCGGTGCTGGGGTGTTTGGCTGTGGGGTCTGGATGGGCCCAGCTGGACTGTAGGTATTTATATGGCCCTAGCACTGCAGGAGGCTGCAGTGTCAGCTTTCTAATTAACTGCTGGGCTCTTAGCTATTACTCCAAACATCTCCTACTCCCAGTGCCCCCCATTTTCCCCTTCTCACACCCCAGTGCCTGCACATCCCCCGTCTGTCTCATCCCCTCCCACTCACAGGCAGACTCAGAAGCTCTCTCGCTTCCATCCACCCACCCTTCTTTTGCATAGTGCCCTTTTAAGTGGGGCAGCTGGAGTGGTGGGAGGGCCCAGACTCTGTGCCAGCTGATCAGAGTGGCAGCTCAGCCCTCCTGGCTAACCCAGGGAGATTAACTGATGTCCATGCACTGTATGGTACATGGGTCTTTTGGGTCAGACTTTCAACCCCATGTGGCCGTCTCCTCTGCACAGTTATTAAAGAGCCTGGGGTATTTCTCCAGAATTGGGCTTTCCCACCTGCATCCTTGCTTAAATTTTCCCCTTCCCCCACTCCAGTGTGCAGCATGCTGTGTTCCTGCTGGTCTCTTCCCTCCACGCCCGATGTGGCTGGCCACAGCGGTGCTGTTTGCGGACAGGCTGTGGAGTGCGCTGGGCTCCTGTGCTGTAGATGGCTATAGCGACAGAACGAACTGAACTCCGGAGCAGAGAGAGACGCAGGAGGGAGCCCACGACTGATTTATAGAATTTTATTTTCAAATCTGGGGCTTTCATGGTACAATTTTACACAGCCAGGGACGGAGCCCGTGGGCCTCTCCGCTCCCTGCCAACAAACCGGGCAAAGGCGAGGAGACAAGCAACCCACCAGAGGATGCACTCCACAGCCGAACAATCTGCAGAGTCACTAGCTAAGCACAGCTTCCAAAGATGGAGGGGAGGGGGTCTCCCCTCCCCAGAACATTCTGAGCTGCAAGGCAGCAGGTTGGAGTGGCACAGGAAAGGCCAGCAAGGCCTGGCACAAGGCTAACATCGTTGCTGCTCTCTCTTTTTTGGCACATGTCACTAGCTCACCATTAGGCAGTTGTGTGAATTCCTGTCATCTACAAAGAGTCAGAGGGAGGCACCTGCCGGCCTGAGCAGGATCCTGCCCTTCTCCCCAAAGTCGCAAGCTGGCTAGTGTTGGGCAGGGCTGAAGACGGGGGCTGTGTTCACTCAGCAGTGCAGCCAGCGTGGAAAGCTCTGAATGGATGTTTCCTGGGGAGCTTTCGGAGGTGCCGATATAGCCCTCCACCAGCGTTCACCTGGGTGGCAGGCTGGAAAGCAGCAGCGTTCTAAGGGTTAATGGCTATGGTCTCAGAATCAACCTGCCCT
The DNA here is from genome assembly GCF_015237465.2 of Chelonia mydas. Lineage (NCBI taxonomy): Eukaryota > Metazoa > Chordata > Testudines > Cheloniidae > Chelonia > Chelonia mydas. The sequence continues at coordinate 23,644,252 of NC_057853.1, forward strand.
GCCCATGTCAGCTAGCTTCAGCCCAGAGTTATATTGGCACCTGCCTCTCCTGAACACAGGGTTGTGATCTCCCACAGCCATCCCTCACTGAACTAATGCCCCTGGAGTGTAAACAAACCATTCATCCAACCAACCCCTCCAGAAAAATAATTCCACAGAAAATCGGTTCCATTCAAAACCCAGTTCCAAGCCAACCCACCCAGCTTTTTGGTGATAATAAGTGGCACAGATCCCCATGGACTCACAACAGGATGGACGGTACAAACAGCATTTGAAGAAAGATGCAGTCGTAGAAATCAGTGTAACAAACAGAGCTCTAGGTCCTGGTTATATACAGCCTGAAGAAACAGTGTAAACAAGATCTTTCCTGAAAGGAACATGGCACTGAGAAGGCGCCAGAGGGTGACCAGCACAGATGGGGAGTCTGCATTCCCCAGTGTTGTCAGAACCTGCTATTTCAAGACAGAAGGCCAATATCGTGGCCTGTGCTTTCTGCTCCACTGCACGTTAGAGCTTCCTTTCTGTAAACAAGTAGGTGTGTGTAGCCCTCTTGCCCATCTGCCCATCTGCCCATCTTGGGGGGCAGGGCTGCAGCATGCTGCCCTAGTCTCCACAGCCAGTCGAGGAGAGTGAATGTGCGAGCTGCAATGCTGCGGTGGGCAATGCAACCAGGGCAGGTGCGGGGAGTTTCCTCCACTCCTCAAGGGCCTTGCTCACGTCAGACGTGGGCCATGAGGCAGCTCTGACCAATTGCTTCCAAGGCAGAGGTTCTCCTCCTTCTGTGCACACTTTGCTCAGGCCGCAGGCTGGAAGGTCACCAGGCCCTTTGCACCAGCTGCCAACTGTGGAGTGTATTTGAGAATACAGTTTTCAATCACCATTAACATTTCCAAGGCTCCTGCTGGTGGTGGCATCGGCAGCACCAGGGTGGCTAGGTCTCAGAGGATGCAAACCACCTTCCATCCTGTTTGCACAATCAGTGGAAAAACTCTCCTTGTGTAAACATTACATAATTTGAGTCAACATTACGCTACAGTGTTCTATGGTAATAAGGCAGTAAATAGGGTGTCATTACTCTCTAAGTGGGTGATAACCAGAGCAAGACACAGGAGGCCACTGAGGGCTGCAGCCTGGAGAGAGACAGATAGCACCCCATGCTCACTTTAGTAAACACATTGCTTTTGACAATCAAAATGGACGGCATTGGTGGTTGAGAGAGTACAGCCAGGCACAGACTGTTGCCCACGGCAGGGGGAGGTAATGCCTGTGCCTCTGGGGAAACCAGCAGCAATACACCAGTCAAAGAGGGCTGGGGGGGGGGGCGGGGCATTGGCAAGCTTTCTTTTACTTCCATTTTCATGTCGGGTTCAATTAGCACAAATCCAGCATATAAAATAGCAGGGAGCACGAGGGAGTCCTTGGGATAATCGAAGTCCTCATCCCCTTTGGTGTGGGGAGGAAGGATAAGCCGTCAGGGTGGCATAAATGTCAAACTACAGTGTGTTGAAAACAGCTGCCCTCTCCCTCTCAACATTCAGGCCATTCTGAGCTGTGGGCCTTTGCAGCAGACAGGGCAGCTACCACTGCTGCCAGGGGAGCATTGGGACGGCGGGGAGGGGTGCACATGCGTGGACATGCACATGGAGCCGCCGGGGGATAGACTTACTATGAGCCTATTACGGGAATCTGTGCCCGACAAAAGTGCAGCCTGCAGTACAGGCCAAGGGAGATGCTAGCTCCTGTGTGCTAGGGACTGGAGTATAAAATGGAGATAAGAGGCTGCTCCTCTATTGCAACAATGCTGCCCTGGCCAGCGCCCTCCAGCCATGCTCCCTGGCTGGCTGGGCCCATCTCCAATCTCCTCCCCTGTGGGCCACTTGGTGCTAACCTGGGGCTTGGGGAATTGCCCACTCTGGGAGACTGCACAGGGGAAATTTCCCCACTATTCTGCAGTAGCTCCCATGGAGAGTGGTGTCCATCCTCTCCCCGTGAGCCAGTCTGTAACGCAGAGGCTCCTGGGGATGCGAGGATGGAAGGGGTTTGCTCCAGTCAATACTAGGAAAAAAGAGGACACTGCACATGTGATGGTGGCTAACAGAAATCAGTGTTCTCCCCCATCCTCCCTGCTGAGAGGGGCCTGCTGGGGACTCGGGCCTTTGGAGATGGACACTCGGGGAGAGGCGCAGAGATGAGGCTCCTTTGGAAGGCTTCTCAGAGGCTTGTTTCATTCGGCAGGAGCTCTCACAGATCGGCTTTGCCTTCCTGCATGCTAACCCTATGAACTCAGCAGGCGTTCCCACTCTGCCCCTGTTTCGAGCAATGGCTGTGTGACACAACACAGCTCTAACACAAACATGGGCTTCTACCCAGCACAAAACTCAGTCCAGCTGGATGCAACTGGTAGCCTCTCCTCAGCACTCAGACAGTAGGAGACTTCTCCTGAGAGCTGAAATGCATTGATGAGCTACAGTATATGCAGGACTAGAAAATCCAGGATGCTGGGAGAGAGTGGGACTGGCCCTGGGAGCAGCATGACACGGGTGTTGGCAGGAAGAGCAGGGAGTACTGCAGGTCCGGATGTGTAGTGCTCACCCAGGGCTACCCCTTCTGTCCCATATGTCTGCTAGTGTGATCACTAGTGTGAGCCAGACATGGGATGGGAGGGGACAGGACACAACACAAAGGAAAGCCTGGAGAAAGCCGCTCACTGGGATCTGGGCTTCCACACGCACAGCCCCACTGTGGAAAGCCCAGCAGCAGCCCCTCTAGTCACAGCTGGGAGTCGCTGTCAAGACAAACACTGTCAGCATCACAGCAACGGGAACAGAACATTCCGTAAAAATAACCATAGAAATTCTCTTCTCTCTGATTACAAAGATACAAAATGTATAAAACCCGCCCCTGCCCCATCTTCTGTGGCCAGCCCCACCCCGCCCTCTCTCTCTCTCTCTCTCTCTCTCTCCCTTTCTCTCTCTCTCTTACACACACACAGAGTGTAGAAATGGTTCAGAAAGGAAGATTTCTGTCTGTTTGCTTTTGATATGTAACCAGCGGCACCAGCCTGGGTTTGCTCATGGTGTTGTACTTCTCCCCGCCTCTGGGAGTGCCCTGCTGAGCAGGCGATAGGTCAGTGCAGCTCCATTCTGGTGCAGAGGTACCTGAGACCGCTTCCTCCCAGAGATGGTTTGCCTGACTCTCCCCCCACGAGTTCTCCAGAACCGATGGGTGGGAAGGGCGGGGTGAATTTGGGCCTCTGACCACCATCATCAGTTCTTTCCTTGTAGGTGCCTGGCACCCAGAGACTCCAAACCTCTGCTGAAAGTGTCTGGCCAGGCAATCATCCCTGCTTCTTCCTTCGCTCTCGCAGCAGCTTGGGCCCCTCAGGAATGACCTTCACTTCTTGTTATTCTTCTCGGGGAAAAGGAAACAAAATTAACAAATGTAGCCTCTGGTACCTTACTCCCCAGGCCCAAGTGACACTCCCTGTGCTCTCCCTGCTTGGCCAGGGGCTTGGGAAAGCATCAGGCTCACCTCCTGGTGCAGTAAATAGTGCTAAGGATGAGGGCAGGGTCTGGCTGTGGCTCCCAGAAAAATGACCAGGCCAGGCACATATAAGAAACAGAATACAGATCTTTTCCCTTGGCCATACCCATTCACCCAAGTGCCTGTGCCATGTACAGCTGAAGGCAACAGACAGATCTGTACCCTGCCATGCATTCTAAAACGCATAGCTCAGAGCCACTTCCCCTCTCTCAGTACCCAGAAGGTGTGCCAGGATGGATGCTAAGCCCCAGCATCTTCAGGTGCCAGAGGAGCATAGGGGCTCCCCATGGGACAGTTGCCCCTTTAGAGACGTTAGCACTTCCACCCATTGCACCGGTGCGACGGGGTCCTACAGAGCATCACAACCAGTAGGTACTTTTAGGACCTAGTTTCATCCTACGGGGGTTGATCCCGTTTCACCAGGAAGCTTTGTGCTTCCAGATCAGGTGGTAATACTCAGTTACCACACAAACTAGGGGCGAAAGAGCAACCAAGTGGCTAGAAGATACAAACTAACCTCTGGCTAACTCACAGCATGGACTGGACTGACCCAAAAGCTGCCCTGGAGAAGTGGAAATACTTACTCTGAATCTGGCGACAGCTCAGAGATACTGTGGGATGTAGCAGAGAGAGGTGGTGACGGGCACAGCACAGAAGGCGTTGAGGAAGTCTGCACAGCAGAGGGCGTTGCTGTGGTCTGTGGGCCAGAGGGAGTACTGGAGGATTGCACAGAGGACAGGACAGAAGAATTAAAAGAAGCAAGGATGGAAGAAAGGATATCTAATTGCTCAGTGGAAGGATGTCGGCTAGGGATTGCTTCCAGATTTTCCCTAGAAGGCTGTCTCCTAGACAGAGGTTCTAGATTTTCTCTAGAAGGAAGCCTTCTAGAAAGTGGTTCTAGATTTTCTCTGGATGGCTGTCTTCTAGAAAAAAACTCCAGATTTTCCCGTGATGGATGCCTACTAGGCACTGTATCCAGGTGCTCTCTGGAATTAGATCTTCTGGATAAAAAGTCCAACTGCTCTCTTGAAGTTTGTCTAGCTAACGCTAGCTGGTCCCTTGAAGGCTGTCTTCCTGAAAGCAGATCTAATTGTTCTCGAGAAATGTCTCGACTTAGTAAAGTGTCCATTCGATCTCTAGATACTTGCCTGTTAGGCAAAGTGTTGAGCCACTCTCTAGAGACCTCTCTTACTGGCCCACAGTCTAGTAGTTCTCTTGAGCCAAACTGACTGGGTAAAGTATCTAGATGGTCTCTAGAACCCTGCTTCCTGGGTAGTGTATTCCCATGATCTTTCTGATCAGGCCTGGAAGCTAATGTATCTAAGTCTTCTCTAGACCCATGCCTGCTGGGTATATTTTCCAGATGTTCTCTAGACCCATGCCTACTAGGGATAGTGTCCAGTTGCTCCCTTGATCCAGGCCTGTTGAGAATGGTGTCTAGTTCCTCCCTGGACCCATGCCTGCTGCGTACAGCTTCCAAGTATTCCCCAGCGTCGTTCCTGCTCAGCTGTTCTCTGGACATCTGCCTTCTCATCAGCAGGTTGAGTTGCTCCCTGGAAGAGTACCGGCTAGCTGGCTGAGAGAGGCTGCCTGCACCAGAGTAGATTCTGCCATAAGAGGCAGCAGGAACAGCCCTGTGACCCAGGGTGGATGTTTTGTACCATGAAAGCTCGTTGGTCATTCTGCCAACGGATGGTAAGCCTTGCAGAGCTGGAGGGTACTGGAGGCGATTCTTCAAAATCCCTGTACAGAAACAAAGCAGAAAGTGAAGCGAAGCTCTGTGACAGCGCAAACAACCCTCCTCACTATCTGCAAGAAAGCAAGGACAAAGAACTCGGCTTGGCAGCCTGGGCGGCCCTGCTCCTCCCCGAGATCACCCCAGGATGGAGGAAACTGCCACCTGTGTTTGCATGTTGCAAAGCTTTCAAGATCACAACACCATGTGGCCCAGCACCACCTCACCTCCACAATGGACGCATGTCCCGGTCTACTAGACATGAGGAGAAGGCACTCCTGTGAGTGGCTTGCCTCTAAGAGTGCGGCACTCTTGGCTTAAAACAGCAGAGGAGACATTACCAAGACTACCTCCCATTCTGTCCCTTGGCAACACGTAGGGGAAGTTATAGTTCCAGCTAAGCCAAGGGAAATTTCCCCCTTGTCTCCATTCCTTACACGTTCGCTCTCTCTGAGCCTCTCAGGCTCTCTCCCCTCTTTCTGACTGCGGGTGGATGGCCAGCCCAGCACTGGTCTGCACCTCTCCTGCCTGCAGCCTGTTGTTTCTCAGTGCAGTTACTTATGGCCTTGGCCCAAAGGGCAGCTATTCTTCAGCTGTCGATTGACTGCCAAGCCCACCGTTACATTCCCTCTTTGCTTTGGGAACTGTCCCAGCCACCGGGGCTAGAGCTTGTAGCTGAATAAAAGATTTAGAAGAGAAGAACCAAGCGTCTCCATAATAGCTCCTGTGTTACCTCTGCTGAGAGCCGCAGGAGCCTGCTGTTCCCTGTGGGCAATGAACAGATTGTCCGGGACAAGGACAGGACAGTTCTAATGCGGCCTGCCAACCTGTCAGCAACAGTCACCTGGATGCCGTCCCCCATGACATCCGAGTGCTCGGGGGAGCGACGTGGCTCTCCAGCGTCAGGCAAAGGATTCACTGCCTGCTCTGCTCAACACCATGAGTCTGCCGAGCCCAGCACTGCCAGGCAGATGCTGGGCGTGCCAGGTAGGGGCCATGGGGAGACTCTGGGGGTGCAGCCAGTGGGACACTGTGCTGGCTGGCAGCTGGATGTGTGCCCACCCAGGGAGCACAAGGCTGACTGCTCTGAGTCTAGTTACCTTTTCTCTGGCGTTGGGTCTGGGTGAGGGAGTTCTCATCCCCACTGGTCAGGGCCAGGTCTGGCTGGTTGTTGTTGGCAGCATCCTTGTTGATGTCAAAGCCCAGCTTCCGCTCAGACCCCCATTTCTGCAGAGAGCAGGGGTGAACCTCACATTCGCCCAGGGCTGGCCAATAGGACATCAGGTCATTGCCATCCACATCTGGAGAAGAACAGTGCAACATACCGGGGAGGGGGGGGCAATCAGAGTTATCCCGAGTTGTAAACAGAGCAGGGCCTGCTACGATACTCACTGGGATACAGTCCCAAGGGCTGCTTAACCACCAGTAATGTGCTGTGGGGCTTGCAGGAGCAGAACCAGCAGATGGGAGGGATGAGGCGATTTCCCTGCCTCTGCTGGAGTCACCGCATCTCCAGGTGGTACTAACCCCTCCCTGCCAATGGGGACTGCTCCCAGGACCCCACAAGCAATGCTTTGCCTTTGGGAGACCTTGCATCGCATCAGACAGCAGCTACATTGGAAACATGCTCTGTGGGAGACCTTCAGCTTGGTCCCCCCATGCTCCCTCCCTCCCAAGCTGCTTAGACCCAGGTGGCCATGGTGGCTCCCAGGCAGGCCCCTAGCCCGTGGCAGGGCTCTTGCGTGGTCCTTGCCTTTGGGAGTGGTGCTGGTGGGGTTGGTGAGGAGCCGCTCGCTGTGCGCTGCCCGTTTGAACTGGCGCTGGAACCGGCCCCGGAGGCGCACGTTCTCCTCGCTCTCCGACGATGGGATGGAAAGGCTGCGCTCCTCATCCAGGGAAAGGTCACTGTCTGAGTCGGAGTCTTGGTCTGCCGGGGCACATGCAGGATGGAAGCAGTGGGGATGGGGGCAATCGGATGGCTTTTGAGCAGGGCAGGGAAGGAAGGAAGCTTGGTTTTGGGGTTTTGCCTGCTAGTGTCCCGGGGTTATATCCCCCCAATCTAGCACTCCACTGGCACAAAACACAGACCCTGTGTTTGGACATTGCCTAGCTGAAGCCAGGACCCCAGCATCCTGGGAGGCCTGTGCTTTTGTTTTCACCCTGGGAAACTAGTTGGCCCAAGGGGGGCTCTGTTCAGTGACCCTGGACACTCCCTCCTCCCCACAGGCTGAGCGTACTCAGGAGTTGGAGTGAGGCTGCTGGGAGTGGCAGGTGCTCAGTGTGCAAAGGCTGCTCACTAATGTGGGAAATGCCACTTGCTAGGGCAGCTTCTGGGCAGCAGGGAGCCTTCTCACGTGCACAGCAGGTCCCAGGGGCGAGCCGGCTGGGTCTCAGCCTTACCTCCCCCTGCATCACGGTGAAACATGGCCACATCGAGGTCCGTGGGGCCGGTGTGACCAAGCAGGCTATGATCCAAGGCTGAGCCCTGACGCGCCATCACATTCTCTCTGAAACACACATGGCAAAAACGCTCAGACCCCAATTCCTCACCTGGCAGCACCTGTCCCGGGGTAAAGGAGTGCTCTCCTCTCATCTCCCATACTCATATCTGTGCCTGGCAGAGAGGTCAACAGCCCTGCAGGGGGGAGGGGGTTTGAGGGACTGGAACAGCAAGGAATGCTGCAGGGCAGGAGTGGGGGGCACTGGCAGAGCTGTGGAGAGCTCAGAACTGGAGTAACTGGGGTCTGTAGTGGGTCAGGAGTGATGTAAGTCAGCAGAGCTGTGTGGGGAGTCTCAGGATTGAAGGTCATAGCAGAGGAGGCATCGGTAGCAATGGTCCAGAAGGGCCAGGAGGTGACACCTGCATTTCCAGAAGAAGGCAATGCCCTCTCCATTCCATGGTGGGCCCCACTCCCATCCCCCTCCATGTCTGTAGGTTCTCAGCTGTGGCTGTGAGCCAGTGGCCAGCCAGATGCCTCTTCCTCTGGCTGCTTCCTACCTGAGGTAGCCCCTCTGGCTGGAATGGGTGCGGGCTGAGCGCACGCTGCTGACTGAGGAGATGGTGGAGGCCCCCAGGGTGATGCGAATGAGGCCGCTCTCCTCAAACAGGGCCGTGTTATTATAGGCATTGGGGCCCTGGCAAGGAAGAGACACATGGAGAATTTGTTAGGAAGACTGCAGCAGCTGGGTCTCGAGATTCTCTCCCTGCCCAGCACTGCAAAGGGTGGGGGTGGCCTGTGTCCGTTCCGGAGTCTCCAGTCTCAGGCACCATGAAGGGGTTCTCTTCCTTCATTGGCGAGGGTCCCACCAGCCTCTTCGGGAGGCACAGGGCTCCCAGGGACATGACAGTACATGAATTCAGACATGGACTGAGGGGCTAGGACCCGGCTATGGGGTGGCTGTCTGGCTGAGGTCTTTCCCACTGACCTCCTGGAGCAGGCAATTACAGACCGGTAAGTCTAACGTCAGTACCGGGCAAATTAGCTGAAACAATAGTAAAGAATAAAATTGTCAGACACAGAGAACATCATAAATTGTTGGGCAAAAGTCAACATGGTTTCTGTAAAGGGAAATCATGTCTTACTAATCTATTAGAGTTCTCTGAAGGGGTCAACAAACATGTGGACAAGGGGATCCAGTAGACATAATGTACATAGATTTTCAGAAAGCCTTTGACAAGGTCCCTCACCAAAGGCTCCTATGTAAATTAAGTTGTCATGGGATAGGGAAGATCCCTTAATGGATTGACAACTGGTTAAAAGACAGGGAACAAAGGGTAGGAAAAATGGTAAATTTTCAGAATGGAGAGGGGTAACTAGTGGTGTTCTGCAAGGGTCAGTCCTAGGACCAATCCTATTCAACTTATTCAGAAATGATCTGGAGAAAGGGGTAAACAGTGAGGTGGCAAAGTTTGCAGACGATGCTAAACTGCTCAAGATAGTTAAGACCAAAGCAGACTGTGAAGAACTTCAAAAAGATCTCACAAAACTAAGTGACTGGGCAACAAAATGGCAAATGAAATTTAATGTGGATAAATGTAAAGTAATGCACATTGGAAAAATTAACCCCAACTATACGTACAATATGATGGGGGCTAATTTAGCTACAACTAATCAGGAGAAAGATCTTGGAGTCATCGTGGATAGTTCTCTGAAGATGTCCATGCAGTGTGCAGTGGCAGTCAAAAAAGCAAACAGGGTGTTAGGAATCATTAAAAAAGAGATAGAGACTAAGACGGAGAATATCTTATTGCCCTTATATAAATCCATTGAATGCTGCATACAGATGTGGTCCCCTCATCTCAAAAAAGATGTATTGGCATAAGAAAAGGTTCAGAAAAGGGCAACTAAAATGATTAGGGGTTTGGAATGGGTCCCATATGAGGAGAGATTAAAGAGGCTAGGACTTTTCAGCTTGGAAAAGAGGAGACGAAGGGGGGATATGATAGAGGTATATAAAATCATGAGTGATGTGGAGAAAGTGAATAAGGAAAAGTTTATTTATTTGTTCCCATAATATAAGAACTAGGGGCCACCAAATGAAATTAATGGGCTGCAGGTTTAAAACAAATAAAAGGAAGTTCTTCTTCACACAGCGCACAGTCACCCTGTGGAACTCCTTGCCTGAGGAGGTTGTGAAGGCTAGGACTATAGCAGGGTTTAAAAGAGAACTGGATAAATTCATGGAGGTAAAGTCCATTAATGGCTGTTAGCCATGATGGGTAAGGAAAGGTGTCCCTAGCCTCTGTTTGTCAGAGGGTGGAGATGGATGGCAGGAGAGAGATCACTTGATCATTACCTGTTAAGTTCACTCCCTCACCTGGCATTGGCCACTGTTGGTAGACAGGATACTGGGCTGGATGGACCTTTGGTCTGACCCAGTATGGCCATTCTTATGTTCTTAGGACAGAAAGGACTAGTTAACCTGCATGCTTGGTGGGGAGGGTGGGCCCAGGGAGGGATTCCCTCTCAGGCAGAGTGCAGGCTCAGGTGCGGAGAAGGCCCTTGCCTTTGGGCTCGCTTGCTGGGGCAGTGCCCTTCTACACCCACCTGCACAGATCTAGCTGCCTCCTCGCCCTGACTCTTCTTGCCAAGGCAGGCCAGTTTCCAGGCCTCCTGCACCTCTTCATTCAGGACACAGAACAGAACCAACACGGCCAGGCCCTGTGAGGGAGGGGAAGAGAGGCTGTGAGCCTGAGTGAGGAAGGAAGGGAAGCACTCAGCACAGCCGGGAGCCCACACTTCCACTCTTCCTGGCAATGGGGCAGTGCTGAAGGCTGACTTTGGCCATTCGGGAGTGTGCTAACAGAGTCAGTCAGCTCTCCTCGATCGCACTGCCTGACACTGCATCCAGCTATTTGTGTTTCAGTCAGTCACGTCTACACCGCACCCAGGCCTCCAGCATAGTGCAGAGTGCTGCATCTAGACCCCTGATAGGGCAACAGGGCCACAGAGTGGAGGCATTTCTGTGCTGACCAGACAGAGGAAGGAACAAGCGGCTCCCCCTTGGAGAGTGCTTCCTGCTGGCCAAATTCACTGTGGATATCTGGGGGAGGGGAACAGGTGCCTGCCATGCCATCCCACCTGCTGCATGAGGCCCAGCAGTGGTTGAACCAGTTTCTTCCCCCAGGAACCAGCGTGTCTGCTCTGGGGTAGAATTGCTAGCGACTGACAGAGCTGTGGGCTACAGACATGAATACGCTCCAGCCAGCACAATGACTCAGTGCTAGGAGCTTGGTCTCACAAGGTTGACCTAGCTGCTTTCTGGGCCACCAGAGTCTTACAAGGAGGGCCTGCTTGCTGCAAGCTCCTGGGCCCAGTGGCATGGATGAGGAGAGAGGAGAGTGGCTGCCAAGGGTGATGGGGTAAGTGGAAGAGGAAAACTGAAACTGGGGTTGGCTAGGCAGCTCTCATTCTGTGCTGTGTGTGCAGTGACTAGGGAGCAGTCTGAGGGCACACAGCAGAGGTTCCAGGCCCACTGCTGCTAGCAGGGGGTCACAGTGATAGCAAGGAGCCTTAGCAGGCCTTGGCTTTGGGGGTGATGGGGGATAATTGGCTATACAGAGAAAGCTTGGGATGGTAGCTCAAACAGTGGGTGCTGGTGGCTGTTAGCTTTCCCCTGCATGCAGTTCCCAGCAGCCCTTGTGCATCCACTTCAAATATAGGCCCAACTCTTTGCTGATCCATTTTATGAAAACTCCTCTGAAGATGGTCATTATTGTCCCATTATGTCCCAGAGCAGGGCTGGCTCAGAAGGGGCATCATTAAATCATAAGGACCAACTCATTTGGGCTTACAACTGAAGTCTCTTCTTGGTGCAGCAGGTCTCTGCTCCTCTACAGCAGCGGTTTTAGCCTATGTCTAAGGGGTCCACAAAAGGTTACCATAGAACATAGAAAGGTTACCATAGAACAGTGGTTTTCAACCTGTGGTCTGCAGACCCCTGGGGGTTCTGAGATTTCCAAAGGGGTCCTCACCTTCATTCGAAATTTTGTAGGGGTCCACAAATAAAAAAAGGTTGAAAACAGCTGAGCTAGGCTACAGAATGAGAAGGCGAACATGGACAAGGACCACTAGAGGGGGCAGTCAGTTCATGAGTGAGCGGAGCAGCAGGAGGGTGCCTGAAATCAGGAGCTCCAGGGCAGCACAGGGCTTTAGCTAAAGGAAGCCAGAATGTCCCGTGGATTAGTGAGCAGAGAAGGAGAGTGATGACAGAACAGAGGGGCACAGTCACTGCTGGAGGGCAGCTGCTCTAAGGGAACCCCTCTGTCTGTGTAATGCTCCTAATGAAGGGGGATGGCTCTTGAGGGCCAAACCCACAGGGTGACTGGCCGGGGGAAGCTCGAGGCGCTGAGGGGTTAATGTCTGCAATGTGTCTGAAGTGTGCACCAACCTCAGCTTGTCTCTGTGACATGCATACCAGAGAGGCATGACCAGCCATTGGGTGTGCATGCACATGACAGAAAGCAAGCCCAACAGCAGGTATGTCAGTGTTTGCGTGCGTGCATTCACATGTGTGTGAATGGCAGAGTCTATCAGCAGGTGTAGTCAGTGTGTGCGTGTGCACATGTGTGTGAGTGACAGAGCCCATCAGCAGGTGGGGATTTGAGATGTTTGGAAGAATCTGTTTTGTGTTGCTTTCCTAAAATAAACCTTCTTGCTGAGTAAAAGCTCAGTGTACAGCAGTGCTTGAAGTAGAAAGAATAAAACATGGGAGCTGCTGTAATACTGCAAGGCTGGTCTGAGCTGGGGAGGAGCTGGAGAGCAGGGGAGCTCCAGGGAGGCTCCAGGGCCGGGCTGGGCCATAGAGCCGAGCACAGGGGAGCTGGAGAGCAGGGGAACTCCAGGAAGGTTACAGGGCTGGTCTGGGCCATGGAGCAGAGCACAGGGGAGCTGGAGAGCAGGGGAGCTCCAGGAAGGCTCCAGGGCCGGACTGGGCCATAGAGCCGAGCACAGGGGAGCTGGAGAGCAGGGGAGCTCCAGGGCCAGGCTGGGCAATGGAGCAGAGCACAGGGGAGCTCCAGGAAGGTTCCAGGGCTGGTCTGGGCCATGGAGTTGAGCACAGGGGAGCTGGAGAGCAGGGGAGCTCCAGGGCTGGGCTGGGCCATGGAGCCGAGCACAGGGGAGCTCCAGGAAGGCTGCAGGGCCAGGCTGGGGACAGTAGCATAGAAAAGCTGGAGGAAGCTCAGGGGAACTCTGCAGAGTGGGTGCCATCAGACTCCAGCTTACTGCTTTCCATCTTTCCTCTTGTCTGTTTGGTTTCCCTTTAACCTGCCTTTCCGTTGTTTAAATTTTCCCATCACTGTTCCTTGTCCAAAGGCACCAGTGAGAGATGCTCCCGTGAGGGGAGGGGCAGAGCTGCTGCTTGGCCTCCGGGGCAGGCTGGATGGAGAGTTACCTGGAGACTGCAGAGGACAGTGTGGAGGTAGTGGAAAGCCAGGACACTGTTGTTGACAGCCAAGAGGCCAAAGAGCCAGGTAGTGCTAATAACTAGAAGCAGAACAAAGGAGCTTCGCAGCGTCATGCTGGAGAGAGAGAGAGAGACAGGCAGACAGATACACACACACAGACAGAGACAGGGACGCAGAGGTTAGAATCTCTTGTTAATCTATAGTCTATCACTCAGAGACAGAGACAGAGGGGAAGTACACTCCTGTCCTGAGCCACCAGCTCCCCACACCACGCGCCAGCACCACAGCGGGACAATACGCTCCCTGCAGTACGTCTCCACCTTGTGGACCCACACCCAGTCTGGACAGATCACTACTAGCTGAGCACTGACAAAGCACGTAGGAAGACATGGCCCTGGCCCCAAGGAGCTTCTCTTCTGGATGAGACAGACAGGACAGTTCAGACCCCAGGGTGACCATTTGGGCTCAGGGGAGGCTTAAGGGGTGGCTTGGAAGAAAGCAGTGAAGGCACGCATGGAGAAGATGCAGAAGGGGCATTTAGGAGGGCTGGGAAGAGTGTAGGCAGCAAGAGGGGGAGAACAAGAGACAAGCACTGAGATGGAGGCTGGATCGGAGCCCTGGATACAAGGACAGGAAGCGGAAATGGCAGGTGATGGGGAGCCAGTGATAGGGTTTGAGCAGGGGACTTACATGGACAGAGCAGTGGGAGAGGAATCACCTTTCAGCAGAGGGCAGATAGACAGACTGGAGAGGAATAACGTGAGATGTGGGGGCCTGTTAGGAAGGGTCTGTGGGAGCGGGGATAAGAGAAAAGGACGGATGTTAGAGAAGCGACTGATATTGGCAACAGAAGCAGTAATGGACTTCTAGGCTGAATCCGGGTAACAGGGAGGCCAGGCAGATTTTGACAATGATGAAGCAGGGGATGGCTTGTGGGGAAGGGAGAGAAGTTCAGATATTTGTGCGAGGGATCAGAGCAGCAGACCCTCCACTGAGATCCTGGCCAATCAATACTCACAGAACTGATTTCTTCTTGGTCTCCTTCTGGCCTGGGGAACATGACATCTTGGCCACTAGCAGGAACATCACCCCGTTCATCTGAAAGCACAGAGAGTGGTTAGATGCTGCTCTGCTGCTCCTACACTGAGGCTTTCACTCTCTCCAGTCCTGGTGTCTCGATCATGAGCCTCCACAAGCTCCTGTACCTGGGAAGCTGAACTCTGTGCAGACCTGGGCTCATCCACCTCCTCCTCTGCCTGCTCTACACAAGCCCCTCTTCTCTGGGCTACATACTGCTGCCTGGGCTTGGGGACGTGTGAGAAGAAAGGAAGCCCCGTGGGAGGAAGAGAGCACAGGAGAAAGGAGCAAAGCTCCAGGGTTAGAGGAAATATAAATAGAGGAGGGACAGCAATGAGAAGAGGAAGAGGCAGCAGAGACCAGGGGAAGGTAAGCAGAAGGCAAGGCAGCAGACACATGGAGTGCAAAGAAGGGGAGGACATGTGAGGTGGGCCGGGACACGGTATAAACACGGGAGGAGTTTACCGCAATGACGACAGTAATGGGGCCTGCAAAGCTCCAGACCAGCTTATCGTGGATAGAAATCCAGCAGAAATCTGGGTTCCCATAGCCCTCTGGGTCCAAGCCAACGGCCAGTCCTGGGGGGGAGAAAAGGGAAAGGTCAATTCCATGACACAGCCACCTAGGAGACATTGGGATCACTTTGCACTTCCACTATGGCCTCTTCCACCAGAGGATCTCAAAGCAGAGACCAAACACTGGTCAATGCAGCCTCAAAACGCTCCTTGAGAGCAGTATCATTGTTCTCATTTACAGATGGGGAAGACTGCAGTACAGAGGAGAAATGACTTGCCCAAGGCCACAGAGAGCTGGGACAGAACCAGGGACAGAACCCATGTCTCCTTACTCCCCGTCTAGTGCTCCTCCTTCCCCTTGGTTCCTGCCAGTGCCTCTGGCCAAGTTGCCATAGCAATAGAAATATCTAGCAATGGCTAAGCTGTCTCTCCTGCTTTGTGAGGTCTGTGTCCTATGCCTCACTGTCTCAAGATGTCCACCTCAGCAGAGCCCCACAACAGGGCATTTACTGCCAGGAACACATGACCCCAGTGGTGATGAACCTTGGGAAATGGATCGAGATGATTAGCCAAAGAACATTTGCATCTCATGCTGTGAATCCTAGAAGGGCAGGAGCTTCATGGCCATCAGGCCAGAAAGGGTGAGAAGCCTTGTAGGTTCTTCTGAAGGAGTGAGACCCCGGCTTCTAAACCCCACGGACATTTCACACCAGAAAACTACAGCGCACCCTCTGCTGCGGCACCTACCACGTCAAACACTAGGAGTGCTATAAATGCATAGTGTCTTCATTGCTGCCTTGCGCCCAGATAACTCCTGTGCATATTGTAGCTCACTGACTGTATCTCCATGGTCTAGAATCTGTCTGCAGTGTTGCTCCTGGCTAGACCCATACAGCACAAACACACACAGTGGCAAATATGGATGCCCACAGACGTGCACATACATCCCCTCCACACACGTTCCCCCACCAGACACTCAGGCTGGCCAGTGCCCACGGAATCAGAAAGGAGACAAGTTCTTAGGCCCATGCCCATGCCTGAGGCCCATGCCTCTTTGACCAAATGGGGTTTCTGAGGCCAATGCCTTTGGCATCGCCCAAGGCCAAGGAGTTTCCATGCTGTAGCAAGCTTTATCCATTTCCTCCCCCCATCCCTCAGAGAGGGAACCTTTCTTCCCAAGCATCTTTGCCCAGCGTGCGGTACCTACCGGTGATGATGGCAGGCACCCCCCAGCCAATGGCATAATAGAACCTCATGGCTCCGAAGTTGATGTTGCGGGCTTCGGTCTGCATGCGGTAGATGTGGAGGCCCTGCACGAAGAGCCAGGCGAAGGTGGAGAGGAAGAAGTAGTGCAGCAGGATGGCAATCACAGTGCAGAGGAACTGAAAGGAGCAAATCACCACTCAAAGAGTGGACAGCCCATCCAGCTGGGGAAGGGGAAAGGCCCTCCCTTGCCTGGCAATCTCCCTTACTGCAGCAGAGTCACCCCCAGAGCATTTCTGACATCCCCATTCTGCTCTACGCCCAGCAGGGAGCTGGCTTGTGGGACTCCTGTATCTCTGTTGCATGCCCCTGACCTAAGCTGCTGATTCCCAACCTCCTAGAAAGGGGATAGATCCGCAGTCTGGATCCACAGTCAGTAACAAACCCTGGAACAACCCTCCCCAAAGAGCCCACATCCAAACCAAGCAGCCTCATAACCCTGCTCGTGTCCCTCTCTGACACACAAGTCGATATCCACTGGGTAGGTGGTTTGAGTGATGCCTTCTGTTCTTCAGGGATGTGGGGAACACCTGTCACTTCTGGGGCTTGAACCAAAGACCTAGCTCAGATCCAGGAGCTCCTCCATTGGTGCTACAGGAGAATCTCCTGTAGTCACCTCACTTCTGAGCTGGGTGCACTACAGCCTCCAAGAGAGAGAGCTCATCATCCCGTCAGATATGGGCCTCTCTTGATTAGCAACAGCCTGTCTTAAGTTGCAACCAACTGCCCTGTGCCTGAGAGTTGGCACCACGACCCAACGCTATGGCTGGTGCCAGGGCCCTAAAAGGGGCTGGGATTCCATGGTGAGGAGCGTGGTATGAAACCTAGAAAGAAAAGATTGGATTACATCGAAAAGAGGATTTAGGGGGAAGACTCCTCCCTGGGGGAATCTCCCACTCTTCCCCCATGCGTCCCAATGAACCCAGGAGGGTGCATCCTGCAGGATGATTCCAGTGCTCAGGTTGATTTAAGCAAGACTCCCAGGGGCACCATTCAAACTAGGTCAAAATATGAAACACTAGAGACTGAACTAGCAAAGCATTTATACTCCTGCTGCATTCACCCAACAGTTCTGTTCTCCCGGGCCTCCTTCCTACCCTCTAGGTCTCCCCGGTCTGACGACGCCATCCCACCCAGCTGCACTCAGGACTCTTTCCTCCTCCCCTTACCTGATTTTCAGTGCGGTTGATGCCCAAGAGGAAGAGCAGCTCGGAGAAAAAAAGGGTGACAGATATGTTGGAGTGGATGCCCCTGGTGTTGGACTTGAGGCCTTTCAGACATGTCAGGAAGGAGAAGGTCAGCAGCAAGGCCACAAGAGAAAGAGACACCAAGGAATAGGTGACAATGGCCAGGGTCTCCAGGTCACCCTCCAGCTGCTGCAGATGGAAGCCAAAGACAAAAGACAGAGTCAGGCAAGAAAGCATGAGCATGTGTCGGCTTCAACGGTCTCTCCCTCCAGCTGGGAATTGGATGGGAGAAGCAGCCTGGGATTTTCTGCTACATTTCTGCAGTGGGCACTGTCTGCACCTGTGTAACCCAGAGTTCTACCCTTAATGTTCTGGTGCGTTTAGATCGTGGTCCCCACCGCATTAGGGCCTGCTCCATTCTGCTCCTTGTCCATGGTGTGTCCAGCACAACCTCATGGAAATACATCCTCTTGTTCTGGTTTTCACCACTGCGTATTCCCCGCCACCCACCCCCAGCCTTCCCGCTCCTTCCTCCCCTCCCTCCCGCCTCTGCAGAGGTAGGGTTACCTCCCGGTGGGAGCTATCCATCAGCACCCCAAAGGTGCCAAACTGGGAACACTGGCAGCGCACATGCGTGGTGTTTCTGAACACGAGATCACAGTCCCTTGCTGTCCAGAAGCCGGAAGGGTCAGTCCTGCAGCCGCAAGAGAACACAGAGAAATCTCAAAGGAACAGGTCTTCAAAATCACATCTCCTGTCAGGCCCTGGGAGGTCCGGGGGTGCATAGGTGAGGAGCAGCCTGCAGAGCATCAGCCTGCTCAGAGGTTCTTTGGCTGCCTGGACAGGTTCTCTACTCTTCCTAAGGTGGCAGGATGTAACAGGATGTTTCCATGTTTGGATGTTGAAGCATCTACTCAGTGCTGCCTGAAGTTGGTGACCTCTGCCCTCAGCAGTAGGGACAGTGCAATGTGCCAGAAGGCAGCACCTTGGTGGGCCAGTTCCACCCCTCTGGTGATCCCCCACTTCTGTCCTAGCAAGGGGGCTATGTGACAGAGCTCTGCCCCAGCACACAGAAGCAAGGATGGTTCAGGAGAGTCAGGGAACTAGTTAACTTCTCCAGTTTCTTTTACTAAACCTCTCGAAAGCTGCAGCAGTGAATGGCCCCGGGGCTAGTGAGAATCTTGGCCTGGAGCATGACGCAGACAGGCTGGGCACTTACTGGCTGGAATGATTCCACTGGACACAGAGGGGCTTGCTCCGGTTGGCCGTCTCCAGCAGGCGGAACTCCAGCACCAGGGGCATGTCCAAAGTGCCCTGGACGAAGGTGTGGTTGCTGAACACGGACACGCTCACTATGGGGGAGTTCATGACAGGGTTCTTGGGCAGTCTGCAAGAGACGACAAGGGCCTCGTCACTGAGCCCATCAGCCCATCAGCTGCCCAGACCTGCCTGGCATTTCAGAGAATGCCAGGGGGCTGACAAGGGCTGGACTGACAGCCTGAAACCCATCCGCCGCTACAGGACAGGCTGCATGCTGCCCACCCAGCCTCAGCCCTGCCTTAGGCCGTGGGGAGAGGGCAGTTCATCCTCTGAGGCCCATCCAGTCCTTGTCCTCTTTTAGAAGGCTGCCAACCCGGGGGGGCCAACCAGGACCAGTTGTGCTAGTGGTTTCAGTGTTGCAGACACCAGCTCTGGACAGAGCCCCCAGCCTCCAAACAGGCCACTGCGCACAGTCAGATGAGCCAGGGTGGAACCCTGAAAAGTCCCGCACCCCAGACCTGCATAACTGGCAGTACCCAGTTGCTTGCTGCCTTCTCTGTAGAGAGTGCATGTCCTGGCAGGGTGACACAGTACCTGAGACTGCGGCGATCCACCTGATAGCGGGCTGGCAGCAGCCCCCCCAAGGTGCGGTAGATGATGAGGATGATGATGGTGACGGCAGGCTCGGGCTCCGGGAGGGTCAGCTTTGGGGAAGAGCTCTCCACTGTGTCATTCACTTCCCTGCTCATGGGCATGGTGGCTGCTGTGGGCAGAGCTTGGGTCAGAAAAGGCACCTGTAACAACGGTCTGAGGCAGAGTGTAGGGCCAAGGGGAAGGAAATGCCTGGTGCCACTGGTCATCTCCGTGGCCATGGCTCATGAGCCTCGTACCAGGGCTGGGCACTACATAAGGGACACAGCGGTGTCTCTTGGGAAGGAAGTTGTACAAAGCCCCATCCATCTTTGCCGGGGCTGCAGCGAGGAGTCCAGAGAAGTCCATGGCCATAGCAGTTCTCCCATTGTGGGAGGCATCTAAGACATGGATACCATCTGCAGGGTCCCTGCATCATGGCAACCTCCCCACCGAGGCCAGAGAGGGCCTCCCGAGGCCAGCACTCGGTGCTATTCCCAGAGATTGCCAGGAAGCAATTCCAGACACTCCCTGCAAGGGCGCAGCAGGCTCCCAGCTTCTGCGGGCCCAGAGGCCAGAGCACCAATGGGATGCTCCCTCCCAGCCCAGGAAGTGAGGAGCTCTCTCCTCTAGGCCAGGAAAAGGTGCCAGCAGCCTTTGGGGTAAGACATACAGGTGGTCTCTGACAGATCCAGGAGATAGCCCGGGCTGGGATTCTGGCAGTTGCATGTCCCCCCACCAGCTACCCTGCATGCAGTGCTTGTCCCTTGGGCAGACGGTACTGAATACAGTGTAGGGCATGAAGAGAGGCCCACCAGAGCCTGCTGGGGAGGCAGCCAGTACACCAGGGCCATTCCCTGGGGCTCAGGGAGGCCATTCACTTACCTTCCACTTTGGGGGGTGTAAGCACTGAGAGCGGGAGCACCACGTGGGTGTGTGGGTCCCACATGGCCTGCCCCCGGAAAAGGCTGCTGTGGTAGCGGGGGTAGCGTCGCCGGACGTGGGTGTGGTTCTCCATGCGGTCAATGCTGAGCACTGTGTGGGGAAGAGACAGAGGAATCAGGGGCCTGGGAGAGCTCAGGAAGCCAGGGTCGTTACTCTGGCTGGACAGTTGCAATGGGATGGGCTCAGCATGCCAGGGTTAACACGTTTGCGTCTGTCTTTGGAGTAACCAATTCAAATGCGGCTGAGGACACAAGTGCAGTGTGATGGGCTCAGACCAGTCACTTGTGGATCCCCGGTCATGTCTGTACTTGCAAAGCGGAGGGAGGAAGCAGTGCTGTGGGGAGCGAGAAGGATGTCCAGCTCCCGTCTGCACTCGCTAGCTCTATCTGTGCTCGCTTTCAGGAGCAACGCACTCACTGAGTTTGCTGGGCCTGGACGTGGGGACTATAAAAGGCACACGTGCCCTCCCGTACATACGGTCCCTAATGGGACCACGTGAGAGACCCAGCTCCATGTGAGACAACCACCTATGGATGCACATCCCAAATCCACATGTGAGTTTGGGGAGAGTGGAACCAGTCAGCCTTCTAGTCATCAGAACCCCATGGCAAACCCTCAGCAAGCTAACAGCAGGTAGCCAAGGGTATGCTGGCCCCTTCTGCGGGGGTATGCACTTAGGAGGAGTTGTAGAAGGTTGTGGTCAGTGGATTCTTTCCTAAAGGATTTATGGAAGACTGGGAATAACACAGAGGCAGCAGCTTTACCATGGTAGAATCACCATCCCAAACCCAGCTACTGGCTTGCAGCTCCCTTGGGGAAGTGTTCAGGGCAGCAAGGAATAACTTCTTTAGCTGATACTGCTGGGGGAATAAACTGGAATGGAATTGCTACCACTGCGATTTGGCCAGGACAGAGGGGGTAACACCGCGACTCTCACAAAGAGCAATGGGAGCTTTCATGACCCAAAGGGGTGGGGGCCGTGAGTTTAGCTTTAGATCTCCTCCAGCAGTACAGCACCCCAAGTCTCTGCTGACTCAGAGGAAAGACGACCACTTTCTGCAGCACTTCAGGCTTTCCTGGGGGCCTCCCATTCAACAGCTGACCAGCTGCACCCTCCTCAGCTGACAATCACAGCTGGAGCGTGACCTCAGATTGGCATTTGTGCCCGTTTTAACTCTTTGAAGTGTGGTGTCAGAGCTGCATGCCTTGCACCACTGCCCTCCTGGCAATGCTTCCAGCCTGCTGCCTACTCACTGATGTTGGGGGTCACCACGCCAAGGGGGTTCAGGTAGGTGAGTTTCATGTTGCTGGCGAGCGTGCCCGTGTACTCTCTCAGCTGCTCCATCAGCCCCATGCTGCCATGGTCGCTCTGCAGCAGCACGTCCCAGTGCTCCTGGTTCTCCAGGGCCAGCACCGAGCTGCCTGCCCTCAGCAGGTTCTGCAAACAGAGGGAGAGTCTTCAGCAGGCTTGAAGGGAAAAGACCTTTCTTTGAAATCTTCTACGCCTCCTCTCTCCGTCACCTCCCCTGCCTGCTGCAGGCGAGCCAGGAAAGAAGGGGGATGGGGTGTGCTCAGAGCTGAGCGTCGCACCACTGGGAGACGATCCCAGGCTCTCACCCTTTGCAGGAATGGGAAGGGTTTCCTCACTCAATTCACACTGGCCCTTGCTCGGTCGCACCCCCTTGGCTCTCCCCTGCCCACCATGGGCTTCACACCCTTTAGCTACTCAGAGTAACAAAGGGACGGAGCAATGAGATGGGGCAGGCACCACCCCTGATGGCTCACAAGCCGGGACAAAGGCTGCAGCCATCCTACCTGGAGGTAAGGGTCCCTGCTCCGCAGGGCTAAGAGCCACAGTCCCAGGCTGGTGGGGCTGATGAGGCTGAGAAGGCAACATCCTTATGTCCCAGAGAAGCTGTGCTGTGGCTGACCAAGGGGCAGCGCCGATGAGCTCTGCCTTGCTCAGCAGGGAAGGGTAAGGAGGAGGGCTCCTCCCAACCGGAAGGGCGCTCACCTCGTTGAAGTGGGCGTCCTGGGTGGCGGTCAGGCCGAAGCCATGCTGCCTGCTCTCAAACTCCATCAGGCGGGACAGCAGGCGGTAGGTGATGTGAACGTCGTTGCCGAAGTAGCGCTCCATCTGGTCCGTCACTGCGCACAGCCGGTGCGCCAGCTTCTTCGCCTCAATGGTGTTCAGCTCCGTCTCGTTCCTCTCCAGGCCCTCCAGCTGCCAACAGAGAGAATGGAGACGGGATGAAACAGTGCGATGTGGAGCTAAAATCTGGTCCCTCCCTCCCCAGCTTTAAGCCAGGGGTAACAGGGAGAAATGCTGATGCACTACAGACCCAGCGGCTGGGTTTCGGGATCAGATTGCCCTTGGACTGTGCTGGCCATCTCTGCAAGCCTGTCAATGGAAGGATTATCTCTAGGGACAGTCACAAGGCCAACGGCAGGTGCTGGGACCAAACAGTCGCTCGAGTGGGCAGCAAACTGTGCCTCAGGAATCTGCTCCCCTGGGGGAGAAGAAACCCCTGAGGATAGGTGTGTGTCATTTAACTCCATGCAAGCAAGTCTGATAGTTATAGAGACCCCGCTTCAGCCTGAAATCTAGTCAACTTCAAAAAGACATTTCAAAGTGGTTTCAGGTTCCACATCTGCACAGGT
Organism: Chelonia mydas; assembly: GCF_015237465.2. Classification (NCBI taxonomy): domain Eukaryota; kingdom Metazoa; phylum Chordata; order Testudines; family Cheloniidae; genus Chelonia; species Chelonia mydas. Next base: position 23,666,977 of record NC_057853.1, read on the forward strand.
GCCCGGCCGACATTTGTTGTGGTGTTACCATCATATTTTCCTGTTTTAAAATAGACACTCTTTTCTTCTCCGCTGTTGTGTGAAAATCCACACAAACCACTGGGTGAAACTGACTGTACTAGGGAAAGCGCTGTGCACAAAACGAACAAACTGCGGGAAAAGAGCAGCTAATACAATGTTTTCTCTCCCATCTCATTTAATTACAAGAATCTTCAGTGTTAGTCATAACTGAGGTGGACTAAACAATATTCAGAGAGAATTTTGATTCTGACAGTTGAGAGCATCCCTTTAACTCTCCCCTGCTGCATCTACAGGCTGCTTAGACTTTGAGCAGTGGAGCTCGGTATTATTGAACCCCAGGCAAACAGCAGCTATTGATATGTTGTTATCCATTTGTGTGACAGAACAGTGAATTAAAACAAAAAAGTAACTTCAGAGGAAGCTCCCCAGCAGGGTGAAGGAATTTCAAAGACAGGCTAAGAGTTGAAATTAGCAATCCAGCAGTAATGACTTGTCCCAATGCCTGGAAACTCAATTGTTAGAGGAACCTAAAGATTTATCATTTAATCTTTCTGATCAGCCAATAACTAAGGCGATGTCTACACTAGACAGCTTACAGCAGTGCAGTTGTATTGATGCAGCTTTGCTGCTGGAAGCTCTCCCTTGTAGTCGCCCTATGCGGACGGGAGAGAGCTCTCCCGTTGACATCATTAATTCACCTCCAACGAGCGAGCGATGGTAGCTCTGCTGGCAGGGGAAGCTCTCCCATCGACGTAGCACTGTCCACGTCGGCACTTCTGTCAGTGTAACTTATGTCGCTCAAGGGTGGCTTTTTCACACCCCGAGGGATGTAAGTAGTCGTGTAGATGTGGCTTAAAAATGAACACGCTGAGGGTGGTGAGAGAGCGGCTGCATGACCATTTATTGCTGTCGAAACGGAGGATGCTGAATCATCTGATCCTGTGGCCCTCTTGGGATTATTGATGCTTTCTCTTCGAATACTGGGCTGGGATTAATGCACTTATCCATCAGGGGCAGTTTGTGCTTGTGATAGTCTGACAAATTAGGCTAAAATTAAATCCCTATTTCAAGGAAGGGCAGGTCTGGAGGATCCAAGTATTGAGAGGGGCTCCTGATGGAAACAGGGTCATGTTCTGGTCCCCTCTAGGGCTGGATTTTCAAGAGCTCAGCACCCATAATTGGGACCAGATTTTCAAAAGAGCTCTGATGTTGGATGCATGGTGGGTGCTGAGCATTGTGGAAAGCCCAGCCACGAGTCTCACCAGGGTAGCTGCTGAGCACTATGGAAAGTCCAGCCCTTATTTAGGGGCCTAAATGGGAACTGAGCTCTTTTGAAAATCTAACCATGAGCTCTTTTGAAAATGTAGCTTCCAAGAGCTACCTCCTCCCAGTGAGCTGCAGCCTGGGGAAGGAGTAAAGGGGGCAGTTACCAGTGTCGAGAGCTCCTTGAAGGCAGGCGACGTGCAGTTGAAGAGATCGGGTTCCAACCAACCCCTCTCTCCATCGCAGTGGCGAACTGCTGCACCTGAAAGAAGAGGCGTTGCCGATTCAAAACTCAGAGATGCAGGACACAGTTTCCCAGCTGGTTAGGACAGTGCCATTCCCAAAGCTAACCCACCATGCTGTCAGTATCACTCAGAACAGCACAGGGAAGTAACATCAAAGCCCTGGATTGCTAAGGGGACCAGCTGAACTACCCATTCTGAATTCAACTCGCATTCATCCGGGAGTTGTCACTGGCAAGTCTCTCTGTGAACAGTTCCAGTTTCCATAACAATTCACCCAATAACTGGGAAAAATCACGATCAGACTTTGGGTTGTTTAGAAGCCGCTCCCTTCAGTTATTTCCTATTTGTGGCATGTGATTGGTTACCCGTGTTTCACAGTGTAGCTGACTGGATGAGACTTTTAGAGAGGGGAATAATGAATAGCAAATAACAAGCAATGTAATTCACGAGGTTATCGGGGCTCCATTCTATGCACCTTTGCATATTGACAGACAAGTATGTACCTCCCCCAGTGCTCACCGGACCCCCACAGCTGACGAAAGACATGACTGACAAATCCCAGTCCACCTGGCCTGGTGCTTGCATTCACTGAAATCCCTGCTGGGACGTTGCATCTCTCTCTCACAGCCTTTGTCTGCTTAGAACTTTGAGACACGAGGAAGTTTACTGGCATAACTACACTGGTGTAATTATACGGTTTTAGTTAGACCAGTATATCTCCCCGGGTGGCCACACACATTCTGGAATGAGTGTCCACACAGGGAGTTACACCTGTATAGCTAAAGCAGTACAATTATGCCAGTGTAGTTATGCTGGTAGCTTTCTCTGTGTAGAAAGTCCTTAAATGATAAGCTCTTTGGGCAGCCACCATCTCTCACTCTGTGTCTGGACAGTGCCTAGCACAGTAGGGCCCTGATCCTGGCTGAAGCCTCGGCGCTCCTAGAATATAAATAATAATATATGTGCTATCAACCAGTTCTGTTTAAAAACCACCCACACAATCAATATCCTCATTAACAGCCCCCCAGCAGGGTCCACGTTATCCATCCCAAAAGCAGCACAGTGATCATCATCAGCAGCAAGTGCATCATTAATGCCAGTGAGTATCACACCCCATTGACCTAGCTGTCATATGAAGCTCACCACGCACAATTGCCATGAGTGGCTCCAGCACTGCCCACGTCAATGTCTCGAACGGGGGCAGCGCCAGCAGAATAACAACTCAGCACTTAGGGGGCTAGACACACGGTGACTAATGCGCCTCCCACTCTCAGCAGGGTCAATGGCATTATTTCAGTTTTACTGATGGGGAAACTGAGGCTCAGAGCGGGGAAGCAACTTGCCCAAGGTCAGACGGGTTGGTGGGGAAGCCAGGATGAGAGGTCAGGAGTTCCTGGCCCAATGGAGCTCCCATGTTCAGCCTTCCAGCCCCTTCATCATCATCATCGCTATCTTCCCCTACAAGCTTCTCCTCCTCCTCCTCTTCCATATTATCAACCCAGCCAACCAGGCCAGAGACAGAAGGGGCTCAGTGGTGGAAGCAACCAGCAAAGGGGGACCCATTCTCCCTGTTCTCTGCTTCTTGCCCTCCCTTCAGCAGAAGAATGAGCCTCAATCCCCGTAACTATCCCAGTGGCCTCGCTGAGTTGCCATATTTTGGGTAGGATCCTGCAGAACATTCTTGGTCATTGGGCTCCTTTATCATGGCTCCCTCTACGATGGGCTAACTAGAGAATGGCCCTTCCCACCCAGAAGGGTGAACTGACGACATGGCATGTGAGATAGGTAGGGTTGCCAACTTTCTAATGGCACAAAACCGAACACCCCTGCCCCGGCTCTTCCCCAAGTCTCTGCCCCTGCCGTGCCCCTTCTCTGAGGCCCCTCCTCTTCTTGCTCCATCCCCCCTCCCTCCGTCGCTCACTCTCCCCCACCCTCTCTTACTTTCACCGGGCTGGGGCAGGGGGTTGGGGTATGGGAAAGTGAGGAATCTTGCTGGGAGTGTGGGCTCTGGGGTGGGGCTGGGGATGAGGGGTTTGGGGTGAAGGAGGGGGATCCAGCCTGGGGCAGAAGGTTGGGGTGTGTGTGTGGGGGTGAGGGCTCCAGCTGGGGTGGGTGTGGGCTCCAGCCTGGGGCAGGAGGGGGCGATGCAAGGTGCGGACTCCGGCAGAGAGTTTGGGTGTGGGAGGGGACTCCGGACTGGGGCAGGGGGTTGGGGCGCGGGAGAGGGTTCAGGGTCCTGGCAGCGCTTACCATGGCTCCCAGGAAGCGGCCACCTGGTCCCTGCTGCCTCTGGGCGCATGGGTGGCCAGGGAGGCTCCGTGCGCTGCCCTCGTGCCCACAGGCGTCGCCCCACAGCTCCCATTGGTTGCGGTTCTCAGGCAATGGGAGCTACAGAGCCGGCACTTGGGGCAGGGGCAGCGCGTGGAGCCTCCCTGGTCACCCATGCGTGAAGAGGCCACAAGGACCTGGCAGCCGCTTCCTGGGCCTGCGCGGAGCTAGGGCCAGTTGGGAGCCTGCCTTCGTCCCGCTGCGCCACCAACCAGACTTTTAACGGCCCCGTCAGCGGTGCCAACTGGAGCGGCCAGCGTCCCTTTTCAGCCAGGCATTCCGATCAAAAACCAGACAACTGGCAACCCTAGAGGTAGGGTTGGGGCCACTCTACTTCGAGAACATGGGCCATGAAGAAGCTAGGTCATGGGTTGCAGTGATTCCCAGTTGCTCTGGCCCCAGGCCCATAAGCCAGCCTGCTAGGCACAGAGAGCTCCTCTTTGACAGCTGTGCCTTTGTTTCTGCTCTTTATGTACCCCAAAAGATCCTCTGCCTCGGCCACACATGGCCCCCACCTTGATCAGGCCAAATGTCCTCCTACTGCCACTTCTTTCCATGGACTCTCTAATGGCCCTTCATCTGCCTTCCCCGATAGATGGCAGCTCCTTTCCTCTGGTCTGAAGGGAAGTGCCCATTAGCCTTTGATGCCCATAGCACCCTGCGAACCAACCAGCAGCGGGTGCTAGCAGAGCAGACAGCACTTACCCTCCTCGTCCTCCAGTTACTAGCCCTTCCCCCTCAAAGCCTAAACAAGTGAGCTCCTCAGTAGCCCATGGCCAAGGCTGACTGCAAACTGGCACACATCTCACAGGGACAGGAGCACTGGGAGATCCCCGCACCGCAGCCTATTGGGCCACCCAGAGCAAACGATACACTGTAAAGGCAGCAAGACATAAAGGGGTGGGAGAGAGAGGGGAGCAGTGTCTGGCTGTAGTCGAATCTCTGCAAGTTAGTTTGCTCGGGGATAGGAAAGGCAATCGAGGGCGGACATGGGTATAAGGAAGCCAATGCGAGGTGCAGCGTTAGTAACAGTCAGCAGCCCTGGAAGCATGGGGTCTGCGGGTGTCTCAGGCAGTGAGAGGGGAATGGAAAGCCACGCAGAGCAGACCTTGCAACACATAGTGAGGGAAACGGGACAACACCGGGTCCTTACCTGCACCCCGCAAACCTGATCAGGAGGGAGTGAAAACGGGAAGAGAAGCGACATGGTTAGGAGCTGAAACCCGGAGTGGGAGAAGAACGCATGTCCCTGGGGATATGTCTGGAGGAGGGGAGGGGCTGAACTGCCCTGGATTCCCAGAAGCCAGTGATTCCCATCTCCCACTGGCCTGGAGGTCGCTGTCCTTCCTTTCTGATGTGGCACTCTCCAAAGTCAGCCACAGCTGAATCGCTACAACGCGCTCTAGCTGGGGCTGCCTTTGAAGCCCGCTCGGGAGCTGGGCCGGAGCGTGGCTGACAGGGCCACATCAGATCCCCACTCTGCACTGACTCATCTTTGCTTCAAGGTGCTGAATGTCATCTCAATGGCCTGGGCTGCTGCTCTCTTCCTCCACCCCACGGTGGCAGTTACAACTGACTGGGACTCTGGCTCTCTGCACTAGGGTTGAACTCGAGGAGGAGGAGTGAGCAGCAGGGCATTGTGGGTGCAGAATCTTCCTCTGCGTCCCAGGGTGCAGTGCCAGCAGCATCTGCTCAGTCAGCAGTGGATGCCATGATAGGTGGGGCCGGAGGGAAGGGATGTTCCTGGGTTTTTTGTATGAGTGATGTTTCTGGGCCTACATCTAGGCTGCTCACAGAAGCGCCCCTACACTCCTGGCTGTGTTGAGAAGACCTCCAGAGAAGCTCTGGTCGGGGAGCTTGGATCTCATTGTGAGGTTGCAGCCCCACCTCTCTGTCTGGACCAGGATCTGTGAAGATCTCCTCTGCTCTCACAGCTCCTCCTGCTCTCTGTTTTCCGGTCCATTTCCCCTCAGATAACAATTCTCCGCACCTCAAAGCCCTGAGACACAGGCCTCCACGGCTCCAAACCTGACAATCACAGCAGCTCCTCCTGACTGCCCGGGGCAGGGCTAGCAGCAGGAGCTGGCCATCGGGGGTTTAGAACCTTGTTGTGGGCTGAGGGGGGTTCCATCTTTCTGAGGCTGAGGGACATGGCAGGATGTTCCCTCTAGGGGTCCAGCCACATGTCCCTCTCTGCAGCCTTCTCATGAGGATCACTTACCCAAGGAGCCTTTGGGACAAGGCACTGCAGCTGGGAGCCCAAACTTGGTCTGAGGCCACCAGACACCAGCTCTCAGGGTTTTAGGGCAGCCGTCATAGAGCACTGCAAATGGAAATGAAGGAGCCGGAGTTAAGTGGGAGCAGAGGGGAGGGGTTCTGTCCCAGGAGAGTGTCCCGCAGGAGGGGATCAAGGGCAGTGCCCCAGGAGACTGTCTGGGGAGTTTTGGCTGGCACCGTCCCTAAGCTTCTAGTGCCTGAGCTCAGAGTCAGGCCATGCCGCTCTGGCCACAGGTTGCTGTCCCATGCAGAACATACATGTCTCTCCAAACTCACCCTCACAGCCACTTGGCGTCACCTCTGCAAAAGGGCTGTCACAGCTGTTGCACTGTCGACCTATCACTCCGGGCCTGCAGAGGCACTGGCCCATTTCCTGGTCACATGAGCGCGAGGAGGAGCCAATGGGGTAGCAGTCGCAGGGCAGACAGGTGTCACTCCCTTTGGGACGGTAATGGAACTCCTGGCGGAGAGGGGCAGGGAAGGCGGTGAGACAGATGAATCATGGGAAGGGGAGCAGCAGGGTGGCCAGAGGAAGGGCCCGAGGGGAAGAGTGAGGGGCCTGGTAAGACAGGGGAAGGACACAGTGGGGAGGGGAGGGGGACCAGCCAGACAGCAAGAGAGACAGGCACCTAAATGTCAGCTTCTTAGCACTGCGCTGGCTGGCACAATCCCAGCTTGGGGATCAGGGCCAGCCCCAGGTCGGTGTGGCAGCATCCTATGCAAAGCAGCACATGCTGGGACTCTTCCAGCTTCCTCCCAACTTACAGACAGGTCCCCCAAGTTCTGTGCGCACGTGCGCCCCACTTCCCACCTGCCTGCCGCTTCCCTCTCCCCTCCGCTCCTTGTGAGGCTCCCCAGCAGCAGGGGGACTGAAACACAGCTTTCCATGGGAGAGCAAGGACGGCCCTCCGGGAATTCACACTCTGTCCCAGCTGGCCGGTCACGGAGTCGTGCAGGGCCAGGGCCAGCGGACTACGAATGGTGCTGGCAGGTTGGACGTGTGCAAGGGGTGCGGGCCATCGAAGAACAGGGGAGATAGTGGTTGCCTAGAGTACTACAGGACGGAGGAGGCCACTGACAAAGGCAGACGGGAAGAGGGCCACAGCTCAGGTGCTCGAGGGTGGGCGAGATGAGGGGTATGTCTGCACAGCTGCCCCCTCACCTTACAGTGGCACAGCCCGTTGGTTTTATTACAGTCTGGGTCAAAGCCCTTGTTCACGTCGCAGTTACAGGGCCCACAGGTCGGGTTCCCCCACCAGCCCTTCGGACATTGCTGATCCACCCTGAGGAAAGAAACCCACAGTCACCCGACAGCCTTCTCTCACCCACCGCATCCTGACACCCCTTCCAGGAGCATGGCCACCTTGTGAGTGCTCAAGAGCTCCTGGGAGCAGAGTTTGGCTCCCAGGCTTGGCCCCCGCCCCTGGCAGGCAGCAGGCTTCCCCGCTGGGGTTGGAAGGAAGGACTTGCATTGGATTTGAGCAGCCCCACTTGGACAATATTCAGAGCAGCACTGATGGGTGCCAATGAGAGATGGATTCAAACTTCCCTCAGCCACAGAGAGAGAAAAAGCCACATGGGGTCTCTGCAGAGGAGCAGAGTGGGGTACAGGGAGGGGAGATCCCAGAGGAGCCCCCATCTCTCCTTTAAAGCCAGCCCGCCTGTCACTGCACTTGCACCAATGAGTGCACTCTCGTGACTGGCCAGAGGGGGAGCGCCGCCTCCCAGGAGAGCCGGGGAGGGAACACACAGAACAGGACCAATCGCCTAGTGCTAGAGCACATCTGCTGCAGCAGCCTATTCTTCACCCAGCGTCACCCTCCTCCTTCACGGCTGCTTCCCCACTAGCCATTGGTAATGCTACCAAGGAAGGAGTCTGACCTCAGCAGGGCAGTAACAAGCAGTGGCCGATCCCAAACCCCGACTTAAACACCAACATCCTCCGAGCACCAGGATCCCTGCGAGGGGCCTGGAGACTGTTGCTGGGAAGAAAGCCAAGTCCTGCCGAGGCAGAGCTGCCCTTGGGCTCACCTGTGCTCGCAGTACTGCCCAAAGTGGTTTCCTCCACACTCACACACGTAGCCAAGGGGAGAGCCTGGCTTCCGTCGACACACTGACTTATTCTTGCAGGGGTTCAGGTGGCACACGTCCACGCAGTCCCCACCGTAGTATCCTGAGGGGACAGACACAGACCTTCAAAACAGGGAGCGAACCCCCATGGCTTCCTAAGGAAACACTGTGAAAATCCAGTCGTGCTGGGGTAGAGGCCAGAGGGGGATGGCGTTTATTCAGGTGGATCCCAGGGCATTTTGCTCTCTATTGAGCCAGACCAACCAAACTTCTGCCTGCCGCTTTCTAAAGGGATTTTCAGCCTCTGGCCAGGACTGGGTTTTAGCCTCGCAAAGGTGAGCAAGCTACTGAGTGAGCCATTGCTCGTAGTGCTATGGCCCAAGGGAGCATTGCTGTGTGTAGAAATAGCCCTGAAGAGTGGTGGCAGAAGGAGAGAGAAGAGACAAGCCAGGCAAAGGGGAGAAGTAACGAATGGAAGAGAAACAGAATGGAGAGAGAACAGAAAAGGGGAACAGGGAGTGAAAGGAAGACAGAGCTGCCTGCCGCTCTGTTGGATGGGCCCTACCTGGCTGGCACACGCAGGAGTAGCTCTGCCACTCATCCCTGCAGATACCGTTGGCAGGGCAAGGGCTGGAGTCACAGGGGTTGGGCATGCTGCATCCTGCCTCCATGTTCAAAGCTCTGTTGGGCTTGGGTAATGCCATCCCAGAGGGCGTGTCACCTAGGCGCACCCCCTGAAAACCAAGTCAGAAATACATGGTAAAGCCAGGTTCATTTGGGAATGGGGCTCAGGGCTTCAGTGACAGGAGCCTGGCCAGGGTGACCCAGCTCGGCTCTAAGGGAGGGACCCTGGCTCCACCCTTATGGCTGCAGGAGGCTGACTCCTGCAGATCTGAGAGGTGCTGCCTTAGAACCGAGCTCCCCAAGGGCTCTGAAGAGTCACCCAGCAAACATTGCCAGGCTATTCCCATCAATTCTCCTTCCCTCCTGCTCACATCCTGCTGCTCTGCCCAGTGGTCACCTTCTGTTCTTCCAGGGCCCCCCATGCAGAGTGCTCAAGTCTGAAGCATGTCCACAGGGCCTCTGGGTGCAGCCCCTGGGAGCAGAGGGCCCTGGACTGGATTTCTGTGCGCATCTGGAACGGGCTCTGGGAGTAGCCTCTGCAGCTAGGTCTGGGGACTCTAATTTCCCATCTCTGAACACTGCCCAGTGTGGGAGGCTGCTGGAGCTGAGCACTCACCTGTATGCAGCCCTTCAGACCACTCTGCACCTCGCCAGACCCTGGGATCCCCCCAATGTGAAGATGCTTCATCTTCAGCCCATGCAGCTCATTTCCAACAACCACTGTGTCCTGCAAAAGAGGCCAAGAAACAGGATCTTCACATGCCATTCCCAGACCCCAAACCTGGATCTGCAGGTCACCGGACTCCCTTCCCCCTCCACACAACCCTACTGTGCAGAGATCTAGTCAGGTACATGGAGATGTACATGCCCAGCTACCCCCGAGGCCAGTGAGAAGCATAGTAGCAGCACCTAGACAGACAGATGGAGTCAGAGATTACAGATCTCACAGCCAGGACACCAGCCCTCACACTCTGCTCCCCAGCCCCCCCGAGCGATCCCCATGGCTGGGGGTGTGAGGCTACAGACCTGGTAGAGCCCAAAGTCCAGGCTGACAGTGATGATATAGCGCACGTCGCGCCCACTGCGAACATCCCGCAGCTCCAGCTGGAGGTCGTGCCACTTCCCATCGCTCAGGTGCATCTGGTCCAGGAGGAGCTTGATGGTATGCCCAGAGCCTCTACTCACCGTGAAGGAGAGCATGCCAGAGTCCAGCTGAGGAGAAGGGGAGCCAGCAACAGAAGTGATGATCAAGGCCCAAGCCAGCTCAGGTTCCTCCCCTTCCTCCCCATTACTCCTCACATGTGCTTTGTACATGGGGATGGGTCCCCAGCTCAGCCAGGAGCCCGCCTGAAAGACTTCCCAGCTCTGCACCAGCCAGGAATCTGCTGTGACACATAACGTGTCAGCCCTACTGCTGCAACCCTGACAAACCCAAGCTGCAGTAGCTGCTTCTGGCCCCATGCCTGGAGCTACCAAGTGTCAGGCTCCCTCTGTATTCAGTGAGCAGGCTTTCCTTGCAGAGCCAGGAGGAGAGCATGGGAGGCCCTGCTGTCCATGCTGTGTTTGTGGCCGCAGTGGCAGTACCTGGCAGAGGATGGTGGTGTACTGGCCGGCATGAGCTTGAAGCAGTGCCCCGTCCAGCTGGCGTGTCCGGAACGCCAGCCCCACGTACCATGGTATGGAGATCTTCACCTCATTCTTGAAGTCCCAGGAAAGGATGCTGTTGCCATGGAAATAGTGAGCATGGTGCATGGCTGGAAGGGAAAGCAGGAGCATGAGGCCTGTGGAGGTTTGGAGCAATGTGAGGAGCACTGATTCCTGCCCAGGGCCTTCACTCACACTGCATTTGGCAAGGGAGACTAGATGGCTCAGTCTTTGCAGGGCCTGAGCAGGCCAGAGCCCAGCTGTGCCTCTTGCCAAAGAGGGGCAAGAAGCTCCATGTACTGCCGTTCCCGGGAGGCACCAGCCTTTCAGTGGAGTTATGTATTTATTTCTCCAATCCCTACTGCACCCGTTGCCAGGGCAACTGGCCACTTCCCTTCTGGGAAATAAAGCACGAATGCTGGTGACACCACACACGGCAGGGCCCCGGTGGGGAACCCCTGTGGAAGGGAATCCCACTGACGCATGGACAAGTCCATGTAGGGCCTTCAGCCCCCCCCGACTCCTTCTCACCAGAATGTTCAGGGCCAGTTTCAGGCCAACATGTCGATGGTGTGCCCCCAGCCTGCCTCTCTGCAGGGCTCACTCACCATGCCTGCAGTCCTTGCCCCCGAAGCCCACGGGGCACTCACAGGAGAAGGTTCCCCAGCCCACTGAGCAGGTGCCACCGTTCTTGCAGGGGTTGGACTCGCAGAAGGTGTGCTTGGCGTGGCATCCTGGGGACATGGCAGACACGCGGCCAAGGCAGAGACAGAGGAGGGGATTGTTACTTGCAATGGCTCAGCCCTGACCTTCCCCTCCCAGCACCTTGAACACTGAGATGGGGGAGAAATCTCAGCAGCTCCTCAGAGTGACCAAAGGTGGATGCAGCGGCTGAGTTCTCTAAGCCCCTGTCAGTACACAGCCACTGTACTCTGCCCTCCTGTCCAGGAACAAGGGCCCCTTATTGTGTGAAAAGGCAGCTCAGAGCTAGAGTGACTTTTTCCAGGGAATCACCCAGGCCCCCGAGGGACAGGCTGACTTTGCAATCCCCACATGTGCTACCGGATGTAAAGCTCCTGAATGGTGCAGCATGGCGAAGCACTATTTGGGGTGAGAACAGGGGCTATTCGTGAGATCAGGAGTCTTTCACCGCTAGGATCCTGGCTGGAATCTGGCCCAGGTCTGGACTATCCAATGAGGTATGAAATAAGCTCCTGTCTGTTCAGGTCCTTGTGCAGAGCAGAGGCGTCTACTTCGCAAAGAACATCAGCACAACTGCATGGGGTCTGGAGGCCCAGTTTCTCTCTTTTTCCTGGAAAGGGTCGGGGTCCTGTAGGGAAGCTGGTGCTACCTGCTACCTGTGCTGTTGTTATGAGAGCCTGGGCAGCCTTGTCTATGGACAGAGGATTCTGTGTCCTGGGCTGCCAGCCTTGGTACAGAGCAGAGGCACCACACACTCATCTGTTACCTGCAGAGGTCCCATTGTTTGCAATGTAGGTAGCCAGGTCGATCCGTTTGTTGTCGATGTACAGGTCTCTCATGCACCCCACAAAGTCCCTGTGGGCCACTGGGAAGTTCTCAGGCAGATTGGGGACCCCTCCGAGGAGCAGGGGCCCTGTGAGGTCGAGGGACCTGTGAGAAGAGGCCTGTAAGAGGCATTTGTGCAGAGATCCAGGCCCCACACAGCACTACACTGGTCAGTTCCCCTCAGTGCAGCAGCAGGCTGTTATAACCTGCTGGGGATGGGAACAATAATTGAGGCCCCCATCCTGGGTCCCATAGCCAGGGGAAAGAGGTGGAAGCTCCATGCTCAGGCTCTGTGGCAATGTCATCATGCATTAATGCCAGACCTTTGACGCTGTCCTGCCAGCCAGGCATGCAGGATGTGGGACAAACCAGAGACAACCAGGGCTGTAGGGGACTTCTGGCTCCATGGCAGCCCAGCTTTCCCAGGTCAAGTGGAGTATACACTGAGTGGGAGCAGTGTAGGTTCTTTCCTGCCAGGACTTGGGGAGCTCAGAGCTCCCTTTTAGTCTGGTTATCACTGTTCCTGAGTCCCTCACCCCCCCGCCGTGAGCAGCAGGCCCTCAAGACACTCACTTCTTGGAGCTGGACTGCGTGCCCTCTGCTGTGCAGGAGTAGTTGCCAATCTCACTGCCGAACTGCAGCGCCACTGATGCATCGCATTCATCCACGATCAGGATGGCCACCTTGTCTTTGGAAGGCCCCTGCACCACCCCCAGGGAGCCAATCTTGGGCTGAAACCAAAAAACCAAGGAGTTAGTAGGGGGGTTCCCTCAGCGCCAGCTCTTTCAGCACAAGGGGACACACCATGTGCATGGCACAAACATGCCTCAGATCTGCAGGTCTCTCTGGGTGGCCCCCTTGCCTGCATTCCTTCTACTTTCACAAAGATAGAAAAATTAGACCCAGTTCCCATCAGCGACGAGGTCTATCAGTGGGACAAAGAAGGCGAGAAGACAGGTCTCCTGGCTAGGAGAATCTCAGAACAGGAAAGCTGAATCAAGGCTTGGAAGGCAGGACAGCAGGGACCTCCCTAATAAACTGAGGGCCTCCTGTCCCGAACATCCAGCCTGGACATCCCCAGCCCCTCAGCACTGCTCAACTCCCCCAAAATGTGCCTGCTGGGGAAGCCTGGTCAGTGTTTGCAGCTCACCAATTCCAGACTTGCAGCCAGTGGGACAAACAGGATAATCCCAGGGAGAGAAAACAAGAGTGGGCACGTACCTTGTTGTAGTAGCGGAGCTGCACTGTATGCCATTGCCCATCACTCACACCCCCCGGCAGGTACGGGGTCACCAGGGTGCTCGACTCACCTGCAAAGCACGACACTGTTACACACTGTAAAACAGACGCAGTCAGGCAGGAGGGAGCAGTGCAGCGACGAGGGTGAGAGTTATACATCCACTCATTCCCTGCAAACAGTCCCCCATGCACCCAAACACCCCCCTCACACACCATGTCATTTTCACACACACACACACACACACACACACACCCCAGTGTAAACACCCACCCGGACCTCTAGGAACAACAGAGAATCATAGATTTTCAGGCCAGAAGGGACCCATCTAATCTGATCTCCTGCATGCCATAGGCCACAGGACTTCCCTGAATTAATTCCTGCTTCATGTCCAATAGCTGTGGTTGAACTAGAAAAGATCTTCCAGAAAAACATCCCATCTTGATTTAAACATTTCCAGTGATGGGGAATCCACCTCAACCCTTAGTAAGTTGTTCCAATGATTCATTCCCCTCACTGTTAAAAACTTTGCCTTATTTCTAGTCTGAACTTGTCTAGCTTCAGCTTCCAGCCATTGGAGTTTGTTATACCTTGTCTGCTCGATCAAAGAGCCCACTGTTATCACATTTCTGTTCGCCACGTAGGTACTGTTAGACTGTGATCAAGTCACCCCTTAACCTTTTCTTTGTTTAGCGAAATAGATGAATCTCCTCGAGTCTATCACTATAAGGCAGGTTTTCAATCCTTTAATCATTCTCAAAAAAGAAAAGGAGTACTTGTGGCACCTTAGAGACTAACCAATTTATTTGAGCATAAGCTTTCGTGAGCTACAGCTCACTTCATTGGATGCATATGCAGCTCCAGCCCGCGCCACTCCAGGAAGTTGGTTAGTCTCTAAGGTGCCACAAGTACTCCTTTTCTTTTTGCGAATACAGACTAACATGGCTGTTACTCTGAAACTTAATCATTCTCATGGCTCTTCTCTGAACCTTCACCAATTGGTCAACAAAAGAGGTTACGTTCACTAATCCCAAGTTGTTGGCTAAATGTTTTCAACGTCTCCTCCTAGAAGATGGATCAGAGACACAAATGTCACCCTGCATGTATCAGTACATAACAGGCTGTGTCACTGCCTCCCTGGTCACAGTGTTGAGTGATGCTCTTTGATTCACCTGAATTACAAATGTGTTTGCTTTGGTATTTCTCCGGCAGGAGCCCGAGCAAAGAAACCAACCTTCACATTAATGTTCTTCCCAACTTTCTCACTGTTGGCCTTCTTCCCACTAAGCGGCCCTCAGGAAAAGAGCTGATGCACAGACAGGTCACTCGGAGGCAGTGACATTACGATGAGCTCTCTGTAATTTTTAAGAGAGGAAGGAAGCCCCTGCTACCTAGCGGTGTGAGCTACAGTGAGAGGCTGGCTGGATACCGAAATGAGGAAGGAATGAGCTTGCTCTGCACTCTCAGGCAGCTAAGCCAGAGAGCTAAGGACTCGGCCATTTCGGGAGGGCACTAGTGAGCAGATGAACAGCATCAGGGGAGCTGTGCCTGAGAGGATAGATAATGACACCGCAGGAAGGGGCTGGTGATGCCTGCCCAGACCCCCGCAGGATGCAAGCAGGTAGAAAAGATATGTCTGAACAGACCTGAAGCACAGTTACCCAGAGCAGAGGCAAAAGAGGAGCCTAGCAGCCCAGCTGACCTCCCATCCCCTGTTCGTACAGACCCGTCTGCACACGACTGACACTCGCAGCCCATCATACATCTAACCCCATCAAGCTTCCCTGTTATTTTTCTACCACTAAGACCTAAGCAGCACTAGAGCTGCTGCACTTGCATTTCCACTGGGAGAGCGGCCTGCCTGCAGCTGAGGTCGCCATCCGGAGACTATTACAGCCACACAGGTGAGAGCTGTTTCCTTTGGTAATTGTACATTAGCTGACTTGCAGCTGATTGGCTTTGCGGAGCTTGAATTGCTTGTGAAGTGTTTTACTGCCCCTGCTGAAACCCATGAAAGGGAATGTGGTTGGGTATCTTGGCATGCAGGGTGCTGAGCTGGCTTTAAACCACTGCTCAGAAATTAGGCCTTCTGGGCCGTATGTTATTTTGTCTATGTTAGGCATCAATTTTAATGTAGAGCACGTTTTCCTTCTCATGGAGCTGAGCCCTTTATCCGGAGAGCACAGCAGCAAAAATGGGCTTTCACGGGCCTTCAGATTTCATCTGATTGGAACGTAAGTGATCTTTAGCTCTCTAAACATCTATGTGTGCGCACACGCACAAACACCCCCCTCCACTGTCTTCAATGGCGATAACACACACACACATACACACACCCACTCCTATGCAGGCATACACACTCACATCCCCAATGTATGCTCCTACACACACACAATCCTACGCAAACACACACACCTCTGTGCTCACACCTCTGATGGATGCCACACAGACACACAAACGGGTGTGCGCTCCCACTCTCATAGCCAGACCCCTGTGCACACACCCCCTCTCTTCCACGCTCACACACACACGCTGAGAGGCTCTCGTGCACACGCACCTGTGGAGTATTTCAGCTGAACCTGCCCATCAATGATTTCCACGGCCAGGAAGTCGTGCTTCTCATTCAGGCGCCCATTGTAGAGCAAGAGGCCGCTGCGCTCCAGGGTGGCGAACCTGGCACGGAGAGCAGAGCACAGATCCTGGGTGTTGGCTCACGGGAGTGCGGAGGGAACAGTGCCCCTTAGAGAGTCACAAGGAATTAACTGATCCAGCCGTTCCACCCCCTTTCAGCAGGAACCAGGGACAATACTTTCCAGAGTGTATTTACCCACAGCAATGTGCATTTACTCCGCAGCGGTCAGTGATTTGCAGGAAGACCTGGACACCAGTACAAAAGCACATTCTGGCCGGTGGTTCCAAGTGGTGAATGAACTCCCTGCTAGAAGAGCTCTATACTCACACCAGAACACACACCTGAGGAGGAGGTGTAAGCACAGCATCTTTTCCCTGGGGCACCCTCCAGAGGAAGGGTAGGCTGGGGACAACAGTAGACGGTATTCCAGGGGGAAATGCCCCCTCGAGCAGAATGGGAAATCACAGCAACAGCTGGCACATCTGTTACTCCAGTTAAACTCCTTGATGAAGAGCACTGAGAGGCCCTCTGGTGAGAGAGAGCCTGCCAGGGCCCCATGCAGCTCTACCAGCAGGGCTCCAAAGAGGAGCGGGGGTGTGTGTGTGTGTGTGGGGGGGGGGGGGTGCTGAGTGCAATATCTGGAGAGAACGTTTCCCTGCAAATCCCAGGAGTGAACGGTTTACAGAGGGCAATGGAAGTATTTCATAGGCCCCGCGGCTGGGCAGGACCAAGGCATTTCAGTGGGGAGGGCTCTGGGCACTTCAGCGGGGAGGGCTCTGGGCACTTCAGCAATTCACTGGGCAGGTGGGCCCAGGGGCCAGCCCATAATTGGTGGGCCCTAGGCACTTCACAGGGGCCTCTGGATAAATTGACACCCACCCCACCCCGGGGCCCGGTGCGTCCCAGGTGCTTTGGCAGAGCCCTGGGCACCCATGCCAACCCCCTCGAGGGGAAGTACACTCACATAGAAGGAAGAGCAGGACTTACGAGAGGGAGAGGGTGAGATGGAACCTCTGGCGCAACCCCCGGAACATGACGAAGGACTTGGGGGGGAAGGAGCGCGTGGAGACTTCACAGTAGGGCTTCTCAAAGCCCCCGGAGGGGCACTGGCATTGGAAGCCGCCATCCGCAGAGTTGGTGCAGGTGCCGCCGTTCCTGCACACGCCAGGGAGGCAGCGCCCCGAGCGGCTGTCCACCTCGCAGTTGTCACCTGTTGGGGAAGAGAATGGAACAAGGGGCTCAGGACATAACCTGGAGCAGAGCTGGGGGGCTCCCAGCATTGCCCATCCAGACTGTGGCTCCCAGCAGTACAGGACGGAAGTCACTGCCCCCAAGTTGTCTGGACAGGAACCAGCCAGGCTGGAGGCCAGCTGAACAGGTCTCCCTTCCCCATAGCTGCACAAGCATGTGACAGCAGCCCATTGCCACCCCAGTTCCATTCCCCAAGCACCAGGCCCCAGGGTGGGCCTGGGCTGGGGCACTTTGCCCTTCGCAGGTCCTGTAAAGAATCCCCCTAGCATGAGAGCTGGCCAAATATCCTCCCTGACTGTGAGTCACACGACATTGGGCCCATCAGCCTTGGTGCCAGTCCCCTGCTCCCCAGTGCTGGCCAGTCCTGCCCTGATGCACTGAGAGACCGTGTGCGTGAGACACACTGCCTGTGGCTCCAGGACAGACATGGCCCAAGGACGGCCAGGGCACTCTGGGTGGGTAGGATTTACCTGCCCCTTAGGGCTGTAACTCTGCCCTCTGCGGGAATATGATGGACGTGCAGCTCTGTCTGTTCTCGCTCCTTAGTGGAGGGGCATAATTCACATACCAGGGCGAAACCTAAAGGTCGCCACGTGTCCAGGAGGCACCATCTCAGTGGTGCCCAACTCCATCACCTTGAGGCTAAGTGTTTCCCATTGCTAGGCCTGAGGCAGCTGGGCACAGCTGTGGGTGCAAGGTGCACAGGGGGAGCTCTGCAGGAGGATTCCCGCCGAGCTAAGAGAGCTCCCTCCAGATCTCAGCAGAGGCACAAGGCCGGTCTTTGCTCCTCACCCTGGCCTCAGAGCTCAGCTGTCACCCAAAGCCTCGTCCCTAAGGAAGAGATGTTTCCCAGCCCTGCCTGCTGCCTCCAGTCCCTGGAGGGGCTTTGCTGCCCCAGATCCAGCAGGCAGCTGCTCCCCAGTTGCACAGGGCTGTCCCTCACCCTTCCTAATCGCCACGGGGTGAGCCTCTCACCTCCTAGAGCTCTGGAATTTGGAGCACTGGCTCTCCAGCGCAATGGGATCACGGAGGTTGCAGGGGGGTAGCTTTGGGGTTTCAGTCCTTCCACCCCTGAGCTGAAATACATCTGCCTTCTGGGCTGCCAATACTGCTGCCAGTGCTAGTTGTAACCCCATAGGCTAGGAGAGGGGAAACAGCCTGGAGTGGGATGTGTACTGCTCACCAACGACCCACCTCCCAGCAGCCCTGACAGATGAATCTCCAGACAGTGCCTCCCAGGTCCTGCTTGCATCTGGCCCCCTCGCCCTCAACTGCAGAGGCCCTCTCATAAATCCTCCCTTCTTCCTCTTGTGGGACAGACCTGGTGCCTGGCTGAGACAGGTCAGAGGGTTCCTCCTATGATGAGCCCAGACCCAAGTCATAACCCCCTAACGCAGAGAGTCTCAGGGACTGTGACACAGCGAACTGGGCCCCATACGTGCCTCACTCCACAGAGTTCATTCAGTGCAAGCACTTCCCTTTGGAGCACAAGTGCAGGGAGTTGACCTGATCCCTGCAGGCACCTGACCCCACTGCACACCTGGCCAGGCTTCGCTGGTGGTTGGACCCAGCAGATCTGATCTTACACCCTAGTTGGAAGCCACTAGAGATCCCCTCTGCTCCAGGTGAGATGGGCACTTATGGCCTAGAGATTCCCAAAGCTTTTCCCACATCAAAGCCCCTGCTACCACAGGGTCCTACATCCTGGCACTAAGCTCTAACAGGTTAGTCTATTGCATAGCAAAGAGGTCCAAGCAGATGGAAATGCTTTGTAAAAGCCAGTAAAACACTGCAAAGGCCTTTCACTCTGCTGCAGCACTCCTCCAGAGCCCAGAGCTCACAGCTATAAGTGAAATGAGTTTGCTGTCCTCAGCCTAGTCCTTAAAGGAGGTTTGTCCACAACGCAGAAGCTACCAGGGGTCTCTGCTCGGAGAGGAGTGGCCCTGGATAAAAGGGAGGTTGCAGGTCAGAAGTGAGGGACATCGGCAGGGCTAGGTCGAGTCCCAAGAATGTAATGAGGGGGAGGCTGCAGGTCTGGGCTGCGATACATGAGTAGAGCTTTGCTGGGACCAGAATTAGAGTATCAGGGATGTCGCAGGTGTGGACCCAGCTTCATTGGCTGCACAGTGTGCGGGCCCACAACTGGAGCAGAAGGGGGTAGTTCAGGCCAGAACTGAGGCGTTGCGAGGAAAGACAGGAATAGCAGGGGAACAAATTGACACAGTCAGATTTTGCTGGCACTGACTGAAGCCATCCCATTTCCTTATTTCAATCTGTTGCTTTGGCTGTGGTATGAGGAGTAAAGGGCACACATTACTGCTCCCATGAAGGGACTAGCAAGGAGATAAAATGGGGTTAGGGCCCCGAAGTAACAGAACCTGGGTTATCCACAGGGAACCCAATCCACAGCCAGGAAACCAGGTAACAGGACCTGGCTTTAGTCCATTAGCCTAATGGACTGGGGTATTCATCATAAGCCACCAATGTAAATGCCATCAGATTAACTTTTTGACAGCAGGCCCAGTAGAAAGGCCAGGGACTGCATACACTCTGGAGAGTGAACTCCTCTCTGTCTTTAGAGGGAACCTCCTTTGGCTTGGAACACTGGATTGGGGCAGCAATCCTGCATTGGTTGGGGAGAAAGGTTGCATGACCTAAAGGGTCTTTTCCCCTGCTTCCTGTGCTGTATGTCGAGGTCTGTCGTGCATACGCTGTTAGAGAAGCAAGGTGGGTAAGGTAATGTATTTTATTGGACCAACTTGTGTTGCTGAGAGAGACAAGCTTTTGCACTTACACAAAGCTCGAGAGCTTGTCTCTCTCACCAACAGAAGTCAGACCAATAAAAGATATTACCTCACCTACCTTATCTCCAATATCCACAGCTACAACAGCGAATGCACTGTCGTCATTTGCCTGCATGGCCACTGGGTGGCGCTGCCTGCCACTCAAGGCCATGGCTGGAACTTCAGCAGGGCCCTAAGGTCACACTTGCGCCATCATTCAGCAAGCTGAACTCTTTGCCATGGTCACTGAGGCAGGAAATGTCAGTTCCACTAGGGTTTCTCTCTGTTACCCCTGGCTGCGGAGAGGGAATGGAGAACCATAGGATTCCAGGGTTAGAAGGGACGAGTCCCTCTCTATTTCAATACTCATTAGCTACCGGAGCATACGGGCTTTATGGCATGGCTGAGAACACCTTCAAACTCGTAATCACTGAGGCTCTCACTGCACACGTAGCCCTGTAGACCGGAGTTCACAAGCTTGCTCAGGTCACCAATGCAAAGACTCCTGCTCTCTCAGCCTCACTGCATACGAAAATCAGCTCACAATTCTGACAGAACTGGAAGTCTCTGCCCAAGGGAGGCTGGAAGGGGCCCCTGCTGCATGAGGGGGCTGGAGCTGTGGGTCAGTACTGTGAGGCATCAGCAGAGCCATATGGGGAGAGCCGAGGGCTGGACTAGTAGGGGATGAGGTGCATCAGCCGAGCAGAAGTGGGATGCTTCAGTAGCTCCTACCCACCCTTTCCTGACAGTACTCAGCGCTCCAGTCCCTCGGTTTCACATGCATTCATTTCATCAGTTCCACTAAGAAGAAACCCTCATGGCTGTGCCCTGCAGCATTGCTAGTGGAGCATCTCACCGGCACGCAGTATAACATAGCTAATGGAGGAAGCTGGGTCTCCTTTCTTCAACAGGAAACTTCTTTCTCTGTCATAGAATCATAGAATATCAGGATTGGAAGGGACCTCAGGAGGTCATCTAGTCCAACCCCCTGCTCAAAGCAGGACCAATCCCCAATTTTTGCCCCAAATCCCTAAATGGCCCCCTCAAGGATTGGGTTTAGCAGGCCAATGCTCAAACCACTGAGCTATCCCTCCGGACCCTGGGATGGCGAAGGTTGACAGGCTCCCTTTGTCCATAGGGAAAACACCCTGTAATCCCCAGAGTGCTGCCCTAGGACAGCTCCAGCGAAGGTCTCTGAATACGTTGGCCCACACCTCCAAAGATATTTAGGCTCTTCACTTCCACTGACGTCAGTGGGAGTTCGGACCCTAACCGCATGGGAGGAGCTGGGCCTGTGACCCTACTGGTGCAGGGTGCCAGGTTGGAGAGCACCAGCTTTATCTACCCACCGAGTGGGCATAGGCCAGGCAGTGGTAGGGCAGGCTTCCCTCCCATGCTGCCCTGCCTGTGTGCTTCAGCCCTGCCCTGGAGGGACTCTGTCCCCAAGAGGTGAGGAGTTTACTCTCCATGGCCTCTCTGGTATGAGCTTCCCCACAGGGGGTGATTAGCACTGACCCGTGTGATCCTGCAGGAACCAGACTGGCACCGCACACTCAATTCACAGAGGCCATGGCCACAATTACAGCTACGGCTGGCCTGGAACCTGATGGAGCTGGTGGCCTGCAGGTGAAAGGCCCTGTTTCTTTCCTCCAGCCCCTGGAACAGCCAGGCCCAATGACCTGAGCCCCCCCTTGGAAGGGGAGCACTGGACGCGGAAGGTGCTATGTCTAGTTCCCCGCCCCCAAGCCAGCCACCGCCCCTTTCAGCAGGGTTATATTTGTAATGACGCCACACCACACGGTATCTGGAAACGTCTGTCCCTGCACTGTGCCTCTGCTCAGGACGAACCTCCCAGCCTTTCCAGAGGGGTGGAGCCAGACACCACATGCCCCTTGGGAATCCCCACATCCTGGTATCTGCAGTCTAAGCCCCCACAGCTGCAAACTGCAAACCGGGTCGGAGCCCTCTTCGCCACCCTGCTGCGAGGACGGGGGATTCCCACACATACCTGCCCTGCCTGCTGTAGGTTTGCAGCATCAGCCCCCTGTTCTCTCTTCCCCCGCCCTGGGTTTCCCTTTTACCACAGATCAAGGCTGATCCATGCAGCTATCAAAGGGGGAGTTCCTGTCACTTTAAATCTGGGAACAGGCAGCCATGCACCCAAGGGAACCAGAGACATTTTTCATTGTCTCTGAAATGAAATCACCCTCCCTCCCTTTGATGGGATCAGTAATGTATTCCTCTGAGCCAGCACTGTGGGAGGAGGGGGGTTGGAAGGAAGGAAGCAGCAGCCATGTTTTATTCATCCCAACTGGAGGGCTGGGAACTCCTCACCCTCCTCCCCTCTTCCTCAAGTGGTCACAGGCTCCAGGACTCCTCAGAGCCCAGGGCTTGCAGTCCTGGACTCTCTACTCTCCCCTCTTGGTCTGTCTCTCCTCTGTGGTATCTACTACACTGGCCCTTCCCCCACACAACAGCAAGTGTCCCCCACACCCACCCAGGGCTGCCTCTGGAGTACCGCCCCATACCTGTCTCATCTCCAGGGAACTCAGGTGCAACAGCTATTCACTTCCCTCCCAACACTAGCCCACCTTCTTTGTGCTGAAGGAGCACAACCAGGGCCATCCCCAGAATGCATTTCTGGGTGCTGACGTTCAGCCTAGGATTAGCCTGGGCCCATCGCACAGGCCTCCCCTGGTGACACATATCGGCACAAATCAAACAGCCCTCGAATGGGATAGGGCTACATCATATTGGCGACATGCTGTGGGGCAAGCAGCCTGATTCTAGTGAGCACAGAAACCCAGGGCCACCCCAGCATCCTTCCCAGTGCACAGCGATCCAGGAGAGTCCCCAACTCATTACTCCGAGGGAATCAGCATGCAGGGAGCCCTCAGCCCGCCAGGCCCCAGTGTCTCCACACAGCCCAGCTCTAGGTAAGGCCTGGCCTGGACTCTGTGCTGTTACCCCACGACGCGTTAGAGGCTGCTGTTGCTAGGTCATTGGGGCCATTAATGCCCACGGGGTCAGGACGAGAGCAAACCAATGTGGGGAGCACAGAGCCCAGTGGAAGGCCCAGGTCCTGGAAAGACCTGGAGGGACTCCTATCCAGATGAGTGTGTAACCAGGCTGGAGACACGCTCCTGGGAAGGAAAGGGAGAGAGCAATGGGCCACGGACAGCCCATGAGAACCCTGTGCATGAGGGAGAAGGAACAGAGCTAGGAGTAGGAGAGGGCGAGTCCTGGGCACTGGCCTGGCCCTGCTCACATCCAAAGGCCCAATCTGCAACAGTTTCTGGCTGCTGCACACACCCTGGCAGGGCAATGCACCCTGTGTGCACACAGGTGCTGGCTGGCCCAGGCTACCGGCCAGGCCCTCCCAGCAGGCTGACACTCCTTCTCCCTACTCGCCGGCTGAGCTATGCTTGCCCATGGCGATCAGCCCTGACAAGGCTTTGACCAGCCCAGGGGATGATGCTCAGAGCTGGGCTCAAGTGACAGAGCAGGCGATAGGGGTTGGGAAATGAGGTGATGAGGGCCATGGAAGCACTTAGACAAGCAGACGGACAGAGAGAACCTGGGACGGGGGGTGAGGGGGAAGCTGCCTGTTCCCATTTTGTCTCCTTGGGGCTTCCGGAGCCAAGCAGGGAACCACCCGGCACTAGGTCCTGTTACCTGCCCGGCTGCTTGTGGGGGATGGGGAGATGGCGGGAAGTGACAGAGAAACGAGCTCATTAACCCCTCTGCTAATGTCTGTTCACACTTTAAATGCTGGGGGTTAATTACTATTGACTTTGCTTATCTCACCAGTAACCACAATGCAGGAGCTGCTCACAACCCTGCCATCTGCTACCCCCCCCCCATCCCCCACAGCAATTCTTCCCAGCTGAGGGGAGCCACAGGCCTGGGAGCCAGCCAATGAGATCCTCACTCCACCAGCACCACAGGCTCCCTTCCCACTTCTCCATGCAGCAAGCACAGGGCTAGTTTAGGAGGCCAACACCTCTGCTAGTCCAGTCCTTGAACCTCTTCCCAAGTCCCTCAGTCCTGACCAAGAGCACCCCTGTCTACTGCAGTCCTAGTATCCCCACACAGCTCTGCAAGGCCCCTCACTCCTGACCTGCAGCACCTCGACTCTTCCAGACCTGGCCCAGCCCACCACAGCTCTGCCAGTGCTCCCCAGTCCCGGTCACACTCCTGCAGTGCGAACTGTTCCTCATGCTCCTGGGGGCTGGCACTGGGGTACAGATTCACATTTCAGCCCAGCAGCCTCTACACCCTTATTAGAATCTCCTTCCCTGATGGACAGCACGACTCAACCTCTCCATTCCTTCCCAAGCAGCAGGGGTGCTGGCAATTCTGGAGTGATGCTGGGTCTCCCCATTTCCCCCTGTGGAATATGCCATGCACCAGCCAGCCTTACTTCCCCTCCTAAGAATGACTCCCTCCCTGCCCTCCCACCTGCTGGGGGAAGGGACCTAAATGCACTGAGTGGCTCTGCCAGATGCCGATAAACTGACTGGCTGGGGGGATGTGCCGGAAGCTGAGCGATAGATCTTGGCATCTCTGCCAGCAGCACTGTGTGACCGTCACAGGCTGGAGCCCCCATCACAAGTGTCCCGACTGCTGTCTCAGTGCACCCTGCAGCAATGGCTCAGAGGAGCAGGCTCCTTATCAGTTTGATTTCCCCAAGTGAAATGAAACTTTCTGACTTGTCAGGGACAAGAGGCTGCTGAGGATGGAAAGCTCCAGCCACTGCAGAGCTGAGGGTGGATTCCACGTGTGGGAGGCACCTGAGTGTCATGTCTGCCAGCCTGGAACATCTGTGGCATTGCAGCCATGAGCAACTGGGAGGATGAGCAGAAACAGCTGCCTCTTTCCTCCCTATCCCATGGACTTTCCCCAGCCCCTGGGAAAGCGACTGAGAGAAGAGGAGAGAGTCCCCTCTCCGTGGGGTAACCCTGAAATCCCCACTTCCTGACATACCAGGCTAGGACAAGGCATTTTGCTTTAGTCAAAGGGTTTCAGCCTTGTTACAAACAGCTCCATAGAGCTGGGAGCTCCCTTGGCATTGATTCCCTTGTCAGGGCTGGTGCCAGGCATAGGGCCACGGCATTTTGTACCTGGTGCCTCCCGTCCCGGTTAAACCAGCAAAACACAAGCCAGGAGACATTTACAGACTCAAAGCAGCAGAATCCACTAAGTCTGCAGCACTAGCAGCTGATTCCTCAGGAGCGAGGGGGATGGGAAGGACCCAGGAGACTGCTTTACAGAGCGAAGAACCAGGATTACTGCTGCTGGAAAGGTGTGTGGCAAAGACAGGTCAGAAAGCAGGTCTCTTTATCCTGGGATAGCAGAGACCCTCTTCCCCACTGATGGCAGGCCTGGCAGAGCCGTGCCCACAACACAGCGTGCCCCTCCCCCTCAGCAGGGATCAGGCACTTACCTGTGAAGTGCTGGTGGCAGATGCAGGTGTAGCCACCCTCCCTGCGGGTGCAGATGCCCCCGTTATGGCAGGGGTTGGAGTAGCACAGGTTGATCTCGGTTTCACAGTAGTCCCCAGTGAAGCCCTGGGGGCAGCGGCAGCGCAAGCCTGTGATGGGATGGATGGGCCGGAAGAGGGTGGATGGGGAGGCGATGAAGGGGGCCGAGCTGTCGAACTTGAGCACGGAGATGCACTTCATGTAGTTCTGGCATGGCTCCCGCAGGCAGACGTTGTCATCGAAGGGCAGCACCTCCAGCATGGAGACGGAGGTCAGAGTCATGCGCTTCATGTACAACTGCTCCTGAAGCTCCTCTGAGCTGAAGAAGTGGCCGCCCCGGGGAGCCAGCGCTGAGAAGCTGACGTTCAGCACCGAGCCACCCACATCCGTGTCGTTCTGGATGTTGAAGATGAAGACATCCTCCTTGGGTGTGGCCAACACAGTGGCCACGCCCTCCAGGAAGCTGGTGAGCAGCGGCGAGAGGAAGCGTTCCTGCCACATGTTCTCCAGCCGCACTGTGATGCTGTTGGCCAGCATGTCCTCTGTGATGACGATGACACGCAGGACGCACTGGGCTGTCACGCTGTGGATCCCATCTGCAGAAGAGACGAGGGAAACATTAGAGCACGGCAGCAGTTTGACTGGGAGATGAAGGCATGAGTGGGATAGAGCTCCGAGTAGGGCCCTACCAAATTCACAGCCATGAAAAACGTGTCATGGCCTGTGAAATCTGGACTCCCCCATGAAATCTGGTCTTTTGTGTGCTTTTACCCTATACTATACAGATTTCATAGGGGGAGACCAGCATTTCTCAAATTGGGGGTCCTGACCTAAAAGGGAGTCGCAGGGGGATCACAAAGTTATTTTAGGGGGGTTACAGTATTGCTACCCTTACTTCTGCACTGCCCTCAGAGCTGGGCAGCCAGAGGGCGGCAACTGTTGGCCGGGTGCACAGCTCTGAAGGCAGCAGCGCAGAAGTAAGGGTGGCAATACCATACCACAAAAGTGGCAAAGAGTCCTGTGGCACCTTATAGACTAACAGACGTATTGGTGCATAAGCTTTCGTGAGTGAATGCCCACTTCATCGGATGACATGCATCCGACAAAGTGGGCATTCACCCATGAAAGCTTATGCTCCAATACATCTGCTAGTCTATAAGGTGCCGCAGGACTCTTTGCCGCTTTTACAGATCCAGACTAACACCGCTACCCCTCTGACACTTAATACCATACCATGTCACCCTTACTTCTGCACTGCTGCTGGTGGTGGCTCTGTCTTCAGAGCTGGACTCCCGGCCAGCAGCTGTCATTCTCCAGCTGCCCAGCTCTCAAGGCAGAGCTGCCAGCAGCAGCAGCGCAGAAGTAAGGATAGCAGGACTGCAACCCCCCTCCCACCCACAGCTCCTTTTTGGGTCAGGACCCCTACAATTACAACACCGTGAAATTTCAGATTTAAATAGCTGAAATCATGAAATTTGTGATTTTTAAAATCCTATGACTGTGACATTGACCGAAATGGACCAAGAATTTGGTAGGGCCCTACCCATGAGTACCCAGGGCTCCACAGATCCCACTCCAAGCTTGGCCTAAACCCCATGGCCAGGCCTAATTTCTGTGACTACTCCAGCACCCAGAGAGAAGTCTCTGCACAACCCACTTAGCACAGCCCTTCCCACACTGGTATTTAACTGGATATTGATTATCCTGTTTGTTACACTACCTCTGCATGTACAATTCTCAGTGTGCCACCGACCGGTGTACTAACAACACACCACAACCACCACAGAAGCTGTCAGAGGGAAGCTGAGTCTCTGGCAGTTGAGTAGGGCAGCGTGGGTTGCGGCCTCAGGATGTTACTTTTGAAATGATTGACAGTAAAATAGTCAGCAATGGTGCCATTTAAACTGTCATCATTAAGTTTGAGAATTAATTCTCCACTGAGAGTCAGAGGGCACTTCCACTACAGAGTTACTGTTTCAGCACTCTGCAGACTCAGGCAGACATTCCTGCACTGATTACGTTCAGGTCACATTTGGAAGGCTTCCCTTGCTACCATGAGGGCTAGATTTTTTTCTTTTTTAAATGATAGCTGAGATTCTGGAGCATGATTCTGTGCCACCACTTAATACATGGAATCAAAGAATACATGAGGCCCATATATATATGTCACAGAGTCAATGGGCGATGCTCTGGAACTGCTCCCCATGAAGCCAGTCAGGACTCTGGGGCAGTCTCCTTTCTGTGAGCAGCCTGTCTTCAGGACACACAGCTCACACAGCTTCCACCTTCCTGGGTCTGACTTCGGAGCATTCAGCATCCTCTGCCCCTCCGTGCGCTTCCCACAGCGAGTGCACCCAGGCGGGCTCCTGGGGAAGCCAGAGGGTCCTGCACCCCAACTTCGCAGTCAGACGTGACTCTCAGCCAGCCAGTAAAAAAGAGGTTTATTAGACGACAGGAACATGGTCTAAAACAGAGCTTGCAGGTGCAGAGAACAGGACCCCTCAGCTCGGTCCATTTTGGGGGGCAGTGAGCCAGACAACCACATCTGCACTTCACTCCATGTCCCAGCCAGCCCCAAACTGAAAACTCCCTCCAGCCCCTCCTCCCCTGGGCTTTGTTCCTTTCCCGGGCCAGGAGGTCACCTGATTCCTTTGTTCTCCAACACTTTAGCTCTCACCTTGCAGGGGGGAAGGGCCCAGACCATCAGTTGCCAGGAAACAGGGTGTCGGCCATTCTCTGTGTCCAGACCCCTGCACACACCTGCCTTCTAGGGCTCTGCAGTGATCATACACCCTTACCCCACCACCTAGATACTTAAGAACTGCCTAGGGGAAACTGAGGCACCCCCACACTATTCAGAGGAAACATTAAGAACAGTCCCGCTTCGTCACAATATAAACAATGTATGCACCAGAGGCAACCTGA
The DNA here is from genome assembly GCF_015237465.2 of Chelonia mydas. Lineage (NCBI taxonomy): Eukaryota > Metazoa > Chordata > Testudines > Cheloniidae > Chelonia > Chelonia mydas. Next base: position 23,695,287 of record NC_057853.1, read on the forward strand.
ACGCATGCCTGCTGTGCTCAGCACACATTGGACCTGTGCAGAGTCTGCCACTAAGCTTCTGTTTGATTTGGATGTTTGCACACTTGGGAGCAAATTGGGTGCTCAGAAAAGTGAGCAAGCAATAGTGCTGGCTAGCCATGGGCACAGCTGGGGGAGGGTCTGAGGAGTAAGCAAGCACTGGGGTGGCAGGAGCTAAGAGCAGATAACAGGGTTTCAATGTGTTTTGGCTACTAGTATTCTGACAATTAATTCTGTCTGCTTTTCCCTCCCCATCCCCTTCCTCTCTTCTGGGTCTCAAAGGCTCTATGCCTGTCTCACTGCTTCCTTCCTCCTCATCATCTGCTCCCCATCTCACTCTGCTCTTCCTTCCTTCCCCAACTTGAATTGTTTTATTCTCTTTTATCTTTATCTTTCTTGCAAACAAACTCCAGCCCCTGGGATCCTGTTCCATGCACAGTTCTGTGCACATCCATGGAGCATGCTGAGCTGGCTGCCCCTTCCCCCTGGGGTCCAGGCTAGTAGCAGCTAACACTCAGCATCCCCATGACTTCAGATTCAGAGCCATCAGCTCACCAAATGCTCAGGGGCAAGCCTGCCTCCTCTGGAATGACAGTAGAGAGGGACCCTTCCTCTAAGCCGCAGATCTCAGTGAGCTACGTGCAATCAAGGCAATGGGCTGCATGGGACTCCTTTCAAAGGCCAGCAGGGATGGCGTGGAGTCTCCCTGGCAGTGAGAGACTGTCCCCCTCCACCCCCCAGGGCCTGCCTGCATGGCAGTGCAGACAGGAGAACATAAGGCCACAAGGCAGGCTCTTACTGTTACTACTAATACTGTTACTACTCCATTGTTATTAACTGGTTTCTACAGGGCATTTCAAAGCTTCAACTATTTCACAGAATTCAATTCATGTGGGGATCACTTTCCACACACTGTGCATTCTGAGCTGGCTGCCTCTTCCCCCTGGTGCCCAGGCTGCTGCTGGCAGCCGACACAGAGCTTCCCTCGACTTTAGACTCGGCATCACTCCACTTTCCCTACCACTAAAACACATCTAGCTTTGGGTGGAATGCAGCAGCACTTCCCAGCAACACCACACAAGAGTTTAGCACAGGAAGGGCTTAGAACTTAGGTACTATGGTGATGAGTCGGAAGGTAGGTAGATAGGGCCAAGTTAGGGTTTAGCCATAGAATGGAAGAATATAATTACCCAGCTGGGGTTTTGTCAGGACAATGAGACTAACACCCTGAAAATGCCATGGGTTCTTTATTCATCAGGAGTGCCCTGGGCTATAGTTTTCCATCCTGCTAACTACCCTACCCTGTATTAAGCCTGCTGGTCCCTGGTATGGCTGTTTTTAACCTTTCCTGATCTAACTAGGGAAAAGTAGGTTTCTGTTATGTCTACACTAGCACTTTTGTCAGTACAATTGCTATTGCTCAGGGGTATGAAAAAAACACCCCTCTGAGTGACATAAGTGCCACCAACAGAAATGCTCTCCCCTCTGACAGAGCTACCGCCGCTCGTTGGGGGTGGTTTAATGATGTTGATTAGTGGCTTTGTCAGGAAATATTCCAATGCCCCATTTGATCACAAGTCCAGCCCACTCACACCCCACACCCACTGAGGGGCCCATCCCTTTCCTCCTTCAAATCTTTTCCTGGAAGATGCTTCTTCCCACAACCCCTGCTCCCTTCAGGCCCCGCTCATTAGTGACGTCAGCTGAGTTACACTGTGGATGAATCTGACCCTTCTTCTCTTCATGAGTAACCCCCACATCTTCCTGCCCCTTGTGCATATTTCTCTTCTTGAGCCCGGAAGCTCTTCAGGGCAGGGCATGTGCTCTGCTGATGCTCAGCGAGGCAGTGAGGAAATTTACAATGCTATAGGAATGTTTTAATAATCATAGGAAAACTTGCAATTCACCATCTAATGGAAAGATCCGTCTTCAGACTTACTAGACAGCGGCCCTGGTGCCATTTGGCACTTACGCTACACACGTACAAGGTGCTATTCCTCACTTGCCTCCTCCCTGGGCGGCTGTGGTTTGACCTTCTCCTCTGGGCATGCGGGTATCAGATTCAGCACCATATGCAACACAGATTCTGGGAAACTCCGGATTTAAAAACAAACTTTCTTCAGCAACAAGACTGGCCCATGTGAGCCAATATTCACACCAGCGTCAGTGTTTAGAATGGCTGCAGCAACTCATGCCAAAGCAGCACCTTGCTGGACCAGGGGAGGTGACTTGCACCTGAAACCAAGCTCAGCCACCCTGCCTCCGACCCCAATATCCCTTAAAAGTGCTAACACAGGAAGGGGGCTGGGAAACGGATGGAGCTGGTCCCCTGTAGCCACACAAAAGGCCTGAAGGCTTCAGAACCAGCGTCCTTCCCTCTGATCTCCTCCCTTTCCGCTTCCTGAGCCAGTGTGATCATCTCTGCAAAGCACCACTTGAAAGAGCCTTGATCGGTTTCCTGAAAGGGGCATTACTCTTTCCCTGTCTGCTGCAGAAAGATTGGGCCTGGCGTCTGACAGGAAAATGGATCCACCAGAAATGGCCTCACACATTCCCTTTCACAGGAACACAGGGCATCTTTAATCCACACTATTGTTAACATTTTTGTGCCAAGTTCAAGGAATATCTTGAGGCTCGGGACTCAGCACACACAAGGGAGGGGAGCTCTGATTTATGACATAGCTTAGGGTTCAAAGGGAACATTTATCTCAGCAGGAAAAGGGAAGACATGCGAGTGGATTTATGGGGCTGTGCCACTGTGACTAGGACAACTTACATGGTCTGGGAGGGAACCCCACCTTCTGCAACTGCTTCCCCTCCTCCCACTCACCCTTCTGTGGGCCACCAGGGAGCTCCTGCAGCACTGGGGAGCCCCACGCACTGTCAGTCCCTTTTCTTAACCTTCCTTCCATGCCCTGGAGAGCCCCTACAGCAACTGGGGGGGCACGTTCTGATAGTGCCTTTGGACCTTTCAGAGGAGCTAAATCAGCCATGGGCACCTGCAGGCCAATATCCTAAACTCGAGAAGCTGCAGGTCCCTCAGGACACTCCTCTGAAGGTCCCTCTTCCAAGAGTTACCATTTGCGGAGGGTGTTAGTATATCGGTGCCTAGCAAATGCTAGAGCCCAGATAGAGGGGGACACAGAACCATCCCAGAACTGATGCAAACGGACTCAGGGCTCTGGGAGGTCTCTGGGTGGTCCTGCTGGAATGCACCCCCCCCCTCCCCCAAGCAATGACATCCTTATCAATCCCCGAGCTGTGCTAAGAAGACATAGACTATGCATCAGTGACTGACCTCTCCTTGGAGGTTTCAGTGTTGCTGGCACGATGATCTGTCTGAGCTCACACAGACAGCAGCCTCCTAGACCTGCCCATCAACCCAATTCTGCCAGGCCTCACGGCCCTGTCTTCTACAGTGCACTGATGCATTCAAGCTGAACTCACAGCAGCCTGTTCCCCAGACTGGTGCAGCCACCCGCCCTGCTTTTTCCCAGATACTCCCGATTCCCAGGGGATGCTGCTGTTTGCAGCATCATTAGTTTGTGCCCCCAAAGGATTGTGGCCCAGCCCAACAACCTCAGCTCCCCTCACCACACACAATCACACAGCTGAGATGCAGGGACTTTCTCCTGCACAGCCAACCTGCTAGAGACACAGGACTCAGTTTCTCTGCACACAGCTTCCTGCTGTGTCACTACCCCTAGAGCTGTGGCAGGGCCTGGAGGAGAGAGGAGCTCTACCTTTTCCCTGAGGGCTCCTTCCTAGCCTTTCCCTCTTCTGTGTCCCATGCACAATAGTAGGGCCTGTGATAGCAGCAGTCCCAGGACAACGTGATTGTGATGGAATGGTTCTCTCCAGCAAAAGAGCTTCCGGAGAATAAGAAGTCAAGTCATTACGCTCTGGCCCATACATCTCCGCCCTCTTTGTGCTTTTATTTATACACCTTTCATATTTTTTCCTGCAGCTGAAAACTGAAAGATGAGTTCGCAGCTACTCTGCCTATCTATAACCCATGCTGCCTGCTCCTCTCGGCTATAACAAAGCACCTCTGGATCCTCAGCCAGTGTAACTGCTCCATTTGCAAGACACCACACCAAAGGCGAGATGCGGCCCGCATGCAACAGTCAGAATGGCTCCTACCATTTCCAAGGGGGGAGCTGCCTTAATTACTAGTGTAAGTGCACAGAGCTTTTAAACTCACATTAATAATCTCTTTTCCACCCTCCAAATGCTCCTGCTCAGCGAAGCATCATTGTGTTCTCAGTGGAAGGTTTGGGGGGGACCCAAAAGGCCTTCTGGTCTCCCCCACATTGTTCATGTCATGGCCTTGTGAAAGGGAGAGCCAGGGTCACGGGCAGTTCTTGGTGCAGACAGAGCCATTGTATCCTAGGGACAGCACAGCAGGAAGATATTATCAGCACCTCGCTCCGTGTCTGTGCTGCCAGCCCTGGCGAATGGGAGATAATTGCATTTGCTATCTCCTGCAGCACTGACATAACCTGGGCTTCCATGCATTACATACAACCAATGGGCATTGTTGCTGGTATGCGCAAGAGGGCTGACACTCCACTAGACAGCTGCAGTCAGATCTTACTGCGCTCACAAGTGAAATGAGTTTGGGGGACTCAGTCCAATCCCTGTTAAAGGCTCCAAATCACGGAGCCCAGCACAATCTGTCACAAATGGCCACATCGGAGGTTGAGGTTGTAGGTTCGTTGGCAACACTGGGAGCTGCAAACCCTCCTGAGCTCTAACTGGAAGCTCGGTCTCAGGAGATGAAGGGCCAAGGTATTTAAGTACCAAGCTCCCCATTTCACTGCAACACTCCTCCAGCCCCCACCAGGCCCACTCTGCCTCTGAGCTGCCTGTGCAACTTCTCTGTATTGTTTCGCTCTCTCCAGGGCTGCTGCGCCGAGACGCCAGCTCTTTGATTTCCTCAGCCCCGTTTGAAGTTCAGCACTTGGGAGGATTTAAAGATTGAAATTTCTCCCTTTTCTCTCTCTCGCTCTCAAAGGTGACTGCTTTTCTGCAACCCTGAAAATTCCGGTGGAAGCCTCCCTCACAGACTGGAGCTCTGGAGATAAGATTCAAACAGGGCTGAGAAAGACTGGGGGTAATGGGGTGGTGGGGGGAGAAGCACCATAGCAATCACCTAGGAGCTAATCTCCTGGTGCATGGCTTGGGGGCTTGCTTTTCATTTTAAATCCAACTCGTTACATTTCATGTGGAATTGAGGCAGAAAATCTCCCCTGAGTTCTCCTTGTGAAGTCCCCACTGCTGACTCCATCTGACGCAGAGGAGGTGGCGGTGGGGATAATGGAGGGAACCATCGCCATCTGCCCAGTATGAATAGAGGTTAACACAGGCTGGCGTAGGCCAGAAAACAACTCGGGCTCCAACCACTACCAATAGGATGCTTTTTACCTGCTTAGGTCTCAGGGAGAGAGGCAATGTGATCTAACCAAGAGCCCCTCCATTTGGGTGTCCTGAATGTGTGCTCTCCTCCTGCTTGTTGGGTGGACTTGGAATCCCAGACAAGAATGCGGTGACAAGAAGTTGTCAGAATTGGACGACTGTTTGGTGGCCCCTGGGTAAAATGGATTTGGGGACTGGTGGACAGGTATCTGAGTCACAAAGGGCACATCTGTCAGAGAAATCAAAGACTGGCTAAGCCTTGGAGCATAAACTCTGCTTTGATCGTTACAGGGCATCTCTCTGTTGGCAGAAGGTGGTGGGTGGGAAGCCTCCCCCACCGCTGCTTTGCTCTGTAGGAGAGAGGCCTTCAGTCCACAGGACCATCATTCTAGCTTGGAAATCTAGACCTCAGAAGTTAGAGGAATGGTCAAGGGCTGTGAAACACCCAAATGCCAGCTCTTCCTCTCCTTTGGGGTAAACTGAGCACCACCCACTCTACAGCGAGTGAGTCTTTTCATACCAGACCCTGAAAGCTGAGCTCCCGTTCGTCCTGTACGGACAAGACAGATCCCTGGGAACTTTCAGAAGAATTGAAATTTGCCCCATACCTCTTCCCTGCAGGTGCTGGATGTTGACTGCTTCCTCCCCACCCCAAAGGTGGTGGTTGTGCCATTTCAGGGGTACTTAGGATAGTGAGGTGGTGAGGCACTCTAGCAGGCTGCTTTCTCTACCCTTTAGACCACCACAAACAGGCTGCATGCTTTTGAGTTTATAGACACCAGTGCTTTTCATTAGGTCCCCTCCACCAGTACAGCCCTGTGCAACAACATACAATTAGAAGTACACGTCCTCTCAGTCCACCCGGGGGAGAGGGAGGGCAAGATCATACCCTGCTGTATTCCCTTACCCATCCTTCCTGTGCTTTAACTGTTCCCAGCTGACAGGCTGATTGCTCTCATTAGCTCATCAGCCTGCTGCCTAATTAAGTCATTGAGCACCCAGCCTCCCCAATTAAATCCATTCCCTGAGGGAAGTAGCTAGTACGTTGGCTTAGGGGACATCTACGCTGAAAAAAAACACTCTGCAGCCGTGAGTCTCAGAGCCCGGGGCAACTAATTCAGGCTCCTAGGGCTCATGGTCTAGCAGGGTAGGCATTCTGCTCATGCTGGAGCCTGGGCTCTGGAACCTGGCAAGGGGGAGGGTCTCAGAGCCTGGGTTCCAGCCTGAGTGGGACTGACTGCTGCTTTTAGCCCTGTAGCACGAGCCCAAGTCAGTTGACCTGGGCTCCGAGACTTGCTGCTGCAGGGTTATTTTGCAGTGTAGCCGTACCCTGGGTTCTAGGCTCCTAGCACTCTGTCACAGGCACGTGGGGATGCATGGTGCCAGGCAGAGGGGAAATGTTGAATGGGATTTTTTACAAGCCCTAGATATGAAGGTCTCCAAATAAACAGCAGCCCTTTGGCCCTTTCTGCTCAGCTTCGTCAATCAGCTTTCCAGGGAGGTTGTTGCTCTAGCACTGATTTTGAAATCCCCTATAGTACCCTTGTCAGAATCAGGAGGGGCTGGGGTCCCAGCATGGCAGCCTCTTTGTCCACGTGAGAGGGAGGTTGTTAGGACCTTGCATTGCAGCCCACTGTCTGGAGGAAGGGAGGAGATTTGAGACTGTGCACTGCAGGCCCGTTGCCTCCTCTTTCCTTGTTCATTTTCTTTTCCAGTAATTGCAAGTACAATGTGTGTGTTTGGTTGGTTCCGTCCCAGTTGGCTCCCACCCATAGACAGAGGAGCACCCTTCACTATGCTCACACGGTGTTCGGTGCCAATCAATAGGCAGGGGGTGTGTACCAGATTTATGGCTGTTAGAGCTTAGCTGACGTGGGTCTGAGTTCTGGGTCAGACAGGAGAATGACTGGCAGCAGAACCTCTGAGCAGTGAGAAGGTGACATGCTGGACTGGAGGCAGCGGGCTGGGTGTCTTGGCTTTGGCCTCGTCTGCCCTGAGGCTGGGAAGCACAATTAGCACCTGTCTAGAGAAGCCTTTGGATGAAGGAAACAAGTTCTCCATCCCCATTCAGATGCTGCTGGCTAGACTTGGGATATGCCCCTCATCCCCACTGCCCTGTATTTGAGCCCTGAACTGCTGCCTTCAGGCTATGATGAGTAGGAGGCAGAGAGACATGGGAAGGGAGAGGCAACAAAAGTCACTGTAGCTGCATCAGCACTCCCAGGCAGAAAGAGCCTAAGGAGGGAGAAACAAGGGGCTTCTGCCCAACCCCCAAGTATGCTGCTTGGGCCCCCTTCCATCATTCTACACCTGATGTCCACAGATCTCTGCACCCCCCTCAAGCCTTCACTGCCTCTTAAATAATGCTCATGTGCTCAGGGAGCAGTGAGCTCTCTCCCAGTGGCTCTCCCAGTGGCTGATGTGTGCCTGGGGAGGAAGGGATGACGCGTCTATCCAGCATTAGACAGCAGAACTGTCAACACCTCAGATTGATCGACCCAGTGGGTCCAGAAGCTGTGATGAAACAGGGAATTCCCCACGTGGTGCAGCGGCTGCCCAGCAGCTGCTCCTATGTTTCTGCTTAGCATATCTGACCCGGTGTGAAGTGCCCTGCATGTGTCCCGTGCTACAGAAATGATAACTGAGCTAGTGGGGCAGCCAGCGTTGGACTCATCTCAGGACTTCCCTCGTCTCTGGAGACCTGGGAGATGAAAAAGCAGCCCTGATGTCTCCTGAGGGGAACTCAGACTCAATGAAAGGGGATCCCGGTAATGTGACAGTTTGGACTGTGTAGAATCAACCCTTCTCACCCAAGTGCTGGGATGGTCATTCCGAGGGGCACTTCCCCACAAATGGAATGTGCCTGAGACCAGATTTCTGGAGGATCCCCTATTTCCCCCTGTCCTCACAGAATGGTCTTGTGCCATATTAGTGCAGCAGACTAGGGATGACTCTGAGACTGGCAAACTCATTTCACGTCTGATGACAAGCGATACCAGAATCCAGACCATAGATGGTGCTTCTGAAGCACGAAGCTGTGATAGAGACTCCAACAGGCCTTGACAATGCATTCCTGGCTTGCACCAGCCTGAAGATCTGTTCATTGTAACATACCACCCAGCCCCTACTTTACACAAGGGGGGGGGGAGGGGGGGCTAGTCCAAGTGACCCCATGTGGGCTGTTCAGTATTCACTGTCTGCAAAACACAATGCATCCCACTGACAGTGCTGCCTGTGGTGGAGCTCAGGCCTTTGCCTGGCCTCCCTGTCCCTGCCACGTTAAGGGGACGCAGATGGCTCAGGGAATGACCCTCCAAAAAAACAAAGAAACCCCAAAGCTGACTGGAGGCACTAACACCCCTGGGAACCATTTAATCACAGACTCCTCAGCCATTCTGATTAACTCCGGCCCTGGTGAATGGATGGAGAGCCAGATATTGGCGACTATTCATGTCCTACAAAGAGATGTGTCCTGGAAACTTGCCCACAGGGAAGGTAGCAGGAGAGGCGGGAAAGAGAGTTTCCAGCCTCAGGGCACACCCAGGTTCAGCAGCAGGGAGGAGGGATTGCTACTTTTGCATTGAATTGAGGTTTACAATAACCACGTACAAAGCTGGAGAGGTATAGAGCTATAGAGACTGAGGGAGCAGATCAAAGTGCTCCACCCCCTCAGGATAAGCCCAACTATCCTCAGAGAACAGGGGCCCTGGATAGGCCTGCATGCCTGAATGTCCCAGGTGTTTGCAGTTTTCTTGTAGATGGGTTGGTCCCAGGATATTAGAGAGACGAGGCGGGGTGAGGTAATATTTTTCATTGGACCAACTTCTGTTGGTGAAAGAGACAAGCTTTCCAAGAGGAGCTCCGTGTAGCTTGAACACTTGTCTCTCTCACCAACAGAAGTTGGTCCAATAAAAGATATTACCTCACCCTCCTTGTCTCTCTCACTTACCCAAGGGAGAGCCAGCTATACAGCTGGAAAGCTGCTCAGCCACCCACTCCACCCACCTACTCCCAGAGGAGATACCCATCTATATGGCCTGAGAGGAATCAGTTGTCAGCTCCTCACTTCCCATTCTTCTTCCAAGCTGCACCACCTCCTATCCCTGTCCCACACCTACACCGCTCTTTCTCCTTTCAGACAGGTTGAGATGATTAGATCTCATTTGATGGGGGTCCCAGAGGGTTCTTCTTCATTCATTTACCAGCCTGGCCTTGTTTCAGTCCATGAGGTACCCAGTGCTGCATTATGATGGACCATCCCAGGCTAACTTTGCAAGTGAAGAGAGGCTGTGAGGTCTCAGAGGCTGCTCTTGAGTTAATGGCCTGAGAACGGAAGACAAAATTGCAGTCACATTCTGTAAAACACCCTCTGAAGAGGAGAGGGAAGAAAGGAGCAGAGCAGCATGGCCAGACTTGCTAAAGCAGCCTAGCATCTTTATCTCCTCTTCAGTCACACTGCGGCCTCTTCATTTCTCAAAGCCTTGGGGCTCCCTTGGTTTCTCCCCCCGCCCACATATACACACTTTGCTGTGTCATTCAGCACCCTGGAGCAGAGACCATTAGTGTGTGAGAGCTGTGCAGAGGCTTTGTGTCCCTCTCCGCCAGAGAACACCTCCATAACAGTAGGTTTGGGTCCATCCATGGTGGAAGCTGTAGGCACTATACTGTTAAAGATACTGGGTAAGTGAAAGCCAGCGGACCTAGCAGAAAGCCAACCACCAATCACATTCAAACCTCTGACCCCAGAGTGAACATCACTAGATGCTACATTATGACACAATTACATCTGCTCATGACAAATGCTGCCTGACGAAGCAGCCATCAGAGACTAGTGCTGCACACTTGAAGCCCATCTCCAAAGTACAGGGAACAAGTTCAATTCAGGATATCCCAGTTTATGGTTAATACTCAAGCCTGAATGTCTCAGTAGTCCCTTTCCCCCAATGATAGCTTAATGTCTCTTTTTCTGGTGCCCAATGCCATGCCAAGCAGAAACAGCGAGGGATGCAGAATATACAATCTTACTGTTGTTTTTCCTAACGCTTCAATCACCAAGCCCCATAAATCAAAGATACAGAGGAATCAATGCCTCATAGAAAACATTTTATTCAGAAACAATTCTCCCTGAACACCAGCTTTTCTGTATGTCCTCTGGGACCTTTGTCTTTTAGGAGCTCAGCAGCCTCTGATGTTTCTTTCCCCATCTCATGTCATAATCCTGTTTGTATCCTCACAATCAGTTGCCTAAGAGATGATGATGCCATCACAAATAAAGATTCACAACATTCACATTTGGGAATAAGGAGCAAGAGAGATGCCTGTATTGGAAAGATCTTGGTGTTTTTTATGAAAATGTCTTTAGGAGTAAGGCATGAAAGGAAAGAGAAACTAAGAGATAATTGTTTCTGAGGTAAATGTTCCTCTCTGTTTTCCAGGAGGCATCAGCAGCTCTTTCAAGTTCATGATATATATAATTTGGGGGAATTGTGAGATCTTGTGAATCTGGTCAAATTTAACTTGCAGAGTGTATTATCACTAAATTAATTACAGGGCCTCTTGCCTTGGCAGCTTTAAATATGGAGATTAAAACATAACATCCAAGGACACCGCCAAACTGTTACTTAACACCTAACCTAAATAAGTGTGTGTTGTGCCATGCCCTAAAGGTTACTAATAATGGACCTGCAAGGGGAGCAAGTTCCAAAAGCAGGGCCTCTCCAGAGAAAAACTTGGCAACAAACAATGGAGGACAAATTCAGCCCTATGGTAACTTCATTGACTTCAATAGAGGGATTTGACTCAGTGTTTAAACTAAGGATCTGACAACAAATGCACCCCATTTGATCTTAAATGCCGTGGTGAAGTATAAGGTAAGAGGCACCTTAGATAACTGGTTCCCAGACCTTTCCGAGCTTTAAAGAGCATCACCACCACCTTGAATGGCACCGAGAAGCAAACAGGAGTCTAATTCAGAGATGTGAACGAGCAATGTTATGTACTCATTGTGAGCCACCCAGGCCCTGCATACTGAACTAGCTGGCATTTCAGGGTGGACTTCAGAGGTAGCCCTAAATAGAGCATATTACAATTGTGCAGTCTGGAGTAACAGAGGCACGGATGACAGCTGCAAGTTCTCAGGCTCCTGGTCACTTGGTAAAGACTAGTCACCAGAGCTGTCTGGGAGGGGCAACAACTGCTACAGTCGGACTCCGAAGTGCAACCCATTTTGGTTTGAGTTGGGCATGCACTCTCACCACCTGCCAGGATGTGGAAGGTTTTGTGCATTGATACCCACTGTGAAAGATTTCAAGCACTGATGAGACAAAGTTTCATGCAAAATGCTAGCTGCCATGAACTAGTTAGCTATTGTGCATGGTGGGTTTGATCTTGTCACTTCTGAGGAAAAGGCTCACGCAGTGATGCCTGCCATAGGACTTGCCATACCAGGTCAGACCAATGGCTCATCTAATCCAGTATCCTGGCTCAACAGTGGCAGATGCTTAAAATGAAGATGCAATAACCCCAAAGTGGGTTTTATGCACAGAGAACACTAATGATGATTGGCTCCATTGGGAGCTGCATCCAGCCTTCTTTGGACAGAGTGTAGGTCTGACATTGGTTCTTTCAGAGGGATTATAGGGGGATCCATCCAATCACCCTCAGGAAACTCCTGTATGTTTCCCTTTGAGACCTGCCACTCCAACTCAAACACTTTATGCCTCTGAGCCAAAGAAGTCTATTGTTTTTGCTGCCTATCAGTGGTTTTGTTATTTCAGTCCCTGTGGAATAATATTGTTTTAGTACTATCACAGTCTTCCCTTCCTCCTCACGCCATATTAACCCTACCAATGACACGATCCTAGTAGATAACAAATACAGCTGGCAGCCAAACAGAGATGGAGACTGAACAGGCACTTGGTATATTCTGTTTCATATATTCATATATTCAGTGTAGTGGTAATCTATTCTTTAGTGTACTGCTACATTCGAGCCTTCCTTCCAGGCTGTAGCCCTCTAGCATTTTACGAAAGAGACCAAAAACCCACGCAGAGCAATGAAAGCTTCTCCCACACTGGGAATGTTCTTGGTCTGTTATATGATAATAGCTCTGGGTATCTTACCAATGTGCTTTTATTGCTGTGGATCTTCAGAAATGAATGCACTTGAGTTACAGAAGGAAGTTCATTTTGGTACAGTAGCTTTAAGATTGCACTGTATAGAAATGAACAGTGTAATCAAATCTTAATTTAAGTTCATTTTAATCTGCAAAATGCCCCTAGCCCTTTCTTTAGATGTCACTATAATTTTGTGTTGATTCTGACTGTGAGCTTTGGGCCTTCCATCACTATATGTTTATAAAGTGCATGGATGGTGCTCAGTAAATAACAGAATAATAAAAAATGCCAGGGCTACAGGAAGGTGATATTCTTACAAGCAGGGTCCAAACCTAAACACCCCTAGTGCCCACCAAAACCAACAAAAGGCACATTTTCCATTCTGCTCCCCTTCTGCAAGACTGGGCTTCCTTTCTTATCCTTCTCGCCACTGTGAGCTTAGCTTTTTCTAGCCTCACTTCCACTGGAAAATAATTACATGGTAATTTCAAGAGCCTTGTTGTTCTAAGGTAGTTTAGTGCAAGGCCTTGAAATGTGATTTCCCCCTGCCTTTGTGCAGGGTTAAGTGTGTTAGGAGGCAGAGCCTGCATAAACATACTCTGGCAGAAGCAAGAAAGGTCAGCATGGCTCCCCCCATCTCTAGTAATCAGCCTGTGCATGTGTGTGTCTGAATATGATATTACCCTGCCCTGCAGTTACAATTAACCCCTAAAGAACCTCAATCTAGTGAGGCGCTGGAGCTGAGTACGCTGGGCTGGACTGAACATATCACCATTTAAAGCCCATACTCCATCTTTTGAAAGGAACAAGGGCCTTATTTTCCAAGCTCACTCACTAAATGAGCTGGTAGGGTGGGGGAAGGAGGAGGAAGGGATAGATGGAAGGTGAGGATCTGTGGAAAGTCATGAATAATGTAAGCCTCCCTAGGCACAGCTACATAACTTAGCCTGTGTCACTGATACCCTCCAAATGGACACCTCCCCCACCTCCTTCTACAAGTCACACGGAGGTTATTTGGTATTTCAAGAAACAGCCTCTACAAGGCAGGAAGGATGGTCTTGTGGTAAAGGCAAAGGACTGGGACTCACAAGATCTACATTCAAATTTGGTTCTGCCATCAGTTTCCTGTGTGACCTCGGGCAAGTCACTTAATCCATCTGTGCCTCTGATCCACATCTGTAAAGTGGGGATAACAGTAACTCTCTATGTCACAGGGGAGGTGAGTATGGATACACACATTAATATAGGGGATACACATCACACAAGGGCCTACACTGACAATTTAGGGGATACATTTGAAACCTCTCTTCTAAAACTGTGCGTGCGATCTTTTACACCCAATTTCTGTGCAAGCAATAACTTGGACTCCAAAAAATGAATTCAAAATTGTAGAAGCTGCTTTTGAAATGTAGCCCTAAATATTTGTAGTATTAATATTCCCAAACCAGAATTTTGAAACGTGAACTATTTTTGGAAGGGTGGGGAGAACAAAAAGGGAGTTGAAGACAAAAAGGGGAATGGTAACAGCAAACATTTGAAAAAGATTTTTTAAGGGGCTGAGTTTGAGACCCAAGCTTGGTCCCTCACTCCCTGAATCAGCAAAGGCTGAGAACACAGTGGCAAGAGCATGCTCAGGCCCTGAAGGATGGGAATGGCTCACTCTCTGAATTAGGAGGGGCTCAAAGCAAAACAGAGATGGCACATTCAGCCCCTGGGTCAGCAGCCTCTAGGAACCAGCAGGAGCAGTCTGTTCAGGCACCAGGAAAAGCAGTGTGCTTCCCAAGCCAGCATCCTATGCAGTGTATCACAAATACCAGCATTTACTAGAGAAAGCACCTCATGCTTAAAGCTATAACGAACTGATCTTCTAGCTAAATAACAACACTTAGCTGTTATACAGCATTGTCATCCTAACATTTCAAACGCTTTTCAAGATGCTCCAGTAGTATGGATACTATCATACCCACATTTATTTTATTTTATTTTATTTTTTCAGATTTTATGTAAAATAATGGCCCAAATGCTGAAAACTCAGCACCACAAGATACATGTTGGAGTCTCCAACCTGGAACCACCTGAACATCTCTAGGAAATGTTTACACTATCACAGTCATCCAAAGAGTTTAAATATCTTACCTGTGACCGTCACCAGCATGGAGGCCACCAGGGGACGATTATTGTCCAGCTTACGGCTCAGCCTCAGCTCACCACTTGACTGATTTACAATCAACAAGTGCAGCTCATTGCCCCGTTCAAAAGTGTAGAAGAGCCTGTCGGACACATCTGGGTCATAAGCCGGGATCTTCCCTATGACCCCCGAAGGGAAGGTGTTGGACCTGTTGGAAATGTAGTTGTTGAAGAGGATCTGGAAGTTCCTGAGGACAGGGCTATTGTCATTCTGGTCAATGAGTTTGATGTGGACTGTGGCTCTGCTGACCAGGGGGGCAGACGTTGCCTGGACCACAATTACATACTCGGGCTTTGTCTCATAATCCAGGTCAATCAAGGCAGTGAGCTCCCCAGAAAATATGTCCATCTGGAAGATCTCAGGGATGTTGCCTTCCACAATCTGATACATAATCTGGGCATTAGGTCCCTCATCTGGGTCAATGGCTGTGATCTGGGCCACCACAGAGCCCACAATGCTGTTCTCCTTCACCAAAACCTCAAACTCTTCAGCTGGGAAAACAGGGGCATTGTCATTCACATCTTGAACAGTGACTTGAATGTTGACTGGGGTTCTTTGCGCGGGGACCCCCCTGTCCACAGCATAGGCAGTCAGCTCATAGACTGGGACACTCTCTCGGTCCAGCCTGCGGACAGTACGGATAATCCCAGAGGTGGGCTCTATGGTAAAATCCCCATCCCCATCCTCCCCATTCTGGAAGGTGTATTGTACCCGCCCATTGGTGTGGGCATCGCGGTCGGTGGCAGAGATCTGGAGCACACTGGTGAATGGAGGGGCATCCTCCGATATAATGCCTTGATAGTGAGCACTGACAAACTGAGGGGCGTTGTCATTTACATCATTCACCATGATTTCTACATAGGTGGTGTCCGCTTTCTGAGGGATCCCATTATCTTTGGCAGTGATGGCCAAGGTGTAGGTGACCTGGTCTTCATAGTCCAGCTCTGCCTGCAATGTGATGGCACCAGAGTCCGCATCAATACGAAACTGAGGAATATTGTCCTCTAGGTAATAAGTGATCCTGGCATTTTCCCCCACATCATCATCGGTGGCACTGATGACCACCACAGTGCTGCCCACAGGACGGTCCTCATTGACACTCACTGAATAGTGGGCACTCTGGAACACAGGCCGATGGGTGTTGGCATCAGTGATGTTGATATGAATGTGACAGTTGTCATGCAGTGTCCGGTCAGAGGCAGTCACTGTAAGCACATAACGCCTCTCTTGCTTGTAGTCCAAGGGTAGAGAGAGAGTGATCAGCCCCACTCCTCCCTGAGTACTGATAGAGAAGCGGTTCCGGGTGTTCCCCCCAGTTATCTGGTAGCTTATGGCACTGTTCACATCCCTGTCGATTGCTGTGACACTGAGAACACTGGTCCCCACAGCAGCATCCTCATTTAGCCGGATGAAATACTCCTTTTGGGTGAATTCAGGTCGATTGTCATTCACATCCATGACAGTGATGGTGACACTAGCGGAGGCAGATAAGGATGGAGAGCCATGGTCCCGAGCCTCTACCCCAAAGAAATAGTGCTCCACTGACTCACGGTCCAAGGGGCCACTCACTGTGATCCACCCAGTGGCGCTGTTCACCACAAAAGGGGTGTCAGCTGAGACCCCAGTTAGTTTATATTCCAGACGAGAGTTCTCCCCGTAATCTGCATCCACTGCCTGGATGTGGATCACTGAATGGCCAAGGGGGGCATTTTCCAGGACAGAGATTTGAAAGGGGGTGCTGACAAAGATTGGGGCATGATCATTAATGTCCACTACTTGGATGCTGGCCATGCCAGTGTTGTTAGACAAAGGAGGGCGCCCTGCATCCTGAGCACGTATCCTCAGGGCATATTCACGTTCAACCTCAAAATCCAAAGGTGCCACCACCTGTATTTCCCCAGTCACACTGTCAATGGAGAACTGGCCTCTGCTGTTCCCACTGATGATGTTATAATGGACTAAAGCATTATTGTCTTTGTCCACGTCAGTGGCAGTAACTCGCAAGATTTCTGTATGGGGTCTTATATCCTCTCTCACCTGGACGATGTAGCGTTTTTCACTGAACTGAGGGGAATTGTCATTCTCATCCAGAACTGTGATATAGACTTTAACTGTGGCAGATCTGGGCCCAGGCTCCTTACCCTGGTCATTTGCCTCCACCACCAAAGAATATTTCTCCATTTTCTCTCTGTCCACTTGCCCGCTGGTGGTGATCAGACCTGACCTGGGATCTATCTCAAAGACAGAGTGGGCTGCTTGCTCATTCACAAATCGATACCTGATGTTTGCATTGTGTGGGGAGTCCACATCCGTGGCCCTCAGCTGTAAGATAGGGTAGCCTTCTTCTACATTTTCCCTAATAGTCTCTCTGTACTCACTCTGCTCAAAAACAGGATCATGATCATTTCGGTCAGCAACAGTTACAGCAATCATGGTGGTAGCAGAAAGACGGGGGACCCCATGATCCACAGCAGTAACCCGGAAATAGTGCAGGTCCATAGTCTCTCTATCCAAAGCTTTGGTGGTGGTGATGAGACCATTCTTGGGGTCAATGCTAAACAGCTCCATGGACCTGCTGTTCATCAGGGCATCCATGGAGTAGACCAGCTTCCCAGCCTCCCCTGAATCGAGGTCTTGTGCTGCCATAGTTATCACAGGAGTCCCTGGAGGCTGGTTTTCAGCCACCTGAACCTGGTAATTATACTGAGGGAAGTGGGGGTGGCGGTTGGCTGCCCTGCTAGTCCTTAATAATGGTAGGAATGCACTCTCTCGCCTCCTCCTTTGCTTGACAGGCGGATAATGTGGTAGATCAAGCTGCACAGCTGGACTAGGCTTTACTGGCAGGTGAGCAAAGAGCTCCAGGGCTGACTGGCTCCCAAAGTCCACGGCAAAGCAAAGAGTTTGTAAACAGCCTTTGGTGGAATCAAACAGGTGAAAAAACAGACAGCGATCCTGCTTTCTGTGCGGCGTGGGCGGAGCGCGGGCTGGATCGAGTCCTCGGGTCGCTCTGGGAGCTGTCCCGGGTGCAGGTGGTGCTGAAACGGCCTCTTCCAACTCCCCGGCCTGCGCCTGCCCTTCCGTATCCTTCTCCAACCGCACAGTATGGTCCGGGCTGGCTCCCCAGCGCTCGCCTGCGCGCCGGCCGGGCGGCTGTCTCCCTGCACACCGCTGAAGACAGGTCACTAGGGTCAGCCACTCACTGAGGTGCGAGCGGCCGCGGCGGCACGGTGGCGGCCTCAGCTGCATCTTTGCAAACCAGGAGCGGCTCTCCGAGGCCGGCGGGTACCTCTCCGGGTGCCGGGGCCTCGCCCCCGGGGCCAGGGACTCCCAGATTTCCAGCTGCCAGGGATCCGTGCAGTTGTACGCGCCGGGACTGGGCTGGTGCCTGGACACTTGCTTTACGCACAGCCGCTCGCCGTGCAGGGAGGGCCCTGCGCCCGCCGCGCTCAGCCAGCCCCCGGGGGAGCTCGGGGCCCCTGGGGCAGGGCGCAGGGGGCTCTGGCTCGCACAGCCGCAGCAGGCTCTGTC
Source organism: Chelonia mydas (assembly GCF_015237465.2). Taxonomy (NCBI): domain Eukaryota; kingdom Metazoa; phylum Chordata; order Testudines; family Cheloniidae; genus Chelonia; species Chelonia mydas. The sequence continues at coordinate 23,713,554 of NC_057853.1, forward strand.
CCTCTGGCCGCCCGCACTGTCCAGGGAGCCAGCCCCATTGTCCCGGCCCCGCTGCTGTCCGCTCGCCTCCTCCCCGGGGCTCCGGGCCCCGCTGCTGTCGGTCCCGAGGGAGACGAAGGTGCCTGGGCTCTCCGGACCCGCCCCGCTCCCTGGCTGCTCGGCCGGCTCCCTGCCTTGGTGCCACGGCGGCTCGGTGCAGCCTTTCCCGCTAGTCCTGCAGCCGTGGCTCGGCGCTGCTGCCCAGCCGCCGGGGCTCTGGGTGCGGGGCTGCCCAGCGCCCTCCCGGGCCAGGCCCGGCGGCTCCGGGGCCAGCGCCGGGGCGTTTATAATCCACAAGCAGGGGGAGCCGCCGGCCCGCTCCCCCTGGGCAGCTGCCGGGCGTGGAGTCCTCTTCGTGCCCCACAGCGGGGGCCCCGAGCCAGCTCGGGGGTCCCCCCTGCCCCACCGCGGCTTCCCGGGCAGGGCTCCCCTCCGACCCCCCGCCCGCGGGAGGGGGCAGCCGCAGCGACACCCCCTGCCCACGGCCGAGCCCCCGGCGGCCGAGCCGGCTCCGCGCAGCCCACCCAGGAGGACTAAGCCCGGCCAGCGGCCCCCCGCGCACGCCAGCCCCCTGCTCGGCCCCTCCTGCTCCCGGCTCTCCCCGGGTCCCCGCTCCCCGCGCCGGGCGCAGCCCCCGGGCCCCTCGGCTCCCCGCTCCCCCCGGCCGAGGGGGAACAAAGGGAGCAGGAGAAGCAGCAGCAGCAGCAGCCGCCCCCGGCGGCTCGGTCCCGGCAGCGGCGACAGCGGCTCAGCCATGTTCCCCCCGGCCCCCTCCCCGCCCGCGGGCGCCCGGCCCTAGCGCTCCCTCGGCTCCGCTCCGCCTCTGGCTCTGCCCCCCGCCGCCCCGCCACCATCTACAGGCGGCGGCTGCCTCCTGCGCGGGCCGGGCTGCTCCGCGGCGGCGGCATCGCCTCCTCCCGCAGCCCCAACATGGCTCCCGGCTGCCCCGATGGTCCGCTCCGCCCTCCCGCTCCCCTCCCGCCGCCCCGCAGTGGTAGCGCCCGCCCGGCGCAGGCGGCAGCCGCCGCCATCTTCACTGTGGGCTGGCGGGGGGAGGGGAGGGGGCGGGAGAGACGCGGGCGGAGCTGGCCAGGGTGCTGCATGGCGCGTTTCACTTGGGAGGGGGCTGCGCGCAGCTGGCAGGGCGGGAAGGGGGAAGGGGAGGGCTGTGGGGAACGGGGGGTGTTGTGGGTGTGGGGGAAGGGCTGTGGGGAAAGGGTCGGGGTGCCGGTGGGGGGAGGGGCTGTGGGGAAGGGGTTGGGGTGCCGGTGGGGGAGGGGCTCTGGGGAATGGGTCGGGGTGCTGGTGGGTGTGGGGGAAGGGCTGTGAGGAACGGGGGAGTGTTGTAAGTGTGGGGGGAAGGGCTGTGGGGAAGGTGTCGGGGTGCCAGGGGGGAAAGGTTTGTGGGGAAGGGGCTGGGGTGCCGGTAGGTGAGGGGAGCTGATATGGGAGGGGGGCGCTGGAAGGAGCTGGTCAGAGGAGTGGGGGGCGTATTTGGGTGCTGGGAGCAGGGCAGGGTGCTATGACTGTGGTAGGGGAATGGTGCATGAATGACTATAACGGGTTAAGCCCCCGGCCCGTTTCTGCTTCTTGCCTACTCTCCCTTTGTCTCACGTGTGTCTCCCTTCTCTCCCCCTTGCTCCCTTCCCTTCCTCCTCCCCCTTCCCTGCCTCTCCAGCAGTAGCTGATATAAGACAAGGGCCAAGTAGTCCACAGGGTGCTGCCTCCCCTCCCACAACAGACCGGAGCAGGTAGGATGGCCAGGCAACTGGACATACTAATCCACGTAAAGCCTCTACCTCTGCTCCTAGGCAGCATAGCACATCTTCCCCAACTTGCACGTTTCATGTATCAGACAAATTAACTCCCACTCCAGCATCTCCCTTTTTGAACTAAAATGCACAAGCAGGAAATAGCTGTTGCAGGACATATTCACACTGTCTCGCGGTTGCATTTCTCATCACCGCTTATTTTCTCCTTGCTTCGTGCCTGTTCTGTCTGTCCAGCTCTTTTGCCCCTTCCCCGGAAGCAGCAGCAGAGGTAGGCTGGCCATAGTGTGTACTTCACAGAGCGTTGATACTGCCATAAAATTTGCTCAGTGAATTTCACAGCCAGGGAGTAGATGGAAATGAGAAGAGGTGGTGTACACAAGCTCTGACCTGCATCTTTGCCTTTTTTGATTAAATTTAGCATTCTAAATCCTGGAGAAAACATGAGAAAATTGATAATTGGAACGCTGCTTCCTTGGCCCTTGGGAGAGGAACTGGATGATGTAACAGGGCTGACCAGTTCTGGCTTTTATGAGTCTGAGATTACTCCATCAATTGCAGCCTAAAGACTCGGACCCAACAGTACACAGAAGATGAGTGATCAGAGAGCGCATCTCTACAGGCAAGTTGCATTCAGTGCTGGTGCTAATAAACTAGTTTTTAAATCTGGATTCAATTCTATACTCTCAGTTAACAAACATGGTTCCTCCCATGCCCATATGGTTGTCTTGAAATTTTTCCTTCCTTTGATCATTAGATGGCAATGTGCTTCCTGCGAGAATGAGAGGAAAACCAGAAACTAGGGGACATGTGGCTGAGAGAAGAGGGACCAAGAACATTGGGAAGAAAGCAAATGACCAGAATTCCATTTAAATTAATGGATGATGCAGGTCAGGCTAGCATTACGTTATCTTTCACCCACTTCCTCACCCCTGCCCATGAGTCACTCTCAGTTAATCACCAGATCCAATAACGCTTTTATGAGAAGGCTAATTTATGTATTACAGCAAGCTCTGGGATCAGTTTCACCAGATACTTCCTGAAAACAGCCTGTCAGACAAATTACAGAGCACAGCCTTCTTTCACTTTCAATTCTAATATAGAATTTCATTGCTCTTTTGTAGCGTGTTCTTTCTGCTAACATTATATTTATAGTTGTACCACACAAGAAACATTAAGAACAAATTGTATAAAAGGAGGTTATCCCTCATGGCAAGCCCCCACCCTAGCTCTGTGCCCATGTAAATAGAGGAATCACCTTGGAAATTAGACATCAGAAGTTACATGGAGAGAAAGTTAGATTAGACCTCCTTTGGGCCATTTCCCTCAGTTTTCTCTCACACCCTTCCTGTGATTTCAGAGCTCCTAGACATATTGATTGCCACGCCATATGAGCTATCTGGCTCTAACAATAGCCAATCGAAGATTCTTCACTGTAAGGTGCAAGAAACCTCACAATGGACAATTTTGTAAATTTCCCCTGTGGGTACCTGCTTATTTCCAATCCCAAGCAGTTAGTGGATGGTTTATGCTTTGAAGCATGAGGGTCTCTAACTCTTACATTGTTTAAAAAAAATTCTAGCAACGGTAACTGGGGATGTTCCTATTATTTATCTAAAGACCCAGTCCTTTTTAGACTCTAACATGTGAATTTAAATTCCAAGCAGAGGACTGAGAGCCAGAAGCTCCAAAGCTCCTATTCAGACAGTGACAGCAATCTCCTCCTTGGAACTGAGTAAGTAACAATTTACTTGCTTAAGTTTCCCCAGCTGCAAAATGGGGATAACAGCATTGATTTAACTCGCACACGGGGCAATGTAGGGGTATCCTTAGGGTGACCAGATGTCCCAGTATTAGGGGCTTTGTCTTAGATATGCAACTATACCCACTGCCCGCCTCCCCCAAAAAGTGCCTTGATTTTTCACACTTGCTATCTGGTCACCCTAGGCATAATCAGTGAGTATTTGTAAAGAGCTGAGCACTGCTATTACAGAGACTTGTTTTTTAACTCAAACCTTCCTAAGAGTTTTAAAACTTTTCAAATGTTCTCCTCCCCGGCACATCTGTGCCACTGGAGCAGAGGAGATGTCCACTATTATCCTTTTAAAGATCTGACCATGGGCTAGGGCATCCCAAGGGTTAATACTCCATTGCCAGTTCCAATGGTACAGCCCTGACCACCCCTAGCCCTGGCATGTGGATGGCACAGGCCAATGCTCCACTGGCTAATGGGAGGCTGCTGCAGAGATTTAACAGAAGCTGAGCTAGGAAGAGAATTCAAATCAGAGCCTCATTGTCCCTATTATCACAAAGGAGAGAAACCACCCCCTTCACTCACACCAATGCTTAGGATTGGCCATTGAGTCAGCTGGCTTTTGTTTTGAGGTTCAGATTTGGAGCTTACGCTTCCCCTCTCATTGTGTAGAGTCAGAAAAAGCAGATACTCTAGGGCCTTGCATTTCAAATCAGGCTTCCTCGCTCTCTATGCCATAGTCACTGCCCACTTGCAAAAGAGGAGACAGGATTAATGTTTAAATATCTGACAGGTTACAACAATAACTATTGATACAAGGCCCAGAGGCCCAGAATATAGAAGAGGATCTAACCAATCATTATTTACTCAAGTTAGATAACATTTAATGGGTTCAGGCCTATTTAATCTAAAGTGTAGCCATAACTCTTTATTTAAGTTTCTGTATTTAAATAAGGGAGTCATTTTGCCTACTTGCAAAATCCAATTATACGACACAGATAGAGATCACCTTGCACAGCCCAGCCAATTACTGCTGTGAAAACTTTAGCATCTGCTTAAACAGAGGAGCACAGAGGAGAAGCAAGGGGCTGGTGCAGCTCACCTCATTTGAAAGGGTACTTCAGCTCTCCCAGCTGAAAAGGAATTTTATGCAGTAGGAATAGTTCTTCTTTAGCATGTGAATGGAATTCACTTTGAAATCCCAGTAACATGTACAGAACATATTTTTTAAAGTAACGTTATTGCTGTCCCCTCATAGTCATTATAACATCAGCAACCAATGAGAATATACATGAGCTGGACTTTACTCACTGGACACCCTCCACAGCAGATTGAATTTTGTTTACTTTCTGCAAGTAAAAGAAATGAACAAGCAGGAGGACAAGAAGAGCTCTGATCTGGCCTTACAAGTTGTTGGAGCTGGTTAAATATAGAGCTTGCACAAGTTTTTCTAGAGTACTATATACATTTTTTTCTGAGATGGGATTTTGAAGATGACTAGCTCCTAATAATATTTAGTATCAGTAAAGCACTGCACAAGCTACATACATACAGCAGTAGCTGCAGGTAGCAGGGTGTTTGATCTCTCTTATTAAAATCTTTAATGTCTCATCATAAACCTAAGGCACCGATAGCACAGTGATGGGCAGCAAATACTGGATCAACATATGAGCGAGAGACCAGCTGACAGCACAATAATAGGGAGTGAGTAGGGAACATTTTGGGGAAGGGCCACTGGAGCAAACCAACACAACGGTAGTAAAAAAGGTAATGTGATTGGGTGGCAAGAGCAGGGAATGTAGATTCTACTCCAGCCCATTCCACTGAGCTGCTGGAGAAATCATTTAGCTACTTTCAGCTTCAGTGTCCCCATCTGTACTATGGAGATGGGCACTTTGTGAGGCACTTTGAAATGCTTTGTGTTATGTTTGTACAATGCCTAGTGCAACAGGGCCCTGATTAGAGCCGCTCGGTGCTACTAAACTCGAAACACCAGCCAATAATGTCATCCATTATACAGTCTGATGTCATCCAGTCTGTCTCCTCTGGTGGCCAGTTCAGATTGCCCCTTCAGTACACTTGTGAGTGCTACATTCAAGGCCTCCATGACCTATCCCCACCCTACCTATCGTCTCTCATTCATTATTGAAAGGTCAGCTCCTGCCTCCAATCAGCCCATGATGCCAGATGCTATCGCCAACTCTTTACATTTTCAAACAAGCACCTTTGTTTTCTGCCCTGTTGCCCCTCACACCTGGGAAAAGCTCCCCCTAAACATCTGCAGAACTAACTCATTATCCTCCCTCTAAAATCTCTTTAAGCCTTCACTCTGGCATGAAGTCTATAAAAACCATGAAAATCTTTAGGCTGCTGGTGTGCTGAGACCACTGCCTATTATGCTGAGCAACACTGACTCATTGTTTCCCTGTACTCCCCTGTTGACCTGTCTGTATCCATCTATTGTTTGGTGACTCTGTGACAGGGCCAGCTGCCTCCTGAGCACCCCTGCATAGCCAGAGGTCATTCTGAAGTGCTCTGCTACCAATTTCTCCCCTTCTCAGGGCCTCATTTATTGACTCCTTATGTACTGGCCCTCCAGGCCCCAACTCCAGTTCAGTCACTCTGTCCCTTTAGGTAGAGAGTCCCCAGCCTTTCTCCCCAGGACTAGATCCCAATACAAAGTTTCTCAGGCTTTACCTGGCTGGAGTTCAGCCTTCTTCACCCCTCTGGCTTTCAGGCTCCCAAGCACTTCTCTCAGTCAGGGTCTGTAGTGGGAGCTGGATCCAATACTCCCGGGTTTTACCTGGCCGGAGCTCAGCCTCTCTCAGCTCTCTGGTTATGGCTTCCAGTCCAAAGCCCTTCTCTAAGTAAGGGTCCCTAGCAGGAGCCTCCTACTCACTCCTGTCACAGCTCTCTTAGTCAGAGTCTTCCCTGCCGAAGCCTTTCACAGTCTGTCTACCATTCCCTGAACTCCCCCATTCCCCTTCATTGCAGCCTCCTGCTGCTCTTTGCAGGGCAGTCACCCTGATCTTTTCCAGATGTGACTCATTCTGTGAGCAGGGTTGGCTAACCACAGCCCTTTGATGGGTGAGCCACCCGGTTACAGTCTCTGTAAGCTCTTTGGGGGCAGGGACAGTCCTTTTACTGTGTTTGTATAGTGCCTAGCACAATGGGGTCCTGGCCCATGACTGGGGCTCCTAGGCACTATGATAAATACGATTTAAATAAGAAATAATCATTTGTCCATTTCCAGGGTTGAGTGTTCCAAGCCTTCTCAGGACTAGGTGTGCTAGAGTTCTTGACTTACCAATTCCAATGCCCACCTCCCTGTTCTCTGACATTATCCAAAGAAAAAGTTGGAAGATGAACATACCCAATCCAGCCAGCGTCCTTGCTCACAAAGAACGGCATGCAGCAGCGAGTTCTTTGTGCACTTCCAAATGAGCTACATGGACCAGCTAGGGGAAGGGGAGAAATCTTACCGTATGGGTGACTTGGCTGGTTTGAAGCAATAACAATAAAATCCTCCACATTCATCAGGCCCAAGAGTTTAATTTTTAAAGTACCAAAGTGCCCACTGGGAAATGGTCCAGGCATCTAGTGAAAGCACGGACTGTGCCATGCAGAGAGCAGGCTTCAGATCTGTCTTTAACCCAGCTGGCAAAGAAGGGGAGTGATGCAGAAATGGAGGCGGGGAGGCTCATGTAATAGGGGAGGGAAGCCCTCCTGCTAGCCCAGCAGTGCTGTGATGAGAGCTGCACTCAGAAGGGGGAAATGGGGAATATCTTGCAAGACAACTCCGACCTGAACAGTTCAGGAGGCTTCACAAACAGTGGCGTAATGCTGAAGCCGCAGGCTCTCTATAATAATATTTTGTGAATGTTCAAAGCCCTTTACAAACAGTAACCAAGTGATTGGTAGCTGAAATGCAGGCAAAGGTGGCGAGGAAAATACGTTAGTGCCGAGTCACTGTTGCCTCGCTCCAGGGCTTCCTTCTGGTGCTATTTAAAGAGCTTCCAGCCAATATGGCACACACACAAAATGGTAGGCGCAAGTGAACCTGTTGGGAACGGTCTCTTCTGCTGGCTCCTGTGCCTGCCCCCAGCTGCGTGACACGGGTGTTTTTCGGGGAGGCTAAGGGTCTCCCTCTGAAGTGTTAGCACCCAGGATGTGCAAGCTAGTGGGATTGAAGAGTCATTCTTGTAATTAGTGCAGCTCTACTCTGGGGAGCCATTTGGGTCTTAGAAAAACAAAGCAATACTAGAAAGACCCACTCACTCGGTGCCATCTGCAACAGTAGGCAGGAATGGATGGTCTGGCAGGCTGCTAGTGGTTAGAGCCCTATCACAGCAGCAGTATTCCGCATTGCTATAGGGCTTAGGAAGGCCATTAGGAGTCAGGTAAAAACATTACACCAGTAACAAATCATTGTGCCAAAAGACGCATCTGCTTCAGAATTTCATGGCTTCCAGAATGTCTGTGATCTAATCTGGATCTTAGTGGCAAGGCATCGCCAGTGACTTTGAATGTAGATTTTTCAGCAGAGCTGATTTTATCGCATTCACAAAGAATGGGCTTTTGTTTCTCAGGCAGACAGCTTCCCTTTTTTCCATGCAAAAAGGAGTTGAGCAGAGGCGGATATTAGCTGGGCAGAGATTCTCCAGGACCCTGCTAATAGGATGCCAGGTTATCTGGAATATAACAGCTGCAGCCATTTGGCTTCTTCTCTGTGAACAAGTCTGCATGTGCGTATAGCACTGATTTAGCTAATCTGCTCTTGCTCCCTGAAAGGACAATCTAACCTTTCACATTTGAGAAGAACAAGACTAGAGGGAAAGTTGCATTGCCAATTGAGAAAAAGACGCCCCAACTTTTACATTTGGGGCTGCTCTCTTGTCAGTTTTGGTTTATTACTTTGTCAGTCTCATGACTTAGTTGTTAGTTTTATCTCACTCAACTAATATCGCAGCCTAATCCACCGAAGCCTGTAATAGGCTTAGGAATAAGAGGGGTTTACATCCTCATTAGTGTTCAGCACGAGATGTCAGAAGAAAGTAACATCAGCAGAGTCCCTCCTAAGAAAGCAGAATCCAAAGAGAGCTGGCTAGGTAGTGGGGGAGGGGGGATGTTGGGGAATGGAAAAAAATCTAAAATTCACCTTGAGGAGTGGAAAGGGGGAACAAACACGGGTGAGGGGTAACTAAAAGGGAGCAGGGATGAGCAGGAGAAGTACAAGGAAGGGGAAAGTTATGAAGAGCCTGAGCCTGCGAACAGTTACTATGAACTTAGTCCCACTGAAGTCAATAGTAGCAAGTATTTGCTCGGTGACTTTAATGCAGGGACTGCCTCCACCTCTGTGCCGTTTACAGCACGGAGCTCACTGAGAGCACTCCACGCATGTCTACACTATGCAGTATATTGATGTCCTTATAATGCACATACAGTGAAGCTAGAATTGCACATTGGTGTTGTGAGTACAGTATTCAGGCTCTGTGCATGGAGCCTGCTTGCTGGCGATTCAGCCACCTTACACAGAGTGTGACAAATTCACACGCCTGAGCTCTGTAGCTATGGTGATCAAACCCCCAGTGTAGACACAGCTAGATGGATGGAAGCATTCTTCCATTGCTTGAAGAGGTGGAGTTTCTACAGGGACGGAAGAACCCCTTGTCACTGTAGGAAGCATCTACTTCTATGGCGGTACAATGGTATAGTTATGGTGCTGTAGCTGTGCCACTGTAGGGCGCATCGTGTAAACACGGCCTTAGGGACCTGATTTTCAGAAATGATGAGGACCCAGCACTTCCCATTGAAAGTGGGAGCTAGTGGGTCCTCAACACTTCTGAAGATTACACCACTTATTTAGGAGCTTATCTGTTAGCGCCCACTTCTGAATACCTTAGCCAAGACTCCTGCAATCTTTCCCAGCTATGCCAGTGCCACACTCTAATTAAGGAGAAGAAGTGCTTTAACCTCCCCATATTGTAGCTTGTCTCTGTGTTTGATAGATCATGGATTCAATCATAGATTCTTGAGGTCAGAAGGGATCACTATGATCATCTAGGTTATGTCTACACTAGCGACTGTACAGTGGCACAGCTGTACCGCTGTAAGATCGCTCGTGTAGCCGCTCTGTGCCGATGGGAGAGAACTCTCCCGTCGACATAATTAAACCACCCCCAATAAGTGGTGGTAGCTATGTTGGCAGGAGACGTTCTCCCACCGACATAGTGCTGTGCACACTACCATTTATGCTGGCAAAAGTTGTGTCACTCGGGTGTGTTTTTTCACATCCCTGAGCGACACATTTTGCCAATGTAAGTGGCAGTGTAGACATGGCCCTCGTCTGACCACTGTGCCAGATTATTTTGGGGTCTTGTGCGCTAGGGAAATTGGGAGTCCCCCACCTTAACTCAATTTTGCCTGGTTGCTCCCCTCATGTCAGAGGTCCGGCCGGGACAAATGTGAGCAGCACTGTAGCCCTGTGTGCCAGGTCACAATGCTACTCATTCAGATTTGTCTAGCTGCTCCTTCGGCACGAAGAGGGACACTCAGGCAAAACTGGAGTGACATTGAGCCAGGTTGCAATGCCACCCACCCAGATCTGGTGCTTGGGGGGTCCTCCTGATCTGGGGGCCCAACAGAAGTGCACTGAATGCACACTGGGTAATTTGGGCTATCAGAAATCTTCTCATAGAGCTATTCAAACTGTGATCAAGTTGCAACTTTCTCTTTGATAAATTAAATAGCTCAAGCCTTTTCAGTCTCTCACTCTGCAAAGCTGGTTTTCTAAATTTTGAGTCGAATAGCTGGTGGACCTGTGCCTCTTATTTTTACTGAGAGTAGAGCTAAAATATTTATATCATTTTATCAACAAAAAAAAACAAAACAAAACATGTATTGGAATTAAAAAGTACAAAGAAGAGCAACAAAAAAAGATTAGGGGTTTGGAACTGCTTCCATATAAGGAGAGATTATAAAGTCTGGGATTGTTTAGAAAAAGAGACAACTGAAAAAGAGACAACTGAGAGGTCTATAAAATCATGAATGGTATGGAGAAAGTAACTAAGGAAATATTATTTACCCCTTCACATAACATGAAGCAGGGGTCACCCAATGAAATTGACAGGCAGTTGGTTTAAAACAAACAGAAGGAAGTATTTCTTCACACAACACACAGTCAATCTCTGGATCTCGTTGCCAGGGGATTTTGTGAAAGCCAAAAGTATAAGTTCAAAGAAGAATTAGGTAAATTCATGGAGGATAAGTCCATTGATGGCTATTAATCAAGATGGTCAGGGATGCAACCCCATTACAGGGGAGTCCCTAAGCCTCTGACTGCTAGCTTCTGGGTCTGGAGGACAAGGGATGCATCACTAAATAAATTGCCCTCTTCTGTTCACTCCCGCTGAAGAATCTGGCACTGGTCCCTGTTGGAATACAAGATACTGGACAAGATGGACCATTGGTCTGACCCATTATGGCCATTTTTATGTCTTAGGTTAGATCTGTTCTTGCTTGTGGGGCATTTTATTGTATTTTGTATGACACCCTTAGAAGCCCAAATATACTTGCAATGCATTTGGCAAACACCAATTCACAACCACCCCATTTCTACCTTTGTCCAACCAGCCATGGCCCCAGATTCCTTACTTCTTTGTACTCATACCAAGGATGGCTGCAGAAATATGCATGGCTGCACTGATGCATTATATTCATTCTGGTGGGAGGATGTGGACTGGGGAGCTGAAGATCACACCACTGCAGTTTAGGCTAGAGCTGATGAAGCATCTGTGTTTCATTTTACTGTAGTACTGTATTTCATTTAATATCTTGAGACCAAAGCTGTAAATTCCAGATCATTTAAAAACCAGGGGCCAGTCCCTTCCCTACTCAGAAACATCGAACAGTAGGTCCCTTATGCATTCCCACAAGTTTCCCCTGGCCTGTGCAATGTGCCCCTGACTAACTTACCAAGCTACTACTCTCCTCATTCAAGTCTCTGCCCCAGACTCCTTTGGTGCTGCCCACTGAGTATTTTTAAGTGTTTTAATGTATTTTATTTTCATATTTTAAACCCCTGGTTTACACAGAATAACCACATGCTCTTTTGTCTGCTCCCCTCATCCTTCCCCCAAGGTTATCACCCTCAGTTCACTGTATTTTGTGTACACCGCACATGTAAACATCTTCTGTCCTCTGAGAAGGGCCTCGCTTGCCATCTTGGGTGCTATAGAAATAAATCACCAAGAGTCTTTATTGCTTTTGATTTGGGAGATTTTTCATTTCTGAAATGCAAATATGGAACAACAGGCACAGAGCTGATGCGACCATGGGGAGAGGAGATGTTACGGTGCCATGGACTTTTCCAGATAACATCCTAGTTCACACATATAGAATCATTTTACCTGCATTCACTAAGAGACTTTAATAGGGCATTTCAGACAACACATTTATTTGTAGAAGGGTTCAGTTTCTGCTTTTCAGCAAAACAATACACATGCATAGCTCTGTCTGGTCACGAAAACCGACACCCCACGGCAATAGAGGGAGTGGGAAACAAGGGGGAAATTTCAGCTTACTTCACCAGCAACTAAAATTTAAGCAAGAACACTCACAGCACAGGGTAACTCCTAGGGATTAAAGATGGGCTGGGAAAAGGTGATGGCCCATGGAACCCCAGGGGTGATTAAGCCCAAGAAGAGAGCGTTGTCACTGCTGAAATAAGGTGCAAATAAAACTAATAAGGCCTGTTTTTTTTTTATGGTAAAAAAAATGGCTGTTTCAAGTGGTCTTGCTAGCAAAGCTACAAGTGGCACAACTGGCACTGCAGGTTCTTGAATGCTCTCCCCGTTCTAGCCTCTTTACAATCCCCAACACGGCTACTCTCTCAGCTAGCTATTCCTCAGCTTGGGCCTGTAGAACTGACGGAAACAGGCCTTTCTTAGCACAGCTTTGCCTCTTTTGTAAACCGTATTCTCCTTATGGTTATTCCACCCCAAGGCCTTTGACTCTCCCTCTCAGCAAGGCCCAGATTACAACATGCAGTTTGTACAGGCACAAAGCCATCTTCTGTATTAGGAGAACGAAAACAACCTTTAAGGAGAGAGGGCAGCTTGCCCTGGGGAAGGAAAGTGACCTCCCTCATGGCAATACAAAAGGCAGGGAACCTGCACAGAGTTGTCAAGCTTTGCTTTAGCCTAAGACCACATTTAACCCCTGTCCATCCAGAAGCCCCCAGCATGTTTAAATACGCGTCGGTCTCATCTTGCTCTCCTTAATTGGACAGCAGGCTGCTGGTATCACATTGCAGAGCGCCTTGTGGGACAGCAGGGATTAGGCAGATGCGCGGCCAAGATAGACACACATGAGTCAAAACTGACAGCTCACTGGGAACCGCTTAAACACACACAGTATTTCATTTTCTGTGCAGAGGTCAGTCAGTGCAGCTGCAGTCTGGCGTTATTAGATGCTGGGATTGAGCAAGGCAATTAGTGAGCATGCATATTACAAGGCAGGGATAGTCTCCCAGGGCAAAGGCACCAAAGGGGTCATAGAGCGCTTCATACCGTCTCTCAGGGGCAAGCGGGAGTAGCTTGCTGCCAGGAGAGGGAACGGGGGGTGAGGGGGGGAGCACTGAAGCAAATGATCGCACGTTGGAGAGCTCAGCCAGAGAAGAAATAACATTCTAGGGAAACAGCTGGACATGGGAAAGGATAATGGGCCCTGGAACTGGGCAGCTCACTTCACCCCGGAAGACTGGTCACATTTATACCCTGCTAATCTGGGATGGGTTAGCTCACTTCTGCCAGAGCCATCGCAAGAACGTAATGAGTGTTAGGAAAGAGGAACAGAACCACTCACAGAAGCTGCCTCTGCTAGTTTTGGCATCTTTTTGTTGTTGGTCACATGGCACCAGAAAGAACTTCTCTCCCTTTTGTTTTAATAGCAGGTGAGAAGCATGTTCCCCTCCAGTATATTACAATGAGCTTGGCAGTGGTTACTAGGGAGCCATTTTGAAGATGCTTCTTGTGAGCAAGTGGTTTCCCCACCCTTCTCCAAACACCATCTCCTCAAGCTCGAGTAAGTCAGAGCTTACCCACTTCCTGGGGTGGGGCTTTAGTCACAAAAGGAACTCAAAACAAAGTAAAGTCCAACTCAGGCCTTCTCAGCCCACACCCAAAGTCTTCTCTATTTAGAGAGCCACTCCCATCTCCCTTCTGTCTAGCTAGGGTAGCTGCAGGCCATTGGACTGGAGATGAGGGAGGTGTATATTGAACCCATGTCTTCACAGTGTTGTGTTACGGCTCCTGGCTGAGCTCTGTGTCGACTTTTCACAGTAGCACTTGCCCTGTGTTCATGCAAGCCTTTTAGCATGTGAAAGTAGAAGGCTTGAAGCTTTTGTCTTACTTTCTGAGTTAAGATTATAGATTTTTTTTTTTTAAAGGAGTAAAATGCAAATGGTTGCCAGAGATGATATGTCATATTCCCTCTGGGTTTGTTCCAACCCCATAGACTCAGACTTTACGGCCAGAAGGGAACATCGGGATCTAGTCTGACCTCCTGCACATTGCAGGCTACAGAACCTACCCACCCACTCCTGTAATAGACCCCTAACCTCTAGATGAGTTACTGAAGTCCTCAAATCATGATTTAAAGACTGCAAGTTACAGAGACTCCACCATTTACCCTAGTTCAAGCCAGCAAGTGATCCATGCCCCATGCTGCAGAAGGCAGAGAAACACCTCTCTCCCCCCCAAGCCCTTGGGTCTCTGCCCATCTGACCTGGGGGAAAATTCCTTTGCAACCCAAAATATGGTGATCAGATAGACCCTGAGCATGTGGCCAAAACCCACCAACCAGAAACCTGGGAAAGAATTCTCTGGAGTAACTCAGAGTCCTCCCCATCTAGTGTCCCATCTCTGGCTGCTGGGGATATTTGCTACGAGCAGTTGCAGATCGACTGCATGTGATTGTAGACAGTTTCATCAGACCATCCCCTCCATAAACTTATCAAGCTCAGTCTTGAAACCAGTTAGGTTTTTCCTCCCCCTGCTCCCCGTGGAAGGCTGTTCCAGTAGCGGTGCAGGGACTGAAATGGGTTTCCCTGCTGCGACTCACCCATGCTACTCAGGGGTGCTGTGGCACCAACAGTGCGTAGAGAAGAGAGTCTTCAAGCTCTCAGTGCTCCAGCTGCTGATGCCAAGCCAGGGTGGAGGTCAGAGGCCTGGCTGGGAGCCCCACTCTACTCTGCTCTCTCTCAGTTTCCTTGAGGGAGACGGGAACTCACTGGTCATTTTCAGGTTAGGTCCAGTCACTCTTTCCGTAACTGGACAAGCTCTATGCACAGAAACAAGCTCCTCCCTCTCATGAAGACACATCAAAGGAAAGCTACAATAGCTTTATGTACGCCCATATTTTATTAGAACCTAAGTATTGTCTCCAGCACATGGCAAAGTTTCCATTAACTGGAGTATTTGACTTTGCAGCCTGAGTAATGTTCTTTTAACAAGAAATGTCATTGTCAAAAGAGCCTACAGTATTCCGGCATCCACATGCCATTGAAATTCAATGGGAGTTGGGTACTTAACTCTTAGGCTCCTTGGACAATGACAACTGTAGTTTTTTGTAAGTAATATTAGCCATGGGGGTTGGGGGGAGCTACGTTGCCCTATAGCTTTTTAAAAAAATGTCTTAAACCAGGGAATCCAAAAGTTACTAATTATGAAAACACAAACACTGGAAGACTTATCATAATGTTGTCTTTGTATCCTCAGCAGCCCGTGTGCTCTCCATGCAAGGCAGACATAAATCTTTCCCCCCCATCACAGATACATTAAAAGTTAAATCCTCAGTACCTTGCCTGCTCAGTCAAGGACTCACATGTGGTAGAAACTGGGAGAGACTTCAGGAGTTCCTAGCTCCTAGCCCTGTACTGATTTCTTCTCAAGTGGCACCTTCATCCCTTCCTCCTTTGGGGAGCATAGGAAATTCTCTATGGGCTGGATACAAGTCTCTCAAACTTACAGAAGTACCATGCACGCCTTAGGAGTTGCGTATGGCTCTTCTTTTCCCATCTGATGGGTGTGGATTTCCAAGCTCCTAAAGCAGCTGAGATGTGAATTTATAAGCCCTGTAGAGTGCCCAAATATAAACAATCTGCTTTTAATAACTCCATAATCACCCCTGAAACTTCCCCAACCTTCGCAAAGGCACCAGTCCTCACCAGGATCACATTAAAACAGACTGTGGAATATCTGGACCTAGCATTTTGGAGTTGTGATGAGCCATAAAATATTCTGAAAGTTTTCCCTGCAGTTGAACTACTTCATTTTTTGAACCCTCCTCTTTACAGTGTCCTGCCCAAATAATCTCAAATGTTGCATAAAACCCCTATGCTGGCCTGTGAAATTCTAGGTCAATGGGTTTTTTTATTTTTTGGTGGTGTCAAAAATCAAACTTACCAGGTATGACTACAATGCACACTAAGCCCATGTTTCATTTGGGGTGCCCTTAGCATGGCAGGTCATGTGTGGAGAGGTTCTCACTGATGGCTTTGTGAGAATCAGAGGGCCTGCCCCATAAATCCGAACAGTGGAAGACTCCCTGCTTTGTCTATAGGCAAACCCATCACTTTGATTAAAAGATGGAGCACAGCTCAAGCCAGCATTTAAGCAAGTTCCACAGTATTATCTACAGCTATTGTGCAGAGCACCATTTACAATTCTGTCCCCAGAGATCGGATGAAATCACTAACAGTGATGATGCTGGTCCATCAACGCGACAGCCATGCTGGAGTCTAAGAACACCCAGGGAAATGGAGGATACCAGAGTGTCACAATGGAAACAAAACATCTGTGAAGAAGGTTCACTTTGAAGCGTCTAACAAGGCAAGGAACCAAGAGAATGTAAACCTTTCAAGATGGCTTAAAGGGGGGCTCAGGGCTCCCTCAGCATCCTGCTGGTCAGCAAAAGCCCATTTTGAATGAGGAAGGAGATAATTGATGCAAGCACATGGAAAGATACAGAGCTCCTCTCTCAATGGCTTCTTCGGTTACAGACATCACTATAAGGCTGCATCTGATGGACAATAGCTAATGCACTATAGTCTATAGTATAACTCCATTCCAGTGTCTCTGGTTAACTACATCACAACATACAGGAGACTCTACAAAACTGTGCTTACTGAAATACAAGCAAGGCTATACAAAAGCTGTCCACCTTTTTCATACAGTACCCTGAAAACCACTTATCAAACCCCACTCTGTACGATTAGTTGTTTCTCTACAGACACTGCCGTATTTCACTGTTAGGAGGAGCAGAGTGACACAGATTAGCAGACAAGCAGCTTTGCTGAAATGTATAAGGGCAGATTATCAACAGCCAGCACCAGAAGCTGCTTTGTTGAAATTTAAGTCCCAGGTTTCAGGCTGGTGTTTGACCCTGGCCTGGCAAACAAATAAATGGAGTTTTCCTAACCAGTCACTAATAAGTTAAACCCCACTTCATAATCCCCCCCAAATAGACTACAGTCATGGGGCTCATCTCCCCCAAAAGTGTCACGCACGTCCTGGCAGCCAGTGCTCCAGTGCCTGCCACACAGGTGGACAGGGTAAAAAATAAAGTAACAATCCTGACTGAGAAAGGAGGGAAGAGAAACTGGAGCTACACAAGTCAGAAATGGATGGACATGCTTGAGAAATCTCCAGAGTTCTTACTAAAGGAGGAGGAAGTGTAAATGTAAGCACATAACAGACACATACCCAACTAATGAGAGACTCAGCCATCAAACTGATTGCACATCACATCACCTTAAACACAGGATGTGTGTCAAGAAATCCAATTGGAGGAGAAGTGATGCTTTAAAAAAAATGGAGGGTTTCCAAGTTTATTTGTTCTAATTACCCAGCTCATGTCACTTGGGGGGGGGGCGGGGGGGGGAAGACTTGGAATTCATCAGGGCAGTGGCATGGCACAACTGTTGTAATTGAATCATTCCAGACAGTAAGACAAACGCAAAGGGTCATAGACCACAGATAGCTTCCCCTATGCTAGCCCCCAATGCCATTCACCAGTGAGACACAATGAAAACACACTAATCTGAAGAGATACTGGTCTAATAATGGCCCATTAAATATAATGAAAACTCAAGTGTGTTATCTGTGCCTGTCGCCTGCATTCAGCCTTGGCACGGCTAAACAGGCTCCAGGATAATGAGTTTACAGAGGAAAAGCTAGTTTGATTCTCTCTGATTTGCAAAGACCTTTCCTCTCACTGCAGTTACACTGATTACCTGACAGGATTCCCATTCACACAGAAACTCACTAGCTTAGGGAAACCGCACAGCCACTCACCCTCCTGGCTGAGGGCAGAGAGCCTCTCACTATGGCATCAGAGCTGAAGTGAACCCCCCCCCCCCCGGAATATGTTCTGCTCCTTCACTTCAGTGATCTCCTGTTGTATAGAAGGGTCAGACTTTCCCATCCCATCACTGTTCCCTTCCATTTCCTCCCATGTGTGCAAGTGGATCCTGTTTCATGATGTTTATTATCAGCTGGTCATATTGCCCAATCCCTCCCCATCTGCCATCCCGCCCGCTCCACCCCGCCCGCTGAGATCTAAGGAATGCCCAGCAGAAAAGTTTTGGGCATCAAAAGAATCCTTCAGCTCACATCAATCCAAACAGCAGCCTCCATCACTCTGATCCTCAGGCTGCCCTCAAGCAGGTGGCTAGAGTTCCCTCCGCAACGTGGGGACCTGGTGCACTCTAATGCTCCAGGAAGCACCAACGCTGTCTTGGCTGGAGTCCTTGGCACAGGGGGGGGGCGGTGTTGAGAAGAGCTTCCTGCACCAGAAGCATCAACTCTCTGTGCAGGAGCGTCTGCCTCAGCTCAAGTTTACAGCTGGGCAGAGGTCAACAGCTCCTAACACAGGGTGAGAGGAGAGCCTTGAAGCCAGTACTGTGGGTTTCACAGCAGCCTGGCAGGGGACCAGGAGCCAATGGGTGAAGTGGCAACGCAATGTACTAATACCCAGACATTCTCCCCTGTGCTTAGAGCAGGCGGGTAGGGAGGAAATACAGTGGCCTTGATAGAGAACATGGGGCCAGGGGCTTTGACATGAGGTTCGTTAGGGAGCTGCTGGCCCCCTTACTGTCTTCTGTATCAGCTTCTATCTTATATAATGAAGCCAGAGCTCAGTAGCACCCAGCCCACAAGTGCATTGGGAAACCGACACTTGGGGGAACCCTCTATTGTGCTGGCAACAACGCAGGGTATTTCACTGGTGACGCTGCCCCACTGGGCTGAGCAGCGTCTGTTCCAATGTCGGCAACATTAGCACCAAGTCCGGCACTCAGCCAGCTTGGCTGACTCAGGCTGTAGCTTTGAGGGTTTACCTGTCAGAGCACCCCAGGTAGCCTTGAGGCAGACTGACAGTGGTCTCTCCGGGGTTCCTCAAGAATGGCTTGAGGGTAACTGCTCACATTTGATCAGTGCTGAGGGAGGCACCTGCAGATTTGTCCAACATCCCCCCCCAACCCCCAGCGGATCTCTGGCTTCAGTTTGGTGGCTCCAGCCCTGTGAGAGTTCAAACAGTGAAGAGAAGGAGCATTTTCCTGTGACTTTGTTTTATTTCCTTCATTCAGCTTCCAAGTCCACAGGACGAGCTTCCTTGCATGTAGCATTTCCAAGGTGCAATAGGGCCATTAATCAATCTTTTATATTGCCATGTTCCTTGATGGCCCATCTAATTTTGATAGCTTCTGGATGGGCAGGGGGACTATTCCCATGCCTGGGTTCACAAGTTCAGAGCAAACATTCTCAGTTATAAGGCAAAACTTGTGTATTTTCTTTAGTGGGAATCCCAACATTACAAGTGAGATTAATGCATGCAGCAATTTACAAGCATTTCATAGAGTCTAAACACCAAAGACATTCTAAGATTAATACCTATTTTGATCAAAACAAACATACAGGTGAGCTGGTCTGGTCTCCAGCTAGGAGTTTGTCCGTTCTTAGCTAATGCCTGCAGCCTGGGCACGAGCTGGCATCTGGCCTCCCAGCATCCCGGAGTCTTGCAGGCACCAGCGGCCAGAACGCTGGCTCCGCTCCAGGGACTGCACCTGTCCTATTGCAGCGTTGCCTCCTCGCTCCTCACAGCTCCATATTTTCTGCCCCTCTTGCTGACTTTCTCCAGACACAGGAGCCACTGCCCACCTCCTGTGGAGCAGGGCCCCGATCTAGCAGCCACCGCTGCCTCCAGCTGTGGAGGGGGAGCGGGTCTCTTCCTGACTCGCTCTGATGCCCAGACCTGCCAGCCCAAGCACGTGGAATGAATCACAGGAGGGCAACTGTCCCCCTACTGACATAGCTCCCCTGGAGGGTACCGTTCGAGAAGGGGGGCTTGCAGGTGAGCCCCAGGCTCTGGTAAGTTTTGCCCCAACTCAGAGGGGCTGAAACTGAAAGGAATTACCATGATGCAAGCCTAGAACAGCCTTCAGGACCCCAATGTTCAGAGTACCAGCCAAACGAGTCCTACCTCCAAGGCAACTGTGGAAGGTTTCACCATAGCAGAGTCAACACATCCGCTTTCTATCAGACAGTATTCTAATGAGCACCTCGTAATGAGGCTAGAGCAACTCCTCCTTCCCACCTCATTCTTACCTACCCCATGGGAAGGGTTGAGGGTTTGGTAACAGGTATACAGCTAGCTTCAACAGCAGAAGCTTGATTCCTTAGTGCTTAATAAAGACAGTTCAAAATCCTGTGACGCATAATGCCAAGTGAAACGGAACCTCTGCTGGAAGAAGACTGAAGTTGTGTGTGTTGTAGGATGTGAATTGCAACTCTAAGCAAATCCTTAATCTATCGGAGAGATATTTTGCAGGCTATTGATTGCAATGTGGCTTGCACCAAAGGTGACAGAGACAGGATGGCTTGTTGCTGCTCTCCATTCCATGGCTTTATCTGGTCCAGGCTGGGCAGAGTCCTTTCATTGGAACCTCCTCCCCAACACTGTCCCTCAGATGTTTACTCCTTCTGACTCCCATCAGAAACGCCCAGAGGCCAGAACAGTTAGCTCTCCCCATTTCTGCCTATCCTTTCATTGAGATGGGGTAGGGGAGTTGGGTTTATGTATTTCCCTGCCTGAGACTCTGGTGTCTGAAAATCAACTCTTGAATTACAGTAACTCCCATTTAAAAAGATTAGCAACCGTATACTTTGCACTAACATTTAGTTAACACAAAACCAAGGACGGGGTTCACACCATTTTGCACTGGCCTTTCCTCAGTCCCCACAATAAGGATATAACACAGTCTCAGACAGTAACCAAATGCAGTAGGCAACAGAAGTGTTCTCAGGAGCCCAGCGTTTAAGACGTTTTTATTCCGTTATGTGTTACATTTACGTTAGTTATTACCAAAATACAGCTCCCTTTTGACATTCAGACATTTTGATAGGGAAAATAGATTTATTTCTAACAGGGCTGTTCGTTAGCCTTGAATGCTCTAACGCTGATTTCATGATCCACTCATCCTCTTTAGGCTGCAGGGCCTTCCTGGGCTTCACACTCACATCGCACTTAGGGCCCAAGCCCTCACCATACAGACTTCAAGTTTCGCTCATTCATCTGCTAATAACCAGTTGCCTAAGTATTCCCAGTTTCATTTCTAATGGCTTCTACACAAAACACTGCAAAGCTCCAGCAAAGGAGAGCAATCACTTATGCAGTGCTTGTGCATAGCAACAGATATTACAGACCCATGTTAGCTTGTGACCACATCCATAAGATATAAATAAGAAACAGATTAATCCATTGTTAGAGACCTAGAGAAAATATAGCGGGTTCTCCACACCTGTGCATATTCACAAGCAGAACTACTGGACACCAGGCTCAAGCAACCTTCAGGCCACTGGCACACGGAGAGGAGGTACAGCTAGGCAGAACCAATCGCTACTAAGCTCAAGGCAAGAAATCCGCAGGTTTTAAGAACAGAGAACCCCATGATCCTAGCTACAAATACACACCTCTATGTGGCGCACCAGAGGCTGGGAAGACACTAGGAGACAAGCTGCAGGTTTCAGTTAGCATGACACACCTTAGCACTGTGTCTAGGCCAGAGGCCACTGAAAAGAATAACGTTGCCTGGACAACTGTTACTGTTCTGCCGGCACAGTATGACAGAATCTCTGATTTAATCATCACTATGTAAAGAAGACTGGAAAAAGCAGCTGCTTGACTCGGCCGTTAGGACCCCAGTTGGTGGGCTGTAACCCAGAGAGCAAGCCAGGGGTCAGAAGGAAGCAAAAGGCTCACCAGACACAGTAGTGGAGATGCAGTTAGCTATCCCCTTTGCCAGGACTGCAGCATATTTGCACTAGGAGCAGAAAACAAAACAGATGTTACGAAAGCTTCTTCCAAACACTGGCCTACTCCACTTGGTAACTGCAGGGAGAGATGTGTACAGGGACAAGGGATACTCTATGGCAAAGGCTTTTTAATTCGGGACCTCAGACCCCAGAACAGATAAACATCCAAAGCTATCCAGCATCCAGGTTGGTAAGTCCCTCACAAGCTCTGTGTCCCCTCCCGTTAACAATACCCACACAGCTGACGAATGCCTTCCTGTCCCAGTCAGAGCATGACCCTTGTGCAAACTGTCCTCTTCCATTCAAGGTAACAACTCTCATAAAGGGCCAGACCTCAGGAGTGCCCTTAAAATAGATTCTGCTGGGGTGTTCTATTGCTGACACTTCTACAGGGCCTGTCTGAACCCTAGGCCTCACCCGGAGGAATAATAAGTATAAGCAGCACTGGAAGGGGATGTGGAGAAGTGTCAACATGAGACATTTTTGTTCCAAGTGGCTCTCTCAGTCCAATCCGATGGTCTGGAATTAGCTGGTTCCTGGAGACATTTCTGGGAACTCCTTATACATTTCCCAGATGATCATTTTGTCCATCTGGCACTGCTGCCCCTCTTCTTCCTCAGCCAAAATGCGCTGCAAGGTACCTTGCAGGTCAGAAAGACGATGCTGATGCTGCAGGTAGGATGTGGAACGCATGATCGCATGCATTAGAGACAGATACTCCATCCTCAGCTGCAGTGGGGGGAGACAGAGCACAATGCAGTATTTAAATGAGATAAACAAGTGTTCCAGATTCCAAAAAGCATTAACACTGGAACAGCTGCTGCGTTACCATCAGGAGTGAGATTCCATCGTAAGCACCGGCTTTTCTGTGGGACTCATTAATATCTATGGAATCTTGATGCTCTTCCCAGAGCAACTTACAACAGTTACATCAACAGACCCCACTCATCTACTTTTAGTGAGGGGGATAAAGCAAGGAACTCCTTTTCCCTTGGAAGTCCCCAGAGGGAAGGGACAGCAGACAGTTACCCAGGCTGGGGAGTGAACCCACCAACTGAAACTTTGAGAAACGTTTCTCATAGGTAAGCTCTTCCTACATCTTTCTGTGAGTGGATGGAGGATGGATGGGGCAAATTTTCATGCCTTTCCCTATTCACAGCTGATCCCGGCACCCTGATCACTGTAGTGGTCCCAAGGGCTGGAACACCTGATCTGACAGCAATGTGGGGGCTCTGTGAGGTACAGAGAATTGGCAACAACTCCCTAAAAGGAGCCTTCAGTCAAGTACCTGGACTGTGTCATTCCTCCAGCTGCTACAAGGGCAGACTGGGCTTGCCTCACTCTCTGGTCCTGTTGCTGAGGAGTGCAAGCTGGCCTATAGTTGCTGAGTTAACAATGGGCCGTGGGACTCCAAGGAGTCCCTGTGTGTTGCTTGGTCTAAGGCCAGCTCTGCCAAGCAGGCTGAGGACAGGAAAGAAAAGGGATCCAGAAATCACTGATTACTCTATTCCAGAGCACCCATTACTCACCTGGGCCATTTTGCTTCACTGCTAGAACCTGCCTCCTCCCCTCCCCACCATGGCTTGGGTAGCCAGAAGCCTTCTCTTCCATTGCACTGGAAAGCTCCCTTCCTCCCCAGGTCCCAGCCCCAGTCCCTCTGGCTCAGCACCTTGTCTCCAGGGGAGAGATCTGCAATCTGCCGCACCGTTATGTCAATCATCACCATCATGTCCGTGTGGTAGAAGATGTTTGCGGTATCTTTGCTGGCAAAGATGTCCTGAAGGAACTTCAGCACCGAATGTGGCGGCTGAGGCTGGTGTTTGAAGATACAAACCGGATCATCTGGGGGCCAAGCCGGGGAAGGGATGAAGGCAGGTTGTCATAGAAAAAAGGTCTGTGTTAAAATCTACAGTCAACATTTGTTCAAGTTCTCTATCCACCTTCTTTGGGGTGAATCTCTGCACCAGGACTTGAGCTCCACGTGCCTTACTGAGGATGTTTTCCCTGACCTAAGACAGCCACTCCAAAGCACTAGTTCAGACACTACGCCATGCCTGGTAGCTGTGAATACTGGGAGAGCACTGGTGAGCACAGTGCCTAATTCGGGGCAGCATAATTGGGATGACAGCTCTGCAGGGCACTGAGCTGAGACCAAACTCATATTAGTCTAAGTATTAATCATTATTTGTGTTTCACTAATACATCACAGGGAAAGCTCATTACTTCAGCACCACCCAGCGCCCCTCAGAACTTGCTGGCCTCCCTGAGCAGCTACACTCATTTTCTTCTCCCTGGTTTATTATTTTGGTGCAAAACCCCGTCAACAGCCCCCAGTCCAGCCGTGCTTGTAGCTGAAATGAGCTTTCACCATGGAGACCAGCCTAATAACCTACGTGGAAGCAAGAAAATAATAAACGCCTCCAGGTGTAAATAGGCCAATAGCATCTCTGCTCTCTTCAGAGCAAAATATTCATACACATCCCAGAGAGGCTTCTGAAGTGCACTGGCCCCTCTCCTCTGCCTTAGGGGAAGGAGGAAGCTGGAGTCTCCCCCAAAAGATTATTGCCACCAAAGGGTCTCAACTCCTGCTGTTCTTCTGTAGCCACTCAGGGTGAGGTGGTAGCATTAGGTAATCAGGCAGTGACAGAGTTAAGTAAAGGCTTTGGAAGGAAGTCAGGTGGACAGCATGGAGGCTATATGCAAGTCTGACTGATGTTGTCCAAAGACCATGATTTACAACCTTGAAAAGAACTGAAGCCAGAGAAAAGAACCAAGTATCACAGACACAGGAGAGATTATTTAACAGCATGTCAACAAAACGAAGCGAAGGCAGCAGGGCCCCAGTGCTCCAGAAGGTATTAAAAAGCACAATGCCGTGGCAGATAAACAGGTAGAAATACTTGACATTGTGCTGACTGAGAGCTGAGCTTTATGGGTTTCCAATGATCTGCTTTACAAATACAGTGGACTTAACGCTATAGTGGATCTGGCAAATCAGGTGGGTGATTTGAAAAGGGAAAGTGTACCTGTAAGCAATGTTCTTTGAGAACAGTATTCCCTCTAGACCCACCATCTGGGGCACCTGCTCCCCAGCATGGGCCATCAGAGGAGTGATTCAGAGCTCGACAGACAAGAAAGGCAGGCAGATCTTGGCACGTGGGGTACAGAATACCGTTTCAGGAGGGCCATGAAGACAAGGGAAAAACTGGATTCCATTCTCAGGAGGAGAGAACGCTGCTGTGCCATAAGTAGGCTCAGCAGAGTTCAATTGTTAGAGTTTTCTAATCGTGAAGAATTTTTATTGATTCTTATTTAAGATTTTTTCCCTTTTTTAAACTATATTTATTTCCATGGTAGTTGGGGGTAGGGCTGGGGTTAGGGCAGTGTTGACAGCTGGGCTGCAGGGGGCTCCCTGTGTGGCTGGGAGGCTCAAGACACCAGGGTACAAGGTGCAGGGGAGGCTGTGGTCATCCTGGCTCAGCAGAGGGCTCCCTGCTTGGCCACTGGGCTGGTGACACCCAATCCCTGCAGGCCCAAGGTGTGGGGAAGCCTGGGGTTCTGGACCAGTGGAGCAGGGACTCCCAGCCAGGACTGCAAGGAGAAGGATGAGCCCTTGGCTTCCGGGGAGGCAATCCCACTGCTGAATGGCTCCTGCCGGCAGATGGTCCTGCAGTCCTGGTTGGTGAGTGAGTGGGGATGGGCACCCTGATCTCTGCAGCACGCCCATCCCCACTCACTAAATTCTTTTAGTCACTTTCAGCATTGGCTGAAATGGACTTTTACCTACAGTTCTCAATTAAAACCGAATCCTGCCAAGCCTAGCCTAGCCATTCCCACAAAAGGCTGCACTAATCTCGGCTCATGGGAATCGGCTTGCAAGAGAACATCAGTCCACCTGCCGTTATTAGTTACTTAGCAGATGTCATCAGCAGGGCTTTATTTCAGACAGTTTCTTCCTCAGGAATGCAGCCCTGTCCACCTCACACTGAGAGTTGTATGAGCGCAGCAAATCTTAGCGAAGCCATGAGCTCATCTGCCAGCCACCCTCTCTAACTCTCTGACCTCTGAATGATATCAGCCTCAGCTCTCTAGCTCTGTGCTGCCATTAACCTTTCCCACCTGCTGGGAATGTAATAAAGTTGCAGAAACACTCACCTCCCCTGTTCAGTAGCAACAGCACCTTCTCTGTGAAGGTCTTGACATTGGAGTGCTTGCTCACTGTAGTCATGATCACATTGTGTTCTGGCACTAAGAGATGAAACAGGCTCACTTGCAATGACAGATCTCTTTGCAACACATTTCAGGTTGGCTTAAGTGAGCAGCAAAGGAAAAGAAACAAAATGCTAAGCCTGTCTTCACACCACTTACGTGGGAATCTTTGGGGTGTCACAACCATTGCTGTGCTCAGAATGAGAATGTCAGAGGGTTGGACAGAAAATCGCCTCCAAATTTAATATATAAACACTGGAATTTACACTTTCTATTTGCACCTGGTGAGCTGGCTTGCTGCTGGCTCCCATCCAGGGGATCAGAGCAGCCTTTGGAATACTCTGCAAGGCTTTACACTCAAACATTACCTCCATTCTGTTTTAGATCCAACACTTGAAGCCAGAGGCCCCACCCACCCCACTATAGGATCTCCTTCACTTTGTCAGGTCAGCAATACCTTGGTGGGCTGTCACCTTTTCAGACCTCAAAAGTAAATAAGGGCTGGGCATGTAGTTGTATAACACTGCCCAATAGAAAACCCAGGTGCTGATGAAGTGCACTGCACTACATGACCCCAAAGCCTAAGCATGGTGCAAAAGGGGTTCTGTGAGGCAGAAAGTGTCATCTTTTGTATGAGATGACAAACCGATTAGAGGAAGATCTAAATTTTTGCAAGAATAGATGGGTTAATCCTAGCGTCCTAGCCAAATTCTTACTTGAGTTATATTGCCTCCCTAAGGTTTTGTTCGAATACAGATTTATTCATCTCTTCCTGCTCTGAACTGTTGGGTGGAACATTGCCAATGCGTTTCTGTGGTGGGGATAGGAATCCCGGTCTATACTGTTTAGTTTGTAAAGTACTTCAGGATCCTTCAGGTTGAAAGGAGTTAATCTATTAAGAGATCCTAAGAAAGCTTTAACTACCTCTGCACTAGTGAAGTGCTAATATTCTGATAGACTCTGAAGGCTTGGGAATAAAAATTCAACCTACTAATAAGAAGCCTGAACATCATTTAGCAAGTTCTCAGAATACGAGAACACGTCGCTCTGCTCTCAGCTTCTCGCTGCACTCCAGGTGGGGAATAATCCCCCAGAAATGCACTGCCCATCAAGTGTTATTGCCTAATTACAGAAGCCAGCAAATGCACCGGGTAACAGTAAGAAAGGATAATGAATGAAAGCAACCGAGACAGCATACTTAATCAATCCCTGTGCGATAAACTCCTATGAAATTAGAAACAAAATCACTACTACCTGAATGTTAACGAAACGGAACATAAAACAACGGGTAAGCTATTGGACATGTCCTTGCTGCTTTAGCCTTCCCTCTCCATGAAGCCAAGGATAAAGGCATTGAACAGAACAGCAGCAAGGAAACAAGACGACAATTACAACATAGCAACAGGAGATCTTGCATATTCAAGATTAATAAGCAGAATCCAAGACTAGGCCCTAATATTACACTTCCATCTTCTAATGCTTACGGACTCCAAAACTCTTGCAAACAGCAGCTGGGAGAGGTTAAGCTTCTTTCCACAAGACTAGATCTTTTGCCTATTAGTAAGGAGCTCACCACGGTAGGCATGATGAGGGATCAAGAAATCCAGGAGAAAGTGATGCCTAGCAGAATATGTTTATGAGACTGACCCTAATGTATCTACGTTTAATGGGATTCAGGAGGCACAGCCAGGGATAAGTAGCAGCTCTGCCAATCACCTGAAGAAGAGAGAAGATTAGTAGTTGTGCAATTATACTGATACGTGCTCATTACAGTAGTTAGATGTTCCTGTGAAGTTAACCCACACAAGTGCACAGCACCATATAAAACCCCACCAAAATAACTAACTGAAAGAGTGGAGGGAATCATGTGGGCCCAGATGGCTTGGCCTGCCCCAAGGGGTTAATTGGTTTTGACAAGCTTTCACTCACTTAAAATGGTATTTTCACTTGGAATCCCAGGTGGGGTTGTATTTGCCAACTCAGTCCTGGCCAGAGAATGGAGGAGTCAGGGACTGTGTTCACTCACTCACTCTCACACACACACCTGGAGACATTTTCCTTAGTGGGCAATTAAAATCACCCCCTGCCCCCAAAAGGCATTCTCTCTCTAGGTCCTTGCTCAGTGCCTACAATGGAAGGCTTGGAGAATTAGAAGAGGGAATAAATAAGAGAAGGGAGCTTGGCAAGTTAGCACAGTGCAGCCTGGAAGTCAAGAAACCCCTCCCGTAGACCACCAGAATCCTGTGAAAGTGAGGAAAAGTAGTGTCACTGACCTGGAATGTGGAGATCAAAGGCCAGAAGGACATTAACAAACAGGTCAGGCAGTTGCTCTGTGGTATCTGAGGGCAGCCCATCTTCAATCACATCCAACAGGAACTGGACAAACTGTGAGTTGAGGTGCTCTGTACATGAGGAGAAAAGGGCTTTCAGTAGTCGGTGCTGATCAAACACACTGCCCTCCCTGATGCAAGACATTGCCTGCTTCTTTTACACTTACGAGCATAAATCAGCTGCAATTTCAGCCACCCAGGAGGTAATGCCCTGGTCACTAGATGGCCAGCTGTGGGGTCTTTGTGGTAGGAGATGTGAATGGCTCCAAAAAAGAACTATACACATTTCACAGCAGTGCTGGGAGCAGGGCACCCGATGAGCAGTTTTGCCGAGTAAATGCATTCCCAAATTTCTACTCTAGCTACTGTCCCAGCAGCAAACCAACCAAGGAACATAAGCATTATGGGCAAGAAGAGATTTATATTCTTGCTCAGTAGTTTAGTCTATTTAAAATTAATGCAAATCATTAGTAGTAACTCATTTTAACCTAGCTATTAGGAAAGTGCTGCAGCCCATGCAAACAAGGCCACCTGCAGGAAATAACCACCAGGTTATACTAGGAGAGGAATACATCTTTCTGAAAGCTTGGAGAGATTCATTCTGTGCTCCCCATTTCACTGGCTTCAGAGATTGTGCATCTTTATCATGGAGTCTAGTGAACTGGCTAAGGAGACTCCTACACAAACCTCTCCAACAGCAGCTATGTCTCTCAGGGATGTGGAGAATCCCTCCCTTTACTACAGCGTATGTCTACACTGAAGCGCTGCCGCAGCTGTACCACTGTAGTGTTTCAAGGGCAGACAAGCCCTTAGGCTTCTTGGCAATGTTGGGCCAATGACTCTCCTTTGTTGTGCTGGTGCAAAATTGGGAGAGGGAATAGAGAAGGTGTAGGAGGCTTCTTTCCCTCTCCTCCCATGCATGCGAAAGGGGGAATCCCCCTCTAGCACTCTGGAGCGGTCTTGGCCACCAGGAACTGCTCTCCGCAAGATGTCTAGGTAGAAGCTTTCCCTCTCTGCAATGCATTCAGTTCTTACCATAGTGGTGATATGGCAGCGGCTCTCCCATAGAGAATATCATAGCCAGAACCAGTGCAGAGTAGCACATCTTTTGATGGTCTGCAAGATAAAACCATAGATCCAGCCATTAATACTCAGGTGTCTGCTCCCTGGTTTGAAGTGATAAGGGATTTAATACATATAGGAAGGTAGGCGACTACGCTCTCCCTTTTTAAGGGGAATCTCAGCTGTGATGCCTAGAAAAGACATCCAGCCAATTAATGATGGCAAAGCAGAGGAGCATTTCAGGACAGCTGGCGTGCTGCAATACAAAAAACACACGTATGTAACTTTATATGTATTTGACTGTATCCCTCTCTACACTGTTCACATCATCTGTAATATTCCAGTGTACACTCTTTGGGACCAGGACCATGTTTTCCTGTGTTTGAGAGCCCCCAGCACAACAAGCCTTGATCCTCATGGGGGCCTGTGAGCACTACAATGATAAATACATTAACAGCACAGGATAGACTCAGGAAATCTAGATTTAGTTCCCAGTTCAGTTGCCATATTTAATTTCCCAACATGCACTCTTAAAAAATAAATAAATAAAATAAAAGCAAGCAGCATTGGAGAGGATTTTTGGTTCCCTGCAGCTCCGCCAATGCACCTCAAACCTGATTTACACCACCCCCTATTAGTCTAATCCTGTACTTTTACTCACAAGCACACGCCTAGCTCTGCCAAGGCACCTCTCTTCTGACATATACTGTGCCTGCTAGTCTAATCTTGGACTTCTTGTGAATGTGAGGTCCAGTACCAATCACGTGTTAACCACTAACACAGATGGCATCTCGACATCTGAACCTGCAAGAAAGCAGTTACAGACAAAAAGTTCATGAAAGGTGGTAAGAGTTAAAAAGAGGAAACCCATTTTCATCTATGACCCAAGGCAGGGTTTGAATTCACATCTGTAGAGAAGACAGGCCACTACCGTAACTCATGTCAGACTCTAGTCCCTCTCATGTATTTTACACAGAATTTGGAAAATACAGTGAGAGAGACATATGGGGGGAACAATGGGGGAGACATAGCAGGGGAGTCTGATGGGCTGAAGTTTCCTTTGATACATATTATTTCTATAGAAACTGCATAATTTATCCAGCTTTGGAGGCTACACTCCAGAACTACACCAACACATCAGCTAAGTGCTCCAGTGGAAAGGGAAGAGGCAAAAGAAGTACAGTGGGAATGAACACGGCAGACATATGTTTTCAATCAATTTGAGGATCATAATGAATGTTCTTGGTTTTTCCATCTTTCTTAAGAGGCTCCTAATAAACATGACAGGTGAATAATTAAAATCTCCCTGTGCCGTCCCTGGACACCTCCAACAATTTATATAATAACTGGAACCAGAAAAGCACCCATCCTTCTAGTCATCTTTAAATATTTCCTGCTTCAATTGTTAATATGTCATAGCTAGGTTTCTTTGCTACTGTGTCTGCATTCTTCCATTTTCAATGGATCAGCTCTGGCTAAGTTTGTTTAACGTCACCTGAGACTCCGGCACACAATGCTCAAGACTCCAGGTGTGCATTCTGCTGGCTTTCCAGGATACACTTGTCTCATGCATCAATGTGTCCCACAACCTGCTAGTCTAGCACAATTTGCACTGGCAGTAGCTATACGTGAATGCTCCACAGAATCACAACCACGGTCTTTCCTGAATCTTAATTAGCTGGTGTGTTTCAGTAGGGGTTTATAGGAGACCCACACAACAGTGCATATGTCACAATGAAATACAGTATATAGCCCCTCAATTCCATCTGGAAGATTTCAGGAAGTGGAGCATTAATGTTTGTGCGGTGCATTGGAAGTGCAGAGTGCTAGATAAAGGCTAAATATTATGTTCAGTTACAGCTACCTGATAGGATTGGGTCACTTATACAACTGATATAAATAAAACCTGTCATATTTTGTTTTGTTTTTTTAAGTTGAACAGAAAGGTACTTTTTACACCTTGAAAATGTAGATTTGATAAAAGTTTTTCCATCCAACATATATTTCCATAATGATGCCATTTACCACAAGAGGCACTCTGTCCCTAATTAATTTCCAAAGCACCTCACCTGATTCCCCCATCCTGCCAGATCTAAACATAC
Organism: Chelonia mydas; assembly: GCF_015237465.2. Classification (NCBI taxonomy): domain Eukaryota; kingdom Metazoa; phylum Chordata; order Testudines; family Cheloniidae; genus Chelonia; species Chelonia mydas. The sequence goes on from NC_057853.1 coordinate 23,745,189, forward strand.
CATCTGCGAAGGGTCTTGTGCCATACAGTTTGTTCTTGCATGTACAGACTATAATGCTATCACTGGGGTATCTTACTGCCACTGGAATTGACTGAAACCTGGTGATCATTATTGAGTGCAGTAGCTGTATCAGAGAAGAAGGTGCCAAAGAACCTTATACAGTCTAATGCTCCTGAAAAGCAATCTATACTAATGGTCTTTTACACACAGACTAAGGGAATCCAGTTGAACCGTGGGGTCAAAAAAAAAACCCAAACACCATCACACACAAGCTGCTTGTCCAGAACTTTTCAGATTGTAAACTCCCTGGGCAGAGAGACTGTGTCTAGGTCAATGATGCTTAACCAAAAATATTACAGCATTATTAAGATTAAGAGATTACCTGATAGAGGTCAACAGATTGAATGGCTGAGAAGGTAAACTGGGCACTCCTAGTTCGACTCATAATACAAAAATGAGGGACATTCAATGACATTTTGAAAAACACAATTCAGAGTGAATCTGTGAAACGGTCTGCTACAAGGTATAACTGAGGCCACAGCTTAGTTTAATTTTAAAAAAGGACTGGACATTTGTATGGATAATGGGAACGTGCAATTAGAGGCAATGCATAGGGAGAATATGGGGTGGTGGGGGGTCAAGTGACTTCCCCAGATTGAACAGCGGGGAGTGGAGAGGGAGAAGCTCTCTGTCCTCTCCCCGTGCCTCTCCCCCTGCACATTTGGCTGCTCTCCCTGTCCCTAGCAGCTGGGTGTGGAGTAGGACAGAGCTGCTTCTGCCTGAAAGAGCCTGGCTGGGAGGTTCGCTCGCTCGCATACACACCCACCCACACACCTCCCAGCCAGGATCTTTCAGGCAGAAGCAGCTCCATCCCACTCCCCGCCCAGCTGCCAGGGACAGCAGCTGAACCGGGTGGGGGGAGGGAAGGGAAGGGAAGAGGAGATACAGGGAGAGAAGGACAGAGATCCCCCCCGGGGAACATAGGACAGGGAGTGCGCTGCGGCCCTAGGCTGGGCACAGGGCGGGAGGGATCACTGTTCAGGGGAGACGTGGGGTGGTCACATGTCCTTCCCTTTAGCTGGTACCCACCCAGTATGAGAAGGCACCAGTCGCCTATCCTCACTACCTGGAGTTGGGAAGAAATTTCCTGTCATAACTGTCCAGGTGTAATGGTCTTACATCCGCCTCTGCAGTATGTGGTGGGGGCCACTGTCAGAGGCAATATGCTGGACTCTTCCTATGTTCCTACTAAGGCTCTGGTTTGTGCTTGAGCTTTAAAGGCAATGCTAGAACATGAATAACCGCTGACTTGAGAGCAGTGTAATCACTCAATACGGATACAAGTACATGGGTTATTATCAGTATGTTGAATGACAGGCTGATGTTTTGGGGCATTCCAACCCTGCCTAGTCCCCTTCAAGATACTGGACACTCACTGTACCCTCTACAATGCCAGCCATGTGTCAAAGAACTGAGGCAATAATCAATCATGACTATTTTTTTAGGATCGTACCAATGGCCAGATGGGAAAATATAGCATTAATACAAATTTTTTTGAAAGAATACAAGGCTGTAATTCAGCTGAGGGGCTCTATTGACATCAGACAGCACGCACACAGCTCAAGTTGTTACAAGGGGCAGTAAGGCATGCTAGTGAATTCCTGCCACAGATTTCTCAAACTCGCTGTGGGATTTTGAAAGAGAGTCCTTTGCTGAAACATTTTCTGAAGCTTCTTGAAGGTCTTCATAAACCCTACTCTACCCCACCTCAAAATGCAGCAATGGAAAAGTTGGGCAGGGTAGGTGAGGATCAGTGCTTACTTCGTAATGAAAGAGGTGCCACGGCTCAAGCAATTTTTTTAAACTTTCATAACTGACACAGAAGTGCCAGGGCTCAGCCCTGGCACAAATTAAGCACTGGTGAGGATTGTCTCCAACGCTCAAGTGAAAAGATTTGACAGTAGAGTTGTATGTATATTGAACTGCAACAAGGGATGATCATGATTACAGAGGAGATTATCCATCTGTTTTCCTTAGAATTGTTCTGGTTAATTCTGCCTCAGTGTGTCTTATTATAAGCCCTTCTAACAACACGTTGATAGATCTGCAAGCCAGCGGCATCACAGGAAAATGACTGTCCAGGAGCAATAAAACCAAAGCATCTGTCAGAAGACCTGGACAGCAGCCAACGTGCTTGCATCAACCCCAAGGTAAAGTGCTTCCTCATCAAAGGCATCCTGGATCCATGCAGAGGGCTTGAGCCTCAAGTGTTCCTCTGTAACTAGTCAGGCAGGATCCTGTGGAACTCCTGCAGATGGTGTTACAGTCCCCAGTTGCTTGACGGTTGGCATGGATTGCTCTGGCCCCTATCATCCACAAAAGGGATTAGATACTCTACAATATATCAGACAGTGGAGGAGCTGCTATTCTCAAATTCCTAGGGCCAAAATAAGCTTAAGTCACTTCACGATTCAAGGTCATTTCATTCAAGGTACTGTTTGCAGTTAGTTCTCTGTGACAGGAACTTTAGTGTTTAGCTCCATAATGGTATGTGGATATATAAAGCCCACCCCTGCTCCCTGGGCTTCAGAGCATGAGCTCCAGCTTGAGCCACAACATCTACACTGTACTGATGTTTTCAGCACGAGCCCGAGTCTGCTGACCCCGACTCGGAGACTCAGTGACACAGGGTTTTAAAACACAGCGTAGCCATATCCTGGGAAGCTGCAGGGCAGAAGTCCAACAGGAGAAAATGAAAATGTTTCAGTCCCTGCTCCACCTGTCTCCACCACTGTGGTGCTTTGTAGTTGCCCAATAGTGAAGACAGATTATGCTGTAGGGAAGCCAGATTCTACCAGAAGAGCTATAGGACGACCCCATTCTACAAAGAAAGTTGAGTACTTGTCAAACAGGATTATGATGCTCCACTCACATGGAGCTCAGCAAGGATATGCACAAGTCAGCTGCTGTCGGAGCTGGACACTTCCATTCTAAGTGAACCAGACTGGATTCCTAGGTTAGCAGCACTGGGAGCCACAAAGCCCCTGGGAACAGTGACCCCTCTGGCCAGTTAATGAGCAATGCCAAGGGACTCCAAAGGAAGGGATGGCCAGTCTACCTTAACTGCACAGATGAAGGGTGGGGAGAGGCTGAATGCTGCAGCCTGTTTGAGCATGCTGCAGCACTGCCCTAGTACTGAGTATAGCACGAAAACATCCGCCTGGAGACAAACTTTATGAATTAGTGATGGATGCAAGAGAAAGTTTATTTTTAGATGGCAGCAAACCAGGAGTAACCTTGAACTGGAGGCAAGCATCCTGCTATAGCAAACAATCAGAGCTCCACCTCCAAGCATTTCCAGTTCAGGCAGAAAGAAATGCAATGTGTCATACTCATTGTTAAGGCTATGTTTTAGTCACGGGTATTTTTAGTAAAAGTCACGGACAGTAAACAAAAATTCACAGGCCTGTGACCTGTCCGTGACTTTTACTAAAAATACATACCATGACTAAAACTTGGGTGAGGGGGGAGCGCTTGGAGGGGGGGCAGTCCGGCGGCAGTCGGGGTGCTGGGGGAGGGGGATCAAGGTGACCCAGGACCCCTTCTGGTGCTGGAGGAGAGGGGGGCTATGCCATGGTGCGCGGTCGGGACCACTGCTGGTACTAGGGGCCAGGCTGTGGCACGGACCCCCGCTGGTACTGAGGGAGGGAGGGCCGGCCCAGGACCCCCGCTGGTACTGGGGATGAAGTTGGCATGGCTCCCTACCCGGCTCCGTGTCCCTGCAGCTCCTGGGCCAGCACCAGCCACTGCAGAAGTCACGAAAAGTCAAGGATGGAATCTGATTTCCGTGAGAGACTCTCAGCCTTACTCATTGTGTATGACTGATAAGCCAATGTAATTTAAAGAGAAAGTTTATATTGTTCAAGCATAATGAACTGAGTCCTTGCTGTATTAATCCAATATGTATTGTGCTGCTCCAAGCTTAAAGCATTTTTCAACACTCCCCTTTTGAAATGCATAACGTCAGAGTCTAAGCACAGAGGAGGGCAGAGGGCACCGCATTAGGCTCAACCCTCATTCCCCAAGGCCAGAAGGAAACATTGTGATCATCTTAGTCTGACCTCCGCTATAACACAGGCCAGAGAACTTCGCCAAAATAATTCTAGACCAGATCTTTTAGCAAAACACCCAGTCTGAATTTGTCTAGCTTCAACTTCCTGCCACTGGACCATTTGGCCACCAAATTAGCCACATCTGTCCTTTCCATTACACAGACTGCTTGGCTGGTATGGGCAGCCTGTGAGTTAGAGACACAGTAAATTCCATGACCCCATCTCTCAGAGGCCGCTTGCGTGGAATTTACTTAGCTCCAGGGAAATGGATGTGATTGTCTTTGTTCCAAACTGAAGGATAACAGCCCTATTAGTCCCTTTGGAAATCTTGGTCCTAACTCAGAACATAACAGGTGATGCTTCTGCAGGTTTCATAATCAGCCGGAACTTGTCCAAGAATTTAAATTTTGCCCAAACATCTCCTTGAAAGATAGACTCCAAACCAAGGTACCTGTGTAACAAGGGGAGACTGACTCCTCATTCACTGAGTAGAAAACTACCAGGTTATCACTGCATATTAACACCAAAGGAGCCTGGATGGGGCACAGGTTGGGCTCAAGATATTAATAATGAGAAAGACTTTCACTTAAATTACTGATTCTAATCTAGCGCAAGTGGTCAATGACTAAAAGCTACCACCACATGATGGACTGTTCAGTGGGCCCCCATTTAAAGTGAGGCAATGGGTTCTCAATCCAGTTTCTAATAGGCAAAGTATCTACGTTAAAACACAAAACACACCACTACAATTGACAGCTGGCCATCTGACTGTTTCAGTAGAGAGACTAGGAATGAACTGACCACAGAGACTGCCTTCCCTTCTTATGCCAGAGGTGGTTCCTCCAGGGCAAGATTTAGGCAAATTAGCAGTGAAGTGTGGAAGAAGCCTACACTGCTGTTGCTTGCATCGTACCGGTAAGCATAGGGCATCAGTCTCCAAGTTTGAGAGTCAAACACTTTTTACAAGCAGTAGTTCCACTAAAACCCACCCTCTAATGCCTGCTACCAGTCTTTGTGATGAAGGACTGTATAGTGTGTTTGACAGAAAATGGAACGACGAAGAGCAGCAGGAATATGCAAATTAACCCGCAACATCAGCTCTGTTATGATGAAGAGACCACAAGAAAATGTCAAGAGGACCCACTTTGGAATAGATGGGGGAGCAGGAAAGGCTCCAGGACTCTGAATCAAAAGCTTTGGAGTGCCAGGAAATGGTTAATTTTAGATCATTTGGATTTGGCAGCAGCAGCAAGAACAAGCATTTTATAAACAGCTTCCAAATAAAAAAAGCATTTTGGGTATGAGAAGAGAGGGATGAAAAGGGATATGTTTAATGCGCTCCAGTCACATGGCTTTACATCTCAAGCTGCTCTAAAGGCACAGGCCTCCAATCTTCCACACAAACATCCCAGCTACTAAACTAATTTTACATTTTAAATGTCAGGCCCTTAATTTCCTGAATGGGAGCAGCTCAACCCCAGCAGAACACGCTAGTTGTAAATACACAGTCGCAATCTCAGAGAAAGCCCCAAATTTAGGGGATGAACTGAACAAGTTTTGATAACAAGCAGCCCCCTGCCAAGGATCCATAGGGCATGCTATGTCTCTGACCATTCCACAGTCTCTCATCAGTGCACTCCTCTTAGGCTTAGTCTACTCTTAAGAATTAGACTCACCAAGCTATGTTGCACAGAGCTGTGTAAAATGTCCTGTTCTGTGTGATACATCTAGATCGACATCACTCATGGTGTAGATGTAGCTAGGCTGATGGAAGAAACCAACACCTCTTTGAGAGGTGCATTATGTACATTGATGCAAACACTCTGTGTCAATGCAGGAAGCATCTACACTTGAGTGGCACAGATGCAGAGACTGCAGTGTAAACATACTCCAAGATAGGCTCTGGGCCTCCTTTTCGCTCAAGGGGAGCCCTGTGGCCCTCCTACTCTGAGACTGGATCCCCGGCTTCAGGATGCATTTCTCTCAATGGCTCCTTAGCTCGGTGCTCAGAGAAATGGATTAAAATAAGAGTCCATACACAGGAATAGGAGTACTTGTGGCACCTTAGAGACTAACCAATTAGTATGCATACTACAGTATGCATCCGATGAAGTGAGCTGTAGCTCACGAAAGCTCATGCTCAAATAAATTGGTTAGTCTCTAAGGTGCCACAAGTACTCCTTTTCTTTTTGCGAATACAGACTAACACGGCTGTTACTCTGATACACAGGAATCTTACCTGTCTCGCTTTCCCTTGCTTAGGTAGGTAGGCCTCATTTAATATTGGATTGGGAGACTGCCTGCATGCTGGCAGCTTTGCTTCTGTCAGACAGCATCTTCCTTACTGCCTGTCCATACTGCCTGCCCCACAGTGGAGCTCAGGAGACCCAGATTAGAGAAGGCTCCCGCGCTGTGGAGGGCACATTACTAACAGAAGCCCCTCAACAACTGTGTCTTTGCCTCAAGTCCCAGCCACCTGGCTTGTTTTCATGGGTACTGCTCCTTCTTCAAGCTTAGGCAGGGGGGGACTATGGTCAGATAAGTCATCTTCCATCCACATCCCAAAAAGTTAGTGGTTTGGTTGAGACAAGGTGAGCGAGGACCAACTCCTATGGTCTGGTTGTCAGGCTCCATTGTATCTTCACGGCAGCTCCATTCACTTGCTGACAGTTCCTGATAGCCCAGTTACCAATCCCAGACATGACTACATGACACACACACTAACCCTCTAACTGCCTATTCCCTGCTTCCAGAGAATCTCTCTAGACAGACTTTAACCCTTTGAGACCAGGTAACAAGCAGCACAAGATTAAACTGAGTCTCAAAAAATAACATTTCCTAAGAATAATGCATAAGCCTTCCATGTTCTCCACATCCTTCACTGAAGACAGGCTGATCCAATAGTGGTCTCAGAAAATAAAAGGAAGATCAGAGATAGCTTTCTGCCTTGCTAAGGTGAAGTATAGTGGAATAGCAACCTGAGACCTGAGTGCTGGAAAGCATAAAAGGCGGTTTACAATTAAGGTACTGACCGGCATTGTTACTGCTTCTCATTACAAAATGTCACAGCTTTTCAGAGTTAATTGCTCTTCCTCCTTAGTCCCAGAGAATCCGGAGATAGCAGAATTACCGAAGTCTACAGTAAGAAAATTAACCACTTCACTGATATGCCAGGTGCTGGTAACTGGCTCTCTGGTCTCCTACTCCTGTCATTAGTGTTGAAGCTCTGTGGTTGGCTCCAGGCAACTACCCTTTACATCTCAACTACACTTTACATTCCCACTCATTTGTGTGCACCCTAGCCTACACTTAAATTCCATAAGGTCTGGCAAGAGCGGCCTTACATCCAAGGGATGGGAAGGAGTAGTATAGCTGAGATCTTAACCTGGGCGTACTACCATTTCTATAGTGTCCATCAGCAGAGTATACAGCCGCTGATCAGGTCAATTAGATCTGCTTAAACGGACAGTTGCTTGAAGAGTCTGGGAACCACATGGATGGAACTTTTAAAAACATTTTAAAGTAAACCAATCATCAAGCCCCCACTGCCCTCAGAACCCCGGTTAAAAGAGAAGAGAAAAAAGTGAAGGAAAAATGGCATAACAGTAAAGGCCACACAACCTATTACAGATGGGACCTGTTTAGCACAGACTATTCTGTTTAAGCAGTATTAGCAGCTGGTTAAGTGCTGAGTTGCCCTTAATTCATTATTTAAATCCTATGGAGGGAGAGGTTTGAAAATCTGTCATTTGGGTCAGACCAGAGTCTATTTTTGACCTGTATTTACTACAACCTCTTAACGCTCCCTCTTGCATTATAGAAACCTAGCTAAATGGAGCTTTTCCACCGAAACCAACAGGAAGAGACAGGGCAGGTTTCTGAAGAGAATATGTACATCAAATAGAAAGGAGTCAGGAGAGAATCAACCTGACAGCTGGAAAGGCAGAATCCTTGGCAGCGGCGTAGGTCTAGTGCATGTAGAGTGAGACTATGTTGTGTAGTGCCTTCAGGAGTGAGGGTGAGAAATAAGTCACCCTTCTGTCCTTGGTTTTAACTGCACACCATGCCCTAGTTCAGCTGTCAGCCCACTGCTCCACACCACAGAGCTAGACAAGTCTAAGCTGCAGACAGACTTTGGAAGCTGCCTGATCCTCTTCCTTTCAGGGCTCCTTTTCATTTGCATAAGGATAAGGACTGACATTCCCGTTATTCCCTCCCAGCTCGGTAGGGTTTTTAGAGTTACATCTGATACAAAGGAGGACACAGTCCATTGCTCCATTTCCACACAGCTTTAATTAATGCTTTCCTTCTCTGGGTTGCATCTGACAGTTCACACAGGGGAGAGGCAGGCAGACTGTGACAGTGTCCTCACGTCCTGCACTGAGGGTTGCACTGAGCACGGGCATCGTGTAACACGAGGCAAAAGAGAACCACGCTCAGCTTGGGAAAGTGAACAAGCTCTCAGGGGAGTTTCCAGCTGTAAGGTTTATTCTTTGGTTTTTCTAAGAGGCAGCAGCAGCCTAGAGGGGCTTGTTAAACAGTTTTATTTGTGTTTCACATAGAAGCACCACCCATTCCCTTAATTAAGCTGTACATATTGACACATTAGCTTCACCTCTCCCACCCCCTCTTGCCCTGCCAGCCCCTGGTAAGGAGGGGTTGTTTTCAGCTGTCTAGTTTCAGGTAGTAGATGAGAAAGTCAGCAGAATAAACCAGCTTTAATAGATTAGGAGCGCACCTGGAAGAATACTGAATCCCGTGCATTTGAAACAACCTATAGTGAGAGCCCTACACACCAGAGCCAGCCCATTCCTGTCATTGCAGGATGCTTTCATTTGCAACCAGTTCTCAGCTATGCTCAGGCTATACGAGGAATCCAGCTGACTTCAGAGGGAGGGAGAGTATGTGTGTTCCCAGGGCAATGGTGCTGATGACCCCAGTGAAGCAGGTTTTCTGTTAATCTTAATGAAGCGTCAGCTTCTATATCGGTCCTTTACCCGGGAGCCAGGCACACAGCATGCATCCAGAATGTGCTCTGCATGGCACTCACTCATACACCACCTCCTGCACGCATTCCTCTGAGGGACAGGTTCAAGGTTTCCACATCCTCATTCCTACTTTCACCAGTGCATCTGAAAGGGGGAGAACACCACCTTCAATTCCAGATTGGCAGGTAAGAGCGTTGCTATTATTCCTGTAGCAGCAGGCCCAGATCACTCACTGGGGAGGGAAATCTCATCTTAAAAGGCCAAGAAAGTGGAAGAAATCCTCACAGTTGCAGGCCTACAAAAAAAGAGGGCATCTGCACTGCACAGCTATCAGGCACTTTTCTCTTAAGAACGCAAAAGAGAGCAACTGCAGAAGAATGGTTTACAGTAGTGCACACGCTTATTTACAGAGTAATGGGATAAACTAAAGAAAGGAAGAGTTACACTTAGTAAAGTGAACTGTCACACTGCTGAGATGTGTCGGAAGGGGTAGGAGCTCCGCTGCTTGTATTGAAAACTTGACTGGACAAGTGGCCAGGAAGTATAGTGTCAGGAACAATCCTGCCTTGACACCTAGTGTTGGTGGAATGGTAGATGGGATTTATCCCATCTTTAGCTTCTCGGAATCTCACGTGTTTAAACCCCTGGCAGAGTAACTCCTGACCCTAATGAAGGACTAACAGAAGGAGAGAAGACCAGTGAAAGGAGCTATGTCTACACACTCTGCACTAACTGGAAGCCTCAATATCACCATCCATTAGTCACTGGTGACACTGAGCCACAAGACTAATCGCAAGGAGGGTTATTCCATTTTAACCAGTACACATCTCTCCAGTCGTCAGCAACGGATGTACACTTAGCAATGGGGTGAAAAGGGTGGTGTACAGAGACAAAGCCTGCATGAAAGAGGCCAGATTTCTTCCTCAAGGATCTGTATGCATCCTCCATTAACAGCACAAAACAAACAAAGCTGAAAGACTCTTAAAGCAACACTTGACAGAAATAAATAATAAGCTGAAATGGTATTAATTTATACCACTTCCTGTGTAACTGTATATTCAACAGCAAGAATGTGGGGTGCTATAATATAGAAGGTATTTATTATTTATTTAGCCCTAAATCAAAGGATTAAAACCAAGGCTAGTTTTTATAAGGTTTCATCAATTTGATACTTATTTTAAAATGCGTGTACGTCTCCCTTAGAATGCTTAGGGCACACTGAACTAGAAGCTCAGGATGGGCTAGAACTCCAAAATTTCAAATTCCCCAACAGCATGTAACCTTTCTAATGGAAACCCGTGCCCCTAGGGAGTCACATCTAGGAGCAGTCCATAAGCACGGCTCACCTTGTGTATGAGTCTGCATGTCACGAGCCAGCTCCATTGGAAGGACAGAGTTAACAAGAGTGGAGATAATAGCAGCGTCCAAGTTGCACATTGCTCCAAAGCACTTCAGCAGCAGCAGCCGCAATGGCACTCGGTGTTCCTAGAAAGACAGGAATCCTTCCAATAAGACAAAACCACAATTGAGTACTCAGTTCAAGACTGAAGCCAAGCAGGAAGCTTGCAAGTCCACACGTGCTGTGACCAGTGCAGGTGAGTGAGCAGAAGCGCTAGGCAGCCCAAAGTTTCAACCCAGTATCAGATATGGCACAGATCTTTCCAGTGTACAAGTTGATCTAGCCCCAATACCAGCTTTTAAAAACTGTACAGATTTTTTTAAAAACTCATCTTTGTGATGGGATCAGCTTCTAATTACTGTACTATTGATGCTAACAAAGGGTACAGGGCAGCAATAGCTCATATCTGAAATACTGTGCATCTCATCCGCAGTTTGACTGTTGTGACAAGACAAATGGAGAGCCTAGGGTGTAAGATCCTATTTTGGCCCCACCAAAACCAGGCCTGATTCACTCTGAACGCCTGTGCTTCTTACAGGGATGCAGAGCTTTCATGACCCCGGGGGCAGATACAGTGCTCCTAGGAGACCTATCGCTTGCAACACCCCTGTTTACTTAGGGAGTAATCATAGTGAAGTGCCTAGTGCAGAACTGAAAAGGAGTTTCAGCTCCTCAAGATCTATCAGGATCTATTAAATCTAAACCAATTTTGCAGCATCTCTGACAATTAATGAAAAGGACCTTGAAGGGCTGCTATAAAAATTGTCAGGTTTCACGCTGAGAGAATGGATTTTTAATCAGAAGGCTTTGAGTGCACAAAGCAGAAATTGCACCGTCAAGACTCTTTTCAAGGCAGTGGTTCTGCTTGATCCTGAAGCCCACCCTCAACCTGACAGGAGCCCTGAGGCTAAGCTTCACCTGATATCACTCCAAATACCAGCCAACAAACTGGTCAGAGAGATCAAAAGAAACCTAAAAGAACAGAGAGAGGAATCCTGGCACCAACTGTCATAGGTACTAAAGTCCAATGGGTAACTGTTCCACGCTCCATATAGTCATTCATCCTGTAAAATCACGTTCACAGAGCATACCATGGAGAGCAACAATGCACTGGGAAAGCCAGCAGACTCCTGTACTCCTGACTGGGCTTCCCAGTTCTCTCAAATATGTTGCGGCCTCTTCCATAGCCAAGCTCTGGGTTTATACAGAGCAATGTTTTATTAAAAGCTGATTGCATGGTTTGCTGTGCTGTGGCTGGGGACTAAGGAAGAATCTCCTATCCATGCCTAAGTGCTACCGCAGTGAGCCTTAGAAAGGGAATGGGGTAGAGAAATATTTCTATAGGCACAGAAGGCAAACTCCACACTTCTTCCTCTGAACATCAATTTCCTTCCTCAGTCCCAGGGCTCCTCCTCACAACCCACTTTCCTAATCAGAGCTGTTTACTAATGTAGAGCCATGCATCAATTAAGAGAGGAGAAGCCACAGCCTGTCAGCTTTCCCAAGGCATTCTCGGAAATCCTTCCTCTAGACTATAGTAGGGCTGCTGCTTCTGTGGAGCTAAAAAGAAAGCTGCAACCTTTACTGTTCCGACTGCTTACAGGTACAGTTCTAAATACTGCTCCTGAAACTAGACCCAAGTCCTACCTCCTCATTGTCCAAGTAAGCTCTGCACAACCCACAAGTATAATGCACAGTTACCTAAGTGTGCAAGAAGGATTTTCTGAAACTCAGTCTAGTTCAGACAGTAAAAACTGTCCAAACAGGGAAAAGTTTTACATACATTCATGCTTGTTAACCCTTCTCCTTTGGGTTTACAGGGAAACCTTCAATAGAAGATAGGAAGAATCCAACACCTCTTACCATCTGATAATATGCCACAAGGGACAGGACTGATTCAAACTCATTCTTTTTGCACATTTTCTTGCAAACATCAGGATCTGCATCTGTCTGGAAACACAATCGAACAAGTGAGATTGTTGGCATATTGGAGAAGCCAAAGGGTCTCTATCAGGAACACAGAGAGGCCCCAAGTCAGGCTGGCCTTTCAGCAGGATAAAGAACTGTTCCCATCTCACCAGTTCCTCCATCCCCAGGACTTCAGTACCCACAGCCCAACCATCCTACAAAGAAATTAGGAGGGAAGCACTAAGACAGTGCAAGGGGAAACAGCTACCCTAGAGATTCCATATCAAAGTGAACTCCTGGAACTGCCTCAGTGCCAAGCAGAGTCTCTCCCTCCGTGTCTTACATGCTGAAAGCATCTGAAAAAGGTGAACCATGATGGGTTTTGAAAATACTGTTTGTGCTGCAGTCGCACCCAGAAGCCCCAGTCAGGGCTGGGCTTGTCACGTTGAGTGCTGTGCATGTACACACGCACACGATGCCTGCTATAATCTATAACCATTTTGGTTATGCCTGTATTGTCTGCCTCAAACTTGGTAGATCTCACTCTGCCGAATTAGTGGCGGGAGGGAGGAAACATGGAGGAAGCTGGATTAAACCCATCTGACGAGCTGTATGTTTTAGGGCTGGTCTTCACTTAAAAATTAGATCAACCTAGCTACGTCACTCAGGGCTGTGAAAATCTTCATACCTTAAGTGCTGATGTAGCCCCTATTGTGGATGCAGCTAGATGGACAGAAAAATTATTCTGTCAACCTATCTACTGTCTCTTGGAGAGATGGATTGAGGACATCAACAGAAAACCCCCTCCTGTTGACATGGCAAGCATCTACACTAAAGCACAGCTGTAGCTCCGTAGATGTGCTGCTTTATCGTCCGCAGTATAGATGTGCCCTTGGAGAAGCAGGTGAAACTCATGCGCTTCAGAAGGAATTAAGAGTTAGGACCTTCTACATGGGCCTTCACACAGTGCTTGCTGGAAGCCATGTTTTTAAACAGCCCCAATAACACTTTTCATGCAGTTTAAAGGCCAGCATGGGCAGGGCAAGGCAGTGTCAGCACGTTGGTAGTGCTTAGGCTAGAACACTGATATTGTTTGGCCTGTGCATGCTGGCCAGCCAAATCATGAAACAAGTTTCCAATGGAACAGTGTTCAGCTGAGCTTGCAGTGCATCTGGAGAGGAGGTTTTTGGTGGCTATTTATTTATTTACTTTTTAAAGATGGGTGAATAAAGAACTTAGCACTGTAAAACATGGGTGGATGATAATTTTGCAAGGTGGATTTAAACATGGTTCCTAAGCATGACAGACCCCAGGCAGACAAAGCCTTATTCAGAATCTTGCAACTTAAGTCCCAGGCTGCATTACAGTAGATATACATACATATGGTAGGGCTTGTTTAACACCCGTTATTAATAAATGGGAACATAATCCCTTGAACATCTGTCCGACGATTTCACTAAGGGCTTGTCTACAGGGTGAGTTAGAGCGGCACAAGCCAGGGTATGACTCTACAATGCCCCAGCTTGCTCCACCGTAACTCACTGTGTGGACACTGCTATAGAGCAGCAGAAGTCCCACAGTGTGCCTTAGCGTACTGTGCTTTCAAGTCATACTCCAGGACCCTTATTGCACTGTAGCAGTGACCAAACAGCGAGTTACTTTGTGGCAAGCTGGTGCACTGTCGAATCTCGCCTGGCTTGCCAAACACTAACGCCCCACACAGACAAGCCCTAAGGAAAGAATATTGAGAGAGGAAATCTACAAGGGGATCTCAGCTTCACTAAACCTACTTAAGAAAGCAACCCACCAGAATACGGAGCAGCTCTTCCAAATAGCAGCAGATGACATTTTCATCCTCATAGAGTGCCCAGCTGCGCTGCTGGGCATCTTCTTTGTGCCTGGCCAGATCTGCAAAGATCACCTCAAGCCGCTGCTCATCATGGCAGATCTGCCCCGAAGGCAGCCCAGAACTCAGATTCTGCAAGAAGACAAAAGAAATACCAGTAATAGGGTTCCTGATACACAGCAGTTTTTTGGAGAGTAACTGTTTCCACAGGTATCCTTTGCCTCAGTCCTGACAGGTTACTTCATTCAAACAACAACTGGCAGCTTGTGGACAGCGAGTTTAACACCCCCACGCCCACCCGCTGCTTCAGCTTCCAAACACTGTTTTCTGGTTCTCTCCCCCTTCCATTCTTGCAAAGATAATGCAATTACTGAATCAGTGAAAGGAGGCTCCAGGAATGGTGCAGAGTTAGAACTCATCTTTACATCTCCAAAACCTTGACCACAATGCTGGGGAGGCAGTATTGCTTTCAGAGGGTATGAAAATCATGCTTAGTTCTCCTTAGAGGCTCCATTGCAGAAATGTAAGGCTGGACACCAGAGCAGCTGGTTGTCTCAGTTGGATCAATGAGAAGCCTAACATCTGATCAGCTCCAGAAAACATTCTTACAGCCATGGAAATTTATACCTGGGGGTTGCATAGATCAGATCATTATAGCTTAGTACATAAAAATCCTTCCCTCTCTGTTAACAGGAAATGGGAATGCCATGTGTCTGCAAAAGAGCACCTTTTGTCAGTGCTTTGGAAAGACACTGCTGAGTGGAGAGGTTTATGCATTTTCCATCAGAGGAAAAATAATCTACAAACTAGCTTCTACTTGTTTTGACCACCACAATGTCAATTTCAAAATATTTAAGGGGAAAAAACCAACAAGCCACCACACTGGTGGCACCACCTAAAGTGTCAGCTTACTTTCCATTTTCACTTTCCTAACATACAGCAGAGTAAGAATACTACTTTCCCTCCCATCTGAGCAGCTCAACACATTTTACAAATATTAGTTTAACTTCACACCACCCACTTGGTTGTATTATTCTCAGTGTACAAATCCAATGCCATAAGAAAAGACCACCTTCCTCCTAGATGCAGGTACTAAGCACATGAGATGTCTAAGCACATGGGTGGGCACCCTCTGAACTGAACAGGATAAATGCAGACTGCCAGGCCAAGAGCAGTAAGAGAAACTGCTCTGGCACTGGACGCATACCATACGACAACCTGGATTACTGGAGCCAGGTCAATCAGCAGCGTGCATAGTTCTACAAGTCACAGTTTTGTCCCACAAAATTGAAAGTTCAACCAGCAGTTTTTTGGATGTGATCCCACCAATACAGTCGTCATTTTTCCTGGACTCTGAACTGGCAGATTTTCATTTCACCTGCCAGTTTTGTCAATCATTAACAACAGATTAGTTCATATGAGTACAGCACTTTGAAGATGCTAAAGCACAGTAAGTGTTAAGTATTAGGATTGCTGCCTTCTGGATTAACCTGTGCAGGAATCAATTCCTCTCAATTTGCTTAGGCTCAATTTGCCTCAAGGTAGGGGACAGATTAACAACTAAAGAGAAAGGTGGCCAGGTGACAGCCAGCCACATCCTGATAGAATTTTATATACCACTTTTTTTCTGTAAATGAAAGTTTACCTTACATCTTGGCTATAAGCTAACTAGTTTGCTGCGGCTATCATGGTAGAGGAGTGCCGCAGAGAGGGCTCTGAATGAGGAGAGGGTATTGTCTTTGACGATTAATTCAGGGAGAAGATTCTATGATAAAGGGGGAGCACTGAAGGTATTGAGATGTCCGAGAAGAAGTGCAGAATGGGTCAGGTTGGAAGGGCACAACACCAGAAGAGATAAGAATAGACTATCAGAAGGGGAAAAATTATTCAGGGCCTTGAAGGCAAGAACAAGAAGCTTGAACTTGATGAAATGGAGGGAGGAAGCCAGAAGAGGTTCAAAGATGGAAGTGACCTGGTCAGATTGATGGGCCACATTGATGAGACAAAGGAACAAAAGGGAGTGGTTTACGAGGGAGCAACAAATATTGCCCTTCTCTGTGCAATGAGAAAAGAGATTCCCCCCGCCCCCATGTCATCACTATTTAAATTTGGGAACAATTTATTTTTCATTACACATATGATACAATGTGCACCGGGCCTCCGACTCCAGAGAGACAGGTGAGGCGAAGAACTGAATCTAGTCATAACTTCGTTTTTGCCACTTATGCAGCACCTCAGACAGTAAAACCTTTGAGAAGTAACTCTCATTAGAAACCAGAGCAGCACAAATTCATATTAGAGAAGAGAGCAGAAATATTTTTAAAATAAAGCACAAATGCAGCCCCGTTCATCTCAAAGCATGCACTGGTAGCTGCCATAAACACTTCAAAATGTCAAAGAACAAGCTATTGCCAATGCAGCTGAAACCCAACAACCCTGAACTGAAAACTTAAGTGCAATGTTTAAGCTGTTTTAGAGACACACTTGTTCATAATTTGCTTAGCGGAATTTGAGGTGTGAACTAATGAGGACCTTTTTTTACTACATAATTGAAGCACTGAATCAACATGTTCTTGTCGCTGTTAATTACACAATCTTTGTCAGGCTGAGATAATGAAGGAGGGAACGTGTTGGTTTAACTTTATCACAATCCACCGCATGCTCTTGAGAAAGGCATCTTGGGACACTGTGGAGGGAAGAGTGGCCAGCTAGATTACCAGCAGGCTGGTGTGAGACAGAGGGTGACTGTCAGAAACACAAAGCACAATCTGATTACAGCAACCATGCTAAACAGTGATTTAAATCACAGAATCAGAAGGTAGATGGAAGACACCTACTTGGTCACATCCTTCCCTTTGCAGGTTGGTTTCTTTCAGCACAAGCTCAGATGCTTTGGCTAGCCCATTTTCAAGTGTCCCAAGTGATGAAACTTCATTGGGAGACTACTCTACATCCAAGGGCCAGCCCCTGTGAGGGGGTTAACTGTGGCCAGTATCTTAGTAGGTGTCCAGAAATATGCAGGTCTGCTCTTACTAGAGTTCACAGTCAGGATGCCTTTTTAAATCGTCTGCTTGTTTTGATGATTAACTGAAGCTCTTCTTGGGCTCTCAACACTCAAATCTATGCCTTTACAATCCCCCCTCCATAGGCTTTCCAATTCCAATGAACATAAATTTGCTAATGGACATGAATAAGATCAATCTCCTAACAAAGTGCTCCAATCTGACTAGTAGAACCATACAGTGTGCTGTCTTAATGGAATCTCAGCACCATTCTCATCTCCCCCAGCCCCAGCAATGAGGTCAGGACTTTGCTTATTAAGCAGCTTGGCAGCTATTACAGCCCTGTGGACACTCCATGAGGTCATTTCCAGGAATCAGACTGTTACTTGGGAAGGCAGCGGACACCTTCAGTGTGTGGATGTAACTGTTTTCATAATGAAATTTACTTTTCATTTGTCTGTTGTTCTTAACAAAACAGCTGGTCCCCTCCAAATGGAAGGAGAACCATACACCACTGCAGGGCTTTCATTTCTGCTAAACAGAACAGGATTATTTTCAGAAACTTGTCTCTTGCCACCTCACTCCCACTGCTAACAAACAGATTGTCGATTCTGGTCTGCAAAGCTGTTCTTCCTCCTCCTGTTTTTGTTCCTTTTCGACTTCCCGCTTCTCCCCAAGCCACCAGTTCTGGAAAATCACTGGTGCTTTGAGCACAAACATCTTCCCAGAGACTCCCCTCCAGATCAGCATACAGCAGCTCTTCAGGAGACACACAAAAGGGACTCTCCTGTATTTCACTCTTTGCTATTATAACAAAGGCTGCCCTCCAGCCTTCATTTACAAGAGAGGGGTAAACCCCCTCAATAAGTAGCAGCTAATGCAGAGAAGAACTAGTCTCCTCAACAGCTCTCCCCAGGAGACTCTAGTCCAGATTAACAGAGACACTTAATTTAATTTATTGAGCCAAACTCTCCAGGGTAACCTCTCTGAAAAAAACGCTTTCATTTAGGAGCGAGTTTTTCTCCCTGGCTGGGCATGTAATAATTAAAGAAATCTTCACTGGAAATATAATCCTGTTAGAGAGCAAGATTGTACTGCAGAGAGGCAGAGTCTGGTGCGTACAGATGTGCAAGTGTGTCACAGGGAGAGAAGAGAGGAATTACTTGGCTTTCGACCACCACATTAGCTACGCTTCAGTAACGTCTTCCAGACTTCACCTTTCAGGTGTTCCAGCCATCTGTAGGCCAATAAACATTCACTCCACAGATTTATTCAGCAGCAGATTTCTCTGGCTGATGGCAACCCTTGATCAAGAACGGCAAATGAGAAGATGATGTTCTTAAGGGGTCTGGCAATGACTTCGCCAAACCGGGCTACTTCTGTAGCCATTTATGAGCAAAAGGCCTCCTAAGCCCTAACAACTTTCAAAAAATATTCATGCCCTCTCTCTTAGTGAGATATTGCAAAAACCTTATTTGGCCTGTGCCAAGAACAAAGCTGCTGTACAAGTGCCTCTCAAGTGTTCACACTCCTGAGCTCCCCATGTTTCCGAACAAGCAAGGGGAACTAAGCTCCCTTACAAGACTGCGAAAAGCTAAGGGCATGGCTACACTTGCAAACTTAGAGCGCTTTGAGTTAAACCAGCCTTTGTAGAGCGCAGTAGGGAAAGCGCTGCAGTCTGTCCACACTGACAGCTGCAAGCACACTGGCGTGTCCACATTTGCGGCACTTGCAGCAGCATTGGGAGCAGTGCATTGTGGGCAGCTATCCCACAGAGCACCTCTTCCCATTCTGGCACTGTGGCTTGTGGGAAGGGGATGGGGGGGCATTCTGGGTCCTGTCCCAATGCCCCGTGATGCATCAGTTCACATCCCAGAAATCCCTCTGCTTCCGTCCACAATTGGTGCCATCTTTCAACTTTTTTGTACTGCACGCTCTATCTTCCCTTTTGGTCTGCGGGAATGGAGCCCGAACTGCTGAGGAATATGCTGACGAGTCTCGCCAGCACATCACGTTTGGCAGTCAAGTTACTCCTTAAGATCCAAAGTGACAGCGAGGACTCGGACGATAATATCGACTCGAATAACGCGTACGACACAAGATTGCTTGTGACATTCACGGACATGCTCACCACCGTGGAACGCTGCTTTCGGGCTCAGGAAACAAGCACTGAGTGGTGGGATCACATAGTCATGCAAGCCTGGGATGACGAGCAGTGGCTGCAGAACTTTCGGATGAGAAAAGCCACTTTCATGGGACTGTGTGAGGAGCTCGCCCCCACCCTGAAGCGCAAAGACACGAGATTGAGAGCTGCCCTGATGGTGGAGAAGCGGGTGGGTATTGCAATCTGGAAGCTGGCAACTCCAGACAGCTACCGATCGGTCGCTAGCCAGTTTGGAGTGGGGAAGTCGACCGTTGGAATCATGTTGATGCAAGTTTGCAGGGCCATTAATCACATCCTGCTCAGCAGAACCGTGACTCTGGGTAACATGCATGACATTGTGGCTGGCTTTGCACAAATGGGTTTCCCTAACTCTGGAGGGGCGACAGATGGGATGCATATTCCAATTTTGGCACCAGCCCACCTAGCCTCCAAGTACGTTAATCAGAAGGACTATTTCTCTATGGTTCTCCAGGCGCTTGTGGATCACTGTGGGCATTTCATTGACATTAACGCAGGCTGGCCTGGAAAGGTGCATGACGCATGTATCTTTCGGAACACTGGCCTGTTCAGGAAGCTGCAATCCGGGACTTTTTTCCCAGACCAGAAGATCACTGTAGGGGAAGTTGAAATGCCCATTGTGATCCTTGGAGACCCTGCTTACCCTTTAATGCTGTGGCTCATGAAACCCTACATAGGGAGCCTTGACAGCAGCAAGGAGCGGTTCAACAACAGGCTGAGCCAGTGCAGAATGACCGTGGAGTGTGCTTTTGGCCATTTAAAGGGCCGCTGGCGTTCTCCGTATGGGAAGCTGGACCTGGCCGATAACAGCATCCCCGCGGTTATATCCGCCTTCTATACCCTCCATAACATTTGTGAAGGGAAGGGTGAAAGATTCACTCAGACATGGAACTCAGACGTTCCAACACCTGAAGGCTGAAACTGAACAGCCAGAGAGCAGGGCTATTAGAGGGGTGCAGCGTGGGGCTGCAAGGATTAGGGATGCCTTGAGGGAGCAATTTGAGGCTGAAAGCCACCAGTAATGTCTGGTGCCCTGCACGGGAGTAAAGTGCAGCAGTTCCAAAGTTAGTAGGAATCGGTGTTTGCTACGTATGATACACTGACTTGCAGTGCCTGTTGCTTTCCTGGGCTAAGGTATCTTTTACGTTATGCAATAATAAAGAATGTTTTCAAAGCAAAAAAATCCATTTAATGAAAAGAAAATGCATTTATTGAAAACAACTGCTTGGGAAACACAAAGGGCAAGGGGGCGGGGTGGGGAACGGTACAATCACAGGTTTGTGTATGTCCTGTTATCATATTCAACCTTCCTGTTTGGAGTGCTGTGCAATGAGTGCTGCACTTCAGGATGGCTATACTGCATGGTGATGGGGGTTGAGTGCAGTGGGTATGGGTCGTAGTTTTCAGGGCTGGGTGAAGCTACGAGTGCCTGGATCGAGTCCACTTGGCGCTCCATGATGCTTATCAGCCGCTCTGTGCTTTGATGCCGGCAATCCGCATTCTGCTGGTGGACCCTCCTTTCACTCTCCCGCCACTCCTGCACTTTTTGATTTTCATTAAGGGAGTGCTGCATGACTTCATGCAGCATGTCCTCTTTGCTTCTACGTGGCCTCTTCCTGATTCTTTGCAGCCCCTCAGCTGGTGATAACACGGACAGCTGAGATCTGAAGGTTGCATCTGTAAAGGCAAAATGCAACACTTAACAGAGGCAGCATTGTTCACACCAGACAGAGCAATGATTCCCCTGTACTTAAGGAGGGCAAGCACAGTCTACACAATAGCATAATTTGCCAGTCCTAAAGCAAGCACACATAACCCCCAGGAGCCCCAAAATGGTGAGTAAGCACAGGGTCAAGGGGGACTGATTCTTTCATGGCTGTACTGTCCTCTGGGTTTCTGTGCCTTGGGGAGAGCCAACAACTGCAAGGGACCCCTATACTCACTGTCCCCACATTTTCCACAGGACTTCGTCCTGGAATATCTCTCGCTGCTGAGGGTGACCTAGGAAGCAAGGGAGGGTCTTCTACTACAATGTGGCTTCTGCCCTGGCCCATATGCAGCTTGCCTGTGTGCAGCAATGGTCCCCCCCCCGGCCCCTCATGGCACAGACATGTTAGCCTGACTGGGACAAGGACCACAGTGGCTCTCCCACGAAACCTGCGCAAGCGCATTGCCCAAGTTCTGGATGAGACCTTCGAAGAGATCACTGAGGCTGATTACTGCCATGTGAGAGGGCACATCAACACCCTATTCCGCATCTAGGCATGCATGTGGCCCTAACCCTCCTCGCCCCAAGAGCCCGCACTGAATAACTTCCTTCCCACAATAAAAGCCACTTACCGGGAGCCTCCTCTGGTGTTTGTCCTTCCCCAAGCACCGGCCACTGCGACTGGCTGGGGTGTCTTCCTCCTCCTCAGCACCCTCACTCCCGCTTTCCTCCTCCTCCTCCTGCCTTGTTGGACTGTGCTCTGAAGTGTCCATGGGGTACTCGGAGTGGAGGTGGGGTCGCCCCAAGTATCGCATCCAGCTTTTTGTAAAAATGGCAGGTCACAGGGGCAGCACCAGAGTGGCTGTTTGCCTCACGGGCTTTGTGGTAGGCATTCCGCAGCTCCTTCACTTTAACCCTGCACTGCAGTGCGTCCCAGTCATGGCCCCTTTCAATCATGCCCCTTGATATCTGCCCGAAGGTATTGTAATTCCTATGGCTGAAGCCCAGCTGGGACTGGACAGCTTCCTCCTCCCAAACACTGATGAGGTCCAGCACCTCGCCATTGCTTCATACTAGGGATTGCCTGGCACATGGAGACATGGTCACCTGGAAAGATTCGCTGAGAGCACTGCACACCTGGCTGAGCAAACTGGAAGGGGATTTTCAAAATTCCCAGAGAATTTAAAGGGCGGGTATGACGGTTGGTCACCTGAGCGCAGGGCAGTAGAGTTCAAAGCGATGACCAGAGTGGCTAGAGCAGGCATTGTGGGACACTTCTGGAGGCCGATCAGAGGGCACTAACAGACCAGGGTGTCCACACTGGCGCCACAGCACTCCAGTGGGGGTGCATCAAACTTTATTCCACTCACCGAGGTGGAGTACCAGGAGCACTCTAGCCACAGAGTCAGAGGGCTCTACACGCCTCGCTAGTGTGGATGTGTTGAGAGTTAGAGCGCACTGGACTGCTTTAATGCTCTCTAACTCACAAGTGTAGCCATGCCCTAAATGTGTGCAGAGTGGAAAAATTTTTTCAACAAGACAGAAATGTCATTCGTTTTAAGCAACACGGAATTACAGAAGGAAACTGCGTTCAGTGTAAAGGGCAGATTGCTTCCAGAAGCAGCAGTACCGGGCAGAGGAGGAGGAACAGTTTGACAGTGTCAGCAATGAGATTTGCCACAGCTAGTTACAGAATGAAAGGTAGGAAAGTTCACATACATGCACTAAATGCATCATAATCCAGTGCCCGCAAGAATCCATCGGATGTTAATGGATTTACACACTGGCCCTTGTGACCCAGGGACCTCTTGGTGCCAACTGGCAGGGTGCACAGCGTTACAGGGATCCCCTCATTCTGGTCTCTAAATAAGTTGGTCAATGGGTGACATGCGAGGTCTCCACTGAAAGCCTGTTTCACACTGTTCATCATAATCATTGCTAGAGGTATGTGTGGATAATATGTAAGGAGTTATGCATACACCCTGATAATTATGCTCTTAAGGTATGCCAGCTGGGGCTGGCCACCAGAAGGTGATAGGTTTCTTTAAGGCAGGAGATGCTTACCTAGCTACATGTAAACTACGTACTATATACTTTACAATAGATGCCTGTTTACAGACAGAGCAAAATGCTAATCAAGAGATTACAAAGTCTTCAGGAGAGATGCTCTGAAGGACATAAATAAGCAGCAGAGAGTACCCAATTTTAGGAGCGAAGACAATGGAGGTTAGAACTACAATAAAATCTGCCAAGAGAGACCTCTAATGGGAGTTAGAAAAGTGATTGCTTGTAACAGAGGTGGTCTCTCTGCAAAGGTTTGCACACCACAGCACAGTGATGTTCTGTGGCCTCTGCAAGTAGTCACTTGTGACAAGTGGTCTCTCTTCAGAGGTGATCTCTAAGACAGGTTTTACTGTATATCTGGGGGTGCAGAAGTACACACAGGTATCCTTCACCTAGAGACAAGCAGCCTATTGGCTTGTCTTATGAACAGCGCATCACAGCCAGTCTTGCTGTTTAATGCTGGGAGAGAAACTTTGGGTGAGCTAACTTAGACAGGCAAATGAATATCTTGTTAGTTAACACTTTAGCTGGAGCCTAAACTTATGTACCCATTTGTTTCCAATTTCCATTAATTCTACTTGCTTCTTCTCAAATCTCTATTTATACTTCTTTTCACTATAAACAAATTTAAGTGCTGTAAGCTGAACTGAGAGGTGATCCTGAAGTGCAACTGGTAAACTGAGGTGTTCCATTCATTTAGGAACAGCAGATTGGTGAATTCTGAGAGTGTCCAGTGGAACAAGGTCTGACACTCCAGGGGGTTGCCTGGAGCATGCCTGTTGCTGACGTGTGCAGGCTGTGTCCAAACAGGATTCTAATGTAGTCTGGCCTTCCAGAAAGCATAGGGTCAAACCAAAATATCAGCTAGCTGTAAGCATGACTGGTCTAACATGGCTTGTGCCAATCCATGCTGGCCATCCCACTTAGGTTAGAACTCCTTTGACCAAAGTAGAGCTTACAGTACAGATTTAAAGCTTGATTTTAATGGAAGTGCAGATTGATTCCGACTCCCATGTCGTAAGTGGAACATTGTGACACTGCAATTTTACAGGAGGCATAGATTAAACTTCTTTCAGAAGAAAAATGTAACGCACATTAGAAGGAAAAAATTAAACTACTCCTACATCTTATAGGGTTTTAAGGTAACTAATCCCACAGATAGGGCATCACTGGAGACAGCTCAGTGAAGACTGTTCAAAAAAGCAAACAAGATACTAGGATGGGTGAGGAATGGCATGGAGAAAAATTTTATAATGCCATTATGTAATTTAATGATGCAGGCTCAACTGGAATACTGCGTGCAGTACTGGTCACGCCATCTAAAAAAGACGTTGCAGAATTAGAGGTGGCTCAGAGAAGGGCAACGAGAATGATTAGGGACTTGGAAAAACTCTCACAGGAAGAGAGAGAAGACTGCAATTGTTTGCCTGAGAAAGGAGATGAATAATAGAGGACATGATAAAAGTATATAAAATAATGAATTGTCAAGAGACGGTACATCAGAAGCTTCTGTTCTTGTAGTGACAGGGAGAATAAGTAGATATTAAATGAAATTAAAAAGATGTCAAATTCAAAACTGATAAAAGGAAACATTTTTTTCACACAATGTGTAGGCAGACTGTAACTAGCTGTCACGTAACATGATAAATCACAGAAAGGTAGGGCTGTAAGCGACCTCTGAGGAGTTATCAAGTTCAACCCTCTGTGCTGAGGCAGGATCAAGTAACCTCGACCATCCCTGACAGACGTCTGTCCAACCTGTTCTTCAAACACCTCCAATGCTAGGGATTACACAATTTCCCTCAGAAGCCTATTCCAGTGCTTAACTACCCTTAGAGTTAGAAAGTTTTTCCTAATATCTAGCCTAAATCTCCCTTGCTGCAGATAAGCAGTCCTACCTTCAGTGGATATGGAAAACAATTGATCACAGTCCTCTTTATAACAGCCCTTAACGTATTTGAAGACTATTTAGTACCCCGCTTCCCAGTCTTCTTTGTTCAAGACTAAACATACCCAGTTTTAAAAAAAATTTCTTAACAGGTCAGGTTTTTGAAATCTTATTTTTGTTGTACTCCTCTGGACTCTCTCCAATTGATCCATATCTTTCCTAAAATGTGGTGCTGAGAACTGGACACAGTACTCCAGCTGAGTCCTCACCAGTGCTGAATGGAGCAGGCTAACAACCTCTTGTGTGTTTCATATGATACTCCTGTTAATACATCCCAGAATGTCATTAGCTTTTTTTTTTTTTTTTTTTTGCAACTTGCACCACACTGTTAGCTCACATTCAATTTGTGATCCATTATAACCCCCAGATACTTTTTAGCAGTACTACCACCTAGCCAGTTATGCCCCTTTTTGTATTTGTGCATTTGATTTTTCCTTGTTAAGTGCAGTACTTTGCATTTGGTCTTTATCAAATTTCCTCATGTTGATTTCAGACCCATTTTTCAATTTGTCAAGGTCGTTTTGAATTCCAATCCTGTCCTCCCCAAGTGCCTGAACACCTCCCAGAATGGTGTAATCTACAAATTTTATAAGCATATTCTCTACTCCATTATCCAAGTCATTAATGAAAATATTGTATAATATTCAGGCCCAGGACTAGCCCCTGCAGTAGTCCACTAGACACACACTTCCACTTTGACAATGAACTACTGATAACTACTCCGAGTATAGAGTTGCAACCAGTTACGCACCCACCTTATAGTAATTTCATCTAGACCACATTTCCCCGGTTTGCTTATGAGAATGTCATGTGGGACTGTGTCAAAAGCCATACTAAAAGGTCAAGAACTTTGCCAGATTTAAAAAGGGACTAGTGGACATTTATATGGATAACAAGAATAACCAGAACTGTTCTAGTTAGTCCTAACACAACCTTTGGAAGGGTATTAAACCTCAGGGTTTAAGCCAATTCTGACTACTGGAGACCAGGATAAGCCCTAACATGGGGAGCAGATTATCCCCCTCTACCCACTGGGATTCTCACCCCTTCCTCTCAAGTATCTGGTTCTGGCTACCAGCAGACACAGGACACTGGATGAGATGGACTTCTGGTCTGATAAAGTGTGGCAATTCCTATGCTTCTGAAGACTTCATGCAGAAAACAAAGAGTTAGGTCTTTACCCCTATTAGGTGTTATCTTGTTCACCCCCACAATCCACCCGCTAAATGCAGAATTGTCCTTACAAAGCATTTGAGGGCTTCGTCTAGTCTATTTTTAGATTATTCAAGCAGTGCAGCACCTGAACTGGAGTTACACCATTTAAAATATATGGAATAGACAATTTTTCTTGTCTGATATTCAGCTCAATAAATCCTCAGACCAACTCCTCCAATTCCTGAGACATTTGTGTTCCTATGCATGCCAATTCCAATATATCTTTCCAATAGACATTGCAGCAAATACTTTTGTAAAAGCAAGATTTTTCATTTTCCTTCATTCTCATCACTTATTAACTGTATAATTCATTAATAAAGGAGGCAGGGACAAGAGGAGAGTGACCATAGCCTAGACAACATCAGTGATTGCTTGGAGAAGCCACTTCGGGAAACCTGAGTCACAGCAGCAAATCTCCCTAAGGAAAACATTGTCTTGACGTCATTTTATAATGGGAGGGCCTCTAGGTATCCTGAGCACACAGTGTGGTTAGTTCTGCTTCCCCTTTTTAAGGGTTTGATGGGGAACTATGGCTCATTAGCAATCTGAGCTCACACTTTTAGAAGTTACTCCCATTACGAAGTGAGCATCAGACACCCACAAGACTAACTTGGGGAAATGAAATGTCAGAGGCACAAGAGGTCATTTCCTCCTCCTAGATCAGTGCATTGCACCGGGTTCTACAGAAGAGGAGCACTATAAATGAATGGAAAATACCACAAGCAATTCAATCTTCAGAAGAGCATGCTGGGAATAAGCTGGAGGTAACAGTCTAAAATTGATTTAGTAAACCAGTGATTTGACTTCAAATTAAAACTAGAAGAATAGAAGAAAGGGCACAACTAATTAACGAATGTAATACAAAGCTTGAAATGAGCGTAAGATTTACTATGGAGTATACTGATGCTTTAATCAATGATGTCTCACTTCACTTAAAAAAAAAAAATACAGAATACCCCCATGGATAAGTGTTTGTACTGTATGAAATGAAAGGAGAGGATCCAAAGAGTTTTATGAAGTGTTTTTAAAAATATGCCCTTGACTTAAAGCTGAAAACAGCCACAACCCTGTACATTGTGTCAGTTTGTAAATAAAATCCCCTTGGGAACATGGAATGATTTGGTATGATCAAGGACATAAGCTTATAATGATTATTATTTTTGGGCTCATCCACATGCAAAAGTTGTATTGTTTTAACTATATTGGTATAATGCAAGCAGTACAACCCTGCCCCCAGTGTGGCTGGGGTTATACCAGTACAAAGTTGCCAGTCCTACACGGTAACGTGAATAAGCTCTACCAACATAAGGGGCCTCTGTACCAGTACAATTATGTCACACTAGGAGATGTACTGGCATAACTATTTTGATTAAACATCCTCCTCCTAACCAAAATAGTTATACTAGTACAAAAACCATGTGTGTAGACCAGGCCTTGGTGTCTACCCTCAGACAAATACTGCTGAAGATGTACTGATAGACGACATTTCTCTGGACAGGGGCAGTCTCTTTTGTTCCTTGTACAGTCCAAGTACAAAATGCAAATACATTGCCCCCCCCCCCCCAATGAATTACAAAATGTAATCCCGTGTTCTCTCTGATATGGCGACAGCTATAAGACAGAAGAGGGATCCTACTTTCAGGAACTTGGTACACAGTTTTCACTCTCACAACCCACAAAGTTGGAGATTCTTTGCAGAAATTGGAAAAAATAAATCTGTTTTCTCAGAGCATGATAAAGCTCAAGCTATTTTTAGAGGGCTGTTCAGGGTCCGAGGGAAAGGAAATTGAGCAAGAATTCATACAGTTTGGGCCAAATCCAGAACATCTGCATGATACATCAGTTACAAATTATTTCTGAATCTAGATCAGACAGTAAGTATATTATTACTGAGTTTGAAAGCAATTACCTGATTGGTTATGGCCACAAAAATGTGAGCTGTTATGATTACTTACGGGTGATCTTTTCAATGCAGATAATTAACTGGATTATTATTTGATCTAAATTTTGAATACCAGTAGTTTTGCAAATCTGAACATCTCTGAACAATTCACTGTAATTTTGCCATCAGCACTGGAACTCTGATCTTAGATGTTTATAGGGAATGTACTCCTTGCATTTAACAAGTGGGAGCTGAAACTTATTATCCCTCCATTCAAAGGTAATGGCTGCCTAGACATTTGTCTGTTTCAGTGACTACTGCAAGATGCAGTCTTCTTTTATTTTTGTCTGTGCATGTATGTAATCGAGTGAGGTGGTGAAGGCTTGGTATTAGTTTATTAGGCATGAGTTCACGATAGTGGTATTACTCAAAAGGCTTGGGAACTATTCCCTAAATGGGTTAAAAAGAGGGCTGAAGAACGTATTGTGGAACAGCCCAGTATAGAGAGCAATAGAGAAACTTTGTCTTGGGGAAACTATTTGAACCTTTATGGTCCTGATGGGAAGACCAACCAAAGAGTCTAAAAGGTGCAAAGTAAGTTTAGTGTATTCTGTGGTCAAAAAAAGGTGCTTAACTGTTACATCCACATATGTTGCGTAACTATGCACACACTTACCCCTACACAGTAATTCTAACACGGATGGAGAAAAAAAGTGAGTTTATGCACAGAAATTCTTTATAAACATCTGTTCATTACTCATGGTTCTATTTTTCTCCATTTACAGATGTTGCATTAATATTTGTTCCACTACTTGCAGAAAATAACTGCCACTTTTTAAAAAGGATCTGTACCACAATAACTTCTTCTCCAGTCCTGTGCTACCTCCATGTTTTGAAAAATTCTCAGAGAACCAACTGTTAATGGCTCAAGTTCTTTGGCTAATTCTCTTATGATATTGGGATGCACAGTACCCAGGTCATACGACTAATATATTTACTTCTTCACACCATCGCTAAGTTATCCCCCAGCTCCTACCCAGAATTAACGCACCAACTCCTGTATCTCCCCTACATAGGTACAGTATAGCAATGTTAATATTCCACTTATGCCCACCAAATCAGTCTCCATTATATAGTACAAATCCCATCCCATTTTGCTTATTTTTCATTATTTCTCTAATATTTCTCAGTTATTCATCACCTGCTTAATGTTCACCAGTCGAGCTAAGCAAAAGTTTTGCCTCTGCCCTTTCCTATCTAGGTTTAAAACACCTGCTAACCAGCCCCACAAATTCTGATCTTAGGGTACCCTCTCTGCTTTAGTTGAGACAGTCTAATCCCAAAGTCAGACCTCATCAGAAAAAGCCTCAGTGCATCTCAAGCCTTCCTGAATCTCACACATTGATTTCTAACGCATTTCCTTCAGTTTTTCACTCATATTGGGCACCATAAAACTCTTGGATCTTTTCAGTTGACCAAACCGATTTTCAGTTCTCTTCCTGGATACTGAAAGTCATTCTTGTGCCTATCAGGTCCCAACTCCCTCATGTTTTAGGCTCCTACATAAAGGATTTGGCCATTTCTACATAAGGAGATCCACCACCCGAGAGGCAGCATGCTCTCCAGTGGCCTGTGTCTGGTCACACATGGCCCAAACATTGAATGACTAATCAGCAATGCTTGCTGAACCTTCCGTGTTGGCAGTTCCCTTTGCTTGCTTTGTCCTCACTAGTCGGGATACCTGTCCTCAGACTTGCCTCAATCTTATCCTCCGATTCACAGTTGAAGAATGCTGAATTCAGCACTTCTGCTGAAAGTTTCCATGCATTAGAAAAATCCAGCGAAAGCCAGCAGACTTTAGGAAGAAGTGATCCAGTGGTGGGCAAGGGGGAGGCTAACAGAACACACTGGCAGCCACTAGTTCTCTCTCCTTCCTCCCTGTGGCAGTCACAGTGTGGGAATAAACTCCACGGAGAAATGCTCCAACACCACCTCCTTCTCCTCTAGGATAGTAGCCAGCTATACTTTGTCCATATGTAGCCATCCCCGACTTCATAAAGAAACGGGACCAAAGTACAATCCCCCAGAGTGCATTGGATCCTGCTGTATTTGTGCCCATTGAAGTCTTACTACTAGCACTACCCTCTGGATCTAGAAATTCTACTATCCCCCACAGCTCCTACCAACTAACCTGTTCGCTGTTAGTTTTACAGGACCCAAGCTGTTAATCCTGGCTCTCCTCCACCCCCTCATATGTAGTCTCCTGTAATGCCCAGCTCCCCTCCAGTCCACACACAGTGCTTCTAACACCCAAGCTGATCACCAAACAGCTCTTGACACCAGCTGCTTCTTTTCATTCACTTATTCCCGCAAAGAGTCAGTTCTTACCTTCATAGCCCGTCTGGAATAATATCCTGCACAATGTACCAGACTGCCATTTCTCTGCTTGTCGCTAGCTAAGCCTACTTGGATTCTTTTTCCCCCCCTAACTCACTCACTCCTCCATGATAGCCTATCACCTCCGCTCTCTCACTCATCTTATTTTAATTTGGACTCTTCTTTCCTCACTTGGGTTGGCCTCTGAGCTCCAGGAGCAAAATGCAGATTACTACTTCAATCACATTTTAATATTTTTGCCCCGTCCCTGTATGGTGCCCTCTTGCCAGAGCTCAGCATTTCCTTTACCTTATTTTCCACCAATGAGATGAGGATCTGCTCCATGACGTTATTGGTTGCTGGGATGGAGCTCTGAATGTGGCCAATCACTACACCGATAGCAACCCGTGACAGCTCATAGCTGAGGTGGGTGTTCCTGCGCACCAGCTCGATCAGTTCCGCACCTATTGTCTTTGGCACAGACACTGCCTGGCTGCTGGATTCTGGTGCCAACTCCTCCAAAGCAACTGCCTTCTTATCATCAAGGCAAAGAGAGTTGAAGGCTTCTAAGCCCCCGGATGGAGCTAGAGCAGTCTTCTTGACTTGCAGATTCTTCTCCCCATCCATAGGGAGAGACCTCTGACCCACTGTTTCAACAGGAGGTCCTGGGGCAGCCCTCTTGGTCTGTGGAGATTTGGTTGCACCACCCTTTGTTGAAGACCCATGCTTCAGGTGGGCTGAAGGACTAATATCCAAGCTGCGTGATATTGTGGTGTGGGCACTCCTGCTGGGGACAGGGGGAGGAGTGTTGGTGGGACTGGAAGTGGCTGTTGGGAGACCTGTTTCGGATGCAGTGGAACCAGTGTACAAGGTATCCAGGGAAGTTGTGCTTATAGAGGAGGTACTGGAAACCGACCCAGAGGTGATTTCAACAACATCTGAAAAGGAACAATTAAAAGGCCTTAGCAACAGCATCAAAGAAAAAGGGAAAAACAAATTGCTGCAGCAGAGTCTATTAAGAAGCTCATTGTGCATGCCACCAAAGCTCCTCTTCCTGGCTCGCTTATCTCAAAGCAAAATTGTATTAAGTCTCTCTTGAGCACTCCAGTAAAATAAACTCTTCAGGAAGGGGAAAAAAGCTGTTCTGTAGAGATTCTCTTCAAAAGGCTCACTGTTTTACAGGAAAAACAAACTAGGAGAGAGGAATCTTTTCCCCCCCTGGCTTAGACAATAACTTTTTTCCCCCAAACATACTGCATGTAGCCAGTACTTTTCTGATTGACGTATCTGAAAATTTCAAGGTACATAAGATTACTCATTGCAGCAAGCTTCTCCCTTCTTCTGTAAAGATCCTTCCCTGCAGCACTAACTGTATGCTCTGCTTGGCGTCAACAGCAAGAAAAAAAAAGCATTTGCCTGACAGGCATGTGTAGTCCACTTTCTGCACTCTAGGTAATCTGATTATAAACCCGTTAGCTCATACCGCCCTTTCCCAGCCAGTACAGGAGTACTTGCTAGAGTATATTTCTGAGTGCTTTGTCCTGTCTAGTTTCGGCTAACTCTAGCAATGGTACTTACACCACTTCTCTAGGGAAACTAGTTCACAATCTAATCAATCTTACTGCTAGAATGTTTTTCCTAACATCTAGCCTAAATTTTTCATTTCTCAATTACTCATATACTTTGCCCTATAACTTGTAAAAATGGGGCTGTGGAAACTTTTATCCCACACCCAACCTCTCACAGCTTGGCCAGGAAGATAGTTACTTGGGCAAAAAGTGGCCTCAATCAGCTACTTTTTGTGAATCCCAAATGAAGATATTTGAGATCTGTAGGAGAGTAAAAGTACTGCTTTAGGAACAACTTGATTCCCAAGGTAAATTTATTTATGATTTTGCATGCTACATGAATGTTCACCCAGCCATTCACTGCTCCTTATTGACTCCGGCTTATCCATAGAAAATAATAATCTCCTTAGGCAACAATACCTTAGGCAACAGAGCGCCTCTTGGGCCAAAGGGCCAGTCACCTCTGGAAGAGCCTTTTGTTTTTTCTGCTGGTCCCGGGTGATCTTTTGGTAATCTCACAATCTTACCCCCAAGTCAAAAGCCAGAACACTAGTTGCATATCCGTGGCTAAGAATCCTGTCAATAGGCCTTCCACCCCTATGAATAAGGGAATAGTGGGATTGTCTACTTCAACTGTTCAGGCCAACAATATGTGAGGCTGAATAAAAGCACACATCTCCTATGGAGATCTCTACCATTCTTCATCTTCCTCCTGAAGATGATCATCCACATACTTCCAGTAGATTCAATGGAATAGATAATGGATTCAAGAAAATCATTCCCAAGGGTAGAAATTCTCACTACTGTAGTGTGGAATGGCTCAGTACCATGAAGCAGGTTGCTGCCTGTTCCAAATTTCAATGAACTGCCCAGAATGTGACAGATCTGTCCTGCACCCTGCAAGCTCATTTTACCCGACATTAACAAATCCTGGACTGAGTTTGGGGAGAGCTAACATCATGACAATGTAACTGTATGAGCACAATGTAGCACTGGGGCAATACACAACCACCACAACATGAACTGTATCACAACAAAATAACGTTCACTCCCCTCTCCTCTACCCCATAGGTCTAACCCCTAAAGGTTGCAAATTAATTTTTTTGCTTAGTACTGGTCCAGTAGCACTCCACTGATCAATATTGCAAGTTCTCACTACCACCACAGTTACTGTGCTTGCACTAAATGCACTTCTGATCTTCTCCTGGGTTAGGGGGTGAAGACACCATACTCCTGTCTTTTGCACAGGCAAGCCACCAACTATGCAAAAGTCTGACTGGTGTGGCCATTATATGAACAAAGAGCTAGATGGACAGCTAGCAAAAAGCTTTTACTTAACGGAGCAGTCATTGCATTAATAGTGAGTGCCCTCTGGTGATCTAATGGCATTATCACATCCAGATGGGAAAAAAAAATTCTCATGCTGTCTTGTTGAAAGATCCCTATGATACTCCTGAGAGAATAACTTATACAAGGACCCCAAAACACTGGTTATATCCTTATCACAACCAAGCAGAATATTCTAACGCTTCTTCTGCAAATGTTGTCTTCCCCCAAAATCCATCAGTTTAGGAAGTCCAGAGAACACCACGCCCAGCATCCAATGCGCCGAGTTGGTGGGAGAAGAAGCCACAGGTGCCAATCAGCCACAAATCATGCTTGAGGACCAGGGAAGGACATAGGGAAACACTAGTCCCCAACACTGGAGTTTCAGGATTAAAATTGTGATGGAAATTTCAGCCCAACATTACCTGAGCAGAAATCCAAGAGATGCTTTTCTGAGCCAGAATTGCCGCTGCCATTACACATCTTCCTATATTCTAGTTCAGTGTTGTCTGCCTATTGCCCAACATGTGTATAAAAACCCCAAAAGCTTTTCCTTACTTCTAATGGGTGCTTCCATCTGCGCATTCTTGCGTTTCTCTGGTGGTGGGGGTGTTACAGGAGCAGCACGTCGGGGCTGTGGCGGGATCTAAAAGGGAACATTTTAGAGCAATCAAAGGAGGCTGACAACCAAGGTACACTCCCTATTATAAACCTTTGTGCGTACGTGTGCACGCACGCGTGTGTGTTAATTTGTCCTTACATCTCTCTCATCATTCCATAAAGATATTAATAGGCGACTTCCTGCAAGAACAAAGAAGAAACTCCGAAACCTTGCTTTATTTCCTCCCCTTGACAGGAAAGGCAGCCCTTCTTTAATTGCTATGTTCAGCAGCACACAGTATGTGTGTCAGAGACATGTCAAGCATTTACTCTTTTCTTATGCCAGATGCAATCCCACACGTTCACCATGACTTTACAGTGATCTCAACAGCCCCACAGAGGCAGCAAACAGTGTGCATATCTAAACACACTTTTGGAGAGATCCATTACATCAGCCACAAATATCCTTGCAGAAAGACAAAGCCAAGGACTGGAACTACGTAAATTCCTTCCTAATTCATACTTCCATAGCAAATCTTATACAGAGAGCGAGAAACTAGGGCTGAAGTAGCTGTGTGTTGCCATAACCCCTGTGTTGTTCCCTGCTGTGAGAAGCTTCAACTAGAGAGCTTCACAGAACGCCCTACAGCTAGTACTTCCCACATAATTCTCTCCTCCTGGCAATGGTTGTGGGTGGAATAACGGTGAGTTCCCCAAGACTCCTGAGTTATCACCTTTTCTTATGGATACAGGGACCTCACCATGACTAATCATCTTTATTGCTTAGTGTTTGTACGACTGCAGTTTGCTCTACGTAGGACTATGATCCCAGACCACTGGGAAACTGCAGCCAGCATTGAAAATAGCAGCCAACTTAAGTGATGTTTCCCTCCAGGAAGGGCACTGCACCAGAACCCATTGAACTGCACAGGCTGATATCCATGTGGAAGCTAAAGGTGTGGTTCTGGACCTACCAAGATATATTGTTTGGGTCCTGACTGCCTGAAAGATGCCTCGATCCTCATGTGATATTGCAATGGCTGCACTCAGGAGGTGCTCACATTGGGAATTCTCGGATCAGATGGGAGGGACTAGTGCCAGTGGTCTCAATGAGGTGCACTAGACTCCAGCTTGGTCCCACAGAGCCCTGATGTGACAACACTGAGGCCATGCTACATTTCTTCCAGGCTTCCTCTTTAATGGTGTTTGGGAGGGGAGGAGTTTATATTGATGGGCTGGGAAGAAGGTGGTCTTTTTTGACATACAGAAATTCAGTATGTTTTATAATGCCTGTAAAGCAAACAGGGTGGCCAAGAGTTCAAAATCACGAACCAGGCTCTCCAAAATAAGGAGATTTTAAGAGAAGTTTTGGTTTCTTTTTTCTTAGCTTGTTTATGAGCCAACTGAGGACACATATTCAAGTTTTTCTCTGTAACCATGAGGGCCAGAAACGTTTGTTCTGAATGAAACCTGAGATGCTCCCATAACAAGACTCCAGCAGATAGAGCTTTATGAAAACGTCGCAAGACTTGCAATGTAATTGTGAAAGTTGGCAACACTGCCCTGAATAAAGCTTGTTAGAAATCTGAATGAATAAGAGCCCGAAATAGTATACAAAGCTCTAATGGGACTACAGTGGCAAAGGGCTAACCACAGCTGGCCCCACCATGCTCCATCTGAATTGCAGCACTAGGAGCACATCCCCAGCAATATTAGCAGCTTCAAGAACACAAAGATAGACTTTCCAAGAAGAGCAATCTCTGAAGCCTAATAGTGACACCATTCTTAAAGAGACTGCTCCCCCCAGACAGATCACTGCAATGCACTCCACACAGGCTGCTCTACTTGGAAGTCCCAGCTGCCTGCTCAGTGATGTTTCATTTCACCTGTGCTCTGCAATCTGTGCTGGCTTCTTTTTTCTTTCTGGGTTCAATTAAGGTGTCAGCCTTACCCACTGAACAGTAAACTAATTAGGTTCTGGTTACTTCAGACACAACCTCTCTCCTCATACAACACAGTGGAAGTGGAGATCAAATGGAAGCACTCAAGCTTCTGCTTAAGTGGAAAGGGGGTTTTGATTTGGAAGCAGATTCTTCTCAGTGAAAGATTCTTGATTGTGGAATCTGCTTTCCCCCCCTTCAGTTCAGGGCCCGGATTTATTAAGATCCAGACCATGCTCCTGCAGGTTGAAGGCTTGTTTCTCAAGGCAGAACTGGCCAGAATCCAGCACCACACCTACTTGCCTTTAAGAAATTATTAGTCTTTGGCACTAAGAGACTGCACAGCTGTGAGAGGCACAATTAGAACAGAGGAGGCCCCTGTAAAATGCTGGCAGACAGAAGCCCCTCCCAGGCTCTTGTAAGTGCAGCTGGGCTAAGGTCAGCCCCATCTTTACAGCCATGAAGCCGCTTAGCTTAGCGCAATCACACATACATAAAAGTGGCAGGTTTTAGCAGCCTGCTTTAGTTAGTTTATAAGATCAGCATGCCACTATTTGGGGGCAGCCAGGGAAAGGGCTCATTCTAGGACACTTCACTGGCTCCACTACCCTACCAAATTTGTCAAATATTTGACCTCTATTCTTATAGAGCTGAGTTTGTAAGCGGTCATAGAACATAATCTATACATGGAGCTCTGGAAATCCTTCCTGCCAAGAGGAGGCAAGATAAAAAACTTATTTCTGCAGAATCTAATCTTCATTTTAAGGATATCTTTAAAAATAAGCCTTGAGTCCTTACAGTTGTGAAGGGAATGTGAGCAAGGCAGGGCCATCTTCCTGAATGTGCACAGAGAACACCCCACACCTCTGCTGTTTGGCAAAGTTGTGAGCAGCAGCAGCGGTGCTGGGTGTTCTCTGTGCACACTGAGGAAGATGACCTGGCTGTGACGGATTCCTCCACCTTGATCACATTTGAAAGGCCTCCCTTCACAACTGTGAGTACTGGTAAATGGGCAGCAGTGAGAGTTTCCCGGATACCCCTTTAATTCTGAATAACTCAGTGAAACTGACCAAAATGCAATGCAGTGAAGGTGTCTATAATCCGGTGGATTCATATTGTCAATGGGTGGCAAAGCTGTGAACAGCAGCACAGGCAGGAGTCCAAATGAGAGGAGTTTGGAAGAGGGATAGAACAACAGACGCTTCCCTTCTCGCTCCCGTGCCCACTGGGCACCAAGAAGCTGAGTGGGTTAAGGCAGGCAGACCCACTCCAACAGTCAAGGTGACAGCCCCTTCCCTTCCAGCAGCCACTGAGAAGAGGCTGAGCAAGAGGCTTCAAATTGATCTGACACCTGCTATATGGAGACTTATACAAAAAAAATGCCTCTAGGCAGGGCCCAGGCAGACCCCTGTAAGAATCTCAGCTGGCTCCCTCTTCCCAGCAGCTGGGGGTGGTGGCTGGACTTCTCTGCAAGGGCAAGGGACTCCCAAAACCATTCATTCCTCACCCTTTCTGTGTCCATCACTTCCTTCCTTCCAGACACATGCAGGATTTTGCTCTGGCCAACGAAGGCAGGTGTGCTGCGGGAATTAATCAATGCTTCTTCAAGCACCACCTGGAGAAGGGAAGGGGGCACTGAATAGTGATACTCCTATCCCACAAGGCTGGGCAGTAAGAGATCAAGATTGGTCCCCAAACTCCAAAGCTTAGAGTTGTGCGGTCTCATTATTTTTAAATAAGTATAATATACTCCTTGAGGAAAAAAAACTGTGCTGGGATGGACACTACTGTATATAGCAAAGCCCTGAAGAGCAGGAGCACCATTAGTTTATACCCAGGAAAGTAGCTTGCTGAGCATAAACAAACAGTGAGTTTTATAGCTCTTCTAGTTTCTAAGGCTTCAAGACTTCCCTATTGTGTCAGGTAGTCAAAATTAAATGGCAAAAAAACTTCATGAAGGGAGAGTTAAGGTTGCTTGGTGGTAGCTCGTGCCCTTCTGGAATGTTGAATTCAGCCACACTCAGACTTCTGAAAACCAGGAAATACAGAGTTAAAATAAACACCTACATAACCTTAATGCTGCCCCCTGGAGCTAGCAACAGCCACTGGGAATTATCTGTCTGAACTGCAGCTGCCTTGACTGTGTTGGGTGTTGCTGTATTGAATGGCGGAGGAATAGGCTGGAGTAGATTGGAAGAGCAGTGACTGCGATATGAGAAGATCTGGGTCTAAGTCCCTCCTATGTGTGTTATCAAGAGAAGTGCATGTGTACCTTGAGGTTCCTGTCTGCATTATTTCAATACAGAATTGTGTAGGCTGTTGGTAGCAGGACACTGGGGCCTTCTTGCCATGGGTACTGGCAGTAGTGAGGTGGGATATGAGAGCAGACTGTGGAGTTAATGCTGGTTAGGTTTAGGTGGTACCCTGTGCGCAAGTGTGAAAGGATTATAAAAGGGTAGGAAGTGGTTCTTAAATGTTAAAAGTGTGGTATTCTGTCCAGAGAGTAGACTCAGTGTTTGAGGGTAGGGAGAGTGCAGGCAGCACCTGTCCACTACAGTGAAAAGGCTGTGGGAGTGTATGTGTTAGGGTGTGTGGAAGTATAACATTGTATAAGTATAATGTTGTATAAGGGGACATGCTGGATACATTGTATATGAGAGGGCATGCCAAAACATGTTACAAAATATCTGAGGGAGCACACGTAGGGACAGTTAGCTTTTGAATGGAGAAGCAATTAAGATAGAGCCAGCACGTCTAAGAAGCAGGCATCAGAATGGAAAGTGTGAAGGGCAATTAGTTAAGTTAACTGGAAGCTGTTAAAGGAGATTGTTAAGGGTGGCAGGTAATTGAAGATATGTGACTGGTCTCAGGGATCTCGAAGGGTGGTGACTAAAATTTTTCTTCTTTTGTCTGTAACTTCTCTGTAACTTGTTCTCCAAAAAAACTGTATAAATTAAGAGACACAAGCCCCACTCGGGGGGCTCACTTCTAAATGTATTAGCAGAGCAGCTTTGCTACTAAAACAGAGTGGTCTGATAAATTGTGAGTCTGAGTCAAACTTTGACAGGTGTATCAGGGCATAATTCAAAGAGGGCAGAATTAAAGTTATGTGGGCAATTACCTTAACTCTATTTCCTAGTTTTCAGAAGTTTGAGTTTTGCTCAACTTGACGTTCTGAAAGGGCACAAGCTATTGCCAGGCAAACTTAACTCCATGTTAAAACTGTTTTGCCATTTAATTGCTTAATTTTTTAAATAGAAAATCGTTTGTTGTTAGGAGTTAATGGTCATTTAGACAGTTGTAGTTCTCAACTATGTTCAGCGCTGATATGCTACTGTGGCTAGGTAATAACTGAAAGATCTAGCTTTTCATCATCAGATCTCAAAGAACTTTACATCATTATCCATATTTTACAGCTGGGAAACTGAGGCACGGAGCAGTGAAGTGACTTCCTCAGGGTCACCCAGCAGGCCAGCGGAAGAGCTAGGAAGAGTCCAGTCCAGTGGTCTTCCTACTAGGCCACACAACTGCTGTGTGATTCTTCAGTGCTCCTCCCATCTCTTGCACATTTTGTTACAGTGGACTGGGGATGACTGGGGATAACTGCCGTGCTTGGAAATGTCTGCAATGTGTAGTTACCAACAGGGCCAGTGAGAGAGATCTCATCCTGGCCTTTGTCCCAAAACCTTGCCAAGTTTATTACTTGATGGTTACAGTAACTTTAAGCAAGTCGGGGGGGGAGGAGAAAAAAAAAAAAAAAAAAAAGACTGGAGTGTGTGTGTCTCGTTCCCTGCCCCATCAATCCCCGCAACATGTAGTCCCAGCCCACTTTTCAGCTCCTCTGACCTCTCCTAGCCCATAAAGCCATTAGCTGGAATCATAGAAGCCATTGACGTGTAAGAAGTTGCTCCTTGCAGTTTCCTGCGTTACCCTACTGCTGCTTACACACATTGCAGGCAGCAGCTTACTGGAGGGTCACACACACTATCTTGGCTATGTAGCCCAAAACCGCACAATGAACTGGGTCCCTTGCTCCCACTGCCAGCTGGGATTCTTGCCCCCACTTCAGCCAGGCTTCCCCAGCCCTGCCCGAGGTGCTCCCAGTCTGCCTCTCCTCCAAATCATGTCCCTACTGCACACTGAACAGCCTCCCCACCCCACACAGGGGTGGTGTGTAGTTTATTTATTTTCTGAGTTTCAGCTGTGTAAATCTGTGTTACCTTCATTACCCCCCCACCCCAGATCTCAGCTCACATGGAGGGTTAGGAAAAGGAGCTCAGACACCCCCAAAGAGGAGCATGATCCCCATATCCCAGAACACACAGTGGGCAGAGGGAGGGGACTCCCCCACATCACAGCATTCACAGGAAAAGGGAGAATTCAGGGTTGGCAGCCCCTTGCTACTAAACCCCCAACTTCCTGTAATCCCTCCCATCTTCTCACCCACACCACCAATGCCTACCCCCTATTTAAGCCCTCCCCAATCCCTTTTCCCTCTCCTACTACCCATTCCTATTTATCCCCCCATAATATCTGGATCACTCGCTGCAGACACAAAACCCTCTCCCTCATTACCATACCACACTATCTTGCTCCCTGAATCACCCCTTCCCGCCCCGTAAGGTCACAAACAGTCTTTTCTTTTCAAAAATAGTTTAATTGTCTTCTGAAAATTCTGTTGTACTCAGATTACACTTCTCAAAAAATTTGCTAGAGGCAGATTTTTACCAAATGTTTACAGTTCATTCTCAGACTTCTAACCAGGGTTGATTTCAAAGTTGCTAGACCCTGTGAATTTAATGAAATGCTGTTTTTTCCTTGGGGCTGTATCTCGGGAACCCCTTGCTCAAATGACCCAACATTTGGATTACAAACTCCACCCTACATTCCCATGAGACACAACAAATTTCAAGACAATCCATGTAAGCACACAGATTCTAGAGCACTAAGAAGAGTCATCCTTTTAACAGGAAGGGCTTCCCAACCTTATCTAGAGAAGAGCTGGTGCTCAATTTTATAATACTGTATAAAACTGAAGGGAGAATGAAGGGGAGGGCCTCTACATATCTATGAGCAGCACAGCAGGCTCAGAGAGGTGGTAAGTGGCCTATTCATCTCAGTGAGATGTTCTCAGCTGAAACAATACCCGATAGAGATGAATATAGCCTGAAACAATACCTCTGATCATTCACATCAGTGGGAGGTGCTGGCACTTAAAACAGGCCAAAGAAAGAACCTAAGGCTTGCTTGGCAGCAAGAGTCCCATGATGCTCTGCAGTTAAGTTAACTTTCAGGAGTGGAATTTTACTAAGGGCTTGTCTACACTGGCACTTTACAGCACTGCAACTTTCTCGCTCAGGGGTGTGAAAAAACACCCCTGAACACAGCAAGTTTCGGCGCTGTAAAGCGCCAGTGTAGACAGTGCGCCAGCCCTGGTAGCTATGCCCCTTGTGGTGGTGGGTTTTTTTCGCAAGCTGGGAGAGCTCTCTCCCAGTGCTCTGCCACAACCACACAAGCCACGCTAAAGCGCTGCCATGGCAGCCCTTTAACATTGCCAGTGTAGACTAGCCCTAAGCAATAACCTTTAGAAATTGTTGGAAGAGATATTTTAGGAATATTAACCACAAAATGTGCACAAGAGATATAACAACATTATCCCAAAACAGAAATAAGCAATGACTAACCATAAGGTACTGAGGCAATTGTAAAGTTATAAGGGAACAGAAATCTTAGAAAATGACCTAAGATAAGAAGTAGGTACCAAAAAGGAGGAAATAGACAAGGATTGGAATGATAAACACAAAAGGGTAATACGGGTATAACTGCCCTGAGAAATCAAGAGGAAGTAGAGACCATCTGCTGTCTGGACTGACAGCAAGTACAAACGGGGAAGGGCTTCCACAGCTGTTGGTACCTCATGCCTCTCTGAGCATGTGCTGTCTTCATTAACTGTTAAACCAACAACTACAGACAAAGCCGATTTATCTGAGGTTTGTTATTAATAAACTAACCTGGACTCAAGAGAACCCCTCTCACTAATCACAGTTATAATTTTTACAAGTATTAGTTATCAACTGGTTATTCATTATCGATTAATTAATAATCGGTCATTAACAGTGTTCCCTCCCCCCACAGAGAGTTTATAATATGTGTCAAACACAAATGTTCTCAGCTCCTCACTCTAGTCTCAGAAGTATATTCTTGGTGCATATCAGTTTGAGCTCCCCATCCAAAGGGGAAGGACTTCCCCAGATCCTGACTCACATGGGGAGCGGGGGTAGGGAGAGGGGCTCAGACACCCCTAGAAAGACAAGCTGCCTCAAACCTGACTCAGGAGGGGGGCAGGGTTGGTCGGTCACCTCCCCATAGATGGGCAGAGGCCTCTCACATTCTGGCACATACACACAAGTGCAAGGCTCACACATCACTGGGGGTCAGGGACCCCCAAATTCCAGCTCACATGGGGGATAG
This sequence comes from Chelonia mydas, assembly GCF_015237465.2. NCBI lineage: Eukaryota > Metazoa > Chordata > Testudines > Cheloniidae > Chelonia > Chelonia mydas. The sequence goes on from NC_057853.1 coordinate 23,787,724, forward strand.
GGAGATGAGGGGAGGGTATAACCTAAGGTATGTGAGCCATGTTCTGGAGGAGGCTTGCCTAAGTGAGGAGTCACATCCCTTGGATGGGCCGGGGGCCCCCAGATCATGATACATACGTGGGAAGGGAATGTGGGGCGGACAGATGCCTCTGGCCCTATTCTTTTCCACTCCCCCATCACGGACAGCCATGTCCCCTTTTCCCAATGTCCCATGCCTCTCCTCGCACTCTCCTTAGTCCGCAACCCCTCTTCTCTATTCCCATCTAGGTCTTCCATCCCCTAATCACTCTCCTGCAGTGAGCATTTGCTTGAGTAGATTTTCCCCCACAAAAAACGATTTCAGCACCTTCTGACTATTCTGCTGTCCTCAGATTACATTTCTGGTTTGATCTCTGTCGGTCTGCAAAAAATGTGTCAACTTTAAGAAAAGTTGTCTTTTCCCCCATAAGCTGTATCTCACAAACCCCTTGGTTAAATGGCCCCAAATTTAGATCTCTGACAGTACCCTATGTCTCCACGAGGTGTATCAAATTTCAACAAAATTTGATTAATAATATCGATTTCAGAGCACTTAAAACAGTCAAGCTTTAAACAGAAAGCTGGCCTTAACCTTAACTCTAGCAGAGATGTTGTTCTGCTATAATGCTCTAGATTTTTTTTCCTCCATAGGAACTGGTCCTCACATAACTACCTTAGGCTGGTGAATTGAAGCGTCCAGCTACACTCTCCGTTCAGTTCAGCCTTCGAGAAGCAAGGAGGCAGGATCACTGTTGAACCACTGTAAACTGTAAACCACCCACCAAAATCTTGCCAAAAGTTACAGTATGTGCAAAAATAGAACTTGACTAGAAACCCATAGCCGTTAAAAGGTGTCTCCCTGTAAGCCTCTGTTCCTCTCAAACACCACAGGAAAGGGTTTAAAATGCATTTTTTCCCCAAAGCAGCTTTACAAGCAGAAAGGAAGAAATTACCTTACAGATAAGGTAGTGTGGCTTTTGCTTTTTTGCATAAGGTGGTGGAGGGATATTTCTGCTCCATTTTGTATTTTCGCAGCATATCAGAAATATCCCCATCCAGGGGTTATAATTATAATCTAATTAGTTCTTTCAACATGGGCAAGCACATTCTAATGAGAACACACCCAAAGTTGTCAGTCTCTCATCCATCACAGATGGGAACGGTGCCCTCTCATTAAGTCAAAGAATTTATGTTCTTTGGACCTTCCCTGCAGCCAGGTGAGTGCAGACTTACAAAAGAAGCTGGGAATTACTTGGAGGTTTGTCAAGCCATTTGGCTAGCCTAAAAAAGCATAGCTGGTTTTCTCCTTTATCAGAGGGCTTTAGAATTGGGTTGGTTTGGTTGCCTACCGGGGCAGAGTACTGGGATAGAAAAATAAAGGATTTGTTAGGAAGCCTGTACACCAGCCCCTTTTTATCATCTCCACAGACTTATGTTTCCTGATTAAGTCAGTAACTAGCCCCTCCTATCAGCAGTGATGGGGTAATGGTGCCACTATAAACACTCATCTTGGACAGATGCAGCAACCCTACACCAACATGTCCCATCTGTCTGAGGGGAACCTGCATCTCTTTGCTATCTCCCACCATGTAATCAGTTACAGAATCTATCCCAAACAATTGCTGCTAAGTCTGTCCTGGCCGGTCTCTTTGAAAACTCGTTGACGGCTCACAGTAATTTTGTTCCATTTAGGTAGAATTCTGCTTTTAAGTCACATTTCCTGTGTTTTCCTCCTCTAATTTGTTACTATTAGGGATGTTCACAAGAAGACAGGATGTTCACAACCTGAGCAGAGGAATAAGCAGACATACAGATGAATTCCTAAGGAACAAAGATCCTGTTTTTGTGCAGATTTAACAAGGAGAAAATTAAAGCACAGAAAAAATATGACCTCAGCAGAACCTCTCTAAAAACAATGTATTTGAAAGTATTCTCTGAGGACTCGGCAGCTCTTTTAAAAGGTGTCAAGAAAGAGACAGTAGCACAAACTAGAAAAGATCTTGCACATTTACATAGTCTTGTATCCTCAGTGATCTCAAAGTGCTTTATAAATGTAAAGAATACACAGGGATCATACCAGCCACGCCTGGGATGGGACACAGTAGCTGTATAGTAGCAAACAGTGAAGCTACACTATAGTTCAGGGCAACAAGTGCCACTGAAACTGCACAGGGAATATTATGTATGATACAAGAGGGAGGGAACCTTTAAGTAAGAATCTAGAAGAGGCCAAGATGCCGTTACCTGGTAAAGGCCTTCATCATCCTCCTGGATCTCCGTGTTTGGCAGGCTGTGGTGTCGCTCATAACCTGTCCGGCACATGCCATTGGGCTGTCGTGCTAAATCCAAATGGTGATCACTGGAGGATGGGGTCATAATCATTCCCTGACTGGTTGGTGAGTGACCTTTGCGTGACACAGTCTCCTTCCGATGATGGATCAGTTTCCTGGCAGAGAGAACGGGAACAGGGGCATTAGGGACATGGGTGAAGCGCTGAAGTCAGTAACCAATGCCAAGAAGCTTAAGTCTGAAACTGGACTGTGGCTACAATAGACATCTCCATAGTGAGGATCTTTACTGAAGATAGAATAAGTCCAACTCCATGGAACTACTGACGAAGCACCTCTCAGAGAGGAAGGAAAAGTCTTTGTAAAAAGCACATTATTTGTGAATCAGGGTTCACAGGCGACATATCTCCACTTCATGGTATGGAGGCCTAGTTGTTATGCCATGAGCTTTAGACTTGCCTGCACCTTAGCTCCATGGCTCCCTTACAATGTACATGATTGTTTGATTTGAGGTGAAGCAGAGATGCCTCAATCCATAACTCAAGGTATCAAAAGTCTCATAGCAAGCAATTGTTAATGGTGTATTACAAAGACACCCTGCTCTGACATCCCTGTCTCAAGCACTAAGTTTGCTATATCCCAATAGATTTACATTTTTAAGCAATGAAGGAAAGAAACAAATACACCAAATCCTCAACATGCCCCTCCCAGCGAAACTCAACTTCAGCAAGCTCTGGACACCAATTCAGCCTCTCTCCACCTTTAAATGACACCTTCTTTGTCCCCCAGGAGTGGGCTATTAAAGGATCACCCTGCAATTGCTGCCTGCTGAAGGTAACATATCTATTCTTCGTATTCTATACAGGTTGTTATACTGTCCTCAGTACTGTAGTGTCTCAGAGCCTTATGGAAGTGCATTAAGCAATGTGGCTGACCTTTGTCACGTGTGGATCTATTCTCCCTCAGACCCTCTCCCATGGAGAAAAGTGTGTGTACAACGCAGTGATCTGTCTGGACTTTTGAGGGATGCAGGGGGTTGAGGTCCATCGTTCGCAGTGGAGAAAGTTTCTAGAGATGCCCTTCTCCTAGCCAACCACCACAAATTGTGCATTTGTGGGTGGGTGGGTGGGTGAACACACACATACAAAAATCATCAGTGCCTATGGAATCAATCCCGTTTCATCTGGAGCATTAAGCACAACTCAGACCACCCAGTGAGGGGAGGTGCAAGCCATGCATGATGCAGGGACCACCACTGTTCAGATGGGTTTTTATTTCAGGGCAGGGGAATTATATGCGACTCTACTAGCTGCAGAGTTTCCTTTACATGATGCATTTGGCAAATTCAGCCTTGAAACCACTTTGTAGCAATGTCAAGATGCTGCAGTATCACTTCTCTGAGCTATCTTCGAAAAAGTGCCTAGGTGTTTCAGTGCCACTGGCTGGACAGCAGCAGCAGAAGGTACAATTACCGTGCTATCATCAGGGAAGGTAGAGTCCTCACCCTGGAGGAGCAAGGGCCAACAGACAGAGAGAAACAAGGAGTCTCTAGACCTTAACACTGCATCACTGACTTTAGGGGAGAGATGTCCTCTTGTTCATGTTTTAACCAAGAGCAGATTTAAAGATAAGGGTCTAGAGGCCAAGTGACCTAAGAGCCTGGGGGCAGGGAGAAAGGAAGCAGTGGGGCAGCTGCATCTGAGAGGGCAAACTGGAATGGCCAAAGAAGATGCAAAATCTCTCCCCCAAACCCGGATTGCAATTGAACCAGAGTATTCTCCTCCTCCCCCATCTCCCTCGCACTTGTAGAGAGAACTGCCAAGCAAGCCTTTAGCCGATGTGACACTCCAAGCCACATGCAGTGGGTTAGATTAGCAGACAGGTGCCCAGTGAGTTGGAGAAGCTGCTTTGCTTGGAGGAAAATGGAATTGTGGACAGAGATTGAGAGGAGACGCTGCAGTGGTGACTGAAGACTCAGCTGTTCATCACCTGGCTCTCACATCAGTGCGTTGGAGGGCTCCCCAAGTACTTCAGTCCTTTGTTTACTTAGCAGCAGTGGTGTTCCAATTACCAACTGCCAACCCGGCCATCCCTTATTAACCACACCCAGGACTGGAACAGTGAACAACCTCCCACCGTGGCTGTACCACTATGTTCACCCTTTCCCTGCCTCTTTGGGACTCGACAGCTCAAGCTCTTTTCCCATTTGTCCCAGCTATTGGCTGTACTTACTGGAGGACATCCCTCTGCTCCAAGTTGTATTTGCCTCCATTCTTCATAGCTGCATTGTGGATAGCCTCGATAGCTCGGTCAATGGACTGCAAAACCACATCTTGTTCCAGCACCTAAGGAACACAACACGCTACACGTTACCAGGTCTTCATTTTCAGATTCCTTTCCATCGCACTTCACAGTAAGTGAAGCTGACAGCATAAGAAATCCCCAGGAGCAGGCAGTGCAGAGAACTCAGATGACTAATGGAAATAAGAGAAAGGCTTTAGTTGTCCAGAACCACAGCATGTGATGATAGCCAATGTCAACTGTCCTGGTCTGTTTCCTACCTCTTTGAAGAATCAACTTTTTAAAAAAAATTTTTTTTTTAAATGTGCAGGTGTACACAAAATGGACTGTCTATTCAAGATTTATTGTTACAGATGAAAAACACACCACAGCTCCATGCATTTGCCTTCTGGGCCCTGAATTCCTACAATTCGTTATATGAACATCAATTGCAAAGAGCATGGAACAGCTCTTCAAATCAATTTCACATTCAGATTGCCACAGAAAGCTTTTGAGTTTCCACTGCAACACAATTTGTTCCATGCTTATTCCTTCTGCTACACTTACCCACCTCTGGAGTAACATGCACACCAAGTATCTGGAGAACTCATGCCAGTTCAAACAGTACCGTTTGCCCTTTTATTCACATTTTTCTTGCTAGTTTTCTAGTTGCTGCTGAAATGGCTTTTCCAGATTCCCACTCAAGTCATCATTGTATCATTTGCTCTTCCAGTTACACGCCTGCCAGCCAGTTTATCACTTTTTTTGTTGACAGTACCAGCTTTTCAAGAAGAAAAACAGAAAACATTTAATTCATCAGTCAGACCATGTTCAAAAGCCGTGGAACAGGTTTAACTTTGTCATTCTCAAAACCAATACTGCACCTCACCGGCAGGATTTAAAACTGAAGCAGTTTCCCCAACCGCGTTGAATTACAGTTCATTCTTCCTTTAACATGACTTGGGACCTTCTATTCCCCAGTGCTTTTGCACCATGGCTTTGTCTGTTTAGACTTCAAATCCTAGATCCATTTCTCCCAACCCCCTTAGCGGAGATGGAGGAAGACACTATGCTACAAAAACCAGACTAGGTGCATATCCACAAAAGACAGGTTGGACCAGAGCCAAATGGCTTGCACTACAAAGAATGACTGGAATGAAAGGACAGGAAAGATTCAAGTTGGCCTCTACGCTTGAAATATTCCTAAAAGGTTTTGTATATTAAGACTTTACACATATTCAGCACTTCCACCTGAAGTTCTTTACAATCATTACGCAAGGCTCACTTTTAGGCACAGGGCAACTGAAGTCCAGGGTAGACTGTGTATTGGTGAGTCATTTGTGCAAGGTCACAAGTCAATAGTAGAACCCTGAATATAGATAGCCCAGGAGTATTAATTCCCAACTGAGTGTGCTGACCATTAAATAACCCTGCCTGCGTTCTTAGCTCAGTGCATGTGGGTTTTTTTGGTTTTAATCAGGCATTCACTCCATCTGTCTGAATGCTGAAGATCTCCTTCATTTTTCCTTGCTTTACCCCCTGCCCACATCACAGCAACCATTTATCTGGCCAAAGAGCATTTGGAAGCTCATCAAGGATGCACCTTAATTGGCCATGGGGGGTTGCTACAGAGCAGCACACGGCAATCCCTCTCCACAGCGGGTGAATGCGCTGCCTCCACAGCACTGGTGTGCATGCTCTGATAACACACGGTGTATTATTTATGCATTGATTAATTACTAAGCCAAATGTGTATTTACAGCAACCTGCAGACAACACTGAAAAATGCCAGACAAGGCAGGGAATGAAAGTGCCTCTCTGAAACACTTCATTTTTTCAAAGGGACCATTTTTAGTTTTCTTGTAAAACAAGCGATAAGGAGAAAACAGCAGGGGAATCTGTTTTAGAGGAGACAAATGCAAAGTATGTTAAAATAAAAATATCTGCTCATTAAACACCACAGATGTGGGCTAAGCTACCTCAAACAGCCCAGCATGCACCCTGGGAGAAAGCCCCCCCAACCGTTCCCCCTCCTAGGCAGGCTTTTCCACCTCTAATGAAAGATCTAATTTAAAAGCCAAAGCAGGGCTTACTTGAATATATTTAGAGCAGTGTTTGGGAAGGAAGGAAAGGCAAAGCATTTCAGAGAAGGCATTTCACATTCTGAAAAGATAGGAGAAAACTTAGGTGAGCTGCGTTTCCCCTCTGGGATTGGGAAAGTACAACAGTAACGAAACCTTCAGCGCCTCCCTCCTCAGGTGAGGGAGGGCTACTTCTCTGAAAGCTGCCAACATCTCCTCTTATAAAAATCTTTTAGTCCCTCCACCTGCAAAGCCCCTGCACTGCTTCCAAATGTCCTGGCTGAAAAGTGTGATGCAGCACTTGCCACAGCCCCTCAATACCACCACTGAACTGGTCAAAGGGCTCGTATCAAATGACGCACTCAACTCCCTGTATAGCCATTCACTGAGTCAAACCGCACAATTAAAACAATTCTCAGGGTTTACACAAAGTGTGCACCACTGCCAAATCTTGCCACTGCATGGTTTTATGGTGATTCATCTCACCCTCCACAAGGCCCAGCGCTTTTAGATAATCACTGCTCAGTTACATCTTCACTTAGACTGGAAGCTCTTCAGGGCAAGGACTACACCTTTGGTCATTTGAGCACCATGCTTGCAGTGCATTATAACTATGTTGCATACCTTGTGCTGATTGGTTGCTTGCTGCAGCCTCTCCTGCCCCCTACATTCCTTTGCCCTACCATCCAGCTAATCCCCATGGAAAGGAATGAAACAACAAAATCAAGGTACAGAACTAACATGAAATTTGCAATCCACCACACTGTTAACTCTATTTATGTGTTATATATCCCATTCTCTTACCTAGGGTTGCCAACTTTCTAATCGCACAAAACTGAACACCCCTGTCTCACCACTTCCCCGAGGCCCCACCCCTGCTCGCTCCATCCCCCCTCCATCTGTCACTCGCTCTCCCCCACCCTCACTTGCTTTTACTGGGCTGGGGTGTGGGAGGTGGGTGAGGGCTCTGACTGGGGGTACAGGCTCTGGGGTGATGAGCGGTTTCGGGTGCCGGGGGGGGTATGGACTCTGGGATGGGGGTGCAGGCTCCAGGTGGGGCCAGAACTGAGGGGTTCAGGGTGTGGGAGGGCTCCGGGCTGGAGGTTGGAGTGTGGGGTGCGAGGGCTCCAGCTGGGGGTGCAGGCTCTGGGGTGGGGCCAGGGATGAGGGATTTGGGGTGCAGGAGGGGGCTCTGGGCTGTGGGGCAGGGTATGTGTGAGGGCTCCGGCTGGGGGTGCGGGTTCCGGGCTGGGGGTGCGGGTTCCGGGCTGGGGCCGAGGGGGCTCTGGGCTGGGGCCGAGGGGTGTAGGAGGGGGAGTGCGGGCTGCTACGTCCCAGTGGCCCCTAGGTGCATGGGCAGCCAGGGAGGCTCCATGTGTTGCCCTCATACCTGCAGTCGCTGCCCCCACAGCTCTCACTGGTCACGGTTCCCAGGCAATGGGAGCTGTGGAGCCGGCGCTCGGGGTGGGGATAGCATGCAGAACCTCCCTGGCCGCCCATGCACCTAGGGTGCTGCGGGGACCTGGCAGCCACTTCCGGGAGCCTCACGGAGCCAGGGCAGGCAGCCTGCCTTAGCCCTGGGCCCCCGCTACACCACCAACTGTACTTTTAGTAGTGGAGCTGCCAGGGTCCCTTTTTGACCAGGTGTTCTGGTTGAAAACCTTTGTCTTACTCAGTGTTTGTACAGTGCCTAGCACAATGGAGTCCCATCCTCAGTTGGCCCCAAGGCACTACCAGAATAATGATGTGACTAGCCAGGAATGGCAAGCATAAGTCACCCCTACGTTTCTTAATCAATCAAAAAGGCATTGGCAAGGCTCCACTGGGAGAAGAGAGAAAAATTCTGTGCAGTCAGAAAGGACCATAGATTCTGTAAAGGCAAAATTCATAGTTAGGATTGCAAATGTCTTAGCTACAAATTCTTTCCCCCCTGTAACTTAACCAGCAGCCATCTCAGAAACTCAGAGCAATATTTGCACTTAAAGGTCTATTCTACTTCCATTTTCTCTCTCCTTTTTCCACTGTACTTTAAAAAGAGCATTACTTAGCATAGTATCTGTGGTTCTTTGAGATGACTGCCTGCATGCAGGTGATTTATGGGGCTTGGGAGCATGAGGGCAGAATTTCTGAGCAGTAGTATCAGCTGGGGTTTATGCACACTCTGCTAATGCACATGTAACCCACACTAGCATAGCATGGCTCTGTAACACTCTGCTGGCTGGACTATATAGAGATTTATGAATCTGCTACAGACTTTGCTCTAGCAGGTCTCAATTCAGGCAGTAGAAACTCATGCATTTAGAACCAGAGGTGTGGAGTCTGACCTCCGTTGCTGACATCTCCCTCAGAGGCATTCCATTATACAATCATTCCCTCCATCCTGAGGATAATAAGGCGTAGTCCCAACCATCACTTATCATATGCCTACACTTAAACCACTGCAGCTGCACCATTCTAGCACTTCAGTATAGACACTTACTACAGCAACAGGATGGTTCTCCCCTCCCTGTAGTAAATCCACCTCCCTGAGAGGAGGTAGCTAGGCTGATGGAAGAATTTTTGTACCAAACTAGCGCTGGCTACGTGGGGACTTAGGTTGGCTTAACTATATTGCTCAGGGGTGCGGATTTTTCACACCCCCGAGCAACGTAGCTGGGTCAATCTAACTGTCTAGCGTAGACCAGCCTTTATCTTCGATCAAGCATCTACAGTAAGACTGAAGTAGTGGGAAAGTAAGGCAGGTAGCTTGTATCCCTGGATGGATGTATTGCAGAAGGGCACAGTGTGATGCCCATGCATTTGACTTAGACCAAATCAGCAGGCCCACAACAGCATGGATCCTGGATCCCTAAATATAACTAAATGGTCAGTGGAACTATAAAATTCTTGTTAGCTATTGACTATACGGGCTATGAAAACAACTGTGTAGACAAGGAAAGGTAAACTTTCCTGAAAGGGAATGAGGGCTGACAGGGAGTAAATGGACACACTGACTATGATGACCAGAAGAAAGTGAGTGGGTGGTTGAAGCTGCAATCTTATATATCCCCAGGTGGGGAAGTGAATGCACAAGGATGCAGCAAGGCATACTCACATGTCTATTCAGATGTTCCTTGCTTTTCTAACCACCTACACTGAAATGTTTTGCTGTTGTTCTGCGTTTGTACAATGCAGTGGTGGACCATGACTGGGCCTTCGAGCCACAATTATAAACAACAGTGCAGGCAGTGCTCTAAGAAGAAGAATCAATAGGATACTCTTAGCTAACATGGATGGAGTCAGACTGATATTTTAGAGATGTATTTGTGATGAACTGGGAAAGTATTTTGATTAATACTGTGTGTCGCTCAGTTTCCCTGTTCCATTTTGTCCTGCTGCCTGCTCAACACATACAGCTAAACCAAAGGGGGCTGTAGAGGTGCCAAGCAAGGAATGTAAAACAATGACACAGAGAAGTTGGCTTCAGCTGCACAGTTGTAACGGAGTTAAGATAGCAATTGATGGCTCCATCCAGACTAGAATGGGGTACCTTCCCCAAGGCTGGGATCAAAGGAGGCAAAAAATTTAAGAGACCATAGAAAAGGGAGAGGGGATTTGGGTCAGAAAGGAAAAGCTGACAGCTGGGAAGACTCACAGAGATAGGGAGAGACATATGATGTGAGCAGGCTGCTAAACCCAGCTAGAGACAGAGTTAACTGGGATATGAGGGACTTATGAAGGTGTAACTAATATCAGTGTAGGCCTTTTACTGTTACACTTTGCTCTAAGGGTATGTCTACACTGCTATTAGACACCTACAGCCGACTTGGGCTTGCAGGGCTCTTTAATTGCAGTGTAGACTTCTGGGCTCAGGCAGTTCAAACTCTGGCATCCTATCACCAAGCCCAGAAGTCTACATTGCAATTAAAGAAACCCACGAGCCTGAGTCAGCGGACGTGGGCCAGCTGCAGATTTTTAACTGCATTATAGACATACCCTAAATACTTTGTATCTTTTGAAGAAGCTATTTCTATATCACTGCAAACATACAGTGTCACAGACACCCAGAGAAAAAGAGCTTTGGGTGCCAAACCCAGTTGAACCCGCTGAAGTAGTCACAGCTGGTGCCCAAGGGCTGTAATCCAGGTCCCAGTCAGAGCAGGTGAACTGCAGAATTCCATCCAAGGAGTTAGGGTACACCTACACTGCAGTTAAAAACCCACAGCTGGCCCATGCCAGCTGACTCAGGCTTCCAAGGCAAGGCCGTTTAATTACAGTGTAGACTTTCAGGCTTGGACTGGAGCCCGGGCTCTAGGACCATGAGAAGTGGGAGAGTCCCAGAGCTTGGACTGCAGCTAGAGCCAGATCATCTACACCATAAATAAACACCCTGCAGACAGAGCCCCATGAGCCTGAGGCAGCTGGTATGGGCCAGCCATGGGTGTCTAACTGCAATGTAGACATACCTTTAAAGGCTCGAGACCTGACACTAGGTGGTGATGCACTTGATAAGATCCATAGATGGGACAGTGGTGCAGCTAGCCTGGTAACCATGACAGTAGTGACTGAGATTTTATCTAAAAAAGCATTTATACTGATTGTCATTCCAGAAGAAGGTTGCAATAGAAGAGAGATTAATTGCAAGTTTCCTGTTAAAGAAATTAAAAGAAATTTCATCAGAGAGACTGTGCTCTATATCTGGCCTGGCACGTAGGCTGGACACCAAAGGCAAGCCAGAGGGAAGAGCAGTTAACTTTGACAGTCACTGCCCCCACTAGTAATAAGAGGTTGAACTAGTTATACCTCAGTCTATAGCCTATAAAATGGGGCTCCTCAAAACACAAGAATCTCCTCTTATGCATGTGAAATTCATTTAACAAACAGGTTACATTTAAATCATGCACTTTAATAGTATATAAGAATGCAGGTTTCCTTCTTTACAGCATAGCAGATGGAATTATAGAACCTTCCATAAATCAGTATTTCTCTCTCTCTGCTAATAGCATGAGCAAACAGGAAGCATGTCGCTAGAGCTGGGCGGCAGGCTTCCTCTTCCACCCCGTAGCATGGATAGCAAACATTATGATGGGGAGAGGAGAGGCAAATACAGATCTACACTTTGTACCACCATGCACAGCCGATCACTAATACATTTCAATCTGTGACTGGAGCAGCGCACCCTTCCCAGATCCCAAACGGACAGGGATGGACACCAGTATGCATTTCTCATATCTGACATCCTCATTCTGCTGAGGGCACTTTTGTCTTAAGGAAATATTTAAACCCCCTTGAAATCTGATTCCCCCTCCCCACTGAAAAATAAAATCCAGAAGGTCAGTATTCTTGCTATCCCTCTCCCAGTACTGGGAAGAGAAATTTAAGTCGATTCAGGGTTTTAGCATTTCTCAGAAAACCCCAGTGTATGTACTGTCTACAATGGCACTCTAACCTTTCCCCTCAACAGTCCTCCCTCCCTACTTCCCCAATACCAGCAAAATAACTTTCCTCCTTCCTCATTTTGCATTCATCTGCAAGTGTCATTCTGCAAAATGCCTGGGCTCTTTAAATGCAATCAGAGCGAAGAACTTGTTCCGCAGTCCAGAATAATCATACCTTTCAGACAAGCATTCCTCTAGACAAATGGGCTGACAGTGAACATGGACTACAGCCATGCTCTGTGCACACGCATGTGTGTAAGATTTACATATTTACTGCACTGGCCCATTACAGATATGACAGGCCCTGCAAACTCTCCCTTCTAAAACAAGCTTTTCCTTGCCTTTGGGAAGGTTAGACAGAAGGTAACAATATTCCATCTCTTCCAGTTCTTCATGATCATGGGGACATCCGATCATGTGCTTTAGCAAAGTCAGTTCACACATTTCAGTACAGCTACTTCAGTGCTACCAATGCTGGAAGAGATAGCATAGAATCACAGAACTGGAAGGAACCTCGAGAGGTTATCTAGTCCAGTCCCCTGCACTCATGGCAGGATTAAATATCATCTAGACCATCCCTGACAGGTGTTTTATCTAACCTGCTCTTAAACTATGGAGATTCCACAATCTCCCTAGGCAAGGACAGGGGTTCAGATGATTTTACCGTCAGGTCATTGCTCAGGGTCTCCTGACAGTAGTATGAACACCAAACCCTCCATTAGCAGCTTAGTTCTGGTGCAGTAGCACTGTTGAAATCAGAATATTTATTTTTCCAGTGCAGATGCACCCAAGGACTGACAACACAAAACTAATTCTTTGTTATCCAAAGATTAGAGATGGACATTACCTAGGAAAGATAACAGCTTCAGAAAGTCTTATTCTTTAAGATTTGTGCTAACAAAGCAGCAACAAACTTATCCAATAACCCAGCAGGATAATGACTATGTCAGATACAGTATTTATAAATTATTACAGATCAGACCTGCACCCTTTACACTAACATAATCTTCAATGAAATATAAGATGAAGAGTTTAAAGAAATGATCGAAGCACTTCACCCTGAATATGCTCTTCAAAACCGATTTAAATTCACATATCCACTACTAGATGGCAGAAGTGAAACAAGACAACAAATTAAAGAACAAAAAGAATCCACATCGACACGAGTACAAAAAGTAAGTTAATCTTGAGAAGTGACCTGTGATGGTTACAAACACCTACACAGGGAAAAACAGGCACCTTCTTTCAGCTATTGTTTCTACAGCTGAAAAGGAAACTGAAGACCACTGTGTTTGCTGAAGATACCATTCATGAATGAAGAGAAAAGTATGAGATGGTCTTTAATGAAGCTATGAAAAAGGACAGAATTCCTCAAGGACAATTATTCTAAACTTCTGACATACGAGTGTTCGGCATTCTATTTAAACTTCACTGAAAAAAAACCCAACAGTAGTAGTAGTTACAGAAATCCAAAAACTCTTCCACCACCACCATTAGCCTCCAATTTAATGGCTGAAAAAGGAGGATTGATGCCCCAGCTCCTCAGTGATATTTGGGCTCTTTCTGCATCCAGTTACCACAAGTATGTTGAAATGTCTACAAATCACAAGGAAACTCTGGTCAAAACATAGTTGTCATATAAAGTGTGTGCTAATTTACAAAAGCAGTTGAAGGTGGTTTTAGAGGTACTTGCCATATTACAGGCTGATGTAGTCTCAGTTGAAATCTGTCTTGAATTGATTAGGAAAGAACTGGATCTACACAAGGAGAAAACTAAAAGACTATTCACAGAAGCTATGGAACCTTGCCATTACCTGGCAAACATGACTCATCCTAAAGACAGAGGACATAGGATGGAGTCCACAAGAGGAATCAACAGCTGAAACATGGCTGATGGAACCTATAGTGGAGTTCCTTTCTTCTCTTCTATCATTTAAGACCCATATTTCTACCCAAATCTATGTTTAGGAAGGGGGCTGCAGCAAAATGGTGGAAAATGGAAGGTAAAATTATGGTAGACAGAACAGCTGAGTTTAGAATGCTGTCATTTTTCAAAAGACCTCTTCTGTATACCCAGCTCAGCAGCTATCGACTGTGTTTGCAGCACAGTAGGATTGGTATGGTCGAATCTTTGTAGCAAGCTAGGGCTGAAAAAAAAAAAAAAAAACTGGTAAAATTATATCAGTATCTAAGGTCAGGCACAAAAAACTGGGGCAGATGCAAAGCTTTATTGGGCTTTATTGTATACTTACAGAATTTCAAGCTTTTCATTTTAGACAATTTTATGTTTGAAGGATACGTTTACAAGATCAATCACATGCTGTGGATTGTGCTTTATTTAATATCATTTTGCATAGAGTTTTTTTTTATTTGTGTCCCTTCCCCCACCAGTCATTTCTCTTCCCCCTGGGGTGGGGGATTAAAAAAAAAAAATCACAACCTTGTGCTGCTGTCAATGCTCATATTGCCGATAACCACAGGCAGATATTAGCAGCAAGTTCTACAGCTTGGTTCAACCATTTCAAGAGAGGGTCTGACTTGACAGGAGAGAGAAGGGAGAAAAATAAAGCTGACCTCACTCCCCTGAGCCATTGCTTGCTGCTAGATCGATAGCAACCATCAGCAAGCAGTTATTATAGGGAAGCTGCCAGCAGTCTCACAGCACCTGTATCACCTGCAGGGCTGGCCAGGTGCAGAGAAAAAAGCTAGGGATTTGAGAGACAGGAATCAATGAGGGTGGCAGATAAGCTGTGGATTTAGACCAGACAAAACCTAAGTCTGCCACATGGAGCACATATGTAGATTTCAGGTATATGCTCCATAAACACAACCATATGTACTTTATTAAAGCCACCAATGAGGAAAAGGCACTTCTTACTGTCAAAGGGCAGATGGAGCGGAAAGTCATCAGTTAATTTTTTTTCTGGACAGATGTGAGAATTGCACAAAAAGAACAGTAAACTAGACAGAAAATCCCAAGGACCTTTTTAGCAGCTGTTGTCACAGAACCCTAGGGCCTGAGAGAAGACTCTGCTCCTTTCTACCCACCTTTCATTAACATCAGCACAAACTTTAAAGAGGCCATAAGAAGTTCCTTAAACAAGGATTATTCTGGACTTGAGGATCAAAGACACCCTGCCAGCTAAAGGACCAGTTAACAGTCAGGCTGGAAAAGGAGCCTCCAGTGGACTGGACACAGATTATATTCAGCATGCAAACTGAGGGTAAATCTGCACTACAAGTGCTACAGTGGCACTGCTGCACCTATGCCGCTGTAGTGTAAACACTTACTATAGTATCGAAAGGGTTTTTTCCCCCCCACTGCTGTAGTAAATCCACTCCCTCAAGAGGCAGTAGCTAGGCTGATGGAAGAATTCTGCTGTTGATGTAGCTTCATTTACAGTGGGGGTTAGGTTGACGTACCTACATTGCACAGGGGTTGAAATTTGTCACAGCCCTGAGTGACAGCTAGATTGACCTACGTTTTAGGTGTACACCAGGCCCGAGAGTTTACCTACAGAGAGGTCTAATCACGACCCTCCCACTAGTAATTTGCAGGATTCTTTCCACCAAGTCAGAGAGGCCCTCATCTTGATGGGGAGATGGTCACTACAGTGTTCATATTGTGTTTGCTCTGTATATATACTATTCAAAGCCAAACCAGCAGGCAGCAGAGACATCTGGCAGACACCATCTGATCCAGGAGAGTAAGGCAAATCTGCACCATAGTACAAAGGTTGTGCATAAATGGATCTATAAATCTGCCCATAGCAGATGCGAAGAAATGGTGCAGCAACAAGGTTCATGCTATGATTTTTGGACGTGTCCTGCCTTAAGATGCCAGTTGTCCACATATGGGAAGATGGTGTGATGGGGTTCGGTCACAGAGATCCCCTTGGGACTGTCACCTGAGGTGCTGAAATTACCTCTGAGCCCATTTTCCCTGCCAACTTGGGACTTGGGACTCCAGCACCCTGCCTTGTTGACCAGACATTCTAGCCTGCTGCAACACAGACCCAGGGTCTGGGCCACACCCCCAAAGCTGCAGACTAACTAAAAACAGCTCAGCAGGTTGCCTGTCTCCAGCACCCAGCTCCCAATGGGATCCAAACCCCAAAGAAATCCATTTTACTCTGTGTAAAGCTTATACAGGGTAAATTCATAAATTGTTCACCCTCTATATCACTGAGAGAGAGATATGCACAGCTGTTTGCTCCGCCGGGTATTAATCACTTACTCTGGGTTTATTAATAAACAAAAGAGATTTTATTATGTACAAAAAGTAGGATTTAAGTGGTTTCAAATAATAACAGACAGAACAAAGTCAGTCACCAAACAAAATAAAGCAAAAACACGCAAGTCTAAGCCTCATACATTAAGAAATTGATCACACGTAATCTCTCACCCTCAGAGATGTTCTAGTAAGCTTCTTTCACAGACTAGACTCCTTCCTAGCCTGGGCTCAATCCTTTCCCCGATAGCCCTTGTTAGTTCCATCAGACATCTCAGGTGGTAAGCAGGGGTTTTCTCATGACTGTCCACTTCTTTTGTCCTGCTCCATCCCCTTTTATAGCTTTGGCACAATGCGAGAATCTTGTCTGTGCTTGTTCCCACCCCCACGTCATCAATGGAAAAGTACAAGGATTAAGATGGATTCCAGTATCATGTCACATGTCACGAAGATCCCTCGTCTCCATTCTTCCTGGGTTAGCCCACAAAGTATACAGGAAGGTTTGCAGGTAAAACAAAACATTTACAACCAATTGTCCTAGTCAATGGGAGCCATCAAGATTTTAAACCACCATTAATGACCCACATTTCGCTTAATTAAAAGAGGACCTCAGAATTATACTTCATATCTCTAGCTTCAGATACAAAAATGATGCATGCATGCAAATAGGAGGAATATATTCAGTAGTTTATAAACTTTGTTATGATACCTTACAAGAGGTCTTTTGCATAAAGCATATTCCAGTTACATCATATCCACACTCATAAGCATATTTCCATAAAACATTATGGAGTGCAATGTCACAGATGAGTAGTCCTGCTACTACAGGAAACATAGCTGCAAACTAAAGTATCTTTTGGTTGGAGGGGAATATTTTTTCCACCGGTATGCCCCGACTCTCCCAGTGATGAGAATGTCAGGTCCAGTTCCATCAGCAGTGCTACCAGTTCCGATGTCAGGAAGCTGTAGCTAGCAGATGGAATGGGAAATGGGCTCCTCCCTGGTGAGGGTTGGGCCCGACAACAGGGGGGACCGTGGGTCCAGGAAGATAAAAATATCCTCTGGAGTGGTTTAGGATATTGAAGCTTTAGGAGGCTGCGTCTCATCGCTCTGCACCACCGGTGTCCATGTACAGGGATTCTTAACTGGTGGTTTCTGCTGGGGCTATTACAGTACTGCCTCTGACCGAGCAATCATCATCAGTACAAATGGTTCACAGTCCTTAGCTCCCAACACTTTGTCTTAGTCAGTATTGTGTTCGGTGTTGACGATGTGGACAGTGGTACTGAAGGGGCCTTGTTTCTATATGCCTTCTGATCATGACCACAAGGTTTAGGACAGGGGTCTCAAATACGCGGTCCGCAGGTTATTTCCTGCAGCCCGCCAAGCCCTCCGTGTCCTCCCAGAGTTATTTCCTGCATGCTGCCAAGCTCCCCTCCCACCCTGCTGTTTAGCAGCGCTTAGTGCTCTCCAGGAGGGAGGGGGGAGGAGGTGGAGAAGAGGCGGGGCCGGGGCGGGGATTTGGGGAAGGGGTTGGAATAGGGGTGGGGACTTTGGGGAAGGGCCTAATGGAAGGGGTGGAGTGGGGGCAGGGCAGCAGGGTGTCACTGATGCAGCCCTCAGGTGGCCCTCATGGTGATTCGAGTTTGAGATCCCTGGTTTAAGAGGACTTAAGTCCCTGTGTCCTGGGCATGAGGACTCACCTGACCTGGACAGGGTTGGGGAGGGATACCTTCCCTTAATAGGTCTAGAGGGGGATCTGTTTTTAAGCTTATGAGAGTGCTTGTGTCTTACTGTCATGAAAAGGCCCAGACGAAAGGTCCTTTGCTCCAGTTATTTCTGCTCCTGAGTCAGACACTGAACTAGGAGGTGAACTCTGATGTCTCAGACCAATGTACAGAGGGGTCTCCTCTGGATTTGGGCGGGGCCTGATGGCATGTTCCAAAGGTCTTTCCAAAGCTGGAGTTCTACTGCCTGCCGCATCTGGCTAGGAAAGGAGTGGCAGGTACTGGACTTAGTGGAGATATGAACTTCGAGGAAAGAGAGGCAGTGCTAGTGGTCACTGCTGACTAAAAAATAATCAGAGGCAGGAAACACAATTCTTAAAGCCCAGAACACTGTACATACTCTAAATCCTGCATCAGGAGAGCGGAGAATTCCCCTGGGGCAGAGATTTTAACTATCTAAACTTATAAAAACTACTAACAATAGCAACTAACTGTACAAGAACTTTGAAATATTTAAAAAAAAATTGTCAAAGAGTTTCAGTTCTGGAAATTCCGACTCAGGCCATGTGCAGTAAGAAGGAACTTGAGGGCATAGGGGGCAGTGCAGAAACCTCTCAGCATGGAGCACAAGGAGAGCAAGGGATCAGGCAAAGACCCCTGGACACTAGTTGCTAAAATTCTCCCGTCTCAGGTGCATGGAATACACAGAGGGACCAGCACTCAAAGAACAACTATTTGACAATGGGCTCTTCAATCTAGCAGAGAAAGGTGTAACATGACCCAATGGCTAGAACTTGAAGCTAGACAAATTCAGAATGGAAATCAGGAGTAAATTTTTTAACAGTGAGGGTATATAACCATTGGAACAATTTACCAAGGTCAAGGTGGATTCTCAATTACTAGCAATTTTTAAATCAAAATTGGATATTTTTCTAAAAGATCTGCTCTAAAATATTTTGGGGGAGTTCTCTGGCCTGTGTTTTACAGAAGATCACAATGGTCCCTTGTGGCCTTAGCATCTAGGAATCTATGAGTCAGTTATGAGCTATAGGATTCCAGCCAATTAATGATAACGTTGTGGGGAAGGGGGTCTGGTAGGTAGTTGCTGCACATTAAACATTTCTGTCAATTGGAGTCTCATTAATCAACAGTGAGACCCTCTGAAACAAGAGCACAACCTGGGCTGACTGTTGTCCTGACTTTTAGGACCAGGATAATATCACTGCACAAGTCAATAAGCCCTTAAAAAGCACACGTGTGCCCAAGTGCAGGAGCAAGTTTTCAGAGTAAAGATTAAAAGGTGGCAGCGCATCTGGAGTTAGAATCTAACAGTCAGATGCCACTAAAAAAAAAAAAGTTCATCTTTAGGCCTGGCGTGCCACTGTTTCAATTCCCTGCCATGCATTCTTCAGGAAGCCACTACACCGGAGTTAGGCAAACAGCAATCCCCAGTCTTGGAAAGAAGTGAAACGTCTGAGCCAGAGCTTCAGAATTTAGACAGCAAGATCAAAATGTGGTCCACTCATACAGTAGTCCCTGAAGCCAGCCAAAGTCACTCTGGGGAGCTCTTACAAGAAAAGCTTAACCACAAACAAGTTTAGACTTCCCAAATCTCACAGCTGGAGGCGATTTCCTTCCATCCCCCCACCTACTGGAGCACACAAGATCATCCTTTGGAATAACAGCCACACAATTATTTCTAATACTGCTTTTATCTCATGCCATCAAGATAATGGAAGAAATAAGCCTGAAATCAATTCCAACAATTAATTTAAAGGGCTGTAGGGTTGGGGGGTTTTGTCAGTCAATAAAGATGATGCTAGGGCAGACACAAACTTCATTATTTAAAACTGAAAAGCTTCAAGGAATTCTGCTTTCTTCTGGCCACCTGGAAAAGAGCTCTCAGCTCCAATACCTTTGATTCTGAAAAGCTCAGGAAAGTCTGACTCTGAAAATATTTCAGGAACATATTTCCAGCGCACACACAACTCTGTACACACCATCCGTACATGAATCACGGAATATTATTGACTGGTGTGTCACGAGCTTTCGTTTGACACTTTTTACAGATAAATACTATGACAGTAATGTGTTAGGTATAGTAAGTGTGTCAGGCCTGATAGGAGCTCACAGAACGCTGGTCCCTCAGCCAGTTGGTACTAAGGGGCTCTTAGGGTCACAATCCGGTATTTTGTTCTTTCACAAGAAAAAGCAAGCTACCCAGTTAGATTAACCATATATGGCAGGAAGTGAATACAAACTTAAAATGGAGCAAACCCTCATCACTACTGCAAGTTAATAAGCCTTGGGTCCAGGGCAACTATCTTTCTTTTAGTGGTAATGGATCTTTTCTCAGAATACTGTTCCAGACTACGATGGGGAGGAGAGTGCGGGGTGGGGAGATACAGAGAAACAGATGCAGTAGCTGATGAATCATGTTTTCAGTCTCATTTCCATTCCTCCCACATGACAAGTCTCACACATTTTGTATCACAAAGGTTTTGCTGTGTGAAATAAATCAGGGGGAATTTGGTTTGGCTGGTCTCTTCCATAAAAGTCACAGTTGTTATTTATTCAAGAGCCACCAACAGCAGAAGTGAAGTTGTGCTACTCTGGAATGTGATGCTCTTGCAGTTATTATGCGATTGGACACAATCAGGGTACGGGGTGGTCAAAGTCAAAACGGTCCAAAGATTGAGCTCTAGAATAAAAAGAGTTGAGAAAAAGTTGCATTCATCTTCAACAATCTCTGAGGAACCCAGTCTCACCAGATCTAAACTGGGACTGTCACTTAAAAAACACAATTTCTTAAAACACATCTGGCATTTCAGAGCACCCCTTCTCCTGAACTTGCTGAAAAGAAACATGGTTTTGATTCCTCCCAGGGGGCTAGTTTCATATAAGAAGTCATTTCCATCCAGTGAGAAGGTGGGTCTGACAACTAGTCAAACAGTTCTGTACTGAAAAACTGCAGGTTTGATGACTTTCTACCGCAGGAACAATTGTCTGTTGCACCAGTTGCTCAGGCTGGCAATCCACTAGCACACCAATTAAGCAACAGGATGTAGGACTAGGACTTGCTTCACAACCCCACAGACTTCCTTACATCCCTCAAGAAGCCTTATGGGAGCCAAAACATGACAGGATCCAGTCTCCTCACTGGATTTTAGCATTTTAATAATGGAAACATTGTGAGCAGACCACATTTCATGTTATTTTGATCCTATATCTGAGGTCTCTGAGACAAATAGAGGTCTAAAAGTAAATTTCAAGACATTCAGGTTTATATGAGTTCCTGCAAAGTCCTATTCATCAAGACCCCACTGGCTGGGCTTTGTGGTCTCATGAAGCCTTCTCCCCAGAGCTACTCCGCTGGAGACAACAAGGATAGGTAAGGAAGCTGTTCACACCCATATTTGGAAATCCTTAGCCAATCTATACAGAGAAGGGGGCACTTCATTTCAGAAGAGTCCAGGCAAGCCTCAAGACAGATGCAAGACATTTCACAACCTTGATCTAGGATTCTCACTTCTTCTCAATAATGGAGATTATGTAGGCTGCAGATTTAGAAGGTCAGGTATTCCTACGTCATCCCATTTACGGAGCAACAATGATGTAGAAAGCCCTGCTCCCAGCCAAAAGAAAGATGCAGCAACTGGACAGATGAATTCATCCCCAGTCCTATATGGAAAGAGAATAGCCAGAAAAGGGGACTGAGCACTTACACCAAAGTTTCTATAACACACAGCCTGTGTAGGCTAAAGATGAACACAGGGCTGGGAGTCAGGAACCCAAGTGCTAATCTCTGCTCCAACACTAACTCTCTGGGTGGTCTTTGGCAAATCACCTACCTGTCACCTGCCTCAGTTTCCCCATCCGTAAAATGAAAATAAAATTTACCAAACCTTATAGGTGTAGTTGTGAGGCTTAACATATTAGTGTTTGTAAAATGGTTTCGGGTCCTTCAGATATACAAGGGCAAAGATATGCAAACTATTACAATTAAGTAATTCAAAGTGAAACTCGACAACACCTTGGCAAAGGGTTCACATGGAGATTTCTGTATTGACTGTCAAGTTTACAGGAGGGAGTGGGAAACATGCTGAGCCCATCTCTCTATTGTAGCACTGCTGCTCCTTGAACCCCATTAATACATGCACTTGGGGAGGACGCATCTAGTTTCAAAGTTCTTCCTACCTTGCCTGATGGCATAACTAATCTCTGTCCACTTGCCAAGACTTGAGAATGGCTACTCCTTCCCCTTCAGAAGTTAGTTCTCATTGACTCCTGAAGGGGATGACAAAGCAATCCATGTGCACACATTTAACGAATAACCACAAGTCCAACATGCAGCGAGAAGAATTACAGTCTGTCACCCACCCTTGTCAGATCAGTTTCCTTCCTCCATGCAGCGCAGCATGTTTACTGCATTTGTTCAAAGCGGAGTCATTGCATGCAGAGACCACAGCAAAACATTTACACACTGTCAGAGAGAAGGCTGCTCTTCTCCCAGCAATTAAATAAACTCGACTGGAAAGGGCATTCCTACCCCATCTGAATCAACAAGGCACTTTGCAACAAACGCTACTATAAATAACAGATCAGATGAAAAACAATGAAATCCACTGATCTGGGGTAGATCTATTATAGCTTGAGTACCAGTTGATCACCAAGCTGGCAGTGGACACACTTGGCTCTTGCAACAGTAAGAATTCTGTATTCAAAATGCATCTTGTAGTGAAATAAAGTACAAAACTGGAATTCCTACTGCCAAGAAAAAAGGTTTCAGATTAAGCCCCCTGCCCTGTCCTTTGGAACAGCTATAGATCACATGCATTTAATTTAAAATCTTTGCACATGTAGCTCCACTAGAACCTATGACTCATAAAATTTGGGTTATGACGTTGGCTATATAGGATCTTGCCTCTGATGTCCAATTTTCTTGCAGACTGTACAGTGCTATGGTTCTGTATTAAAGTTATTTGTATTTCTTTTTCTAATAATATCCCTTGTGGAATTGATTCTTTTACTAGTACCCAGACCCACAGCTTAGTTACTGAACAGATAATCTTGGCTTGGAAGGACATGAAGTTTAAATCCTTCACCGGGGAACAAGCCAAGATGTTATTAAAAATTCTGTTTATTTTTATTTACATCTAAAACTGTACAGGGAGAAGAGAAAGGCAAGGCTGTTCCTTGGAACGGAAGCAGAGCTCTAGTAACAATGATGTTAACAGACAGATTCATCTGTTTTCCAAATTTCACTGTCAGACAAAGAGCTTATTTTATATTCTGGCATTTGATTTTTCCCATGGCCACATAAATATACCTGGATCATGCAAGGAATGTCCTCAGATTAGCAAGGGACTAGGATATGGTATTTGGGACTGGAGCCTTGGTTATCTTATGTTTTATGAGTCAGTTGCAAACAGAATTTTAAAAAGTGTGTATCTTCCTCCCTTCCCAGTAAAGTCTTTTGTAACTGTAAGCTGTTGCACCACCACCTTACTGCAGAGGCCCCTGTAGAGACCCACTGACAGCCCCACAGAACCACCTCTGACTCAGACTAAGCATAATCCCAATATTTACATGACATGAATGATTAAAGGATGGGGAAACATGCCTTATAGTAAAAGGCTCAAGAAACTATCTATTTATCTTACAAAGAAGGTTAAGGAGTGACTTGATCACAGATTGTAAGTACCTACAAGGAGAAGAAAATTTTGATACTGGAGTCTTTAGTCTAGCAGACAAAGGTATATCAAGACTCAAAGACTGGAAGTTGAAACTAGACAAATTCTGACTAGAAAAAAAAAAGGTGTAAATTTTTAGCAGTGAGGGTGATTAACTATTGGAACAATTTATCTAGTATTATGTGGATTCTCCAAGTCATTAATGAGAATACTGAACACTACCAGATCCAGGGCTGACCCCTGTGGTACCCCCACTAGATACGCCTTCCCACTTTGACAGCAAACCATTGATTACTATGCTTTGAGCATGGTCTTTCAACCAGTTGTACATACACCTCATAGTAATTTCATTTAGACCACATTTCCCTAGTTTGCTTACAAGAATGTCATGTGAGACTGTCTAAAACCTTACTAAAAATCAAGATCTATCATGTCTACTCTACCCCCCCCCCCAAAAACAAACAAACAAACAAACTAGGCCAGTAATCCTGTCAATAAAGGAAATTAAGTTGGTTTGACATGATTTGCTCTTGACAAATCCATGCTGCCAATTCCTTATAACCCTGTTATCCTCAACATTGTTTAATAATTTGTTCCAGTATCTTTTCAGGTACCGAAGACAGGCTGGGTGGTCTATAATCCCCTGAGTCCTCACTGACCCTTTTTAAAGACAGGTACTATGTTTGCCCTTCTCCAGTCCTCTGGGACCTCACCCATCTTCCATGAGCTCTCAAAGAGATTTGCCAATGGTTCCCAGACTGTTTTAGCTAGTTCCTTAAGTAGCCTACGATTAATTTTGTCAGGCCCTGCCAACTTGAATACCTCTAACGCATCTAAATATTTTTTAACCTGTTCCTTCCCCCTTGTTAATATTAGTAGTGTTGAGTATTTGGTCACCATTAACCTTTTTAGTGAAGACTAAAGCAGAACAGGCCTTAAACGCCTCAGCCTTCTTCATCAGTTATTAGCTCTCTTTCCCTGCTAAGTAGAAGGAAAGTGTAGGTATTCATTTTCTCTTGCTCCTAATGTAATTAAGAAACCTCTTCTTGACTTGCATGTCCTTTGCTAGGTGTAACCAAGATACACAAAAATTAAGAGAACTGCACCAAGTCTGTGAAGACAAGCCTAACTCCAAGTCCTGTACCTTAACCACAAGAGCATGCTTGCTCACAAACACCACGTGCAATGTAACCTCAGACCAGAAGTAAAGACCTTGCCTGCAAACAGGTAATGTTCAAAACAAGGACATCTGTGTTTGCTCCCCACCACGGACAGCCCATTCCAGGGACACATCACCTAGTAAGAGCAATGTACAGATGTTGTGTCTGAAATAGCAACTCTTCCCTTGTAATTAAGCAATGGTCTATCATTTGTTCAGATATAAACAGCAGGAAAGATTCTTTAATACTGCATGCATTTTGTAACTTTAATTGATCTCTTGATTAAACAGATCCGAAGTCTCAATATCACAGATCAAGAAGTAGTAATACAAACTTAGCAGCAGAAACCGAAAAACCAAAAACAATGCATGGACAATTAGATGAGAACTAGTTATAAATGGCTCAAGGCTGAGGCTAGGCATTATTGGGGATGTGCTCCAAAACCAATACTAAAACTCTGACTGCTGCAAGACACTGAATGTGATGGGGAGGCAGCAAAATTGACTGAGTCACCCCAGAGACACTTTCCATCCTCAATATCAACCAATCTACTACAGTGCTTCCTGAAGCCCTTGAGGAGGATAGCACACACCAAACCTTCATTTTGTATCTTCCCTTCATACTCCTTTCTCTTCCCTTACCATTACCAGCCTCAAACACAATAACCAAACCCATGCTATTTAGGATGAAGCTGTGCTCTCAAGATGCATGCTTATACCATTAATTGATTTCAAGTAAATGGAAGTGCCGTGTCCATCTGAAAGCTGCATTTGACCCTTTAATGCAGTGGTTCCCAACCAGGGGTACACATACCCATGGAAGTATGCAGGGGTCTTCCAGGTGGTATATCAGCTCATCTAGGTATTTGCCTAGTTTTACAACAGGCTACATATAAAGCACTAGCAAAGTCAGTACAAACTGAAATTTCATACAGAGAATGACTGCTCTATATACACTATACACTGAAATGTAAGTACAATATTTATATTCCAATAGATTTCATAATTATATGATATGAGAAAGTAACAGTGTGCTGTGACACTTTTGTATTTAAGTCTCATTTTGTAAGCAAGTAGTTTTTAAGTGAGACGAAACTTGGGGGTACACAAGACAAATCAGACTCCTGAAAGGGGTACAGTAGTCTGGAAAGGTTGAGAGCCACTGCTTTAACTGGTTTAAATGTAAAATCTCCACTTTTGGGAAATCACTTTGAGACCACTGATGGTCCCTCCTGCCACCCATTTATGACCACTGCACACATTTATTAAGCATATTCATGAATGCCTCCTATTAAGGAGTAACGGGTATGTCCTCTGGGCCACCAACATAGCTCTCACGCAGCAATCCAGGGCATGGAGACAAGTTTTATTGGATTCAAAAAAGCCTAATTATTTTTAATCAATATGCCACAGGTGATGAGAGCCTATCTTAGCAGTCAAACAAAAAAAGGGTAAAGATCACTAGTGTATTTCTACTTTAATCACTCAAAACATTCTAGAATTTCAGGTTAAAACATGAAGTCTTTAGCTATCATAATTAGAAAGGGCTATAATTCCCTTGATTGAGTAATTTAGTTTCAAATAAAATTTCATCTCAAGGCATTAGCGGGCCCTGACATATCATCTCAGCTATTCTGACAGCCTGAAGAAAAAGGCTGTTTTATTTCAGTTTCTTGAGAGTGCTTAGAAGTGCAGGCTCAGCTGTAAATCACTACCCGCTGCTTAGTCTCTAAAATAAAACTTTATTCTTAGCCTAAGTGCTTATTTGGGACTATGTGAATGCCCTGATTAGGCTCTCTTGCCTGTTAGAAACTCTGCCACAACAGAAGCAGACAGAAAAAGATATCAAGTTCCACAGAAATTTAAGAGATTTACATAACAGATTGCACTTGTATATACATTTATCTGCCCTGATCAAGAACAAGTTCTGCTTCTTACAAGGTAACACTATTTCTACAGGATGAAGCCCTGTACTCACTGAAGTCAATGTCAAAATTCACATAGACTTAAAGAGGACCAGAATTTCATCTATTAGCTATTGTGGAGAGCCTTTATTAGGCAGATCTTACCCACGAATGCTTCTACTCCCATGACCCCAGGAAATGACCAGTACTTGCTCCCTCATAAAGAGTTAAAACCTAATAGAGCTGTTGCTCAATTGTGCAACACTGCACTTTACGATATATGCAACTCTGAGTTCATATTGCTGTCACTCTTGTCTTTCTCCTCCATCTCAATTATCTTGCCACCTGACATGACTTCACTATTTAGATCAGTGGTTTTCAACCTGTGGTCCGCACACTGTGTGAAGGGCCCGCGAGAGGTGACTATGAAAATAAAGTTTCAGATCCCAGAAAAGGCATTCCGTTTTTCTGATCAATCAAAAGTATGTGAATACCCCACCCAATGTCAAAACCCAGAAGTGTTGTCATTACTTTAGAAACCCACGGTTTAGCACCCTTTCTCATGCTGCATCAAATGCTGTGCCGAGCACGTGCAACATTTATCTTTGAATTCTGTTCAGTCAGTTTTCAGTCTAAGATCTCTATGGTAGAGGTTCATGGATCACAGATTGAATTTGCATAGGGGTCCGGACCTCCATTTGAAAATTTTTAGGGATTTGCACATCAAAAAGAGGTTGAAAACAACTGATTGAGATAAGAAGTTCTTTGGGACAGGACCTGCCTTATTTTGCATTGTTACCTCACCCAGTACAATAGGGTTCCAATCCTGCAATACAAATTAATAAAAGGGCAATGACGAGTTTCAAGGAATTACCTCAAGTTCACACCCTAAAGCAACCTGGGTAAAATAATTAACACTGTTACTCCTACGCATATAAATAGTCAGTCCTTTTCTGAGTATCACTAAAATACTGGCTCAACACTCTGCTCCAAGAGTGAATTTCACAGATTGCTTACACACAGACTGCATGAAATAGAACTTTAATTTAATCATGTGCCTGTTTATTCTGGTATAAAGGGACAGGGTAAATAGCAGCCTGAGACACTCCTTAAATATTTTAGCTCTCTTGGCTGTATCACCTTTCCAAATTAGGCAGTACATACTTTTTCACCCCCTCACAAACAGAAACATTGTTCCACCCAGTATCCTACTTTTGTTGTCCTTCTCTAGACCTTCTATATTTCCTGCTTTTCAGAGAAGGGGAGACCCAAACCAAATGCAGTATCCAAGTTAGGGAGGGCTCAAATGATTCTGACAATGCTAGTGTAATATTTTCCATGCTATTTTTTATTCCCTTAATATAGCTGAGCAGCAATTTGTTACAGGACATCTCCCACTTTAGACAGAAATGTCTCCACATCAACCTGCCACTTATTCTTGATAAATTCCGATGCAGCAACAGGAGGCCAGAGTTTTATAAGACTGACATTATCTCTTCACTATACATAATGCAGTATTATCATCAGTTATTTTTAATAGTGGATTAGGGACTGGGACAGTGTAGAGACTGAGCCACAGAGGCAAGGCTAAATTGTAGTTTAAGCACCCGGTTGAAGATCAGAAAAAGGAAGCCATTTCTAAGCAAGCAGCTCTGGGAGTAGAGAGAAGCTTCTCAATTCTTAGCCCTGAGTAAAAGACTTCATAAATGATGTGAAAGCCAAGCTGGGCCTCAGAGGCTCTGATAAAGGCAGAGATCAAAGTGAGGCATAGCAGCTGCAAACAGGAAGTGCTGCTCCAAGCTTGACTTGTCTTCTTTAATAATTACCGTAACAGAAGGTTAAACTAGTGAAGTAGAGTGACTTTTTCCTTCTCACAGGAGGAAGCCATGCAACAGTGGAACCTTCTCTCACTGCCAGGAACTTGTGTCCTGTGCAGGGGGAAGGTCAATTATTCCCAACGTAGCCATAACATCACAACGGTAATTTTCCCCACTCAGAGCCAACTCCTTTTTACAAGGAAAAACAAAGTCCCAGAGCAACAAAAAGGCATATCCTTAAGTTGAAGAGAGCATGAAAGAAAGTCATCTCTCTGGCCAAGAGGGCCTTCAAAAGCCAAAGGAAAAACTAAGTCTACCCTTGTGCTGTTGGTGTTTTATATCCATTTAGGCCTGTCAATTTCATTTATTACCACCTCTATTACTGAAGTGCCTAGGAGCCCAAAATATGGACAAGGACCCCATTGGGCTAAGCACTATACAAAAACAGAACAAGACAGTCCCTGCCCCAAAGAGTGTACATCAGTATAAAACTAGAGGGTTGTACACTTGGTTGCTTCAGTAGGCTGCACACGCTAAGGGCTCCTTGCATTCCTCCCCACTACCCCACCGTGTGTCACCCTCCCACCCCCCTCTATTTCCTGGGTTCCCTGAAACACCTCCCAACTCCTCCTTCATGCCAGGAGCTCTGTGCCCCCCCCCCCCCAAACTCTTTTCCACCATGTTGGGAAGATGTTTATGGGGAGGCGCCTCCCACGCATGAGGGGAAGCATGGGAAATGCTTGTTTGAAAACGTAACAAGAGGCAAGTGGAGGCTGGCATCCTGGGCCGATCAGCAGCAGGAATCAACATCTCACTAGCGACAAAGATGACATGTAGGGTGGGGAATAGGCCATGAAGAGCCTTGAAAATGCAGACAAGTAGCTTAAGTTGGATGCAATTGAAAAGGGGGGAGCCAATGGAGGGATGCTGTCATAAATATGGAAAGAAGGGTAGCATAAAATCCCTCCTTGGCAGCTGTACTGAATTGCCCTACCTGTAAGGGTTAAGTAGGTCAAATAACCTAGTTGGCACCTGACCAGAAGGACCAACGAGGAAAGAAGATACTTTCAAATCTGGGGGGGAAAGGTTTTGCTTGTGGCTCTCTTTGTTGCTCCTCTCCAGACAGAGAGAGAAGCCAAGCACGTACAACATCTCCTGAAAATATACCTGGAATATTCCATCTAAAAAGTCACAGAAATTGTAAGTAAGGCAAGGAAATGCATTAGGTTATCTTTTGTTTTAGCTTGTGACTTTTCCTAAGCTGCAAAGGTAGTTTTATTCCTGTTTTTGTAACTAAAGCTGAACCAGAGGGGAATCTTCTGTGTTTTAAAACTTTTTATTTACCCTGTAAAGTTACCTTCCATCCTGATTTTGCAGGTGTAATTTTTACTTTCTTTATAAATAAAGTTCTTCTTTTAAGAACCTGATTGATTTTCAGTGTCCTGAAGACAAAGGGTCTGGTCTGTGCTCACATTGCTAACCAGTTTGTTCGTATATTATTGTCAAGCTTCTCCAAGAAGGGGTGAAGGGGCTTGGGGGGATAGGGATTCCAAGTGTCCCTTCCCTGAAATTTTATGTAAATCACTTGGTGGTGGTGGCGGCAATACCATCCAAGGACAAGGAAAGGAATTTGTGCCTTGGGGAAGTTTTTAACCTAAGCTGGTAGAACATAAGCTATGGGGGTCTTTCATGCGGGTCCCCACATCTGTATCCCAGAATTCAGAGTATGTGTGTGGGGGGGAACCCTGACAGATGCAAAGAGAGGGGTGACATGCTCAAAGTGACGGGCTAGGAAAATGATCTTTGCAGCAGCATTCTGAATGGGTATAAGCTGGGCCAGTGTGTATTTATCAAGGTTAGATACATGGATGTTGCAGTAATCAAGACACAAAATGACAACAGCCTGGATGAGAGTTTTAGCTGTGTGCAGGAACAGGAAAGGCCGAATCTTAGAGATATTATGCAGAAAGAAATGGCAATATTTAGACATAGCTTGGACGTGAAAACCTAAAGAGAGGTCCAGATGACGCACAAGTTATGGGCCTGCCTGACAGGCAGGATGGTGGTGTTATCCACAGTGATTGAGAAAGGAGAAAGAGAAAGTGGCTTGGGAGAAGATTAAGAGTTGAACTTTAGCCTTTGAGCTTCAACCAGTGGCTACCCATCCACATGGAGATGTCAGAAAGATTTTAATTTGGACAGGAGGAGGTAGGTCTGGAGTACAGAGGTAGACAATAGAGCACGGGTGGGCAAACTATGGCCCGCAGGCTGGATCCGGCCCCTCAGGGCGCTGGATCTGGCCCACAGGATTGCTCCCTGTGGTGCCGCAGGCCCCGTGCCACTCTCAGAAGCGACCAGCACCACGGCCCTGGAGCCCCAGGGGGGGAGGGGCAGAGGGCTCCGTGCATTGCCCTTGCTTCCAGGCACGACCCCCCGCAGCTCCCATTGGCCAGGAATGGGGAACTGTGGCCAATGGGGAGCTTCGGGGGAGGTACTGGAGGCGTGGCAAGGGCAGCACGCAGAGCCCTTTGGGCCCCCCCCGGGGCCACGCAGGGTCGTGGTGCCGGCCGCTTCCTAGAGCGGAGCCGTCTGGGGCCAGGGCAGGCATGCAGGGAGCCTGGCCTGGCCTGGCCTGGCCCGGCCCCGGTGCACGCCGCTGCCACCCCAGAGCCACTTTAGGTAAGCAGCGCTGGGCCGGAGCCCAAACCCCTCCTGCACCCCACCCCCAACTCCCTGCCCTGAGCCCCCTGCCGCACCCCCATACACCCCAACCCCCTGCCCTGAGCCCCCGCCACATCCCAACCCCCTGCCCTGAGCCCCCTGCTGCACCCTGCACCCCTCCTGCACTCCTGCCCTGAGCCCCCTGCTGCACCCCGCACCCCTCCTGCACTCCTGCCCTGAGCCCCGCCGTACCCCTCTTGCACCCAACTCCCTGCCCTGAGCCCCCTTCTGCACCCCAACCCCCTGCCCTGAGCCCCCTCATACAGCCCGCACCTCTCCTCTGCCCCAATCCCTTGCCCTGAGCCCTTTCCTGTACTCCGCACCCACTCCCGCATCCCGCACCCCCACCCAGCCCTGCATACAATTTCCTCACCCAGACGTGGCTCTCGGCCCAAAAAGTTTGCCCACCCCGTCCTAGAGTCAGCAGCATGGAGATTGCAGTTGAATTTGTGTTTGCAGAGGAGATTAGCCAGAGCTGGAGGAAGAAGGGGACCAAAGGCAGATCCCTGTGGAACTCCCATGAGGAGGCTCCTCCACTGAAGGATCAATTAAAGAGACAAGAGAACCAGGAGAAGACAGTTACAGAATGCCAGCGCGAAGAGCAGGTCATCTGTGTCAAAGGCAGTTGACAGGTCAGGAAGGATGAGGATGGGGTAGTGATTCTGAGAGCCAGCTCTGAAAGAGTCATCAGAGACTTTGGCAAGAGCAGTTTCAGTGGTGTGCCAGAGGCAGAAGCCATACTGGAGAGAGTTCAGGACAGAATTTGGGGGAGACAGACTCCACAGAGCAATCGTAAACAGTGTGTGCACCAAGCTTTGAGATGAAAGAGAGAAGGGAGATGGGGTAGTAGATGGAGAGGCAAATGGGGACAGGTTGGTTTTTTAAGATGGGAAAGACTAATGCTTGTTTGTACTGAGGGGAAAGAACCAGAGGAGAGTGAGAGGTCAAGACAAAGAGTAAGGGACGTGATGATAGTGGGTGTGAAGGTGATCAAGAGATGGAATGGGATCACTGGGGCAACAGCAAGGTTATAGAATTTGAGAAACTTCTGCATCTGTCACAGGGGAGAAAGAGGCAACAGTTGTAGGAGAGGAAAGGAAGGCAAACCGAGACACTTATAAAACTGACAAAACAGGATGTCTTAAAAAAAAACCATCAGAGATCCTATGTGGAGAGAGAATTGGAGTCAAGAGGACAGGAAGGTTTGAGAAAGTAGGTCAAAGGTGGCAGTTGTGAGCATGAGATTCAATTAAGCTGAAAAGTAAAGCTACTTAGCAAGGAAGGTGGCATAACTGAAGCTGCAGAAAACTAATTTGTAAGGGAGGAAGTCAATCTGGTGATCACTTCTGGCAGAAATTGTCTCAGCAGCCCGAAAGCAGGAGTGGCAGAAGTGGATGCTGGGGGTGACCAGGGGTGGAGGTTGGCAGGACAAACCTTGTAATGAGGGAGAGGGACAACAGAGTCAAGGATGGTGGCAAGTAAAGCATGGAGAGAATCAACAACCATATCAACGGAAGCAAGGAAGAGACAGCAGGAAAGAGAGGGATGAAAGCATATGAGAAGTCATCAGTGCTGATGGAATGGAAGTCACAGAGAGGGCATGCGGGAGATGCTGATGGGCGATGCTGAAAGAGACCAGGAGCGAGCTGGACAGGGGGAATGGGGTAGCAGAGAGATAGAAAGAGTAGTGCTTAGCAAAGATCAGAGCCGTCCCTAGCAATTCTGGGGCCCTACACAGCCCCCCACCCCCGGGGGGGGGGGCAGACCTCTGTGGGGGGGGGGGGGGAGGGGAGAAGCAGGAGGGTGGGCCCCAGGCCTCCACAGGGGAGGGAGCGGGTCTGGCTTGGGGAGTAAGGGGGAACCTCCCCAGCACTCACCGGCAGCGTGGCTGAGGCCGGGTTGCTGCACTTCCCGCCCCCAGTGAGCGCAGCCCAAGCCCTGCTGCAGAACTCAGGGGAGCGGGGGCGGGGAAGGGGCAGGGGCCCTGGAGAAGAGCTGGACCGGCAGGGGCTGGAGCAGCATGCAGCTGCGCAGGGCACCAAGAAATTTGGTGCCCCAAATTTCCTCGTGCCCTACGCAGCTGCGTCCTTTGCGTATGGGTAAGGATGGCCCTGGCAAAGACCAATCCAGTGAGCGGCCATTCTGGTGAGTGGGACAGTTGATCTAGGGAAGCAGGTTGAATGAAGAGGTGAGGATGTGGAAACGTGAAGCTAGGGCGTTGGATGGGTCAGCAACAAGGAAATTAAAATCCCCAAGGATGTATGTGGGAGATTGTGAGGAGAGGAAGAGTGAGAGCCAGGAATTGAAATCAGAGAGGAAGGTCATGGGGAGGAATTGGGCAAACAGGGGATGACAGTGACATGGAGTGGGAGAGGAGAGACAAAGTCAGGTGCAGTGTTGTTCCTGCTCTCTCACATTAGAAGGGAGAAGAGAGAGGGAGAGGAGAAACCTAACATCCCCACCACGGTCTGACACAAGGGAGGGAGCATTAGAGGAAGAGAGGCCTCTGTAAGAGAGGACAGCTGAAGAAGCAGTGTCAGACAAAGGGATCTAGATATCAGAGCCAGGAACTAGAGGTAGCGAGATACGAATCAGTCATGGATGGCTATGGTTTCAAGAGCGGGAGTGGGCATTCCAGAAAGAGTAAGGGAGAAGGATTGGCATGAGGTCAGGAACAGCAACATAAGAGGGGTGGGGCTGGGTGTGGAAGGTACAGAAGAGGAGATGGAGAAAGGACCAGGTTGGGGCATGTGATGATCTGACGCAGTGGGGGGGGAGTGTTGACCTGGGAATGTGCCCTGGGGATGGGAGACCTGAGAGCCTGTAACCTGAGCCAGGGGGAGGGGGAGGTAACACCTCTGCCCAGGAATGTGAAGACAGGCTGCAGAAGGGAGCCTGCTGGGGGGGGGGGGGGTTAGTTTCAGTTTGGGGCTGGGTGGAGGAACACAGGGAACCCCAGGGCTGGGGTCTAAGCTCCCTGCTCCCCCAGAAGGACTTGACTGAGGGGTCCTGGGTGTACCCACAAGCTCTGTTTTGGACTGTGTTCCTGTTGTCCAATAAACCTTCTGTTTTACTGGCTGGCTGAGAGTCTCAGTGAATCCCAGGAAGAGGGGTGCAGGGCCTGGACTCCCCCACACTCCGTGACAGGGCAAATGTCACAAAAGGTGAGGAGGAGGAAGGTGTGATGTGGGATAAGAATTTGTGTTGGTGGGAGGAGAGAGGGAGATTGGGATGGGGACAGAAAGAGGAGCTGGTTGAACTTGTGGGAACTGTAAAGGGGAGAGGGCAACAAGGAAGGGGAAATGGAGCCATTGGGGGGAAATAGGGAAGATGGGGAAGAACAAAAGTTGTGATGGGGCATGGTGAGAGCAATGCACGAGTGGCAGATGGGTAAGATTACATTAGAAAAGCAGAGTGTGAAAGTTCTCATTCCATGCCTTCCACTAATGCGATCACTGCAAATCTGCAGCAACAAATCTAATATTTCAAAGGCATTGGGAGGAGGGAGAGCTCAGTGGTTTGAGCACCGGCCTGCTAAACCAAGGATTGAACTCACAACCTTGGAGGGGGCCATTTAGGGATCTGGGGCAAAAACTGAGGATTGGTCCGGCTTTGAGTAGGGGGTTGGACTGGATGACCTCCTGAGGTCCCTTCCAACCCTGATATTCTACGATTCATGAGATAACTCCTCCTTGGATAGGATTTGCCACTCCAGGTGAGACTAGAGGTCAATCAAATCCCAGTGTCTTGACACTAGCAGGGCCCAATACCAGATGCCTCTAGAGCAGTGTTTCTCAACCTTTTTGATACCAGGGACCGGCTTGCTGCCTTCCTAAACTATGTCACAGAGATCTCAGGGACTGGCGCCAGTCCATGGACCGGTCAATGAGAAACACTGCTCTAGAAAAAAGTAGCAGCCCCTCCCTGTAACAGGCTTGTCATTTCAGAGTCATATACTTAGCCAGCAACATCCTAGGAGAACCCTGTGACAGACTGACTGCCACAATACATCAATCCTGGGCTCAGGGATTGCAACACTTGCCTCCTTAACCAAGTGTCACTAGTAGTTCATATCTTACTGGAATTTTCTGTTCTTCACAGCTTATAAATACCTTAAGAGGAAGGATAGAAATTATTCAGTTTCAGAGACAACAGGACAAAAAGGAATGACCAGAAACTAAAGGAGAAAGGGTTCAGGTGACATATTAGGGAAACATTTTTAGAGTCAGTAGTTGGGTAGTGGAGGCCCCCTGATTGCAGTGATATTAGAAGAGATTAGATAAAATGCTTCGCAGTCTACACGAATACAGCACTGTTGACATGAAGCCAACTCTGGGGTGGCAGGCAGCAATCAACTAGCACACAGCAACAAGCACAATAGTGGAATATGGGAGGGAAACTGTTAGTTAAGAACATAAGGGCAAACCCTAACTCTTATGAAAATCAGCAGGAGATCATTAAAGTCGACACAAAGCAGACAGAATCCTACTTTTTAAAGTCTCCTCTTTAAGTCTCCCCATACTCTGTAAGCTGCATGGAACCCATATTTTTCAGTGCTAGGAAGGATAAAGGGCTGAGGTGACCATGCCAGAAAGCTAGGTGTTGGAAACCTGAGGCTTCGATCTCTGGCCACTAGGGCTAGGTAACTATTCTCTACTTTATTCTCCAAGAAAGGAGAAGTTAGCCTTGCAAACTGCAGTGGGTCAGATTCCATGTACCAAGTGACCTTTTCTGGCCTTGCAGTCTAGATGCTGCTAGTGTCGACTCCATCGTCCTCTCTGCTGGAGAGTAAGCGGTCTTCTAGTGCTGTGGTGGTTCAATCCAAACCTTCATAGGCTGGAAGCTGGAACTTGGAACAGTTCCAGATTCCCATTAAGTAATTACACATCTCACCATTATGATGATAACATATGGGCTCTTTAACCCAGTGAAAGGACCCTTGTTATTCATTACACTTAGCCTTCTCCCCTATTCAGCAGCCACTCTCTTCCCTGATACAGAGAATAAAACCTCTGCTCTAAAGGAAGCTTTTTAAATTGAATTTTTTACTACTTCATTTAAAACTTCAAAAGTCTGATCTTCTGTAAAGAATGACTGTCTCCGACTGAAAAAACCAGCTCCAATTTAATCTCCATATTCTTCTGCTGCTCAGAAACCACTTAAGTGTCACCCATACAGTTTGTGACGAAAACTAAACCTCCTGCTAACTGGCTCCTTCCCATTTAATCAGAAGATACGAAGCTTTTGTGTTGATGATTTCAGTAAGACAGCATCTGCCTGGCATTAGCTATTAGCAGCATTTGTCTCTGCTATGTCAATAACTCAAGGCAATTATCTTATGTGCCATTACTGGACAGCTCAGTGTCAAGTACAGATTCTCACTTGTTTGATCAGCAGCACCTGTTAGCAATGTTAGCAAGCAAAACTGTAACAAACTACAAAGCTATTTCAGAGTCTGCCAGCACCATTGTGAAATCTCTATTTGCAATTTAGAGCTCAGCCGAGGCTTCACATATGAGATCTAAATTCAAGCAAGCAACCACTTCTGCTTCAAATTCTGTGCTTGTTCTTATGCAAAAGTAGGAGGGGACCCATTATCTTTCCCTCAGGCCTGATCTACACTTAAAAATTTATATAGGAAAAGTTATGTGGATTAGGGGAATGCTTTTTTTAAAAAAAAACAACAAAAAACAGAATAGCTATGCCAGTATAAACCCTAGCATAGAGGCAGTTTATATGGGCAAAAACGTGCCTTTGTCAGTATAGCTTATGTCTCTTGGAGAACTGGCGTAAACTGTGCCAACAGAAACATGTTTATGCCAGTATAAGCTACCTCTATGCTAGAATGGTTTGCCAGTATAGTTCTATATACATCGGTACGCCAGTAAAACTTTTCAAGTGTAGAAAAGACCTTGTTTATTTTTTGGGAACCTATCACTAGTATTTACCCCCCGAACAATTGAAATACTCTTTACTAATCCATAATATAGCCAACATAGAACTACAACAGTGAAAAACTTATAGAAATATCATCTGCCATTAACCGCAGTCGGTTGTAACCCTCAAATCACACCAGGCACCATGCATTCTTCCCTTCGCTTAGCCCACAACCTATTTTCTAAAAAGAAGTTTGCTACTACATTTGAGTCTCCCTATTTCATGGCAATACCGTTTAAATTATTGGGATTAAAGTAGAAAATGTCAGCAATTTTGTAATTACAGGACACCAACAAACTAGAAACTTCACTTCTGTACTCTCTGGCAGCTTATGAAGAATATGTTAAGCAGAGTTGTTTTTAATATGGACTGCATGTTCTTCCCAAAGAAGTTAAGGTATGAATTTTCCACCTGTGTTATAAATGAGGGAAGAGCCTGAAAATAAGGAATGACTTAAAAAGAAAGGTAATTCTCCTGGTAGGGACAGTGCCAAGGAAAACTCACCTGCTCTCTGCAAAGATTCCCCTTTGACATTATTTTAATTTCCTTGTTGTGAGTAAGATTCTTCTGGGAAGCATTAGCAGTATGAGATGTTTACTTCTTTTGACTGTGATTGTCGTGACATGTACTGCTTACCAACAATCTGACTGCACTATTAGTGAATCTGCTGACTTATGTTTGCAATGGTGACTCCTTCCGTTGGCGACATGCTCTCTTTCCCTGCTCAGTACACAGTCACTAATCGTTAGCTTCATTATTCTTGTAGTGATCATGGTGACACTAATTACCTCTCGGCATCTTGTCATTAATTAGCATCAAACTTATTAAATAGAGATGTGGTGTGACTTGTTTGCATTCTTGTCTCAGACAGTCCAGTGAACTGTTTAAAGCCAAGCTTCCGTCAGAGAAAGTTTTTTCCATGTCAGTTCTACTTGGTTTACTGATTAGAGTCAAAATTTGCTTTTGACGGTCTGAAAAGCTGACCTGAAAGCACTCTGAAATCACGGAATGAGAGGCAGTCAAAACAACTAAGCATTGTTGTAACTACAGAGCAGCCATTTGAATTTTATTCTGCCTTATGCATCATCAGCATGATCACCAGTCAAGGTCTGGCTCCAGAACCTTTATTGACAAATACATAGGTGGCAGAAAAAGCCCCATGCTATTTCCTGGTAAGAGGTTGAAATAGCAGTTAGGAAAGTCGGGTTTGAACTAAAGGAGAACAAATATGAAGTACCAGAAGCCATTTTCATGGCTTGTCATAACCTTGCTTTCATATTCATTTTAATATTAAGTTATTATATTATCAATACAACCATTCTGAAGCATCCTTCATGCCTGCAGCCTGAAAATACTTTACAGAGTTAAAAGCAAAATAGAAAGGCAGAAAGGACAAAAAGGAGCTACATGAGCAGATGAAACAAGAGACTGCAGAAAGAAACGGCATAAGAGGTAGGTTGGAGCAGGTCCATAGAGGATTTTAAAATATATATTGTTTTAAGTAGATTTTCTGCTTTGTAACTGCTGTGAAATATCTTAGCACCCGATTCTTACATACAAGTAATCTCATTGAAGTCTGACCATTGTCATGAATAAGGGTTGCAGGATAGGATCCTTATTCAAGGGCAAAGGTCTAATCTTAGTGTGACACTGGCAGACCAGGTGCCAGCTCTTGCCAAGGCTGTAGGCATTAGCCGAGCACTGACAAATTCATAGCTGGAAACCAGACCAGCTCACCTGTATGTTAGTATAGTTCAAGATAGGTGTTAGACTTATAAGAATGTGTTTAGACTCTATGGAATGCTTGTAAGTTGCTGCATGCATTAATTTCACTCATAATGTCTCTATCCCATGCTATAAGGTGATATGCAAGTTTTGCTTTACAATTGTAAAAATGCTTGCCCTGAACCTTTGAAGCCAGTCATGGGGAATGGCCCACTGCACATCAAGAAGGACCATCAAAACTAAATGGGCCACTGTGGAACATCAGGATATAAAGACTTGGTTAATGTCCCTCTGAAACCCATGAAGGTGCTACGTGCAGGAGACCGTCGCATCAGCTTGAATGCTGGAAGAAGGGGAGAAAAACAGGGACATAAGAAGATGCTCTCTTTCTCATTTGCTGTTTGACTCTTACAGGGCTGGAGCTATGAAACAGAGGCAGAGAGGTCCTAGGTCAACCTGGGTTAGCCCTAAGACATTCAGTGTTGACAAGTGACAACAACTCTGTCATCTTTTAAAACCATAGACCATAACTAATTTGTGTATATAGGTTTTCCTGCTTTAACCTGTAAATAACTAAATTTCTTTTCCCCGGTTAATAAATCCTTAGTTTACTATAGGATTGGCTACAAGTGTTGTCTTTGGTGTGAGATCTGAGGTACAAACTGACCGAGGGTAAGGGACTGATCTCTTGGGACTGGAAACAACCTGAATCTTTTGTGACCTTTGGTGTATGGAAACCATCTATCACTAAGTCCAGCTTGCCTGAGTGGCAAGACAGACTGGAGTGCCCAATGGGACTGTCTGTGACTCCATGATAAGACGGTTCTAGTGCTTCAGGAGTTCACATCTGTTACTGGATTGGTGAAATCTAATTATAGAACGTATCTCCAAGTCACTGACATCATTTAGAAACAAATTTACTATTTTAATCACAAGACTAGAGATATCTGAAAATCACCAGCATATTAGAATAAATTGGTTTCTATTGACATTCTGGGCTGTATTTTCTCAGGGACACCAAAAATGTACGTGCAACACATGCGTACTTCTATACAGACTTATTTGGTGTATGCAATTTAGATATATTGTAGGCATCATTGCAAACCCCTGGGATTAGAAGGATAAAACACTTGACCCAAACTATACATATAACAAGGGTATTGCAAGATCCATGTTTTGCCCAGGAACCCTCCATTAAAACATGCTGTCACACCGTAAAAGAGGGCATACAGTTTTATCTTCTACAACACCAACAAAAATGTACGGGTTATCCTTGCTGTTGCGATTACTGCATGAGCCCTCATTACTCTGACTCCTATTAGGGTTGGAGAAGTCTGTCCTCTCATTTTCTATAATTATGAATGTCACTGACTTGACTATAATTACTGCCACTATCATTACAACTGGTTGTTCTGGCTTCTCTCCCAGCCCCCTCATCAGTGCTGGGACAGGCCTGTTATTAGCCCCTGTATTATTCTCTGTGTTAGTGGAATGGTGTGATTGATGATCTCCTGCTAAACAGTCTCACTTATACACAGTAGTAGCTGTGAATAGTCATTCTCAAAACAATTATCTGCATATCTATTCTAACATATTGTGGTAACTGCATAATTTAAAAGCAACCCACACTGGTAACTCCAAATGTTATAAGCAGCACACAGCCTACCATCCACTCACTCATAGCTTCTGGAAGTAGACCAAGTATATATCTAGTCTCGCCAGTGTACTTTTTCTCCTCCTCCTCATGCTCCCTGATGAGTGCAGGTGATATGGAACCAGCACGTAACTTCTTCTCCCATACTGATGTCCCCTGACTCCCTTGTCTTCTGACCAGTAACCATTATATGTAGGGGCCAACACATAACCTGTGTCCTTAGAGTGAAGCCCCATATCTCTTCTCTTTGTTCTTGACCTACAGAAGTTCAGTGCACAGCTCACATCATTAGGTCAGTGCTTCCTGGCCCTTGAGCACGAAAATGTCCAAAGTGTCACCTCTGCAAGACATAAGAAGCCCAATTCTCCAGGGTGGTGGTCCTCATACCCGCTCTTAGCCTCATGATCCTATATTGATGCAGATAGGAGGAGTCACATCTCCCCTGGGCAGTACAAGCTGATCCAAGAACTTCATGACTATCATTTAACAAATCCTCTCTGGGGGACAGGAGGCCTGTGCATGGACTGCCTTGCTAGTACAGCACCCCAAGACTTGTAACTTTTGAGGGAAGAGGCTAGCACATAGCCCTTCCCCAGAAGACGTACCCTCTAAAGACTGCACTCCAGAAGGTCAGATCAGTCAGTCTCTGAAGTACAGTCTCCCTGTTCTTCATGCTAAGCCTTGTCCTACAGAGATAAGAGCCACGCTTCA
The DNA here is from genome assembly GCF_015237465.2 of Chelonia mydas. Taxonomy (NCBI): domain Eukaryota; kingdom Metazoa; phylum Chordata; order Testudines; family Cheloniidae; genus Chelonia; species Chelonia mydas. Next base: position 23,829,086 of record NC_057853.1, read on the forward strand.
TCCTCAGATGGAGAACAGCCAGGATAGTGCCCAGCCCTGTACCTCCAACTGCTGGTCTGCAGCCACTGCAGGAGAGGGCCCCCCAACACAGCCCGTCCCCCCCATACACAGCCCATTGCGTGCCCCCCTCAGCCCCCCCCAACACAGCAGGTAGCGTGCCCCCCCCACAGCCCGTAGCGTGTGTCCCCCTCTCAGCCCGATCCCCCCCCAACAGCGTGTCCCCCCCACACACAGCCCGTCGCGTCCCTCTCCCCCGGGGAAAGGTCGCACCTGCCCCCCTGCCCCCGCCACGAGGCACCGAGCCCCATCGCCCCGGGGCCCCGCTGCCCTGACCTGCAGCCGCTGCAGGTAGGAGGCCGGCGCGTAGCCCGTCTCCCCGGAGCCTGCGCGGGTCACCAGCCACCAGTGCTGGTTGCTCCGCTCCAGCAGCAGGAAGGTCTCCCCGGCGGCGAGGGGCAGCGAGTTGGGCTCGGCGGAGCGGAAGCTGTACAGGGCCCGGTACATGGCGGCGGGCGGGAGGCCGGCGGCGCAACGCGGCCCCCAGGTGCCGGCTCTCGATGTCAACACACACCCACCCACCCACGCGCTGCGTCATCCACACCTGTGACGTCACCGCGTAGCCCCGCCTCCTGGTCTGCCCTTCTGTTAGACTTGCGCGCCCCCTGCTGGACCGGCTTAGCGAGTCTGCTGATCCCCGCGTGACTGTTGCCTGGGCATCCCCCCCCCCCCCCCCGCATGGGGTATCCCCGCCACCCTGCATGGCTCCTGCCTGGGGCATCCCCTCCCCCCCTGCACGGCTCCTGCCCCCCCGCCATGGGTCAGCGGCAACCTCCACCCCATGGAGCAGCCCCTCACCCCCCACCCCACATGGCTCCTGTGCCCCGAATGGCATCCCCCACCCCTCCACATAGCTTCTCCACCAGGTCATGCATCCGATGAAGTGGGTATCACCCATGAGAGCTTTTGCTCCAATACGTCTGTTAGTCTATAAGGTGCCACAGGACTCTTTGCCGCTTTTACAGATCCAGACTAACACGGCTTCCCCTCTGATACAGCCAGGTCATTACTGTTTTCTGCCCCCACGCCAGGCATATGCCATTCTTCCCATACCACATCACTCCCATCTCCTCCCCCAAGTCACATGATACCTCTGCCACCCCATCCCCCCCTCGCAGCATATAAACCCTTTGCTGTATGGCCACTGGCTACCATTGCCTTTCATCTGGGGATATCCCCACACTGAATCAATCTCACTGATTGCCCCCCTCCCTGCCTCCAGTGTCAAGCCACCATTCCCCTGGTACCCTCCTCACCCCAGCTCCATAGACCCCAGTCACTACAGGGTGTTGTAGAGCCATGATTCTGGAATGTGGACATGAGTTTTATAAAATACATTGGAATGGATTCCACCTCCTTTATGCTGCTCCAGCAGTGTAAACGGGCCGTGAGAGCCCCTGGGGGAACTACATGGTGCAGGAGTAGCATAGGTCTGACATATGTTGCCCTATGCTCCCCCAGCACCTTGCCACCCTTAGGGTAGGGGCGAAGGTGGGAGGGGTAGGAAGAGTGAGGCCACAGCACTTTGTACTCTGGCTATTTTGGAATGCAGAACACCCCATTGGATGCCCACTAAGTTACTATAAGTTAGATCATCCTCCACGGTTGGGGACAAATATTAGGATGTATACGGCATGAGATAGGGAATCATACAGAAAAAAATACAATACCATTATATAAATCAAAGGTTCACTCTTGTCTGGTATGCCCTGTGCAGTATTGATCACCCCATCTCAAAAATACTACTGCAGAATATTGCAGGTTCAGAGCAAACAAGGAGAGTGATCAAGGAGCTAGAAAAACTCTCACAAGAAGAGAGCTTGAGAAGATTGGGACATTTACCTTAGAAAGGAGATGAAGAAGAGGGGACATGATATAAGTATATACCATTACAGACATAACAGTGATGTTAAAAGAACATTAATAAAGTTAATTCAGCCCCCTTATGCATCTGCATTGCAATACAGTCTTTAATTGCATAATCACGCAGTATTTTGTCCACCAGAACCCTGCCTCATTTAGTGCATAGGCTGGATGCATAGCGCTCACAGAATGAGCAGCTATTCAGTATTTGTCTTTTCCTTGTTCAATTGTGGCCCTAGGCTTTATTTACTGCATGTTATTCAAACGTTGCTCTGAAGACAGATTTATTGGTTTCCTCATGGGTTTTTCTACAGTACTCATCACTATAGCATCTGAGTGCTGCACAAACATTAATTTATTTTCACAACTGCCTTGTCGGATGATTAGGTATTACTATCCCCATTTTACAGAGGGGAGCTGAGGCACAGAGAGATTAAGGTCAAAAGTAGAGCTGAGCAGATGGATACAGGATTTTCTGTTCTGTTCAAAAGTCCAAGATTTTGAAAAAAAAATTAATTCCTTAGCAGAACAGGAGAAAAAACATCTCAGAAGTTTTCATAGAATGGCTGTATGGCTGGCAGCTGGCCTGCCACCTTGGAGGGCAGCCCAGGAAGCTGGCCAGGGGGGAGACTGGCCACTCACCTCCCCGAGACGGTGGGGGGTCCCTGGGTTCCACTTTTTTGAGCAATGCACAATTAATTTGTGCAACACACTGCCAAAGATTGTCACTGAAACCAAGAACTTGGCCTAATTCAAAGAGGGACTGGACATTTATATGGATAGGAAGAATATCCAGTTATTGTAGTTAAAATAAAATAAAATGAAGCAGGGATATAAAACTTCTTGCTTGAACGTCGAAGTCAACCTCTACCCATTACAAGTAGGGAACTGGCCTAGCTGGAATTAGGGTCTGATTCAGTGTGGAAATTACTATGTTCTGAAATCAGTCTCTCACCCATTCTACCCAGGCAGGGGGGTGCTGTCAGGTACATTTAGGAAGTAATATTGTGTAATATGGCAGGAGTCTTATCATTCAATGACACAAAATCACTTAAAATGAGACAAAGTTCAAAGAACAGTGAGTAGCAAACAATGCAAAAAATACAATGGAAATGAAGCAGTCTTTGGTTTGATGAATACCCAGCAGAGGGCAGTAAAGATTCATGAAACAATCAGGTCTCGGAGTAGCAGCCGCCTGCATCTGTATCCACAAAAAGAACAGGAGTACTTGTGGCACCTTAGAGACGAACAAATTTATTTGAGCATAAGCTTTTGTGAGCTACAGCTCACTTCATCGGATGCATTCAGTTCATTTTCAGTTTTCTGTACTAGTACTTAGAACACAATAGGCCCAACTATGCCCTGAGATTCATGGAGTTAACCAGATGTGTGCAAGCAGATCAAAGGGTGGGACTGGGCCCAGTGCATCAAAGCACACCTGTGGTCCTTGGTTTATTCCCAGTGTTGAGACTCCTATTTAATTTCCCACTTTATATGTTCATCCCAATTCTTTTGCCTGACTCTTATCTTCATCTCCTTTGCATGCTCCCTTGCTTTGAGCCTTCTACAGTGCTGGCCCCTCTAACAAACAGTCTCCCCAACAGATATCTCCTTTCTCCTTCAAATCCTTCCTTAGAAGCCACCTCTTTAAACAGCCCCTTCTCATCATTAATAATCCCAACATACTCCCCCTCCTATCTGCCGCATTGTCTTATTGGTCGCAATGTTGCTGTAGCTGTGTTTGTCCCAGTATATGAGAGAGACAAGGTGGGTGAGGTAATATCTTGTATTGGACCATCTTCTCTTGGTGGAAAAGACACCAAAGTTGATCCACTTCACCTGCCCTGTCACTGTCTGTATTGTCTTATTCACACAGTAAGGACTTGGTTTGCACAGCTTCTTACTGGCCTCCATGGGATTTTTGCATGCTCAGTATCTTTCATGGTAGGGAGCATGTAAATTAACTTCTCCATAGGACTAAGGTGATAATCACTACATGGGCTCTAGAGATGCGCCAGGTCACTACTGAACCATGTAAAGGAGAATTGCTTTTAGCCGCTATCTTTTAAAAGACACCAGATAATCTATTAAAGGCTAAGAACCTCATTCAGGCTTTTGCTACCTCTGATACTTTACAGTTTGAGACCCTGGAAATTGCCCCAGTTTGACTAAGTAGATTCCAAATGGATTGAGTGAAATGAATGCCCTGCACTCACCCCTCTGGTGTGAAATCTTCACTTGGTTTCTGAGTGCCTTCTATCGACTTTTTTAAACCAGCTTAAGAGTGTCCATATGAAAGGGCTGCACTGATTTAATTACATCCATTTTAGGGTGATCAGATGTCCCAATTTTATAGGGACAGTCCCAATTTTTGGATCTTTTTCTTATTTAAGCTCCTATTACCCCCCCACCCCCCATCCTGATTTTTCACATTTGCTGTCTGGTCACCCCAATCCATTGGGAAACTGATTTAGTGCAAGTTGTCTGTGTAGATCAGCCCTGAGTCAGTACGGCTCATTCAGCTCTCACACAGGGCAAAGACAGAATCGTTTCATGGCAGTCAGAGGACCCCACCCTACGGCACAGACAGCAGGCTCTGGTCCCATTTGTTTTATTGTGACCCTTGAGCCAATTCTCTCTTGGGTATAAATTTGGGTGACCGATGAACCAAAAAGTTCCCCCTCTTGGTGGGTTGTGAAAGGGAAAGTGTGTAAGAAGGCACTCGTCTGCCACTTAGCCCTTTATATGATCTCACTAGTATTTAAAAAAAAAACCAGCCAAGATTAAAATAGCCGAATGCACAAGGCCAGCCAGCTCCTCAGCTAGGTTTTCCTCGAGAGAGGGGCTGAGCTAATGACAGAATGAAAGCCTGGGGGAAGGCCAGAGGTTAGCTTTGTCTCTTGGAAACATTAGACTCTGTCCAGTGCAGACCTACATATTGCTGTGGAATCTGCTAAGAGCTGGGTTTGGATTATCATTTTAATGTTTTTTACTCCACTAGTGTGTAAAAGAGGCAATGGGAGAGGAAGGGAGGAATCTGGTTGTCAGCTGAAGGCTCCCCTGCATGTAGTGATCCAGTAGGTCAGGCATGGAAGCAGCAAAAATGAAGCAAGTATTTCGTCAAAGCAGCAAAGCCCTTTGAGCACGCAGTTCTTCACTGGATCCCTCCCTGTACCTCTCAGGGTATGTCTACACTTTGAGCTAGGGGTGTGAATCTCACACTAGTTGAGATTGAGCCCGTTAAAGGGTAGCTGTGGCTGCACAGCCGGAGGGAGGGCACATACCCACCAGGGACCCTAGGCACATAGTCAAGGCAGCTAGCCCTTCCTGTTGCTTGTGCTGTTGTGGCTACACTCTATTTTAGCATGCTAGCTCGCTGAGAGTTAGCGCCTGTGACCTTGAGCTAGGAATCACACCCCCAGCTCCAAATGTAGACACATCCTCAGAGGGTAGGTCTACCCTGCAGTCAGGGGTGACTGCAGCAAGTGTAGATGCACGCAAGCTAACTTTATTCTGGCTAGATCCAAGTTAGCTCTAGTAACAACAGCAGTGAAGCAGCAGCAGCAGCGATCGCTCGAGTGTGCATCCAGGGTCCTGGGCAGGCAGGGCTAGCCCATGCAGCGGCCTGTGCTGCCCTACCTTCACTGCTGTTGAGCTAGCTTTGAACTAGCTAGAATAAAGTTAGCTCGGGTACATCTACGCTTGCTGCAGTAGCCCCTCCTGAGTGCAGGGTAGACATACCCAGATCGCTCAGACCGCTGCACTGTTCAGAGCCTGCCAAGGGGTCACAGATGAAGCAGAACCAACCTTAAGACTTGTACAGTACAGCGGTTCTCAACGTTTCCATACCACAACCTCACGTTACAAAAGAATAAACCTTTGGGACCCCTGTCCCAGCTAGCCCTCAAGGAAAAGTGGGTGGCCATGACTGCCTGGGCGAGACCCCGTGTGGTAATGCTTTACAACTGCTACCAGTGAACAAGGAATGTCTCCTT